>NC_072013.1:32260065-32915565 GCF_027791375.1 Indicator indicator
ACATCACGAAGGGAAGGGCTGGGGGAAACCTTATAGCAGACTTCCAGTACCTGAAGGGTGGCTACAAGAAAGCTGGGAAGGACTTTTTACAAGAGCTTGTAGTGATAGGATGAGAAGGAATGCATTTCAGCTTGAGGAGGCTAGATTTAGACTGGATATTAGAAATAAATACTTTACAGCAAGGGTAGTAAGCAGGCTGGAGCGACTGGAACAGGCTGCCCAGGGAGGTTGTGGATTTCCCCTCCCTGGAGATGTTCAAGCTCAGGCTGGATGAGGCCTTGAGCAACCTTGTCTAGTGGAGGGTGTCCCTGCCCATTTTGGGGGACACACACGCAGATTGGAACTAGGTGATCTTTAAGATGTTTGTGGAGACATACAGAATCTTACATATCATAGAATTATTTTGGTTGGAAGAGACCTCTAAGACCAACAAGTTCAATTGTTAACCCAGCACTGGCAAGCTACCACTAAACAATTTCTCTCAGGACCACATCCACATGGCATTTAAATCCCTCCAGGGATGAGGACTCCACCACTTCCTTGGACAGCCTGTTCCAGGGCTTGACCAACTTTTTTGGGAAGAAATGCTTCCTAATATCCAGCCTAAATCCCCTCTGGACAGGAGATCTTGAGGGTCTGTGTCCCAAAGTGACAGGCCAGCTTCTTTTAGGATGGCTCATCTTGGCTTGATCAAAATGATACCCAACAGAGGTAGGGAGGATGCCCATGTTGCTGACCATGGTGCACTCTACTTGCCTTCAGCCAAAGGTGTTTTTTTGAAACCATGGCTTTCAGAGGACAACTGCACTTGGAATAGATTTTGGGGAGTGCCTCACAGACCTACAAGCATGGCACTGAAATGAAGTACTAGAGTTCATCCCCTACACCTGCCTTGAATTTTGCTAACTTAATGAATTAGGCACCAAGGGAGACACAAGCTTTTGCTGGGCAGGAAAAGTCTTGCATAGCAGGAGAGAAAAATGCAGCCTTGGATGATGAAAACAAAGACCAATGTGGTTCCTGGGCCTCCTGGCTCTGTCAGAAGAAACAAAATCCCTGAGCAGCCCAGCATAGATGGAAATGTGCTCCTCATGCTGTTTTATGTGGGGCTTCATTATTTCTTCGTCACCAGAACCGATCGCAGTGACACCTCTGGAGCTGGGCAGACCTCACCCCGTGCTGAATTCCTTTCCGCTGAGGCGCGCCAGCAGCCCACCCCATGCTCCAGATGTTGCTGCTCTCTGAGAAATGAAAACTTAATAGGCTAGGCTCACCCTTCCTCCTGGGTTGAACCCAAAGACAGTCAGATATGGAAAATTGCTGCTCAGTACCATGAACAATGTCCTTGGTCAAAGAGCAGTGCCAGCATTTTGTCTTAATCGAAGAGAAAGCTGAGACGCATGGTGCAAAAAATCCGAGCTGGCAGCAGCCAGAGACTTGAACATACATTGAAAACTATCCATGAAAGAGCACACTTAAACCAAGACAAAAAAGCCTGGAGGTATGTTTAGATAAACTGAAAACGAGCAAGAATAAGGGAAAATGAAAAGTTTCTGTGTGGCTCTAATGGGTTACATTTCTCCCAGTCTATTTCACTTGGGTTTGTTTTGTTGGCTTATCATGTGCACCACAATGTGCAAAAAAAGTCTTGTTTTGCACATACAGCACCCATTTTTGCCAGTTTTCAGAAGTGTTTGAGCTCTGCTCCTGTATGCTTTTGGCTGCCACTGAGGATTTGGTCCAAGGTGGGTGCTGGACAGACCCTGAATGCACAACCTTGAGTGCTCACAACACTGTTCTACCACTGGCTCGTTGTCTTCTTTGCTTTGTTTTCCAGGCCTTCTCCTCCCATCCTTCACAAATAAAGAGACTTTCCTCCTTACAAGATCCTGAAGAGTAAGGAAGCATAACATCCCCACTTTGTTGGGATAGGGTGTCTCAGGACTGATGTAGTAACTTACCAAAAATCACACTGGGAAAGTGAGCCTAAGCCAAGATGTGCACCCAGGATCTAATGTTTTGCTCTTACATAACCATCCCTCTGACATCCTGAGCCCTCCCCTCACTGGGTTCTGCTCTTCCCAGCAGAGCTCAAGGCACTAAATGCTGTTCTTGGCACCCTTTGTCATGGGGAAGTCATCTGACATTGAAATAAATGGGTTCCTCATTACTAGGATGGTGACCAAGAACGGAAGGGAATGTAGGGGACATCAGCTGGGATCTGGGCATTGTGTCTGTGGGTGCAATACCCTGCAGACATGGAGTGACAACATTTTTTCATGAAGAGTCTCATCAGATTTTTGGTGAGCTGCTACTCAATGGAAGATGCTGGAATCTAGCCCAGAATAACCTTCCTCCCTCCAATTTCTTCCTCCCTGAAGCTGCAGGAGCTTTTCTGCACCCCCATTCTGCATGGTCAAGCCTAGACCCCTGGAGACCAGTGCTGTGCGCATCCTGAGCTCAGCACCAGCTCATAAATCTCTCTGCTGGATGCAAGCAGTGAAATGTGAACAAAGGAAACCACCATGTGGTAGGGGGGTAGGGTGGGGGATCACTCTGGCACCCTCCTTACTCAGAAAGAAGTGAGAAAACATGGCTTTGTGTGGCTGTTGTTGTAGTTGTCGTTTTATGGTTTCTGCAGATGCTTCCAATAAAAGAATTGTGAAACTATTCCCATTGGTGGCCTGTCTCCTGCAATACTGTCAGAGAAGACTGCTGGATTTCCATCAGCAGAACAATTTGATTGTGGACTCTACTGCCACAAATTTAAGAAAACTCTCCAGTTGCTGCCTGCCAAGGAAACAGGTGATTTTTTTGTTTGTTTTGGGTTTTTTGTTTGTTATTGGTAAGTGATGGTGGTAATCAACTGCAACTCAAAAGCTGGAGTCTTAATACTTCTGCTAATGCAACTTTTCTTCTTGGTCTATGATTTGTTGATTGTTTTTAAGTGCTCTGGGGTTTAAAACATGGTCTCTGCCTGTATGAATAGTTGTAGCTTCTTCACATGCTCCAAGGAAAGGGGTGAGACCATGGCAGTCTTGTCATTGGATAGGGCATTGACCATGAATGTTGAGGTGCTGTGTTGTTGATCAACCCTTTCTTAGGAATGAGGAAACAATGGATGAACACAGACATTCATCCAGAGTGAAAACCACATTTTCATTTAAGGAGATAGTTCTCGAGTGAAGTAGATAAACGTGTAGCAAATGTTGGATGAGCCTTTCAGTCCATAGCACACCATTCACAGTCATGGCTCTTGGGGAGCTAGTCCTGCATTTGCTGATTTCAAATGGGACTGGGATTTGTAAAACCAACTGAGAAGCTTTTCTGAGACTCACATTTCTCCCCAACATTTCCTATTCTAAATGCACCCCTTTTATATATTCAGTGATGTTTTCCTTCTCTGTTCCCCTCATCCATGATTGGGTCTGAGGTTCCCAGCCATCAGCCACACTGCTGCAGGCTACTTTAAAGAGGTTGCTGAAATGTCAAGGGCAGGGCAGGACAGGACAAGGGTTTTTAAACTAAAAGAGGGTAGATTTGGTGCTAAGGGATATGGTTTAGCAACAGACTTGGTAGACTTAGATAATGATAGGGCCTGATGATATTAAAGGTCTTTTCCAATAAAGGTATTTTCCAACTGAAATGATTCTATATGGAAGAAATTTTTTATGCTGGGGCTGGTGAAACACTGGCCCAGGTTGCCAAGAGAGGTGGAATAGTTCCTGGAACCATTCCAGATCAGGTTGTCTGGGGCTCTAAGCATCCTGCTCTAGTTGCAGATGTCCCTGCTGACTGCAGGGGGTTTGGGCTAAAAGACCTTTAAGCCTCCCTTCCTGCATTCCCCTTCCAAACCAGTCCATGATTCTATGTCACTGGTATGGTCATGACTTGTACGGTGTGGAGCTCTGGAAGAGCTTGAGCAGCAAAGGACATGTGTCCACACAGGAGGGAGAACAATCTGGAACATCTCATCTGTGGCTCCAGAGCTGGACTGCCACATGCAGAGCCAGAAATGAGACCTGTTCTCTGCTCACCAAGATGGAAGCAAGTACACAGTGCTTTGGGATTGTCCCCATTGATGAGCACGTGTGTGGTCTCTTACCACAGAGTCTTGCTCAGCTGTTTGAAGGTCTGGCTCCTAAAGTACTAGAAAAGGAGATAAATAATTAAAAGAAAACAAAACAAACAATAAAAGGAAGAAGAAAGCATGGTGATTGCAGCAGGCTCTGAGAGGCTCATGCTGGCGTGGACAGGCATGACAAAGACACATTTAGTAACTGCCTGTTCTTTACATCACAGGGCAGAAATATGAAAAATATGAAATATGTAGCAGGGCTGGATAAAAAGGAAAATGTAATAAGAGTAGGACAAAGAATGCCACATACTCCAACCACATCTGATCTTGGCAGCAGCAGACCAGGGAAGCCCATGTAAATCCTAGGAACATGTTAAAGGCATTTTCACCCCACCAAGACTGACATGCATGAAAAGTATCTTTTCAACAATGTCAGTCAAGAGCCTGCAGAAATAATTTACTAATGTACTGCCTAGCAGGCTGACATGGTTAACTGGAATGATATTTGTATCTTGAAATGGGAATTCATTGTTGTCTACCTTGACTTTAGTAAAACTTTTGACTCTGTTGCCCACAGCGCTCTTTGGGAGAAACTGGCTGCTCCTGGCTTGGGTGGGTAGGTGCCTTGCTAGATAAAAAATTGGCTGAATGACCAAGAACAAAGAGCGGTGGGGAATGGAGTTAAATCCAGTTGGCATCCTGTCATCAGTGGAGTTCCTCAGGGCTCAGCCTCTTTAATGTCTTTATCAATGATCTGGATGAAGGGATCAAGACACCCTCAGTGAGTTTGCAGATGACACCAAGTTGGGTGGGAATATTGATCTGCTTGAGGATAGGAAGGCTCTTCAGAGCCATCTGGACAGGCTGGATTGATGGGCTAAGGCCAGTGGGTTGAGTTTCAACAAGGCTAAGTGCTGGGTCCTGCACTTGGGTCACAACTATCCCATGAACACTCCAGGCTTGGGGCAGAGTGACTTTAATGTTGTCCGGTGGTAAAGGACCCAGGGGTGTTGGTTGACGCCCATCTGAAGATGAGTCAATGTGTGCCCAGATGGACAAGAGGGTAAACAGGAGGGACATTGAGGTGCTGGAGTGTATCCAAAGATCAGTAAAGCTCATGAAGAGTCTGGGACACAAGCTTTAGGAGGAGCAGTTGAAGGAACAGGGATTGTTCAGCCTGGAAAAAATGAGCATGAGGGGAGACCTTCTTGCTCTCTACAAATACCTGAAAGGACAAGAGAAAATGGCCTCAAGTTGCACCAGAAGAGATTTAGTTTGGATATTAAGAAAAATTTCTTCCCCAAAAGGATTGTCAAGCCCTGGAACAGGTTGCTCAGGGAAGTGGTGGAGTTCCTGTTCCTGGAGGGGTTTGAAAGCCACAGAGATGTGGTGCTGAGGGACTTTTTTTTTGTGGTAACCTGGCAGTGTTGGGTTAATGGTTGGACTTGATACAGTTAGAAGACTCTTATGACCAAAACAATTCTATAATTCTGTAATCCTAACCAGGAGTAGGTTTGTAACGGGTGCAAAGAAATATGAAGACATAAAAGCTGAGTGAACAATCTTGTGTGTCATTGCTGAATTTAAATGTACTTAGCAAAGAGAGAGGTTTCATCAAGGGGCTGAAGGAAAATGCAGCAGCAGAAGGAAAGCACATGATAATCAAGCACAGACAATAAAATGTAAACCCAGACCAAGGGGTGCTGTGGAGAAAGGCATAATGGAAAATGCTCTGGCTATTGTCTAAGTCATGTGCAAAGGAAATTATTATCCCGGCAAGAAACCCAGTATTGGTGTGCACAATGAGAACCAGCCCACTGCTCCAGCAGGAGCAGGGTAGGACCGGACACAGCAATGCAGAGCCATGGTGGCCAGGACCCCTGTGCCTGCCCTCACTCAGAGCTGTGCCCAGGCTGTGTGAGCCTTCCTGCCAGTGAGGGTTATTGGCTGAGCCCTGACTTCTGGAGGCAGCACGGTCATCATTTGGATGTCTCCTTGGCCTCTCCTTTGTGTATTGTAGAGACGCCAAGGTCTGCAAAGACTTAGCTATACCGGTATTCTTTTCCCTTAAAAAAATATACTTTCTAATTTATTGAATTAAGTGCTACATATTATTTTGCATTAGCGGGGATATGGTGAAATGTTAGCATGTTCAGTTATTCATATTTTATTTGGCAGCAGGAAATACTACAATATCTTCCTGAGAAAAGGTATTGTAAGGCACTCATGGACAGCACCAGGGCTTTTAAGCTTCTTTTCTACATAGGTCCCTCTCAGCTTCTGCAGGAAAACTTTGGCTTTGAAATAGTTTAAGGATCCATTTCTCCCAAATGTCTGTGGATCATAAGTAGATAACAGCTATTGTGTAGTCAGGTTTAGGAAGGAGACAAATGCTACAGGTGAGAGAGGTGAAAACTGCCTGTAAATGATGGATAGAAATACAAAGGAAACATTGTTCCATCTTCATGCTTACACTTTACTCTTATGCTGGAGTTCTGATCCTGCTGCCCAGGCTGGGGATGAATGAGCTAGATGGGAACCCCACTGGATCCCCCAATATCTCAGCCAAGCTGGTAAAACCCCAGGGGCCTGGCCTCTCTAGATTCAAGAACACGTCTTGCCTTGTTGTGGCTTCCTCTATCAACTTCAGTAGATGCTAGATTACACCCAAGCAGGTTTAGGAGTTGGCAAGTCTATGATGACCCCAACTCAACCCAACCCATGAGCACTGCACTCATTGCAGTTCTTTCCAGCCTTGCTTCTGCCAAAATGGATGTAGGAGGTCAAGCTGAGCCTACTGAAGAGCAAAGGATAGTGATGCCTACACCCGTTGTTTGCTCATGCATGATACCTGTGGGCCAGGGAAAATCTAGTCCTGCAGTAAAATGAATGGGGTACAGGACTGGGACTATCACAGCTGGTTCTTGCAATAGCTTTAGGAAAGATCCTGCACCTTCCTGGGGCTAATTCCCTCCATGGACTTTCTCTTATCTGTTAAAATCATCAGGGTTTTGGAGGAGGAACCATGCTGTGTGCCATACCAATGCCCGACATAAAGTCTGTTGGGACAGCTGCGCTCTCAACCACCCATCACATGGCTGAATTCCCCAGCAAAGACAGGCTTATTTATGCTGGTCTCTTTTTAAAGTACGTATATGTTAGTCCTGGAGGATTTCCTGGTAATAAAGTTTTCTCCTGAGATTACTAAATCACGAGGTACTTAGGTTCTCCAGACCACGATGCCCATGGACAATATTTGCACTGTAGCCTGACACATCTTTCTGCTTTAGAATAACAGAAAAACATGCAGCTGGGACCTGCTAGGCTGTGAGGACTTTAAATCACCTGTTTTGTTTTGTGTGTGTGTGTGTGTGTGTTTTGTATTTTTTTTTCTTTCCAGCAGGGCAGGTGCAGCTCAGACTATCTGCAAACCATTTTATTACTGACCAGCATGGGCTTGAAGGCAGTTACAGATGAGATGCCTTTATTCATTCTTACACTCCTGAGTATTTCTGCGTAAACATTTTTCATCTGTGGCAAGCCAGTTTGTTTGTTGTGTTTTGTCATGTCAGAGCAGGCTTGTGATTAGGCACTGAGATGAGCCTCCTAAATACCCTCAGATGTTTTTTATTTCCTCGGCGAAGAGCTTGGATTTGAACCAAAAGCTCGGAGGTGAAAGGGTGATGTGTAATATATTGAGACATCTGAAATAAAATAATGTAATGTTTTTAATATTTCAGAAGAAAAAGGCAGCAGTAAAACATGGCGGCAGGAGGAAAACACGAATACCTATATATTTTAATTTTAAACGCATGCAGATGGTGAATTTTAATCAGAGCATGTCAGGATCTGACTGTAACAAAGGCAAAAATGTGAGATCTGTTTTCTTGAATTGCTTCCATATTTTGCGCTCCAGATTTTTATTACATATAGCACTGCATCATCATATATTTATGTAAAGTGCCAGCATCCATTGACTTGCTGTGTGCCTGATGGTTAGCATATAAAACACTTTAGAGTGCAAAGTATATTCTTTCTCTCAGTATGTACACTATATATCATATTATACATGCCTGTGCCTTCTCGCACAGTGGCAGAGTTCATTCTCGCTGCTCACCACATCTGGGGCTTCTTTTGGAGCCTTTTAACTCTTTTCTCAGTTCCAGAGGACTTTTCATAGAATCATAGAATCAGGGTTGGAAGGGTCCACAAGGATCATCCAGTTCCAACCCCCCTGCCATGGGCAGGGACACCTCACACTAGATCAGGCTGGCCAGAGCCTCATCCAGCCTGGCCTCAAACACCTCCAGGGATGGGGCCCCAACCACCTCCCTGGACAACCCATTCCAGGCTCTCACCACTCTCATGGTGAAGGACTTCTTCCTGACATCCAGCCTGAATCTCCCCACTTCCAGCTTTACTCCATTCCCCCTAGTCCTGTCACAACCTGAGATCCTAAAAAGTCCCTCCTTTGCTGGTAAAGACCTTGGCCTGGGCTTATGCTTTGCTAGAAGTGCGTCTGAGGGCAGGGGAAAGGCATGATGGGCTCTGTATTCAAAGGGGGTGATAAACACAATCATAGAATACTTTTGGTTGGAAAAGACCTTTAACATCAAGTCCAACTGCTAACCCAGCACAGCCAGGTTCCTCTAAACTGTGTTCCTCAGCATCACCTTACGTGTGTCTTATGAGGCACAGCTGAGGGAACTGGGACTGTTTAACCTGAAGAAGAGGAGGCTGAGGTGTAACCTCATTGCTCTCTACAACTACCTCAAAGGGGGCTGTTGTGAGGTGAGGGTTGGTCTCCTCTTCCAAGGGAACATGTGATAGGACAAGAGGAAATGGCCTCAAATTGTGTCAGGGGAGGTTTAGTTTGGATATTAGGAAAAAAATTAGTTACTGAAAGAGTGCTCAGGCATTGGAACAGGCTGCCCACAGAGGTGGTGGAGTCACTGTCCCTGGAATTGTTAAAAAATATATAAACCTGGCACTTCAGGACATGGTTTAGTGACAATGGTGGTGTTACAGTCAATGGCTGGACTTGATGATCTTAGAGTTCTTTTCCAACCAAAACAATTCTTTGATTCCATGATTCTTTTATCTGCTTGGCTTTTAAATCATCTCTCCAGGGATGATGACTCCACCACTTTCCTGGACAGCCTCTTCCAGAGCTTGACAATATTTTCAGTGAAGAAATTTTTCCTAATATCCTGCCTAAACCTCACCTGCTTCAGCTTGAAGCCATTGCTCTTGTTCTATTGCTTGTTACTTGGGAGAAAAGACCAACCCCCCAAGTGATGGGCTTGGATAATTGGCACAGATGGAAGATGTAGAAGTCATCTGCAGGCTTCTACAGGGACCATCATGTAAGGTCCCTACTGGTACTGTATATGCAGCAGTGTCGTTGGAGGATACTGCTGCCACCCATCCCTTTCTGATGTGATTTACAGAGCTGCAAAAGGTGAGGATGAAGGTGGTTTGGAAGCTCCTTGCTCTGTTCCAGCCTATGCCACCCTGCCAGGCACCAGATGGGCAAATATCATGGCTGGCTGGGAACGTGGGTCCATGATGCTACCTCCACTCTGGGGCTGGGGTCCCTGATCCCAGCCATTGGTGTTTCCATGTCTTTGGATTTGCTCTGATTGTGAACTTATACTGTAAAATGCAGAGCCACATGTTGCTTCCCTGCTGTGGAGCTTGCCTTCTGCAGAGCTAGGGAAGATTAGGGCTGATTTAAGATAAAAATGCAGGAGACTAGAGACAATAAGAAACTGCCATAGGCAACATTATGGAGAAGGGGATCAGATGTGCTGAAGGTATGTTCCCTTCATGCATCAGGAAAACCAGTGGCATCTTAAAAAATAATGGCATTGGTAAGACCTGAAGGCAGGGATTCCTCATAGGAGCTACCCAAGCTGGACATGGGGCCAAGAATAGGTGCAGCAAAGCTCTCCTGGGAACCCCTGATCTCAAGGGACATGTTAGCCCCTTGCAAGCATCTAGAGAGGTGGGCACCAGTATAGTGTGTACCAGAGCAGCTTGGCCCAGGCTGATGACAGACTGGTTGGGCTTGTAAGGGACCTCTGAATATCATCCAGTCCAACCTCCCTGCTAAAGCAAGCTTATCCACAACAGGTTGCACAGGATCTCGGTGTCCAGCCAGGTTTGGAATCTCTCCAGAGAAGGAGACTCCACAACCTCTCTGGGTAGCCTGCTCCAAGGCCCCAGTACCCTCACAGCAAAGAATTTCTTCCTCATGCTCAGATGGAACTTCCTGGGTTCCAGTTTGTGTTCCTTGCTGCTTGTCCTGCTGCTGGGAACCATTGAGAAGAGACCAGGAGCAATGCTGTTGTTCAAAGCCATTCTTCTGCTCAGTGTGCCCCTCAGCTCTCTGGAGGGATCTACACTGAGGCTGCTTCCTTTTTTGGTTTCTTCTCTGGATTGCTTTTCTTCAATGAATAGATTTTTTTTTTTTAAGCCCTTCTCAGCCCTTCAACTCCTGCAGTGAGACACATGACTGCTCTTCACTGATGTTTTTCCTAAAACAGTGATGTTTGAGGAGTGTCTCTCAAAAGCTGGTCCTGGCTGCCAGCTGCTCTGTCCAGGGAGCCTTCGATTCTGTGGCTGTGTTTCAGTGACACATCTGAGCTGGGAGAGGAGAAGGGCTGCTCCATGCCATGCTCATGCTCTGGGTTTTAGCAGGGAGGTATGTAAGTTTGGGATAGTGCAGAGACCTGCCTCAGGCTGTGAAGTTAACCAGAATGAACTGACCTGCCTATATCCCACCTGCCTTGTTCAACTGACCCTCCACAAACACTCTCCCAGGGTCACACACCTTTTCCTCTCCTATCTGTGGATATTCCCATTGGGTTGGAAACTCCCCCAGTTCAGCTGTGCTTGGCCACTCCCCCCATCCCCCCAGCCATCTGTTGGAGGCAGAGCACTTAATGAGAGATGTCTTCAAAAAGCTATTTCAGGTTTTCCATGACAGGCAAGATGTAGAGTGTGTGAGGTGGGATGTCCCTGTGAAGGTTTTGCATCACACAGTGTTCCCACAGAGGAGTTATTTCCATTGAAGACCTCACCCTTACTGATGTAGCTGTGGGGAAGCAGGAGAGATCATTTTCAGGTTGTCTGTTTTTCCCTCGATGTCATGCTTTGTCTCTTAATGTGTCCTTTTTGTCCATGAGGTTTCCTGCTCCCTCTTATAGCACCATGAGTTGAGTTCAGGAATGTTTTATTTGCTTTAACGGATGCTGTTAGGATGACAGATGAGTGTGGGATTTCTGACCCTTTATTAGGAACTGTTGATACTATTAGGGATCCAGGATAAACAGAAGGACTAGTCCAAAGGCTAGATTCATAAACGCCTCTATGTCTCTGACTCCTAACACCATGTGAGTTATGTGCTTGAAATGAACACAGAATCACAGAATCATTCTGATTGGAAGAGACCTTTAGGATCATCAAGTCCAACATCCTCATGCCCTTGGCTTTCTTGCAAGGAAGGCTTATCCTCTGCTGCCTCATGGGTGTTTGTGCTATTCTCCTGTGCAGAGCAGGCAGAGATAGAGTGTGACACTTGTCCCAGTGGGACAGATGTCCCAGTTACAGGATTGGTCACTGGAGCTCTGGATTTGTGCAGGACCTAGGCAAAGGTCTCCAAATTAACTTTTGGAACTGCTGATATAAAGCCTGTGGCTATTCATCCCCCCTGAGCTTTGACTTCAGATTCCCTCTCCCTGTCCCCTCTCCCCTTTTCCCTCTCCCCTCTTCCTTCTCTCCTCTTCCTTTCACTTTCCCCTGACCTAGGAAACAGCATTTTTTTTTTCTGGTGAGAGGAATACCAAGCTTAAAGCTGACCTTGACCAGTGGATGAACTGGATGGACCCAGGTCTGCCTCTGTTCCAGGTGCTGGTCAACATCTGACACCACCAGAACTTTGAAGAAAACTCCTGAGCAGTGCTGAAAGCCAGGATCAGACTCTGTTTCCTGTTTCTGGCACCCAAAAATATGTTCAGGGCTTGAGTGCAGAGCTGGGTGCTTGGGGCTCAAATTCCTGCCAGGGGAAGGGTCTGGGATTGCCTGACATAGGTAGGTGTCCTCGTTGTCCTCTTATCAGACTGTGTCCTATTGGATGGCAGGGCTCTCTCCCATGAAGACAAACAAGACCCAGGGCCTCAAGTGATGCCAGTTCAGACACTGGTGGTCTTACCTCTCTCAGGAGCATTTAGGCTGCATACTGTTTTGCAGAACAGATCCTGGTACTGATGTATCTGTCTTTCGGCAGATCTCCTGAAGCTGCTGGGATTGCATCCCTCAGCAGGGAGATAATTCCTACCCCTGTGCTGAGGGAGCAGTGATGCTGAGAGCCACATGTTAAGCACAAGAGGGCTCTTGCACCAGGGATGAGCCCCCAGTGAAGCTGCTGGTAGACCTTGACTGTTCAGAAAGACTTGTTACAGGCTAAGTGCTCTTTTCTCTAACTTATCCAGAACCTTCTAACACTTTTGGAGCTGCAAACAATCTCTTTGACTCTGATCTCATGATCTTTGCTCATACAAAACTTTCATTGATACCGATAGTTCTCCAGGCTTTCATTTCCAGTGACAGCAGCAGTTTTGTCTGGGCAGGAACTTTGCCACAAGGGCACATAAGTTTTTCAGGGTTTTCTCAGGTAAAGGTTTTATTTTGGTAATTCTTTCCCCTTGGTAGATGCTGAGCTGTCAGAATTGCAGCCATGCAGAATTCCAGCTTAGTTAAAACAATATCCTAAAGGTTGCAAAGCTGTGCTGCATGCCAAGAGTGAAAGTTGAATGTTCCACTCTTTTCCCCCCCTTGACTATTTTTAGTTCAGGATCCTAATGAAGTCTGTCTTTGTGTAATTTCATGTCTACAGGGCAACTCCAAGAGAGGACTTCCTAGTTCTGTCAGGATGCTTGTAACCCTGACACTGGGACAGTGTGTCCTCAGGGTTGTGTGGACAGTACTAGATTGTGCTCCATGTGCTACTGAGGAAGCTCTGTAGCATTATTCCTTATTTTTCTTTTTTTTTTTTCTCTTTCTCCTTTTTTCCCCTCTCCTTCATGAAAGAAACTTGTGTGTGTTACAGCAGGTTAATTCCTGAATGTTTTCCCTGCAGATATTTTATAATAATGCTGCCTGGCAATGTTGGGTTTTATTGTACCATTGTTCAACTGGAGAGAATTTTGAAGGGTCATTTGGGGTGAAATTCCCGTTCCATTTGTGTGATGTCCCAAAGAGCAGTCATGGGGTGGTGAAATGCACCATGAAGATGCAGCAGATCTTCCTCATACTACTCAGATGTAGGACCAAGTCATGGAATTGTAGAATCATAGAATGGCTGCAAATTGGAAGATCATCTAGTTCCAACCCCGCTGCCACAGGCAGGGACACCTCTCACTAGATCAGGCTGCTCAAATCCTCATCAACCCTGGCCTTAAACATTTCCAGGGATGAGGCATCCACAGTTTTATCCACAACAAGTCATGGATAACCATGAGATGAAATAACATAGATCTCACATTGCCATACTCTTGAATTTTGAATGTGAAGCCTGTCTTGATCTCCTGAAAGGCAGGAGCCCTAAGGCATTGGAGAGTGTTCACATACAGGTAGGTCCTCTCCTAAAAAGCTTATGCTGAGAGGGGAAGTAAGTCTCTTTAAATGAAATACCATATCCCTTTGTGTGCAAATCCTTCAGTGGTGCTTTCTGCCGTTTGAAGCTTTGTCTCCTGTAGTCACAACCTATTTAACACATCTGTGGGCTATCCTACCTGGTCCTTAAGTTATGAATGGTTGTATGTAAAGAGCTGGTTTTGACAGCCAGTCAAGCTTCATTCCAAGCTCCATCGTGTTTTGGGTCAACTCACTGCCCTGTCATGCAGCACACTGGTGTCTTTCCCTCCCCTTCTGTGAACATGACTGAGGATTTGAGGATTTGACTTCTCCCTCTGACATTGGTATTACCTTCACAGACTAGGGAATGAAGAACTTCTCGACAGCCCTGTCGAGAAGAAGTTGGGGCTGCTGGTGGGTGAAAAACTGCACATGAGCCAGCACTGTGCACTCACAGCCCAGACCCCACCGTGTCCTGGGTTGATCCCCAGCAGCTTGAGCAGCAGCAGGAGGAAGGGAATTCTACACCACTGCACCCCAGCTGCAGTTCTGGGTCCAGCTCTGGAGTCTTCAGCACAGGAGAGATATGAACCTGTTGGAGCGGGGCCAGAGGAGGCCACAGCAAGGATGGGAGGGCTGGAAACCCTCTGCTGGGAGGCCAGGCTGAGAGAGTTGGGGTTGTTCAGCCTGGAGAAGACTCTGGGGAGAACTTCTGGTGGAATTTCAGTACTTAAAGGGCCCAATAAGAAAGCTGGGGACAGACTTTTTAACAGGGCCTCTTGTGGCAGGACAGGGGGTGGTGGTTTTAATACAGAAAAGGGGAGAATTAGACTCGATAGAAGAAAGACATTTTTGATGCTGAGAGTCATGAGACACTGACCCCGGTTGCCCAGAAAGGTGGTAGATGACATTCCAGGAGGGGCTCTGAGCAACCTGCTTTAGTTACAGATGTTCCTGCTCCCTGGAGGGGTGCTTTGCCAGATGATTTTTAAAGGTCCTTCCCTACACAATTCATTCTACAATTCTATAACTGCTGCAAACCAGGATGCCAAAACCTATGTAGAGCCACTTGAAAAGATCATATTTCGGGGATTCTGCTGAGGTTTCTCCACATGAGGATAAGGCTGTGATGGAAGGAGATCTGCCATGTGGGAATGGCCTAGCAAACATCAGCTCCCCAGGGTAAAACCCCTGGAAATGCATGAAGAAAAAGGTCATGCAAGGGCTGTTACTGCACTTGTATTCAAGCAGAAGAATGGGGCTGGGCAGCCTGCTGTTTGTCAGCCTTCTGGATACTCATCTCAGTCCCCATCTGGCAGTAAATGTATTGTTGGATATCCTTCTCAAGTTGTGTAGCTTATTGCTTTCTTAGAGGGCTTTTATACCTGTGTGTGTTTTTCTTCCCCTTCCAGCATCTTACAAAGCTCTCTTTGGAGGCACTCAGCACTGCTAAATATAGGCTTGCAAAATTCCAGGACACGTCTTCACTTGGCACAGGAAAATTAGTTAAGAGAGAGTCAGGAGATCTCTCTTTGCTCTCCCACTGTTCTCACTCCCGTGACACCTGATGTATAGCGGCACGAGTTTGCAAATGGCCTCAGTGCTGCTCCATGACTCACCATCAATCAGGGTGAGGAATAGCCTTCCCAGTTCGTAAATCCAAGGTGAACTCAATTTCCCACATATTCTGTCAAACAGACATCAGCAGCCTGTTTATATTAATCCGTGCCCTCTTAAACATCGTGTTACAGGAGGTGAGAATCGGTGGCAGGGGGCTCTGTAATATTGACAAACATGTTTGCACCTTTTGCTGCTGACCTGTTCTCCTTCTGCAACCCCTGAGAAGCAAACACAGCCCTCAAGGAGAGTACAGATTGTTCAGTCACCAAAAACACACACTAAACATTGGAGCTTCCAGCACGTTAAGTAAAGCATATCCTATCTACACTCCAGCTGCAAGGAGAGGTGCTGAATTTGGGGATGGGCTTGCTCCATGAAGAATTCATCACTATGCAGGGTAAGTCATGAGTGCTTCACAGGGGATTGTTGTAAATAGCTGTAGCTGTTGAGCACCGGTATGAAATTAAATCAGAGAGAATAATAGTGATTTAATTGGTATTTCTGCCTTTTTGTGGGTAAGGGAGGGGAGCAGAGTGAGTGTTTCATACCACAACTCAAAAGATAGCTAGAGTGGTGGAGTCACCATCCCTGGAGGTGTCTGAAAACAGGCATAGACGTGGCACTTCAGGACATGGTTTAGCAGGCATGGTGCTGTTGGGTTGCTAGTTGGACATGATGATCTTAGAGCTCTTTTCCTGCTTTCATGATGCTATGATCTCCCTTGGTACCAACAGTGCCTTGAAAAAAATTGCAGAAGCTGAGGTGTTCTCCCTCAAAAGTTCAATGCACTGATGAAAAATTCAAGGCAAAATCAGTGTTAAAGAAATGTTGATAGAGAATGAGTGAGTCAGGAGATATGGGTAACTGGGTATTTTGCAGAGTGGAAGTTCATTGTTAGGTTATGGTAGCAGAGGAGTGCTTACAACTCGGGGTAGACAGCCATGTAGAAACTAGGTGGTGAAAAGAAGTGTCTTTTCCTCTGCAGCAGCAGAGCACAGCACCAGATTTTATGGGATCCTTCCTTATAGCTATCTCACCTCTGCTTTTTTGGCATGCCAATCACTGAGCTATTAAATTTCCCACCCACCACTTTCCAGGTGGAGTTTTAGCTGGATTACTTTCAACATTTCTCTGAGTGCCTGGGGCATTGGAAAATGCACAGAGTCTTTCCACCAGCAGTCAGGGAGGTCAAATGCTCTAGCTGTGCTCAGCACCCATCACACCACACATCTCAAGCCTTTTCAAGGTGCACACGTGCCTTTCTCTTTGCTGACCTGCCAAGACTGGCTCCCTGCTCTGCTCTGGATAAATCCCCTTTAGGGTTTGTTTTAGAAGACATTTTTGTTAGGAATGAAGTGTAAAAAAACTTCATAATTTTTTTTACAAGGACATAAATTTTTGTACTCTGCCACACCTGGTGAGCTTGCTTGATTTGTTCATAACATTATCCTCTCCTCTCCTCTCCTCTCCTCTCCTCTCCTCTCCTCTCCTCTCCTCTCCTCTCCTCTCCTCTCCTCTCCTCTCCTCTCCTCTCCTCTCCTCTCCTCTCCTCTCCTCTCCTCTCCTCTCCTCTCCTCTCCTCTCCTCTCCTCTCCTCTCCCTCTCTTCTCCCTCTCCTCTCCCTCTCCCTCTCCTCTCCCTCTCCCTCTCCTCTCCCTCTCCCTCTCCTCTCAAAAAGACTGTCTCCCACTTCTCTACAACCTCCTTTCAAGGAGTACTAGAGAGCAAGGTGGTCTCCCTTGGGCCTCCTTTTCTCCAGGCTGAGCAACCCCACTTCCCTCAGCTGTTCCTCCCAAGACTTGTGGTCTAAACCCTTCAGTAGCTTGGTTGCTGGGCCTGCTCCAGCACCTCAATGTCCTTTTTGGGCCCCCCCCAAAAAACAGAACCAAACCCAAGAGCAGTTAGTGCAATAATTGCAGCAATCCACTTTACTCTTCCCAGTCATCTCTAGCACAAAAGAACTCAGCTGGGCTGCAGAGAAGCACATGCTAGTGCACATGGAGGTGTTTAACCCCTCAGCACTGGAATAAAGGGATTATCTTAATTTAAAATGCTTTTTTCCATCATTTTGTGTTCTTGCAGTGTCCAGATGCTCTCCGTCTCATACAGAAGCATTTTACAACACTAAGTGGGAAAGCATCAAGAAAAGATCATATTTGTAGGAAGGTTTCTAAGTTACCTCCGAGGAGGGTAAAAAAGGGGAGATTCTTTGTATCTGGGAACTCTTAAATTCATATTTATATGCATTTCCCTGGGGGCAGGATTTATTGTTAAGTAACAATAGGGGAACAGCATGATTTCAGTGAAGACATTTGGGCTAGTGAATGTTGGAGCGAATTCCATTTCAGTGTTACTATTCAAAATCAGAGCTGCTCTTTAGTTGTTTTAAAAGTACATCCTGAGCAGAAATGTCCCAACCCCAGTGCTGCTTCTCAGTGGCACCAACACAAATACGTCTTGCTTGACTGCAATCAAGGGCTACATGATGTAAGCCCTTGAAATTTTAATTTTAGTAGTAAAAAACTGTGCTGTAGAAGGAAAATATAGTATCTGAGGGCTTAGATACTATAAATCATGTGTAACTATTTTGTATTTGAAGAGAGCTTCTCCCTCCTGCTTCCCCTGGGGCTGCCCACTGACCAGGTGTGGGGCGATGCTGGCTGATGCCCACCTGCTGGAGCATGTTGGATACCCCTGGTGATGGAGGCCTCCCTACAGATCCTATCCCACTGGCAATGAAGCACTGTGCCTGCTGTAATGGTCCCTGTGGTGAGCTCACTTGCCAATGCACAAAGCCATCTGCCTTCACTGCAGGAGGTGGGTATTTTATTAATGATGAGGAATTACCCTTGTCATGGCTGCAGGCTTGTTTTAAGTGTCCTCTTCCAGCAGTTGCTTCTTAAACATGGTGGGTGCCTCCTCTTCTCTCTTTCCTTCCATCTGCTCCCCAGGCTCTTTCCAGACCAATGCTGAGGTCTCCACAGGCTCCTGTCTGGTTCCCACAACAGCAGGATTTGTATCCTTGATGCTCAGAGTTGTCCCACCTCTCATCTTGAAGTAACATTTGTGTCACAGGCTGCAACAAAGCAGCATCTGTTCACATCCCTGCTCTTGGGCAATCCATCCTCTTTCTTTCCACTGGGAAAATGCTTTCCAGGCAATCTGAAGGCTTATTTAAAGAGCTAAATCTTTACATGCCCCTATCCCTCTGCAAACAGGCAAGGATAAGGAACAAGGAAATCTGACCAGGCAGGTATCAATTTATCCCCAGCAGGGGAGACCTGCTGATGTAGACCTCTGTACTGAGAAGAATTCCTTCCTATCCCTGTGTAGAAGAACTTTAGAGTGTCTGGGATCATTGAAATGCTCTGACATCCATGAGCCCTCTTGGAGAGCAGCTCCATGGAGAAGGACCTTGGAGTCCTGGTGGACAATAAGTTGTCTATGGGACAACAATGTGCCCCTGTGGCCAAGAAAACCAATGGTATCCTGAGATGAACTAAGAACAGTGTGGCCAGCAGGCCAAGGGAGGTTTTTCTCCCCCTCTACTCTGCCCTGGTGAGACCACATCTGGAATACTGTTTCCAGTTCTGGGCTCCCCAGTTCAAGAGGGATAGGGACATACTAGAGAGAGTCCAATGGAGGGCTGTGAGGATGACTAAGGGACTTGAACATTTGTCTTAGGAGGAAAGGCTGAGAGACCTGGGGCTGCTTAGTCTGGAAAACAGTAGACTGAGAGGGGATCTTATTAATGTTTACAAAGATCTGAAGGGTAGGTGTCAAGAAGAAGATGCCAGTCTCTTTTCAGGGATGCCCTGTGATAGGACAAGAGGTAATGAACACAAACTGGAACAGAGTGAGTTCTACCTCAACACAAGGAAAAATTTCTTTACTGTAAAGGTGACAGAGCACTGGAACAGGCTGCTTAGAGAGTTTGTGGGATCTCCTCCTCTGGAGACTTTCAAGGCCCCTTTCGGATGTGTTCCTGGGTGACCCACCCTAGGTGATCCTGCTTTGATAGAGTGGTTGGACTCAATGGTCTCAGGAGGTCCCTTCCAACCCCTACCATTCTATGATTCTATGACTCTGTGATACTGTGTTTGCAAAGCCCACAGGAAAATGAGAAAAGCCAGTGAAGAAGTCCAAATTAGGAGTTTCAGTGTCAGCTGTACCCTATGCATGTTGTCCTTTGGTCCCTTCCCATTTGCAGCATCCACCGATGGCCTCCCCATCCCCACTGCGGCTGCTCCGGCCGCCGCTCTGGTGGATGCGGCAGCTTGAGCTGTTGTCCGAGTGCCAAAGGGAACATCTAATAGGGTATTGTTTGCGTGTGTTCCTGAGATGGAAGTGATTAACATAAAATACGTAAAAGGATCATGTCAGGAATTCTCTCCAGAGCTGCACGGTTAGTGAGCCGCTCTGTTTTGCATTACAGAATTACAGTATGTTCTCTCGCTGCTCCGGGTTGGACCCAGATTTGGGTCCCTTTCTCCAGTGTTTACAAACATGGATGGGAGCTGAGCAAAAAAATGGAGCCAACTGCACTTGTGTTTGTGGACATCTCTCTGATCAACACACACGAGGGCACTTTGACTTCGTATCACAGCACATACCAGCAAGTCCTTAAATAAACCCACAGGGCTTAGCTGCTCACCCACATTTCAGATGCAGGTGAATGACCCTCAAGAAGCTTGGCAGCTGTTCCTGCTTTTGATCGATAGACATGCTCTTCATCAAGAGCTTGGAAATGTTGTTCCTTTGAGCTCACAATTAATTTAACACCTAAAATATGTGGGAAAGTGCTGCTCTGAGCTGGTGGGAAATTCAAGCAGTCCCAGGCGTGGGAGCCAATCAAGCTGCTAAAACATAAGGTAATGCTCAGGCTTGCATCTCCAAAGTATGATCTGTTTGTCAACATGGTTACATTGATTCTTGCCTTGTGATCCTTTCATACAAATTGGCCAGGGATGTCTCCCTCCCTCTCTGTGATGCAGAACTGGGTTTAGTAGAGAATCACTGAAAAGAAGAGGTAAAAAAAAACCACCCAAGAAAGCAAAACAAAGCCAAACACCCCAAAAGTGCTACTGTGAAAGTGTCAGAAGAAGTGTCCTGAGGCTGATTTTACCCTGGTGAGAAGGTCTGATTCACCTCTTGACTGAAGCTGAGGCTCCTTGGAAAGTTGCAGTGACGTTAATGCTCGGTTCAGCCTGAGACCTCAGCCTGGTGCATGACTCCACTGATGTCAGTGGACTTGCATCAAGATTCATTTTTCCCACAGGAGGCTCTAAAGAATGGTAACCAAAATGCATAAAGCATGACCCATGTTAAATGGTCTACCTTTGCCCAGCTTGTGTCTGGACAGGCAGAGCAGCCCACTGCTTTGGAAACACTATACACACCTGGTGCTCAGTGGTCCTGAATAATATCCTCATATCTAGACACAGAGGTTGTGCATTTCCAGTGCAAGCCAAACCCTTTGCTTGACCCTGTCTTGATGATGATCCCTCTCTTAGCAGCCCTCAGTTATCTCCTCTTTCTTCATCCCAGCAATAAGAAGACCAGGAGCTGACACAACCTCTTTCAGTTTAACCCTTTTCCAGTACTGGGGATCAGATGGGAAGATAACGAACCTCATGGTGTAGGCAAATTGCTCTTCTTTCTCACACTTGTGAAGAACTCTGTAGCTTGAAAATGTTAATTTCTCATTTTCTCTAAACTTCTCTTTTTGTGCTTGTGGCCAGTACTGTCCTAATGTTTACCTTCTTTTGTTGCCTTTATACTGAACAAGGTCAGTCCTGTTGGTGTCTCAACGATTTCACTTCCCAAGTGCTGTCATAACACAAGCAGGCAAGGGTGATAAAGTAAAAGCTGTATTGATTTCCACAGAAAGGAAGGGAATAAAAACTGTCTCGATCTGCAACAAGCTCAGCCAAATGTGAGGATGCTGGAAAGGATCCTGATTGCTTCTTATATCATAGCCAGTCTCTACCCTACTTTCACAGTGATTTCATCCCTCTAAGCTGGAGGGCTCTGCGTCTCATTTACTTTCCCTCTTTTTATTTGTTTTATAATTGACTTTTTGAACTTCTGGCTGAACTGGAGCCAAAGCTGAGAATGACCTAATTCCAGCAGCAATGCTAGGATATGCAGGCCTGGGCCTTCCCTGTGCAGAGTGCCTCCATTAACTTGGACATGATGTTCTAATAAAGGGAGTCAGTGATCTACCCAAACTAATATACCTGTCCTGAAAGGGTGATCAGGCATTGGAACAGCTTGCCCAGACAGGTGGTGGAGTCCCCATCCTTGGACTTAAGAGTTGTACAGATGTAGTGCTGAGGGATATGGTTTATCGAGGACTTGTCAGTATTAGGCTAATAACCTTGATGACTCCGATGACTTGATGATCTTGAAGGTTTTTTCCTAAGTAGGCAATTCTGTGATTTTGCAATACTTTTGTACATCAGAAGAGAGGGAGATACCGTGGTGCTATTGAAAGGGAAGGATCAGTTCCCTGAGTGGTTTAGCCAGATTGTGGGAGTCAGTCATCACCACTTATAGCAGCTCCAGCTGAGACCCAAAGCCATTTTGGCTCCTGTCTGAAATTAAGCACTTCCAATGAGTTGGAGGAAAGCTGGGGCCAGATTTTATCTAACGCTCTGATGCTGCGCAGGACACTATGGGTCTGATCCTCACCTGCTCCAAATGGGAGTAACACCCATGACTCACACAGCTCCCGTTTCTGGGAACGCATCCCAAATTACTCATTTTTAGTATGCAACTGTTGGCAAAACACCATGTTCACCCCCAAAATTACAAGGGAGCTTGCTACCATTCAGCAGTCTTCCAGCACGACGTACTTTGGCCCCATCACACGCTGCTAATCTCTTCAATGATTTATGTGCCCTTTTAAGTTTTAATTCTCCCTCTGTCATGAACCTTCCTCACTAGCAAGTTGACAGTTTAAATTAGTGTTTAGACATGGCTTTCATAATGTCAGCTTTTGTTTTGTCTCAGTCATCTGTTGGAATTCCTTCCATTGTAGCTGAAGTGACTCATGACAATAAATGACTTCTTTCTTCTTTTGTTCTTAATCGGGGAAGAATGGAATGAACCATGCAATATTTGTAAAAGAGCAGTCTTAATTAGTCTTCAGCTGTAGCTAAAGATGCTTGTCTTGTCTCTTTAGCATATTAATGCAGGAAGCCATGCGTTTCACGTGGGCAATTGCCATGTTCCTCAAAAGCCTTGTTACAAGCCAAATTCTCCAGCGTAAAGGTATTCCCCAGCCCAGCTTCTGTGCTCAGCCCTGCCAAATGAGGAGCCTGTGCCCCTGGGGGCATTGTGTGAGGCTGCTCAGGCCTACCAGAAAAATGGGCACATTTTAGAGTGACTCATCTCAAGGATTTGTTTTCTTTTTTCGTTTGGTGCCTCTTAAAGGTATAAACTCTCTGTGCATAGAGCTCACCTCGAATCCCATTACAGCTGCTTGTACCATTTCCCTGCTGCGATGGTGGTGGACCCCAAAATCTTTTCTGATTGCACAGCTGTTTTTCTTTGGACTGTTTAAATGGCTCAAATATCCCAGTGCTAATGAAAGGCTTGGGTGAGAGCGTGCAAGTATTTTGCACAAAATCAATAGTCACATCTTTTAGGAACAGAAAGATCTCTGTTTAGCCTCAAGAAGAGAAAACTGAGATGCAATCTTCTCAATGCTTAGCAATACCTAAAGAGTGCAGGGCAAGAGGATGGGGCCAGACTGTTTTCAGTGGTGCCCCGAGACAGGACAAGGGGCATCATGCACAAACTGGAACCCAGGAGGTTCCATCTGAACATGAGGAAAAACTTCATTGCCATGAGAGTTCTGTAGTCCTGGAGCAGGCTGCCCAGAGAGGTTGTGGAGTCTCTTTCTCTGGAGAAATTCCAAAGCTACCTGAACATCGTGATCCTGGGCAAGCTGTTATGGGTGCCCCTGCTTTAGCCGCAGGGTTGGACTAGTTGATCTTCAGAGTTCCCTTCTAACCCCCACCATTCTGGAATTCTGTGAAAATACTGTTGTGTATAGAAAGGCAAAAGGATGGATCTTACTTTGCCAGAAAAAAGTTGCTGAGGCCATGTTGCCTTTCCTATGCTCCTGAAGATAGTGAATGGCAACTGCTTTCTTCATTTTCTTCTTTTATTTTCCGTTTGTCATTTGGGAGATTAAATCAATCCTGTAAGAAAGTGTGGGAAAATCTCATTGCCAGCTCTCCTCCCTGCTGTCTGGACCCTTTTCTAGTCCATGTAGGGCCATGCCCATGATGCCAAGTTATGTAGTAATTGTAAAATGCAGCTAAATAAAGGTTTAGGTTGAGAGCTGACTTTTTACTGATTGTGTTTTGAGGAACGGCTACAACATGGGTCTTGGAATATATTTCTAGCTGTTGTTGAATTATGGGTGGTAAGTTTCTCTTTTCCTTGAGATCTTGCTTGCCAGCTGGTCTGGGACTGTGGCTTAAACTCTTGTGTTACTTGAAAGGGGTTAGACTCCCATCTGATGGTGTAGTGCTCATCTCTCTCTTTCTCTTCAGTTTTATGCCCAAATCTGACATAATGAAGCAGCCTGGATTGAAACCTTAGAGCTTGCTGAGGTGCTTCCTATTGTAGGTTATTAAAGGAGATGTTGCCACAAAGCAAAGCCCAACTTGAGAGGGTCAGAGGGAGGTGTTCAATAGTCAGCCCATGACAGACTGCCAAAAGAGGTCATCAGGGACCAGTTTTCTCAGGATCCATGAGAGCCAAGTGAACCTCCCTCCTATAGAATACAATGGTATTCTGCAGGTTCTGACCCAAAGTGGGTGCTTCTTGGCAAAGGAAAATGAAGCACAGATGACCATGTGATGAGAACATGGGTAAGAGCTGGGCTTGAGATGTTGTTTGCTGTGCATAACAACAGCCTCACTGAGCCTAGAAACACATGAAAAACACTACAAAGTCTTGTGTGCCAGTACATGGTGCTCTTTATTTTAATAGTCTGTTTATATATACATACAGCTATTTTTCTTTTGCCCAGACCTTGTAACAAAACCAAATGTCTTAATGAACACAAGGAGAAAGCAAGCAGCTGGAGAAAGGCATAAAAGTGCACAAAACTAACAAAGTCCCAGGGAAATCATTGCAACTTTATTAAAAGTAGTTTCAAAAGTAAGTTGTGCCTCTGGAATTGGGCTGAAATAAGTGTTGTGCTGCTTCCCCTCTGTGCTCCAAAGCAATGCCTGTTCCCTGTCAGTGTTGTGGTCTCGTATAGTCTCCAAAAACATTCATACAATTCATGGTGAGCTGTGCTGGATTGTCACCAGGAACATAACAACCGTGGTCTTCTCTGCTCCCCACCTCTTGCTAATGAAGGTTTGGAAGATCAGTATTAAGGAAGTCAAGATTCTCTGGGAGAGGTGGTATCATTTACTGGCCTGATTGGTAAAACTGGGGAAAACAGATCATGCTGGGTCACAAGCCCCTCTGCAGGTGCAGAAAGGTTTTAGGCAAGTTTCCAAACCAGTCTTGGAGATCTGGGGTTTTTGCAGGCACAGATACTCTGAATGCCTCAGAGCAGACTTTGTGCAACAAGTCTTCATTTTTAATCCACAGAGACTCTTCGTTCTCTCTCTAACATCTGACAATGAATTTCAAAGGAAATTGTAAGCTTGCAATGACAAGACCAGGGTGTGACTGTACAGGATGCTAACTGAGCTGTCACATCTTTATTGACTCCAAAGAAGTACTTTCTACTTGCACAGCCTTGCAGATCTTTGGTTTCAGGGTGTGTGCTTGCTCTTCCCTAAAGTAAGAGTTGTCAGAGGCCAGAAGTTCATTAATGCTACCTTTTTCTATAGCATTGTGAAACGTGTTCTTAGCTTGTCATCAGCTGAGGTCAAGTTTTCTTTCTATTTGTGTTTAAACTGGATGGAGATGAACAGGTCCTGACCACCAGAATCAGGGTGATTGGAGTGCAGAGATGGTGCATACTTCTGGTGGAAAAGTTATCCAAAGGGTTTATCAGTTTGGCACAGTATAAATATGAGTTTTGCAGAATGCCTAGCAGATTTGGATACCTTTGAAAAGTAGAGGAAGATGGGGCCAATCATGTGTAGAGACTTCCAACCCCTTCTGTTAAACCAGTTTTCTAAGGGCCTCTTAACCGGCACTTCATTACAACTTTCCCATTGGCCTCAAAGTCAATGTTAACCTTGGCCCCGATGCATAGAATATTGACTTTCAGGGTCAATAAATCTTAATATGGATCAAATTGGAAGTCATGTTTGCTTACTTTATAAGTCCTTTCCAATGCAATTACTCTTTACACAATGCAAGGACATTCTGCACATTTTTCTTCTTGGCCATTTCGAGGCGCATTACTCATGAAGAGTAAGTTTCCAGGACTCAGCTTTTTCCTCCCCAAGTGTTTTGTCACAGCCGCTTTGACTTCTGTGTTATTTATCTCCTTCCACAAAAGGTAGGTGATTTTTGTGTTTTTCCTTTTTTTTTTTTTTCCTCCCCCCTGCCTCAGTTCTAGCACGGATCCGTGTCCAACGACTGCCTCCTTGTGTACCCAGTCATATCGCCACCTCCTGAGTCCAGAAACCGCACGCAGTTGCGTGGGATGACAGAACCACATGAAAGGTTTTCAGATGTCCAGGATACCGAGCGGCGTCGCTGAACCACACGACCTATTACGCAGACATTTTCTGTGCTGGGCAGTAATACAAAGGCTTTCTAGTACTGTGCACTTTTTGCTTTGTTTATTTCAGCCAATACCTACAGAATTTTAATGAGCCTACAGTGCGTTGCCTACAGAAGTAGTACATGGCAGGACGTGGATCTGTTCCCATAATGAGGCATATATAACGCCTGGGGTTATGGAGGCAAGAAGCCAAAGGATGTTATTATTGCCCTTATAAATGGTTTTCAAAATAAATAAGATACAGAATGTTTTGCTTTGTAGGAAATAAAAAAGGGAAGATTTGTGCTCTGAATACTGATTGGAGTGGGGGTGGGAGCAGGAAAAAGGAGAAAGAAGGGTGGGTTAAGCTATAGCACAACCCACAGCCTCATGATTCAAGTCACTTCTGTTGTGCACATCTGTGAACACAGTGTACATATGTTACTGGGGCTACATCCAGGTCCAGATGTCTCCGAGATATAAAGGAAGATTGAGGGCTACCTACTGCAGTGGATGAAGTTGACATGGGGAAGATCCTGCACACCTTTCATTCTGTTAGCCCTATGAATCCATCCTGCACTGGTCTCTGTTGTTGCCTGCCTGTGCACAGGCTGAGACAGGGAAAGTGGTGCTCTTAATTCAGAAATATACTGGAATTTGCTGGAAAAGGCTGCCCAGAGAGGCTGTGGAGTCTTCTTTTCTGGAAATGTTCAAAACCCACCTAGACTCATTTCTGTGTGACCTACTCTAGGTGATCCTGCTCTGGCACAGGCATTGGACTAGGTGATCTTTCAAGATCCCTTCCAACCCCCAGTGTTCTGTGATTCTGTGAAGATCTGACCGTACTGCAGTTGCTGGTGTCCTGAGTGTCTGGTTGAGCTACATTCATGCTTTGAGGATCCTGTATTGGGTTTGTGTCTTCTGCTCTATAACTGCCATGCTGTGAAGGATGGGAGGTGGCTGGAGATACACCCACATTTACCAGTATCTCCCAGTCACCCTAAGGTCCAGGTTTGCAGCTGCTAAACACAGGTTGTTACAGAAGGCTGTCCAGTGCATGGGCTGCACCACGGCTTTCAAGGTTGGTTCTACCAAAAGGTACGTAGATAGCTCTGTGGATTAGCCTTTATGAAACAGCTGATTTGGAGAACAAGGCTTGTCCCATGGTTCAGCTGACAAATTCCAGGAACAGATTCCAGGCAAAAGTTGGGGATGGAAAGAAATTCCAAGAGTCAGTGTAATGCCTGCAAGAAAACTGTCAAGCAAGGTGCTGAGAAGATCTTTCATTCAGTGTGCCAATGGATCACAGCCTGTGGGAATCAACATCCATGAAAGTGCCCCATGGCCATCTCGAGGCAGGAGTTGATCTCCAGGTTTGCGTGTGATGAACATTACATAAAATGCACTGAAAAAGGGAACGAAACACCATGAGCCAGCTCTGCTTTCTGTTGGCCTCTTGACTTCAGAGACAGAAGGAAAATATTAAAATCATTAGCAATAGGAAAAATCCAGTTTATTCTATGTATTAGCACTGCTGGCATGCAAACACATCTTCAGAGAGCAGCTGTTGTCCCAGTGAGCTTTAATTCTTCCCGAAGCAGCATGAGAGAAGATCTAGTAGGTGCACTACACTTTCCACTGTGAGTGTCCTGGTGTTATTAAACTGGACCACTTCCTTGGGCAAGGGCTAGCCCAATTCTGCTACAATGTCAACTTTCTTCCCTCTTTAAGCTTCTGCTGAATGTACCAGAGCACCCGCAGATTTTTATAGATTTTGGTGTCTGACTGGGCAGTAGATAAATAAAGGCAGCAGAAGAAGACACCAAAAAACCCAAATCACTTTGGAAGTAGGATGAGAAAGGAAATAAAACCAAACCAACATGCTCTCAGCCTTTGACACCAGTGGTGACTTCCTCTTCTCTGTCGTTCCTTGACTGCTTTTGTGACTTTCACCAAAAAAGGGAGAAGAGGACTCACTTTCATCCCTAGGGCTAAATTTAGAGGCAGGACTGCAGGTGTGAAGTGGGAACATGATGGAGTGACTCAGATCAGCCCAGGAGCCACAGATACACACATGCCTGTATGTCTCACTTTATGACAGCCCTGGTTATATGACACAAACCTCACAGTGAATGGGAGATACCAGCAAATATGGGCAGCTCTCCAGCCATCTCCCAGTTGAGCAAGAAGTAGCTGTTGGAAACAGCCCTGGAGATCTTGCCAAGGTGGTCAAGTCTGGGCGGAGAGGTGGGAGAGAGGAGCATTAACCAAGTTTGTTGTTCAGTCAGCTCTGTACAGAGGGAACTGTGTGAAATTCAACATCCCGTTTCCAATGAGTGGTTGAACTAGATGACATTAGAGTTGCATCTTGGAGCAAAGTGCACTCATGACACTGGTCTTGGAAAGTGGTCTTCGTTAATCAGCTTGATTATAATGTGGTGTTCACCTGTTTCCTGAGCCTAGAAAAGAGCAGACTGAGAGAGGATCTTATAAATGCATATAAATATCTGAAGTGTGCAGGTCATGAGGCTGGGGCCGAGCTCTTCTCAGTGATGCTCAGAGACACAACAAGGGGCAAAAGTTACAAACTAGAATACAGGAGGTTTCCCTTGAACTTAAGAAAAACTTTACCTTGAGGGTGACAGAGCACTGCACCAGGCTGCCCAGAGAGGATGTGGAGTCTCTTTTTCTGGAGACTTTTGAAACCCACCTGGACATTGTGATCTTGGGAAACCTGATCTAGGCATACCTGTGCTAGCACGGGGTTGGACTCAATTGTATCCAGAGGCATCTTCCAACCCCCACCATTCTGGGACTAAACCTCCTTAACATCTGGATGGTAATTTGGCAGTTGGATTGACCAGGGAAGGCAGTTCATCTTTGTTCCTTCTACCCACAAGACTGGGTGAGCCATTTCCCCGAGGAACAGAGCCTTCAGTGAGGAGGTGTTTCATGAGCACATAGTCCTGCAGGCTGAGTTTCAGCAGCACTGACCAACATACAAGTGTTTTCTTTGTCCAAGAAGATCTTTTCCTTTGTTGCTGGGATTTTATTAATAGTTTCTGGAATTTTTTATGCAGTTGTGACTGTTGCCATAAGGCTTAAAGGTATCCCAGCTCTCAACTTGAGCCTGTCCCCAGGAAGATGGTCTAACCAACCCGGGGATGACCTGGAGTTTGGGAGCTGATTTCTTCCCTTGGTGCAGAGATAGGACATATTGTCCCCCAGCAGGGAGCTAAGTCAATGTTACTGGGAGACTGAGGCTTTTGAAAGGTAAGAAGCTACTGGAAGGGAGAAAAGGGGCAGACAACAGGGCTGTGATGATCAGAAACTGAGGCAAGAGGGAAGATGGTGGGACCCTGAATGGTTCAGGTTCCTTTTTTCTTTTTTTTTTTTTTTTCTCTTCCCAGTATGGTTTGTGGTTTTGCATTTGCAGCTTGTAAAACTGTATGGAAGGAATGTGCAGCTGGGCGCTTTCGCCAAGTTGGTGTCAATTTGGGTTAAACAAGAGGCCCTGGAACAGAGCCTTGTTGGGAGAGTGGGTGACTTGCATTAAGAGCAGAGCTTCCATTATTCTCTGTTCAATTGTGGTCATTCCTTGGGGACTCCATTCCAGGAGCAGGGCCCAAACCCTCTCACACCAGGCACACTGCAAACCAATAACCCTAAGGCAGACCTTCCTCCTGCGGGTTGGCAGTTCCTGAGATGCTCAGTGTCCTACCATTGTCCTGCTCTGGCCACCAGCAACGGCTGTCCCATCCTGTCAGCAGCAGTCCACGTGCTTCTCAGCTGGACCCCACCAGTTCTTGGGATTTGCTGCATCCGGGATGTTGACCACATGTTTTGTGAGGTGCCCAGCACGTCTTAGGAATGAGACAATGAAGACACTTTCCTTCCTTGGTCCCTGGGGATGCTGCTTCTGGATCATCTCTGTTATTTGCTTACTGCAGTCCCTGTGTGCTGTCAGCCTGACAGTGTCTCTGCCAGCATCCAACACCAGCCAGTGCCCCTCTGCAATCCAGTTTGCCTCCTTGTATACCACAGTTTGTCTCCATGCACAGATAAAGAGGTCATCTTCATTCTATGGTCAAACTCTTCACAAGGGCAGCTTGTTTTGTGCAGGAGATGACATTTACAGTTGGACTCAATGATCTTAAAGGTCTTTTCCAACCTAAGCCGTTCTATGACTTGAAACTGCAGTGAATTTCTCTTGTTTCTTCTGACCTCACATGGCAAAAAACCCCAGCAAAACAAAAAAGACAACAACAAAACAAACAAATGAACAACCAAGCAAGCAAACAAAAAACCTCACAAAAAATCCCCCAAACCAAACCAAAAACATCCCCAAACAACCCTCAAAAATACCACAAAAAAAAATCTGCATCAGTATGCAGCTGCCCTTTCCCAGGCTGTGCAAAGTAAATCATCTCCAGGGTGGTGTTTGTTTGGTCAGGTGTCTCCTGGCTCTGTAGTCTGCATGTCAAAGGGATCTCAAAACCTTAAGCATGGCTTGACTGATCCTTCTATCAGCTCTGTCAGATGTGCCCTGACCTTGGCTTGTCTCATCTCCCTTCACTAAAGGTCACAAGACAGGTATCAAGTCTAAGGTAATAGTCCTTTCCTCAGAGCTAGAGGGGAGAGATTGGCACCTCTGAAAGCCAGCTCATTTCAGTCTTAAATGCACATCTAAGCTTGATGACTTATTCTTAAGCTTGCTCCCTCGCTTTCCATTGCTCAGAGAAGATGCTCGCATGGCTTGCAAAGCCTATGCTTGCCCTTGTGTCCAGGTGGTATGGATGAGGAAGCTGAGTTTGCAAGATCTCTGTGTTTTCTGTAGGTTTGGCTTTGTGCATAACCAACGAGTTATGCTCCTTTCTTGCAGGCAGGAGAGCTCTGCCTTATTGCCTTTGTCTAAGATTTGCCTGTGGAGCTCATCTGGACCTTTCTTGTGGGAGGGGACCAGCTGCCCCCACAACCTTGCAGGTGTTTCCTCAGAAGTCAAAGCTGCTTTGACAGCCTGGCCCTCATGGCTTGCTCCTCAAACACAACCCACACAAGTTTACAAACCACATGAGTCTTCATATGCCACTATTTAGATTCCTGCCTTAAACAAAGCAGTATGATTGCTGTTACTGCAGGGAAGTTATTTCTGATTGTGGTTTATTTACAGAAGGCAACAAGCAACCAGCAAGTCTAAGAGCTCACCATTGTTCTCATATCAGTCCTTAGGTTGGCAATGCTAAGCAAGAGCAAACACATCATAGGAAAACACCTTTAATTATTCATATGTTCTCCAGGGAAAATTAAGACCTCTGATGAAAAGGAAATAAAATATCTTTGAACCGTAAATCATGACTGCAGCAGCTTTGTTGTTACTTTTATTTTTTTTTTTCTAGAGTTTTGGTTTATCTGAGACCATAATTTGTTTTCAGTGATGCACTAGATTAAATTAATTGAGGTTTAGAACAATATCTGTTTCCTTTTGCAAGTGCTTTCAGTGATAGCATGATCTTATCCAACTTGTTACCCCACTGGCTCTGTTTTCCTGACCACCCCCCCCCAGCATCACATGTTTTAGAGCCATTTCTTTCTGTTCTCTTTCTTATTTTATAATTTTTAAAGGGCCTTTTATTGTTTTAAACACACAAACTCTTTCTCCAGGCTTTACTTTTTCCTTATGGATAATTGGTGACCTCTCTGAGGCTCAACTTATTTTCCTCAATAAGTATTTCTGAGATCCCATGATCAGTGCAGTGCAACAGCCTCTTTCCAGTTCTGTGACTCCTGGCAGATGCAAGACAGAGCTTACAGGAGGAGGCAAGCCCTCCTGCTGCAGCACCTGGGCCAAGCACCCCAATAAAAAACTCACTTTTGTAGAAGGAAGTCAATGGTTTGAGTTTAGTGTCCCCAAATGAGTTTGCACCAAACTGGCATGGCCATGTGAAGAGATCTCAGTACAAACAAGTCTTTCTGCAGATAAAAGTCCAGCCCTCCACAGCCAGGTGTCAGCCTTGCAGTTTGGACCTGCTGCCCTGGGGTCCCCATGGTCCCCCAGCTTTTGAGGTCAGTATCTCTGGAGGAAGTAAGAGAGATTAGAAGTTTGGGAAAGTGTTTTCAGGATCCTTGTAGGAGATACATTGCTTTGCACTGGAAAGAAATAGATGGGCCAGTGAGGGGGGCCTTCATTTCTAGTGTCTTCTTCTTGCTTCTAATCCCTTATTCTTATGAAAGAGAAACTTGATATTGCTAGGCAAAACATCTATCATGCTGCCATGTGGGCCATGTGCTTTTTTGCAGGCATTTGATCTCTGTAGGGTCTTTTTGTGCTGGGCAGGATCTCCTTGAAAAATTACCTTGAAGCTGTTGTGTTCTGGAGGCATCAAACCCTAGAAATTGATCTTTCAAACCAAAAAGCAGAGATTTAATTTTTCAGTGGCCCATTCTCTGATGACAGAGGCCAGAAGGAAGTTAAGGTATTGGCCTGGTGTACTAAGGGCTGGCAGGAATGTAACTCAGGCGCCTTAAGAAATGCTTTCTCCTCCTACACATGACGAAGAAGAGCAAACAAATGGGGAAAATGGGCATCTGGTATCTGCAATGGCACACTAAACTGTTTCAGCTTCTCAGGGCAGTGAGTCCTGTGCAAATGACAGCTGGGTGCAGTTATCACCACCCAGGACGCCCAGAGGCTTCTGTGATGGCAGTTGCTCATAATGGCCTGGAAAGAAGAAATAAAATTGATACCAATATGCTTTGCAGCCTCAGTGGAAAAGAATAGGGATTATTCTCTGGAGAAAGGGTTGAGGTCCATAGCAGAACAGGACTCCAGAACAGTTGTTCTGTCCCTGTTTCCATGTGTAATTTTTGCAATCCTTTCCTATATACCATCTCTAGTACTGGTCATGTTTGGAGACAGTTGCAGTTCAGAAGAGCCTTTAGTTTGACCAAGTGCTCTCAGTCATAGACTCAGAGAATGGGTTGGGTTGGAAGTGACATTTAAAGGTCATGCAGTGCAATCTCCCTACAGGTAACAGGGACATCTTCAACTACACCACGTTTCTCAGAGTCCATCCAATCCCACCTGGAATGCTTCCTAGGTGGTAGGTGTGCAGTAAAGAACAAACCCCTTAGAGATTGTGGACATTTTTGTGCTGCTCTGAACCCGGCTGTTACATTTTTCTGAGCTGCAGCTGGTGTGAGAACAACTGCAATATGTGGCACAATAGCAGGAATATCTGGATGCCAGAGGAGATTTTCCAGCAGATGGGTGGCTGGTCCTTAGGAAGGAGCAAACCCAATATCCAAACTAAATCTACCCTCCTCAAACATTAGTCCGTTCCCTCTCATCCTAGCACTACAAGCCATTGTAAAAAGTTCCTTCCCAGCTTTCTTGTAGCCCCTTCAGGTACCAGAAGGCCACTGTAAGGTCTTCTTGGAGACTTCTCTTCTCTAGGGCAAGCTTAGTATCATTGAACAGGACTAGAGGAAAATGTTACAAGCTGCACCAGGAGAGGTTTAACCTGGATATTAGGAAATATTTCTTTACTGAAAGGGTTATCGAACACTGTCCAGTCCAGTGGTGGAGTCACCATCCCTGGAGATGTTTAAACAGTGTGTGGACCTGGTGCTTAGGGACATAGTTTAGTGGTTACCTTGCACTGTGTGCCAAAAGCTGGACTAGATGATCTTCAAGGTCTCTTTCAACCAAAGATATTCTGTGATTCATGTCAAACCTTTAGGACCAGGGTGATCTTGAAGCAGTAAGTGGGCTTTCAAGAACATTGCTTTCACCACAACACCAGGAGACCCAACAAAGCCCTCCTTTCAGCAGGAGTTTGTAGCTATCCCTAACAAAAAATCCTATAAGGAAGCAGAACAGGCTTCTCTCCCTTTCTCTTTGTCTCCTCTACATTCATTTCTGAATGAGATATTTTTTTCCCCCCTCTTCATCCCAGCTCCCCATATTTATTTTATTACAAGCATTTTCTCTAAAATGATTAACTCAATTTAAAAATTTTCAACTGTTTCCTTGCCAAGGATTTTAGGAATTTTCATTATTTCCTTTGGGAATTCTGAGACTGTGGTTAGCCAGTTTGGAGTTCAAGACATGAGAAATGCCAGCACAACTGAGGACTTGGCTGTAAAAACGTTTTCAACATGAAAGAATTCCAACCTTTCATAAAAGGAAGTGTAGTGCTTGAAGAGATATGTTGATGTAAGTGAAGTCGTAACAAAATGAAAGCCAATCTGTTATTGCTTAAGTATCAAAGAAATCCCTTTGTAAAGGTGCTAAGCCCTGCTGGAGGAACACAAAACCTGTCTATTTATTTGTTGTTCATTTAAATGGTTTATGTATGATTAAGCAGCCAAGCCACTGTTACTGAGCTGGCTGGGGTTTGGAGCTCTGCGGCTGTAGGCAAACATTAGTAAAAAGGTAAAACTTCTCTGCTGGGATGGGTCTGCAGCACTCAGCAAGGTTGTTATTTAAGAGGTCTCTCCAGATATGGGAGAATAGGTGTTTTTCTTAAAGGTGGCCTTAAAAATCAAACCTTTTTTCTGATGGATCAGACCTCCAGATCTAAGGAACCAATTCTGACCCCATCATAGCCTGGGGGTGGAGGCCGATCTTGGTCTTTCAATGCAGTGATAAGTCCTGAAGCTTCTGGTATTTTGCCTCGTAGCAATGATTTGAATCATATCTTGGAGGTTAAGTGCGGTGCCACTTTGCTCCTCCTTTGTGGAGGAGACCCAGGTCAGTAAAGCACTCTTGGGGCTGATATTGATGAGTAACAACCAAAGTCCTTTGCTTTCATCTGCCTGGACTGTTCAAATTGCTCATGGTACAGCCATTGAAAGCTGCCTCTGAAGGAGACAGGGCTGGCTATAGCCACATCAGCACAGCTGTGGAAACCACTACTCAAGGGAAGTCAGTAGCAGAAGGTTGTCCAATTAACTCATCCTGTGCATGCAGGGCTATGCCCAGGGCATGCATTTGACCCTGTATGTGGGGCTGGTAAAAGTCTTCTCCAGACCTGCGGCCAAGTCCCCATCATGTAGCCCTTTTCTATCCCATGGCCTGAGCAACACAACTCCCCAAGAGTTTTGCAAGGTCAGGATCCTGTCCTCATTTCTGCAACAGGGAAACAAACAGTTGTGTTACCATGGGGTTCAAGTGGTGCTTCTGTCATTGTAACAATCTGTGCCTTGCCTCATTCTCTACTCCCTGAAACACATGGGAAGTAGAAAGCGTGGGTGAACTTTTGGCCATGCCAGAGAGGACAAAGGAAAAGCATGTGAGGAAGAGGCAGGCATCTCATAGAATCATAGAATTGTTTAGGGTGAAAAAGACCTTTAAGATCATCAAGTCCAACCACTAACCCAACACTGCCAAGTCCCCACTAAAACATGTCTCTCAGCACCATGCCTACACATCTTTGAAATCCCTCTGGGGATGGGGATTCCACCACTGCCCTGGGCAGCCTATTCCAGGGCTTGACATCCCTTTTGGTGAAGATGTTTTTCCTATTGTTCACAGTAAGCTTCCCTTGGTGCACCTTGAGGCCATTTCCTGTTGTCTTATTACTTGTTGCTTGGGAGAAGAGATTGACCCTTATCTTGCTCCAGGAAGTTGTAGAGAGTGAGAAGGTCTTCCCTGAGCCTCCCTTTCTCCAGACTAAACAGCCCCAGTTCCCTCAGCTGCTTCTCACAAGACTTGTTCTCTGGAAGCTTCTCCAGCTTTATTGCCCTTCTTTGGACATGGTCCAGCACGTCCATCAGAATCACATCAGTTTTATGCACCATTTCCTGTGCATTTCTTCAGCCATAACTTTGCATCATCTTTCATGAAATTTTTGAAAACACTGCTGCTGGGCCAAGAGCCAGTCCTTGCACAAGTGACAAGAAGATCAGAACAACATCTCAGTTATCTCAGAATGAAAGATGCCATACTTTAGAGATCATCTCCTTTTGGCCAACATCTGCTAGCCAGGGCATCAGCTTGGAAACTGGAGATACTTCACTTGGGAAACTCTGGGTCTACTGGAAGCACTAATCATGCTGCTGGAAAGTGACTTAATTGGTGACACTTCACAGAAATCCCAGCTGCATGGTTCTCCCAGATTCCCTGTAAAAAAATGATGCCAATGTTTTAACATAAATAGGATGCCAAATGCTGATCCAATGCCACTCCTGATGGGAACGAATGTGCTCCCATGCTGATCTGATGCATCACAAGCTGTGATACTTGTCAGCAGGATGATAGTCCAGAGCAACAGCTTATTTCCCTCTGCTCTGAAAGGGACATCACCCTAAAAATGAGGGCCCAGTACAGCCTAGCACCTAAGGAGTTGAGGTCTTGCTTAGAGCTTTGCTGAGCAGTAGTGTGTCTGTCCGGAGGCGGACAGAATCGTAGAATGCAGTGGTTTGGAAGGAACCTCTAACGATCATCTAGTCCAACCCTGCTGCAGTCAGCAGGTACATCCCCAACTGGATCAGGTTGTTCAGAGCCCTATCAAGCCTGACCTTGAACGTCTCCACAACCTCCCTGGGCAACCTGTTCCAGTGTTCCACCACCTTCATAGTAAAGAACTTCTTCCTAATGTCCAATCTAAATCTACCCTTCTCTAGCTTAAAACCATTGCCTCTTGTCCTGTTGATACCTGCCCTTGTAAATAGTCACTCTCTAGCTTTCTTGTAAGCCCCCTTCAGGTACTGGAAGGCCACTATGAGCAAACCCCAATCTTCATACCAGAGGTGCTTCAGCCCTCTGATATCTGCCCTTTCTCTTCATTACTCCTCCCCACATTGTAAGCAGTGGGACAGCACCTGCTAAATATGAGAAGGAAAAAAAAAAGGGTTTGCCTTTGAGTTTTCAGAGCCAACATGCCAGTTTGGACTCTGGAGCTCCCATTTTGCCATGTCAGCAGAGCACCTGGTTTATTGACCCTCCACCCCAACACACTCTGTTTGAAAATCAGCTCCATCTGCAGTGCCTATAACTGGCTCCCTAAAAATGATTATTCTGAATCATTCCTGGAAACAAAAAGACACACCAAGCCCCAGAGCCTGGGGCCCCGCTCAGGAGGAGTTTGGCTGAGCCAGATGTGATGCCACCAGCAAGGGACTTGAACAATAGGGACTTGGCAGGGGGCAGAACAACCGGGCTGGAAGCTCAGGAAAGTACAGCAAGCTCTGGGAGCCAGTGCCTGGGTACACATGCCTTTCTGAAGCCTGAGAAACTGAATTTAAACCAAATCAGGGAGATACTGGGACAATTTTCTCCAAACTGGAAGTCCTACCAAAGGGCATGTCCCAGCAAAGGCACACTCAACTCCTTCCTGTGTGGAGATGTTTCTGAGAGGTCCTCACATTGGCAGGAGGGAAATACAGAGGCAAGAGCCTATGGAGAGCAATCCTGGATGGGCTTTTGGGGCTAATCCAAACTCTGAGCATAGCTGGTGAAAGTCGTGTTTAAGAGAAGGTCTTGTCAAACCCTCCATGTATGTCCATGCATAGAAGAAAACCACATGCAATCTGTCAGACACAGATTGAAGGAGCCCCCAGACAATGCACTCCCATCTGAAAGGTCTTGCTGTTCACCATTCAAAGTCTCTCCTTACCTTGAGCTGTGTCTCTAATTGTAAACAAACTTGAAGGAGGTCAGAGTTAAAAAGAAAATAAAAGCCACACTTAACAACCCAAACCCCAAAGAAGGCCCCATCCTCTTATTTCCTTCCTTTCTTCCTTCTGCTGGTGCTAAAAATGCAGGTAATCCTAGTTTTATTTCCCTGCAACTAAAATTGATGATGATGTCATCTGTGTGGCTGAGCAGAGTAGTTTTCCAACTGGGCAAGTGAGGCTCAAGGATGTATTTAGTATTAATTTATTCACAGCAAAAAAAAACATTGGGGAAAGAAGATGGGCAACCCTGTAGAGCAGATCAAAAGCCAGCAGAGTTCAGACATGTTCTGCTCTGGCTACCCCCAAGGCTTTTTGCCCAAACCCAATGTTTTTGGCAGCAAAACCCAAAGGACTACGCATGCAGGAGGCAGAGGTCTCGAGGGACTAAGAACTCTCTCTTTGGGGGATTTGGATCCCCCTGTTTGGGGTCTCTGAGTAATACGACCCTCTGGCCACCAGCAGGGGTAATAAACCACCCTTTAGAGCCCTGGCAATTGAGCGAGAAGATTTGTATCTCAGATAATGGCCACCAGCAGCCAAGCTGAAATTTTGTTTTCACATCATAGGAAAAATACCAAGTGCCAAGCAGTGTGGTAAACCAAAATAGCTTACAAAGTGTGCAGGTTTTGGAATATGGATAAAGATGAACCAGGAAGGGGAAAAAAAAAAAAGAAAAAAAAATAGTAGTTTTATATATAGATACTGAAAACCAAATAAATCACATGACCCAGCCCAAAAAAAGCTTCAGTGAGAAGTTTGTGTCTGGGATTAAGAGCAGTAGTCATTACTTTAACTATGTATGGTATGTTCTCATTTTCAAAAATGTGTACACCGAATATTTTAGCCTTTTCTCATGGAAGGATCTGAAAGGCAAAAAGCTTTTCAGTATTAGGCAAATATTAGCTTTCCAGGACAGTGCTGGCTGGCCAGCTATTTCCTATGAGCCTATATTTTGCTGTCTGTACGTTTACCATGTCCCCTCTGGCTCTATGTGGGAGTTTCCATGGGTTTTTTAGAAGAAGAGTGCTCTTTCTCCTGTTAAAAGTGGTGAAATGGAAAGCTCATCTGAACTGCAACTGGTTTCTACCCAGACTTCCACCAGGCCTGGCTGATAAACTTTTGACATTTTTTCAATCATAGAATCGCAGAGTGGTTTATGTTAGAAGGGACCTTGAAGGTCATTTAGTCCAACCATCCTGCAGTCAGCAGGGACATCTGCAACTAGAGCAGATTGCTCACAGCCCCAAGAAAACCTGACCTGGATTGATTCTAGGGATGGGGCATCTACCACCTCCCTGGGCAAGCTGAGACAGTAAGTATCTCACCACCCTTAGCCTGAAAATGTCTTTATTATATCTATTTTTAATTGCCTCTCTTTTGTTTCATACCATCACTTGTCTTGTAAAAAGAGGCCCTGCTGAAGAGATGGTCGCCATCTTTCTGATAGGCCCTTTTAAGTACTGAAAGGCCACAAGAAGGTCTTCCTGGAGCCTTCTCCAGGCTGAACAACCCCAACTCTCTAAGCCTGTCCTCTCAGCAGAGGGGTTTCAGCCCTCTTAAATCACTCCTGTGGTCCATTTCTTTCTTGTGCTGAAGCAGGATCTATGGCTCTGCAGGACTTGCTGATGCTTCAAATTGGCCCATCACAGCCACCAAAGGGAACATCAAGCTGCAGATATATGAATGAAGCCTCCCTCTGTTTCTGCAGAAAATGGAATGCTAGAGCAACCCAGCCAGGCTTAACCTATCACAGACATGGAAATAGCAGGGTGCACTACTCAACTGGCTGAATGTGGGGCCAAGTTGAAGAGGCATGCTTGCTCCTGCTGGTACCACCATGAATTGTCATGTGGCCTTTGGACAGTCACATGGTGTCCCTACCAATAAAATAGGAATAATGGCACAGAGCGCTTTGCTATGTGCTTTAAGTTCTGTTGACAAACAAGAGTGGCATGAAACCAAGGTATCATCTGTTATTATGTATCTCAATTAAAAAGCTTTTCAAGGAATATATTTGCTGATCTCTGTGCTTGTTATGTTTTTCATTAAAATGAGCCTCTTCAAAAAACTGGACTTTTAGACTGGGCTTAGCCTTTTTTCATGCTTCTGCACTTACAACCCTATCCTCTCCAGAAGAAGTTATTAAAACACTGAAGTTGGTCAAAAGCTTTGTTGGCTTGGTCACGCTGTTTGGGAGCACTTTGATAAACAATTAAAAAAAAACAATCTCTCAAATTCTGCTTGGTTGTCCTCTGTCCACACCAGCTGCATGGTCCTGCCTGTGCTGGGATTTTGAAGGACACAGAGCCCCTTGACTATGTGTGGTGGATTTGCACCCCTGTGGCTTCTTTTGCTGCTGAGAGTAGGGTCTGGGACTCACGCAGACAACACTACACTGCAGGAGCCCCACCAGTGCCAGAGTCCTCTGTCTAGACAACCCCTTAAATCTGATTGCTTCATTCCATTACTGATAAAAGGCACTAGACATGGGAATGAGTTTTCCTCTCCGTCCTTTCTTTTTTATTTTTTTCTTCCCCTTATATCCCCGAGGAAGGAAGACTTGATTTTTTTTTTTTTGATCCACCCAAAAGAAACCACAGCAACCACAACTGCAATTATATATATATATCTTTATATATAAAAAAAGAAAAAAAAAAAACCCAAAACAAACCCAAAAACCTTTCTGGCAATTGTTTTGCATTCTTTTTAAAGCTTCTTTGCTACATGTAGAACAATAAATGACTTAAAAATGAAACATAAAGGCATCTGTTTGCACTATATTTGAAATTAAATTGGATAAAGCTGAGAGGGAGCAGCTAGTGACTAATACCAGACAGTGTCCAAGTAATAGTATGACGAAGTTAACAGGACCCAAGTTAAGCAAAGTTTCTTCCTAAGGCAGGAAAAACTCCTTTTCTTAGCTCCCTCTAAATGTCACACTGACTTTTTGCAAGATGGGGCCAAAATATTTATTTTCTGAAGTTATTTTTGGTAAAGAACTGGTTTAGGGGTTTGTTGTTTTTTTTTTTTTAATCCCCCCCCACTTTTGTTCTAAGAAGATCACAAAGCCAATTAACATCAACACCAAGGGATTATTGTCTGGTGACTTGGCTGATATGAAGCCATCAACAATATAAAGTTCTCACATCAAAGTGTTTTAGTGACTTACTGGACAATATGCAGCACAAACCAAAAGCAACGGAAAAGAACCATCTGGATGCTTGGTTTTATCCCATCCTCCCATTCATTTGAGCTGATTGTGCTGTACTATTGTTTCTGTTGAGGCCAAGCTCTAACTGGTTGGGTTGGCAAGACTGGGGAAAAAAAAAAGTGGATTTGTGCAAGTCACTCTGTTGTGGTCTGGGATTTTGACCTGGGTAAGCTGGACAATTGTGTGGAAGGCCACCTCATGAAGTTCAAAAAGGGTAAGTGTAGAGTTCTGCAACTGGGGAGGAATAACCCCCTGTGCCCGTGCAGGTTAGGAGCTGACCTGTTGCAAAGCAGCTCTGTGAGAAAGGACCTCACAGTGTCAGTGGACAAAAAGTTCACCTGGAGCCAGCAATGTGCCCATATGACTAAGAAGACTGATGGTGTCCTGGGGAGCATTAAGAAAATTGTGCCCAGCAGGTTGAGATAAGCTCTCCTCCTTCTCTACTTTGCCCTGATGAGGCTATGTCTGGAGTACTGGATACAGGTCTAGGTTCCTTTGTTCTGGAAAGACAGGGAACTACTGGAGAGTCCAGTAGATGCTAAGGACATTGGAGCATCTCTGTGACGAGGAAAGGCTGAGAGACCTGGGGCTATTCACCTTGGAGAAGAGCAGCCTGAGAGGGTCAGGAGGATGGGGCCAGACTATTTTCAGTGGTGTCTAGTGACAGGACCAGGGGCAACTGGCACAACCTGGAATCAAGGAGGTTCCATGTGAAAATGAGGAGAAGCGTCTTTCCTGTGAGGGTGCTGGAGCCCTGGAGCATGCTGTGCAGAGAGGTTGTGGAGTCTCCTTCTCTGGAGAGATTCCAAACCTGCCTGGACGTTGTGATCCTGGGAAACCTGCTGTGGGTGACCCTGATTTAGCAGGGTGGCTGGACTAGATGATCTCCAGAGGTCACTTCCAAGACCCACTGTGATGGGATTCTGTGATTCTACGATTCTGTGACATGATCTGTGATCATGGGCATGGGATGTGTAGTTGGGTGGCGGTTGGACTTGATGGGTGCCACAGAGTGGTCATGACTTGCCTCCAAAGGCAAGAAGTCCATCTCCCTCACAAACTGACCCCACAACAGTTATGTTGCATAGTAGTTCTTGCAGTGTTCTTGGTATTGAGGGACATGTCCTCTTGGTATCTGCATTTCCAACAAACCGCCCTAAAAGGAAGGCTTTGAGATGTTTGTGCCAATGCCCCATTGTCCTCAGGCTTCTGGAGGGAGAGCAGATGATCAGGAAGGCAGCTGTCAGCTGTGGTTACAGCCACAAACCTTCCACTGAGATACATGGTGTTGGATTTGATCTTATCATCTCCACAATTCAAAAGCAGTATCAGTTCCACCAGGCCCATAAGCACAGCACTGGTGTAATTACAGGAGTCTCGTGTCTCATTCACACTGCAGGATTATCCCTGTCCTGCCAGCTATAAATTATGCACTAAATACGACTCACAATGAGGAAAATGGTATCCTCAGCACCGCTACCAAGAACATTTTAAGTGCTTGGTTATTGTAAAATGATGGAGCATTTGTAATGAGCCCATTGTTATGCTTTGGTTCTCTTTTGCACTTGGAGTGGTGGTGGCAGGGAATTTATCCTTTAATTTTCATATGTTCCCATCTTTTTAAAGGCTTTTAGCACTCAATAAAGCTTAGATTTTCATAACAATATTCAGACAAGCCAGTTAATGAATCTGAGTCTTTAGCAATCACAAACTGACTTTAAATGGAATCTACATTCAGATTCTAAGAACATCTAGTCTTTTCTAGCAATTTTTTTTCCTGTCTGCCTCACAAATCAGACATATGTGCAGAGTAAGTGCCCACAGGTGACCCTGAGGCTATTTGCTTATTTTTGTCAGGTAAAAGAGAAAAAGCCATGGAATCAATTTGGTTGGAAAAAACATTTAAGATCATTGATGTAGCATACAAACATAGAATCATTAAGATTGGAAAAGACCTCTAAGATCATCAAGTCCAACCATCAACACACCACCACCATGCCCACTAAACTATGCCCCAAAGTATGACAATATGGTGATTAGTTATGAGAACTGAAGACCTCTGTGCCCATACAGGGAGCAGAAATCTGAGTTTACATTAGCTGTTTCTGTTCTGTCAAAGATACCTCCTTGAATCAGCAACATCTACACTACTGCCTTGACTTCTTGGTGTGTGAAGACTTTTCCAAAATGGAATTACAGAAAAGATGTCCAAGGCTGAACATTGATGGACATAAATTTCTTTACTGAAACATTGGTCAGGCATTAGAATAGGTTGCCCAGGGAGGTGGTGGAGTCACCATCCCTGGAGGTGTTCAAGAAAGATATGGTCATGGTACTTCGGGACATGGTTTATTGGCCATGGTGGTCTTAGTTGACATTTGGACCTGATGATCTTAGAGGTCTTTTCCAACTGAAACAATTCTACAATTCGATGATAGATCTTCTCTGTGTGGTATCCACAGTTTCCATGATCCTAGATAGTTTAGGTGTCATGCTAAAAAGGGAGAGAAACTCAGTCTTCACGGACACTTTTGGGTGTTTTATTTATGACTGTCTCTGCTTTACAAGGTTTCACTGTTATTAAGCAGAAAGATTTCTGTTACACCTGGTCTCATGCCTCAGAAATGGGTCAGGAGTTGGTTTGTGAAAAGGCAGATGAATGAGCTGAAAATGCTCTTCTAAGCTGAGAGATGATTTTGGCCCTTTCCCTCCAGTTTAACTTCAGTGCTAAAGAACTGACTGTGATAGGACAAGTAGCAAGAGTCCCATCAGTCCTGTTCTTTCTCTCAAAACAATTAATCTTGAGAGTTAACATAAGAGATGCACTTAACTCTTGATTGCTCCAAGTTGGGACACTGTGAACTCTGAGTGCACACTTAAAAATGGAGCTGTGAAAATACACAAGGAAGATGGGAGAACAGAAAAAAAAGTTATATTCTAGGCTGTCATGTCAAGAAAGAGCAGGCAGAAGATTGTTCTCTTTTGTCTTCTTTATCCAAGGAACACCTGAAAAATCCAGTTACAGAACAAAAGCACTTGTAGATAGAGAGGGTTTTACTAAGCCAATCCAGTCAAACTTTTTTCCTGCTCTTTGAAGGTAAAATGGTAGAAAAGAAAAGAAAAGAAAAGAAAAGAGAAGAGAAGAGAAGAGAAGAGAAGAGAAGAGAAGAGAAGAGAAGAGAAGAGAAGAGAAGAGAAGAGAAGAGAAGAGAAGAGAAGAGAAGAGAAGAGAAGAGAAGAGAAGAGAAGAGAAGAGAAGGGAAGGGAAGAGAAGGGAAGGGAAGAGAAGGGAAGGGAAGGGAAGGGAAGGGAAGGGAAGGGAAGGGAAGGGAAGGGAAGGGAAGGGAAGGGAAGGGAAGGGAAGGGAAGGGAAGGGAAGGGAAGGGAAGGGAAGGGAAGGGAAGGGAAGGGAAGGGAAGGGAAGGGAAGGGAAGGGAAGGGAAGGGAAGGGAAGGGAAGGGAAGGGAAGGGAAGGGAAGGGAAGGGAAGGGAAGGGAAGGGAAGGGAAGGGAAGGGAAGGGAAGGGAAGGGAAGGGAAGGGAAGGGAAGGGAAGAGAAAAGAGAAGGGAAGGGAAGGGAAGGGAAGGGAAGGGAAGGGAAGGGAAGGGAAGGGAAGGGAAGGGAAGGGAAGGGAAAAGGAAGAAAAGCAACCAAACAAAAACCCAAAACCCACCAAAACAAAAACCAACCAAACAAAAAAAGCCACAAACAAACAAACAAAAACCCAAAACCCAAGAAAACAAAAACCAACCAAACAAAAAAACCCCAAATTAAGTATGTTCCCAAAATCACAGAAATATTGGTAGGAAGCAATCGTAGAATCATAGAATAATTTTGGCTTGGAAGTGATTTTTAAAGATCATCTAATTCAGCTTCCCTGCAGCCAACAGGGACATCCCCAACTAGATCAGGTTGCTCAGAGCCCCATCAAGCCTGATCTTGAATGTCTTCAGTGATGGGGCTTCCACCGCCTCCCTGGACAACCAGTTTCAGTGTTTTACCATCCTCATAGTAAAGAACTTCTGTGGGTTCTTCTTGGAACCGGGTCTGATCAGTGATGACTTTAGCTGAGCCTTGAAAACCTCTCTTAATGTTGAAACTGAACCCCTCGAACTTCAAGGTCTTGTGATAATGTCTGACCTTACTGGGAAGAGGCCATGAAAAAAACATGTTGGTAACTCTCATAGTTTCTCAGTATCTCTCATGAACTGAGCAGATGCCCAAAACTGCACACAGTATCTCAGGTGTAACCTCATCTGTTCTGTATTATGGATTTTGCAGAATCTACTAAAGAAATAGGACTCGAGTCTATCCAGGCTGTCCACACAGGAGGGACATCAAAAGTCAGAACAAACTCAGACAAGTTTTTCCTTGCTCATATTGCTCCTCATGGGTCTCAAATGAGATGGTTTGGATATGGGTCTGGATGGAAGTCTCCGAAATTCCTGGGTGTTTGTAGCTAGAACTCTGCTTGGGTTGGATCCGTGAACTTTGTAGGGCTCCACCAGAGCAAGTTCTAGCAAATGCTCAAACAAAATGCAAGCAAACAAAACCAGAAATGGAAAAGGAAGTCTCAGCTGTTCCACCAGTGATGGGATTAATAAGTCTTGGTTTCCTATGGGTTTGTGATTTGAATGTGAGTGCCCATGTGGATTTGATGATGTTTCATAAGAGCTGATCTCCTGCTTCAACTTTTCTCTCTGGCCACCCTTTTATTTTTTTTTTTTTGCTGACCTTATAGGAACTTAACATCTTGAAGACCTCATCAAATTCAACCAAAACCAGCCAGTGAATTCTACAATAACTGGTGAGGAGTGACAGGCAGATGGACACATAATCTGATCAAACAGGGCCTTGTTTCTGTTAAGAAGCTGGGCTAGAAGAGTGTAGATGGAGGTCAGAGGATGTCACTGTGAAGCCTCTGTTTACCAATACGGAGATGGGTCCCTGTCTGCTCTCAGCAGAAGGATATGTAGTTTATCAAAGCTACTGTGATTTGTAAGAAGAGAAGAAACTGAGAAGCAAGAAAAATGTGTTTGTAGATTTGGGACTATACACCACCATACTGTGAATCACTGGCTTTGAGGCTGAGAAAGAACTTATTGGAGAGTCTTGGGAGAAAAAAAACCCACTCCATTTCTTAAAAATAGTGGATAAGGGGGAAAAAGGCAAACCATCAGTGAGGAAGAAGAAGAGTTAATTCCATCTGCACCAAGACAGCTATTTCCTCAGTTCCAGCTGAAACCATGAGACACAGACTGCAATTTCAGGACAAATACATGAAATTAAAAGCTTGTCCACATTTATAAGTTGGCTGCCCTGAGACAAGGAGCGAGAAGGTGGTGGGGAAAAGCCAGCCTGAGTAAGATGGCAATCAAACAAACAAACAAAAGCTCTTTGAAGGTGGGTGGCTTCCATGTCAGACTGTTTGCCATTGAGTAAAACAAAGTCATTCTGTGGTTTGTAATTGAGCGGATGGAATGGGAGCGTAGGGGCCTTTGATGATGGGTGTGGTTAGACGGCATTTAGCAACTCTGGCGTGTCCTGCTAAGTACCCAGCGGTCCCTATTGTAGCACTTCGGCTTGGCCTTCGAGATGGCCAGAGTGTGACTCTGGGTGTCGGCTAAGTGACAGCAAATCTCTTCAAAGCAAAGAAGGAGCTGAAGCAGAAGGGCTGCTGAAAAGAAAAAAAAAGTACCAAAAAGACTCACTCTTCTGAACCCATGGAGATAAACTCCTGAGTTAAAGGCTTTGCCTGGCTGCTCTTCCTCTCTTCTCCTCAGGAGCTTCCCAAAGAAGTCCTTGGCAAGGCGGTGCTTCCCAGTCTGGAGTGGCAGAGGAAACAATGAGTCAGGTGAAGAGTCCCAGAAGAATGTTTCATAAGCCCTTGGAAGGGAAACTGTGCAGCGTTGCCTGAAATAACTCTGGGGTTGAGAATCAGAGAGCTCAGCAAGCAGCAGCCAAAGCACACTGGCTGTGAGAAACAAGGCAAGGGAAGCACGGGCCTGAATGGTGAGCTTACCCACGAGGAGGACAGGAGATGCCAGGTTTGTTGCAGTGCCAGGCTAAGTAGGGGCTACCCCAAATCCTCTGTTCCTAAATTCCTTGGCCAGAGTGATGGGGGTGGAAGCATGTACAGAGGTATTGAGTTACTTTAGGCATGCTTTAGGTCTTAGAAAGAGGAAGACCAAGGTGACCACTGGTGTTGGCTGGAGAAGGCACCTATCTTTTACCTGCAAATCATCTTGTGTCCTTGCATGAAAGGGTGGGTGAAGAGAGAGAGAGATGGAAGGGAGCAGATGGAAGGGATGGAAGGTTTGCAGAAGGATTCATCTTGCTGAGGTCAGTGCCTCTTCCAGGAGAAGAGGAGAAGGACTCCACTGTGTTGTCCAAGGGGAACTGAACCATGGATGAGGTGAAGAACCCCCTCACATCATCTAAAAGGAACTGAACCATGGCATTCATGCTCAATGTTATTATAAAGAAATACACACAGAAGAGGAATGCTGGGCTTCAAAACCAGCTTGTCAATTCTTCTGCCCCAAGATTCTATATTTATTTCCTCTTTATATGCAAGTCATCTAAAATAATCAGCTTGTATGGAGCTATTAATAGCTATTTGATACATTTTGGAGACGGGAACTGGCTTAGGAGCATATTTTCAGGATAAACCATACAGGCTCCCTCCTGTGGTATAATTAAGGTCTATCGAGCAGCTATGTATGTTATGATATGGTCCATAACTCAAGACAGGATAGAAGCATCTGCCACGTCAGGATTCATACACATCTATATGAAATTTAGCCTTGGATCTACACTGACAGTGTAAGGCAAGGATTGGATTTGCTGCTTTGCATGACAGTGTGACAGGAAAGAAATGAAGCTGTAGAACTCAAAGTCAAGGCGATTCATATAAATAGGCACTGCAAAAACTCAGAGATGCTGCTAACCACACATGGCTTAGGCTGGACTTCTAATTTGCATGGTAGGTCCTTGGTAGCGTAGATGCTTCCGAGCCAAAACACGGCATTACTGGTCATATGGTGTGTGGACAGCACCATCTGCCCTTCCTCTAATTGCAGGGAAGGGTTTGAGGATTAGGAGTTCTTTGAGTTCATGATGGCTGAGAGCTTGGTGCTGTTTGTACATACATCAAAGGCTGTGTTTCTCCACAACTCATTAATTTGGTCTGGAAATCTCATAAAAGCGAGTTTTCCAGAAATTCTGTGTTCTAGTTTACCCAGACAGTGGTGTTTGCAAGTGACAACAGAACTTGGGCAGGGCTGGGAAAAAGTACAGAGGCAGAAAAATATGACATTGGTGTCCTGTAGTAAGCAAAAATAAGAACCTTTGATCAAAAGAGGGACTTCAGTAGATAGCACTTGAAGAGGACACGGAACTACTTCTGTGTATCAGCCCTAAGACAGCAGCCAAGGGTGCAAGCTCCATGATGGCTACATGGGTCCAGTCCTCCCATATTGAGCTACCAAGGGTGAATTAACACAAAAATAGGAGAATATAATACATATGTCCATGACCTGCATGCCTGTAGAATAGTTTACTGAAAATATATTTCAATCTTCCAAACACTTGCTTTTGGCTTTGACACAAAAAGCTTGGTTGGTCCTCCTCAGATCAGTGGTGTCCAGGAGGAAGATCGCATCTAGGGAAACTGATAGATGTAGAGCACCATGTGGGAAAGATATGAAGAAACTCATCCTTGCATGCCAGGACCTGGCCAGCTCTGAGGGAGCTCTGAGGGCACCTCCACAGGGAGAAACGTCCGGTGCAGCTTGAAAGAAAACTTGAAAGGGCAAAGTCAGATGCTTGTACCTACCTCACTGTATCACATTGTGCAACTTCTGACCACAACTGTGGGGTTTGATGTTACTTCTGACATCAATGTCCAACATCAGTCCCCAGGGTGTCTCATCCCCAAGACACATACCTTCCATAATTGGGGGTTTTAAGCAGGCACAGCACATTCCTAAGCCACAGGCCACATTCTTCCAGATGGCACAGCACAGGCACAGGGCTGGCACTGGTGTGGAAGGCAGGAATTCATTATCCAGGGCTCAAGGCAGATTGGGTCAATCAAAGGTTACATCTACCATCTCCTGGGAATGTCACACTGCCAGAGGCTGGCAAAGTTCAAGTCACCTTGGATCATTCCCAGTGGCTTGCCGTGGGTGAAGGTTATGCCAGCAAGCAGACAGCCCAGGTCTCAGGATGTTGCAGCAGGTTCTGGCTCTGATCATAGAATCATTAAGGTTGAAAAAGATGTCTAAGATAAACTCCAATTTTCAACCCAACATCACCATGCCCACTAATCCATGTCCCAAAGTGTCATGTCTATATGTTTTCTTGAACATGATGACTTCATCACTTCACTGGTGTGAAGCCTATTCCAATGCCTGACAACTCTTTCAATAAAGAAATTTTTAATAATGTCCAACCTAAGCCTCCTCTGGTGCAACTTGAGGCCATTTCCTCTTGCCCTTTCTGGTCTATTCGTTCCCATTTCTCTGTGACTCAGTTGTCCTGGGTGCAAGTCAGAGAGAAATGATGAAGTCTTCAAGCAGAGATGCATTGAAGTTGGTGAAGTCTCACCTGTGTGATGGCATTAGCTGTAATCCCAGAACTGGGCCCTTTCCCTTGGGAGGCAGCATTGCAAATTCTATTTGGGTGATTTAAAAAAACATAGCAATTTGGTTACATAACGAAATCCAGGGCAGAATGAACCGGAGTATTTTGCTTAAAAGGCCAACATGTAAACTAGCTGTTTTGCTTAAAATAAACAGGACTCTCCAGAGGACAGAATTTCTCACAGTCTCCTCTGGGCTGGCTGCGTTCCTGCAGGACATTGCTGCAAAGCTAAAGGTTTAGATGCTTCAGGGCCTGTGGTGATACGAACATGCATTGCCTCCAACTGGCCAGAAGAGTTGAAGATTATTAGGATGAGGCCATCAGAGAGAAAGAGACTCTGACTGCACAGCAATAAGTGGTACATTTTTGGGCCCCTCAGTTCAAGAAGGAAATTCAGGTGCTGGAGCATGTCCAGAGAAGGGCAACAAAGCTGGTGAAGTCTTGTGAGGACTGGCTGAGGGACCTGCAGCTGCTCAGCCTGGAGAAAAGGAGACCTACAGGAGCCCTTCTCATTCTCCTCAACTACCTGAAATAAGGCTGGAGCCAATTGAGGGTCAATCTCTTCTCCCAAGTGAAAAGAAATAGGATGAGAGGAAACAGCTTCAAGCTGTACCAGTGGAGGTACAGGTTTGATATTAGGAAGAATTTCTTCCCTGGAAGGGCTGTCAAGCCCTGGAACAGGTTATCCAGGGATGTGTAGAGAGTCCATCCCCTGAGGGATTTAAAAGCCATGTAGCTGTGGTGCTGAGGGACATGGTTTAGTGGTGACAACTGTGCTTGGTTTATGGTTGGGCTTGATGACCTTAAAGGTCTCTTCTAGCTACAGCCATTCTATAATTATATGATTAAAAACTTGGTGCTGATATTCGTTTTGAAAAGATGCTGTGAGCAGTATCCCATGCTTTGCCTCAAAACTTTCTCAGGGAAGTCATTAAAAGAAAGTCGTGGATGAAAACCTTTTTATTTCTGCAAATCAGTGGGATTTTCTCCATGATAAGGCAGATCTGTGTCTTCATCTGGAGGTTGCTACTGGCAATGTTGCAGCACCTTGCTGGAAATGTGATTCTCTGTCACTACAGGGCAAGCTTTAATGAGCCTGGAGAAATGGATAGAGTGAGGTGCTTTCCAAAAGCAAATCAAAGCAGTACACATCCAGGCAGCCATTTCTTAGACAAGGGCAGATGCTCTAGCAACTGAAGCAGTCTGAGACAATCCCTCTAAGAAATGTCTTCATATCAAAACCCTCCTGTTTAATCTCTACCTACAGAGAGTATGTTCATCTTCCAGGTATGGATGCTGGCTGGAAGAGTGAGGGCTGGGGGTAGGTCTGATGCAGGTGAAGGATGGCTTTCTTCCAGATCAAGCTTATTTGACTTTTTTTTTTTTTTCATGAGTGTTTCCCATTGGACATATTTCAGTAGCATTTGACAGATCATGGAGGGAGAATCACACCTCCTGGTACATCCATTCATCTGTCTCTGCTCTGAGAAACAGCTGTGTGCTGAGATGCGTGTGGTGGAGGAGGATATCTGCGGTGGAGGAGGATATCTGCGGTGGAGGAGGATATCTGCGGTGGAGGGTGCCTCACCACAGCCTTACCTAGACTGGAAGGTATTTTATAAACGGGGCAGAAGTCTGGGCTGCTGTTTTTCACAGCAGGTAAAGGCAAGTAAGAACTGTGGACTGCAACAACTATTTGCTGTCACAGAATGCTGATGCTGACAGCAGCTTGAGGAGGAAGTAGGACACCCTGCATGAGGCAAGTCTTGACCAACCTATATGCACATAAATGTCTTCTATCACCATGAGTTCATGAGAGACATTGATACCAGACCTTTGGATTGCTTTTAAATTTTGTTGCTCTCCTTTCTGGCATCCACAAGAATCTTTGACTTCTTCCTTAACTTTCTCTGGAACCAAAGTTTCTGAACTCAAACATTATATTCATCTGGAGAGCTGGCAGAAGGAACAAGGACCCAGCAAGGGCCAGTATCTCCTCTTAGGCCAGTCCTGTTAGCAGCCCAACTAGAGTAACTGTCTTCAAGCCAGGGAGGGGATGTAGGATAGTCCCCCATATCCATGGGCAGCAGTGGGGGCTGATAACACTGCTGGTGGGTGTTGTAGAGACATGTAAATTCAGCTGTTTAGAAAAGAGTGCTCACCAATATTTTACTTATAGAAGCAGATGTTTGGAGTCTTTCTTAGCCCATGGCATTTAGGTGATCTGGTGGTGGATGAACAAGGACGTGCTCAGCAAGGACCTTTCTCTCAGTGTTGAAGCATTCTTTGGTTGAAGACAATTCTGTAAAATATCATAATTAGGGCTGTGTTTCAGCATTAACAGAACATTTAGTTTGCACTCCTGTGACTCAGCACTGTGGTGTATTACCCGCACTCAGCTCCCTGTGAACCATTGTCTCTTAAATTTGAAACAGAAGGTTGGAAAAACAGAGAACCCTGACCTTTTGGGAAGGTTGGGGTTTACACCATGCAGAAGGACTGGCAGGGGGTGAGGGAGGAAGCCTCCAATTCGGTTTACCCATGAGAAGCTGAAATGGAGAAGCCAAAAGGATGTGGCTAAGGAAGCTGAGGGCAGTGAGGCCATGGGTGATGACTTGTGCTCCCTCAGTGGGGAGCCGAGGAGAAGGATGTAGGTGAAGTGGTGGATTCAGCAAAAATAAGACTGAAACTGTCCTGAAACTGTGCCAGGGAATGTTTAGGTTGGATATTAAGAACAATTTCTTTATGGAAAGAGTGGTCAGTTATTGGAACAGGCTGCCCAGGGAGGTGGTAGAGTCACTGTCCCTGGAGGTTTTCAAGAAACATGTGGACATGGTACTTCAGGACATGGTTTAATGGCCATGGTGGTCTTAGGTTGACAGTTGGACTTGATGATTTTAGAGGTCTTTTCTAACCACTTCTATGATTCTAAGATTGGAGCCTTCCCTGTCCAGTGGATCTTACATTTGTGTGAAATCTTCCAACAGACACTGGGTGGACACGCTGGGGTTTTAGGCAGTACTTACATGAGGGTTCAGAAGCTGCAGAGCATTTGCTGGAGTGGTTTTCATTAAAAAGCAAAATATCCCCCCCAAACCAATGCCAAACTGTAAAATCACAATGTGTTGAATTAATTCTGCTGTCTGGGGACATTGAGTGTGTAGTGGTGAAGGCCCAGGAATGTGATGCTGCTTTGCAATTCACCCTCGTGGAGTCTGGGGGTGGTGCATTGTCTTCCAGCTACACGCTGAGGACCAAGGAAGAAGGAAAATGCATTCATGTCTCACAGCAAAGTCAAGATGTCTGTGTTTCTTGGTCACAGGCAAAGGATTAGTAAAGCACCATTAACCCTACTATAAAAACACACTAGCTAGGGCTTCTTTCATCCCAAACAAAGTTTATAAACACATCCTTATCACTTGGAGAATGTTTATCTTCATGTGCTATAAGCAGATTCCAAGAAAGCAACAGTAGCTAATGAAATTAAATATGATGTTTGGAGATACATTTTCTTCATTTAGCTAACTATGCACGTGCCTGTGAGAGCGTGTATTTAAAGAAAAAGAAACACTGGGGTTTGGTTTAGCCTGAATCTCCCATCCTGCATTAATTTAGAAGTCTGACTGATACATGTGGAAGAGCAGGAACGAGAAGGAATTAAAAATCTCCTGTCCTGTCCTGTCCCGTCCCTCTCCCTGTCCCTGTCCGTGTCCCTCTCCCTCTCCCTCTTCCTCTCCCTCTTTCCATTTCTCTTCCTTTTCCAAGCCAGCTCACAGAAGACCCTTTAGACCATGCTTTGAGAGGAATCTGAACACATTTGCCATCTATGATCACTGACTTTACAAGAGGTTAACAACATCAGAAGTCTAATTATGCCTCCCTGTCTCAGTGCAGTATCCTTTGGGGCTCCAGTTTTAATTGTTTTCTATTTACATTCATGTTTCCAGGGGCTATCTGGACCCCCAACTAACCCCTTCTACTAAAAGGTTCATTTATTATTAATAATAACATGTTTGTAGACCCAGCCTCATTTTTCATGAGAAGGTCAGGTTTGTTATGTGTGGTTGTTAGGGAAATGATTAAGGAATCCCGGAAACAGTGGAAGTTCCTATTAAGGAACGGCACAAATATCTGTTGACAAATCCTCTTCCCAGCCCATGAATACCCTTTCAGGAACATCAACAGGAGGATGCATGTGGCATGTGGGATCTGTACTGAGGAGAAGAAGAGCAGGAATTGCATGCACAGTTAAGCTTAATATGCTCTTATGAGTCCTCCTGGCCTTGACCAAAACATAAATTACTGCCATCGGTGTCGTTTTGTACTGAGGGGAAAGTGGAATAGGTTCAAACCCACCTCACAGAGGTAGAAAAATATTATTGCAGACAATAAATTTGTCAGTCCTTTATTTGGGGAACTTGAGTGTAGTCACTCTGTTGTGCCAGCAGCCAGGCAAATGAGGAAGCTTTCAGATGGAAAGATAAAGTTGTAGAAAGGGCTCTCAAAAGAAAATCCTCTTAAGCAAACTGGAACCACAGGTTCTACTGAGGAAGGGTGCCCAGAGAGGTGGTGGAATTGCCATCTCTGGAGATATTCAGATCCCTCCTGGACATGTTCCTATGTGACCTTCTCTAGGTTAACTTGCCTTGGCAGGAGGGGTTGGACTTGATGATCTCTATAGGCTCTTTCCCACCCCTACCATTCTGTGATTCTGTGAAGACTGCACTTCAGGTTTACTTATTTGTGCTAAAATTAAAATAATCATTCATGGACAAAGAGCTCAGTGTGGTAGGTCTTTCAGATTAAGTATCTTAGTCCAACGACAGCATACTTAGGGTAAGGTCACTGCTGTGAACAAACATATGATGCTATTGTGGTGTTGAAGTGTTTGTGACAGTTTTGACAGAGTATTTCATTTAAATGGAAAACAAAAACACCCAAACAAAATAATAATAAAAAAGAAGTTTATTGCAATTAAATTTCCTATTTTTTTATTAACTCTGCTTTTATTGTTTGAATTGTAGTCATCTTGATTATTGTAGGTCTGAAATAAGTCCTTAAGGTGTGTCTTGCAAGAGGATTTCTAGGTTTTTTAGAAGAGATTAGATGACTGTAAATCAGCTGTGCCTTGACAAGGGGAGCCGTAGATGTGCCCCTACATGTCAGGCAAAGAGAGTTTCCTTGAGTCCCTCAAGAGCTTTTTGGGACAGCTTTTTAACTCATGGGAAATATTGAGTAAGACCCAAGTAACTTTTCTCAAGAGAAAATTTGGTACATTCCTCCAGGAAATTTAGTTTGGGCTCATGATTTTGTGATGAAAACCCCATTTGTCACAAAGACATTCCTGACATCTCTTCCCTGAATGGCTTGAATTCCCTTCGTAAAAACATAGCAATTAGATTACTTATTATTTATGGTAAGGAAAGGCATGGTCTTGGTTCCAGGCCCTTTTCTGATTACTCATAAATGTAACCTCCAGCCACCATCTTTTCATCATCATCTGCTGTAGGCAACCTGCAGAGGACACAGGAAGTGCTAATAGTCCAGAGTGAGTAATAAGAAGGGCTCTCTCTGTCTTGATGTCTAGTCTTGCTCAAGCCTGCAAAACTTCATAGAATCATAGAAGGGATCTGAAGTATCATCTGGTCCAAGTTTTCTTGGCAAAAGCACAGTCTAGACAAGATGGCCCAGTACCCTGTCCAGCAGAATCTTAGAAACATCTAATGTTGGAGACTATTCCAATGGCTGATTGTCCTTGTTGTGGAAAATTTTCCTCTTGTGTCTAATTAGAATCTCCCCAGGAGTAATTTGTACCCATTACCCTTTGTTATTTCCATGGGACTTCTTATAAAAAGGGAGTCTCCATCTTCTCTTTAGCCACAAAGAAGCCACTTAAGCTTTTTAAAGCCTATTTACAGCATCGTGGTTTGTTAGTTCAAAGTCCAGCAACCAAGTTCCTCTTCTGGAGGACATGACAGGCCAAAGCTGCTAAGTATGATGACAGTGAAGAGCAGAGAAACTCCTTCCTGCTGTAAAGATTGCTAGGTTGGTTTGGATAGCAGTGCTGGACGATGTGGTGCATGCTCCCCATTGGGTGAGGACAGAGTTTGGTTAAATGTATGATGAACACTGCATAAGGCTGGGCTGTCATGAAGCATGGAGGAAAGAAAGGTTAACTGACCCTGTGACTCAATGAACAGACCATGGAGGCCATCACACAGGTCATGTACAATTGTGAAACGTGTGCTGCAGTCAAGCGAGACGCCAGAGTTTTCTCCCTGGAACAAAGGGTGATGGCTGAAGTTTTGCTGTGGTGAGGCCTGGCAGATTGACTATATTGGACATGCCAAGGCAAGCACTACATCCTCAGCATGTTAGAAGCAATTACAGTTTGGTTGGAGACATACCCTGTAAACTGTTCCACTTCTTGGAACACCATCTTAGGCCTTGAAAGGCAAATCCTGTGGCGACATGGTACCCCTGAACAAATTGAATCTGACAGTGGGACTCATTTCAGGAACAATGTCATCCATTCCTGGGCCAAGAAACATGGCATTGAGTGGATGTATCACATTCCCACAGGGCTCTGGGAAGACTGAAAGATACAACAGACTGTTAAAGACCATGTTGAAAGCACTGGGTAATGGGGCATGGAAGCACTGGGATGCAAATTCAGCAGAAGCTAATTGGCTGGTTCATTCCAGAGGATCTGCTAACCATCCTGGTTCTGCCCAAACAAAACTTCTGCACATTGTGGGAGGAAATAAGGATCCTCTATTTCACATGGAGAAGTGGCTGGGGAAGGCAGTGTGGGTTGCTTCTCCCATGGGGAAAGACAAACCCATTCATGGGATCATCATTGCTCAAGGACCTGGGTGTATTTGGTGGGTAATGAGGAAGGATGGGGAGACTCAGTGTGTTCCTCAGGAAGATTTAACCTTGGGGGAAAAGTAACCTGGAATGGAAGTTGCATGTTGCAGGAAGTAACCTGAACCGACAAAGACTGAGTTTCTCAAGGAATAAGAATGCAATAGTAACTGAAACCAAGCTGATGTTTGTGCCCAGCAGTAGAACAGCCTGCTTTCTCTGTCCTGAACAGTACAGACAACCCAGCCCAAGTAACGTCTGGAGGAGTGGAAGAAGCTCATGGAATGGAAAAATAACATCTCTCTGTTAAAGGACTGGGAATAATAGTAAATCAAAATGTATAAATGTGTAGGTTGGGCATTGAGATGCTTTAAGTACCTAGCTCAGTTTGTGAGGTTCTCAGTATGAGAATCAAGTGGGACAGTTGCATGTACTGAATTATGTGGAACCTGAGCATGACACGAATGGTGTGGAATAGGGGTGAAGATTGTATTAGGTTTGGCTGAGATGGAGTTGTTAATTCTCCCCAGAGCATCTTTTGTAGCACTGTGTTTTGCAGTGCTGTAGCTGGGTGTTGATAACACACCAGTGTTTTGGCTGCTGCTGAGCTGTGCTGTTCTGACATTCCCCTGCCCCAAGAGTATGCTGAGAGGTGGGCAAGGTCTTGGGAGTGTGCCAGCTGACCCAAAGGGGTATTCCATACCATATGATGTCAGCTCAGATACAAAAGCTAAGTGAAAGAAGGAAGTGTGGGGAACATTCATTGATGACGTCTGTCCTCCAGAACAGCTGCTACGCTCTGCTGTCCAGGAGTGACCCAACATCATCTGGCTTGATGAGAAGTAGAGAGTAACATCTTTGCTTGCTCTTGCTTCCGTGTGTGGCCTTTGCTTTGGCTTTGCTCCCTATTAAACTGCTTCTACCTTGACTCATGGGCCTTTGGTTGTATTTTCCCTCTCCCCCTTTCCGTCTAAGAAGGGAAGTGATAGAGCAGCTTTGGTGGGCATCTGGCCCCCAGCCAGGGCCAAACCACCACAGTCACCATGAATATGTCAATGGACATTCTTTCCTCTTTGCTCATCACAGTGCTCTTTCCAAAAGTGACCACCTAAAGGCTAGCTGTATGGATGGACCATCACAGACAACTACACATCCTCACCTTTGGTACATGCTTCCTTGCCTTGGGGTTATTGTGCACAGTGCAACAGCTCATGCAAGCACAGGGCTGCAGGATCTCAAGAGGTTTTCTACCTCAGCTTGCTGCAGGAGCCTTTCTGGACACTGAGATAGAGAGTATGAACCATCATCCCATCCCCCCACATTGACCATGGAGAACAAGTGAGGTCTGATGTTTTTAAAACAGCCTTTTCTTTACAACGAGTCCATTGCCCTGTTTCTTACTTCAGCCTTCTCCTCTCTAAATCCAATTCCTTCAGGCTTTCCCTGTAGGTTATGCATACTCCTTCCACCATCTCCACCACCCAACTCTTTTTTGTACTCTAATTTTTTGCTTTACTTCTCCTGGGGGATCCTGACATGCATAAATGTACCTGGGACTCCAACAGACCATTTTCTGCTGAGTTACATTGCTGGAAGCCTAGAGCAGTCCTGCTCACTGGAAACACTGAAGTCAGTGGAGCTACTGCAGTGTACACCAGTGGGAGTTGAGCAATGTCTTGAGTAATTTTGTGTTTTCCTCCCTTTCTGTTCCTGTTCTTCAGAGTGAGAAAGAGAAGATGAATGGATGCATGAACCATGCAAACACCTCGACTCCCTCTAGTGGCTTTGACTCCATATCGAAGCTAGTGGCTCGTTCCTTCAGCTACAAGGGTTTGTGGCCTGGGAATCAGTCTGGGTTCATGCATGGCAAGGGACACTGCTGGAAGACCTGGCATGCCATTTGAACACTGTGCCTGAACACTGACCTGATTCTGAGAAGAAACAGCTCATGTGCATTAGAATGAGAAAGTAATGGAGGCAAGAGTTCCTAGTGAGTACAGAGAGATCAGGACACACTCAGAATCATGACCTCCAGCATCATTCCAAATATCCTCTTTCCTGAACTCATGAACTCAAGAGTTAAATTCATTTTACTTTTTCAGTAAAAACCCGTTTTATTTTTTGCATTTTTTTTACCAGTACCACAGCTCCCTAAGGGACAGTTTTTTTCTCTCCCAGAAACAAAAGAAGACAATTGTCTTCAAATTGTAGTTACAGAGGACAATGCTAAAGACATGCTTATTAGCTAACTAGATCCTCACTGCAAAGATCACAAATGTCCCTCTTGATTTCCTCAGTTCCCTGCAGTCCCCAGTCCCATTACTGGCATTTGGGCAGCTATGCAGTCTTTTCATGCCCATGCTACAGTCAATAGGAACAGATCACACCATCTTTAAGAACTCCGCTTTTTCAGAATGGCTTGCTGCTGGTCTTATTCTCTGATTGTCCCTGGGAGCCATGTCTGAGGCTTGGCCACAGACTGGGTTGTCAGTTCTCCTAAAACCCCCACTCTGAGCACCCCACCAGCCCTGTCGTGATGTCCTCCTCTCGCAACAACGCTCATGGTGGTGTCTTGTGTCCCTGTCCCATATAGGTTCTGTATCTCACCCCTTACCTTGGAGCAGTGCTTCTCATCTCGCAGAATTACAAAATGGTAGGAGTTGGAAGGAACCTCTGAAGATCATCTAGTCCAACCGCCCTGCAAGATGAGGATCACCTAGAGTAAATAAATGAGGAACATGTCCAGGAGAGTTTTGAGTGCCTCCAGGGATGGAAACTCCACAAACTCTCTGAGCAGCTTGTTCAAGTTACCTGACATCTCCTCTCTTCACTTCATGTAGTGCTTACTCCTCACATGTTCTGGAGCATTTATATCTAGAAGCCTTTCTCATACTTGTGATTTCTGCAGCACACCTTGAAGATGTGTTTTCTTCTGTCCATCAGTGGAGGTACAACTTTGCTCAGGCTTTTCCTGTCCCAAGGTTACTGCAATGTCATGTCTACCTATTGCAGCCACTGCTGCTCACCTAGAAAGGTCCTGCAAAGGTAACTGACCCAGCATGTGGCTTCCACCATGTCATGCTACCAGTGCACTTCCTAGATGGTTGGACTAGATGACCTTTAAAGGTCCCTTCCAACCCAAGGCATTCTATGATTCTATGGTTCTTCATCTCATTTGTACCGGTTCATTGTGTCCCTTGTCCTATTCTCATGCCACTTGTCAGTTCCCATTCAGTATCAAGAAGCTCTGCACAGATCCCTGACGTTTGTCTATGCTGCATGTGTGTGCTGGATTTTATGCTCTCACCCATGCTTAGATGAAGCAATCAAAACCCCTGAACATAGATTCCTCATAGGCATCCTGACAAATCTCCTTTAAAGACTCTTTTGCAACAGTGTGAAGGAAAAATGCACAGAAGTTGGGTGATGGCCTGTCACATTGGACACTCCTTTGCCCTGTGACAGTGGAGCTAAGAACAGAAGAAATGCCAAGAGTAATAATTCAGATGGGCTAATTTTTATTATTTTTCCATGGAAACTGGAGTGTTCCTACCAGTGTGGTGTCTTGTACAGAGGTTTCCTTCTGCAGCCAGAGGAGGTAGAAAGGCACAGTCTCTGTGGGATGACTGAGACCTTCTTGTTGAAGCAAAGGGGGTCTGGACCACAGAAATGAGCTCAGGTGAGGTAGATCCCTTGGGCTTCGACGGAGGTAAAAGTTTGCAGCTGCTAAACCCAAATGCTTGTAATGGAATGGAAACCATTTCAGGCTTTTTGAAGAGGCAGCCCTTAAATTCTTGATGTGAGTTTTGGTTTTCCTTTTGCAAATGAAGTTCGCAATCCCAGTTCCTGGCCAGTCTTTGCTGACTGTGCAAACTCCTGGGGCAAGGGTACTTTTTTGCAGCAAGGAGCTTGGCTGCTTGCTTGGGCCTCTGGCTGCTGTAAGGCCACAAGGGAATCATCGGTGTCGGTTTACAAACATCTCCTATATGTTTTTGGGTTTCCTGCTGAATCTCCAGACTAGGACACTGAAAAACATACAATTAGTAAATCTTCAAATCCCCAGCTGAAACAATTACAACTCCATGACTGCACAGCGATGAGACTTCGTTGAGTAACGCAGTCACAGCTCTGCATGGCTGCTGCTGATCTCTCGGTTTATGATTTCATTTCCCCTCTCCCACCTCCTTTATATTTTCTATTATGTAAAACCTTAAGAACTAATTACAAGTGGGTGGATCAAAGCTCATACAGTTTTAATTTTCCTTCCAGCCTCACCCACTCACGGTGAGGAATCCAGCATAACCCCTTAAACTGTAGGTACTTGCTGACAGAAAGGGAACCATCTGCTGAACAACTTCTGTTAATTATTTTGGAACACACTAACGAGAAGAAAGTACAGGCCCGTAATGACCTTTCCCGTGGTGGCAGAATCCACTGCAAAGTAGACAGTTGTGGCTTGAAGCCAAAAGTTAATGGTTAGTATTGGCACAAAAGACTCAAGCATACTAGCATTTATTAATTTCCCCGTAGTGGAGAAAATATTCCAGGCATTCCGAGTAGAAAACTTCCTAGCACCTGCACAAAACCCAGCTCCAAAATATTCATTTAGAACATTATTCAGAGTCCCTCAGAAAATGTGGACTTCACATGTTTACTTCCTTGTGGTGTTCTTTTTTGTTTTGTCACATCTGATTTGGTCAAACAACCTTTTGTTTTGTTTAGCGATGAGCAATATTTACACAGGATTTTTTTGGCACATAAGCATCACAATTATTTCATGTCCCTGAGGCACAGAGGTCGATGGAAACTTATACCCCTTGCAGACACGTGGACTGGTCTCTCATAGGTTTTATTTTTGTCTATTTTGTCTGTTTTAGTGCAACTGAATAAACTGGCTTTTTCCTTGCCCTTTCCGGTAGATGCCTGCTGGGCTTAGTACAGAGCTCACGGAAGTTTCTGTGCGTCTCCTTTCCATGGTGCCGAGAAGACTTTGGATCACCCCTCAGAGTATCTGGATATCTTGAGTATGAATTAACCATCTGGCTTAATACTTAAATGGTGTGAAACTTCGCCGTGTTTCTCAATAGGTTTTGCAAGAGAGCTCTGCCACTGTTTTGAGGGAATCCTGCAGAGTATTTCGGCTACAGCTCTGTCCCTAGATGCTAAATATTGAACCTTTGAACTGTTTTAAATTAGATAAAGATCTTCCCATTTCACAGGGGACCTGGTCTACTCTGATTTCTGTGAGTTTTCTTCTGGCTCTGGAAACTGGCATTTCAGTGCAGAAGGGCCATTTTAAGGACAGTTTCTTCATGCATCTAACCTGGAACTCAAACCAGGAATGCTCTTTCTAGGTCTGTGTTTGCACCCTTATTGCTCTAATAGAAGCAGGTAAAGTAAAGACGCAACATAAGTGGTAAATTAAAAGCTGTTTTTGTCTAAGTCATCCCATCTGTGTCTTTTGGATAGAAGTCAACCATCTTTGAAACCACATGCATCAAGCAATTGGCTAAATGTCCTTGTAGACAGGATGTCTCCTATTTGCATTTGAAGTGCTGCGTTTTCTGTTTAAAATCTGAATGCAACTCACTTATACTGTTTTCTGAATCTGTTTACAAATAGTGGCTGATTGCACAACCAAAAATAGGTGTTAAAATGCCGAAGCTGTCAAAGGGCTTGAAGGCATCTTTTTGTGAAGCACAGGAGATTTATTGAAAGCACCTGAACCAGGGTATACCCCAGGCTCTCCCCTACCCTTCAGCCCAGCCCACCACCACCACCGCTGCCACCCACCACCATCTTTGAAGTAATTTCATTGGTCATGTTGAGGTTGGGGTACACACCTACCATTCAAAGGGCAATATACTATCCACATGACAGATGTAATCAGTCCCTTGGTCTCTTAGAAGTGCAGCTGTTGGTGAATTCTTTTTTGTGAGTGTAATATTTGAGAAGACTTAAGTTAAAAACTGACACTTCCATTGAAATTTCATCCCCTTTGGAAAGAAGGTTTCCGTTTTCTGGCTCTCCTCCGTGTGTGACAGCCAGGGATGTGTCAAACAGCATTCAACTGACAGTTTCCAACAGAGATGCCATTAGCAAAGATGGCATGAAAAGAACCCTCCCTTAGAAACATTTTTTTTAGTGTGAGCTGTTTGTTTTGAGAGCTGTGGCAAGGCCAAACCAAAGGGGAAAACCTCATTTAGGAGGAAGGCATACATCGGGTGTGTTAAGTAGAGTGTGACCAGCAGGTCAAGGGAGGTTCTTCCCCTGCCCTGCTATGGCCTAGTGAGGCCACAGCTGGAGTACTGAGTCCAGTTCTGGGCTCCCCAGCTCAAGAGAGACAGGGAACTGAAGAGAGTATAGCTGAGGCTACAAAGATCCCGAGTGGCTTGTAGCATCTCTGTGAGGAGGAAAAGCTAAGAAACCTGGAGCTGTTTAGATTGCGAGGGAATCTCAATGCTGATCAATATCTAAAGGGTGGGGAACAAGAGGATCTTTCTAGTAGTGCCCAGTGACAGGGCAAGAGGCAATGGGCACAAACTGGAACATTTCCAGTTTCACCTAAACATGTAGAAAAACTTCTTCACTTTGGGGGGTGGTGGAGCACTGGAACAGGCCACCCAGAGAGGTTGTGGAGTCTCCTATTCTGGAGAGATTCTTGTGATCTTGGGCAGCCTCCTGAAGGTTACCCTGTTTTAGCAATGAGGGTTGGCAGACTAGATGAGCTCCAGAGATCTCATCTGACCCATACCATGCTGGGATTCTGCGACTAGAAAAATTAAAAGACACTGAGGTTTGATGACAGGTAATGGTAGAAGTATGGGAGCTAGAGTGAGCGGGGCAAAATGAGGAGTGGAGAGATGCAGGGACCAAAAGTGTTGTCTGTGGTGCTGGACAATTTTCAGCCTCTTTGTCCATGCATATGATGAGTAAGATATCTCTTGCATGGAAATCACCCTAGAGAATGACATTACTCCAAAGGGCAGAAGAAAAGCCCTTCCTTCTTTGCAAACAGGAAAGGTACCCATCACCACTGGGACCATAGCCCAAAGTCACAGCTGAACTGGGAAGTGAACCCCAGGCCACCTGAAGGGTCATCCAGTGCCTGAACGACAGGCTTGTCTTTCCCTTTTATTGGTAAAAATAAAAATATGACCTTCTTTTGGCAGCCTTACAGAGCAGATGCTGCTTTTTAGATGACAGCATAGAAATGCAGAAAAACTTTGGGGATTTGCAGAAATTCTTTCCAACGACAGATTGTCTGGTCTACTAGTGTCATAATGTCAGCCCTGAAACATGCCATAAAGCTTTCTTTCAGCAGAACAAACATAACCCCCTAGACCAGCTCTTTGACAAGTAAGTAAAACAAAGCAGGATAATTGTGGCTGGAAACCTACCAGGCTCTTAATGTGACCTCTTGAATACTAATAGTTATTAGCGATGCAATGAATAAACGTCAAGAATATTACAAGCAATCCATGTTTAAGAAAAGGACCCCAGAGGAAAGTTTGTGAACAAAAAAAAACCTCTTCTGAATGCAAGTTATAGTAACAAGGAAACATTCATGTGGAACTCCTGGAGAGTCTGGATAGATTTTTCATGTGCTGGTGGGCTGAAGGATGGAGAACTCCAAGCTGCTACAAGCTACCAGATTGCTGGATCCCCTGACACAGAAGATAAAAGTGCAAGCTCTTTATGGAGTTGCTTTGTTCAATAAACAGACAGGCAGAAAATAAGTGTGGAAGGAATAAAGGGGTATGGTGTACTGCATGTTGATATAACTTAGCATCTTTGGAACACCACAGGTTGCCTACAAAAATTCTTCCGTGTGTGTTGTATCAATCATGGAGATGAGGCATGCATGAGTATGCAGAGATCAGCCCCAGGTGCCCAAGGCTCTTGGGAGATCTCCCTCCTTTCTCCCTGCTACCCAGTTACTGGGAACTGGAAGAGGAGAACCAGTTGTGTGCAACTTGTGGTGTTAGGGTCAGAGTGCCTGCGGGGCAGGAAAGCAACCTCCCTGGCAGAGTTTGCCTCTGCCTTTAACTTTGAGCACTCTAACTATAATCTCAATAATTTTCCCACTTCCAACTATTTCCCTTGTGTGCTGGCACTATGTGTGACATGTCAGTGCACAGGTTCTGCTCACAGCTAGTTTTGTCCAGAAAGCAATGCCAAATCTTTGATACAGAATCACAGATCTATACAATTGCTTTGACTGGAAAAGAACACTAAAATCATCAAGTGCAACTGTCTCAAGACAGCCAGAGACCTGCTTTTGGTAAGACCTGGCTGCAGAATGCAGAATAAATGCCCTGTTGTGTCACAAGGGCAATCATTTTAAACCAGAGCAGGGTAGATTCAGGTTGTCATAACGAGGAAGTTCTTCACAATGAGAGTAGTGAAATACTGTAACAGGTTGTCCAGAGACGTGGTGGAGGCTTGAGCCCTGAGATGTTCAGGGTCAAACTTGCTGGGGCCCTGAGCAACCTGATCTAGTTGGAGATGTCCCTGCTCACTTCAGGGGTGTTGGACAAGATGACCTGCAAGAGTCCCTTCCAATCTAATGCATTCTATGATTCTGGCCAAAGGAAATTCCGAGTTTGCCAAGAAGCTTCTGCTTCTCTTTGTGCAATGATGTGAACAGAATTGACAGTGTAAAAAAAGTACCAGAGGAGTATAATTCATTTGTTTAGGAACCAGAAGAGGAGAGAAATTGGGTTTTTCTGTGTGTGGGTCTCAGTGTTTCAAAGAGGAAGCCAAGAGGCTCAGTCTCAAATAGCCACAACTATATGACCACCATTTTATTCTACTGGATAGTACCTTTACTCCTACACTGGTTGCACTAATTTTTGAATTGAAATAATTCATGGATGTTCCGTCAGCTGGTATTTGGCCCTATATCCATTGCAAGCAATAGGTGGCCCTGCATTAGGCACATTTAACAAAGGTGAAGAAGCCTTGTAGCCACCAAAATAATGTGCAGCTCAAGCAAAGCTGTTCTCACAGATTCACAGATTGCATAGGGTTGGAAGAGACCCTCAAAGGTCATCTCGTGCAACCCCCCTGCAATGAGCCCCTGCTCCAGCTAGATCAGGCTGTCCAGGGCCCCTTCAAGTCTGATCTTGAATGTCTCCAGGGACAGGGCATCAACTATGTCCCTGGACAGCCTGTTCCAGTACTTTACCACTCTCATCACAAAGAACTTCCTCCTTATGTCCAAACTAAATCTACCCTGCTCCAGTTTCATACCATTGCCCCTTGTCCTATCGCTACAAGCCCTTCTGACCAGTCCCTCCTTAGCCTTCTTCTCCTTTAAATTGACTTCCTAGCTAAAACACTTTTGACTGTGATTTCAGCAGGTTGGATATGTCAGCCTGTTTCCTTTTTCTCATTCCCTTCTCCAGCATCACCAGCGAAATGACTTAAGACTTGGGAGGTAGCATTGAGGCTCGTGGTGTGTATAAAATGAGACACTGTTTAGCTTCAAGGCTGGGAATTCAATAGTTTAGCTGCACATACTGGGTAGAAAAGTGTTTCTTTTTACTGGTTTTGAGTGTGCCACCTTTAAATGTCACAGTGCAGTTCCTTGTCTCTGTGGGAACAGACCTTTGCCTCTGCTTAGCTGCTTCCTACTCTGCCATGTCCTCACCTCTTTTCCTCCTTTCTAATGTAAACAATCCCTCGGTTTTGTTGTTTTTGTTGTGGTTTCTTTGTTTTTGTTTTGGTTTTTTTTTTTTTTTTTACTGGGAATGCAAAGTTTCAGCTCTAAAGCACAGTTTTAACTTCATTGATTGAGTTTGACAGGAATATAATGATGTCCTAAAGGCACACAAACACCCACCCAGCTTCTACAACAGCATGAGCCAACCCAGATCAGTCTTGTTTGGAGCCTGAGATGGGTTCCCACATCTCCCTCAAGAGCAGAGATATTGTCCAGGGGAAACTGTGATCAGAGTGGTGATGGTTAGACTCCAAATGGCATGAGACTGAGGTCCTAACTGCTTTAATGGGTGTTTGCATCTAACTGGAGAAAACCTGTGCACTGCAGGATGTCCCCCCATCCATGGTTGGAGGCTGTTTTGGTGGAAGTTCTTTTGTGTAAGGAAATAGAATCAAAGTATTATTTCAGTTGGAAAAGACCCTTGAGGTCATCAAGTCCGACCAGATGGCTGATCTGGGCCAGTTACGCAATCTCAGTGTTGGTGGACTACCAGAAGGTTGTTTCATCCTCTTTCCCACTTGCTGCAATTAAAGTTCCCCTCTGTTAGCTCCCATACTCTTCACAGAATATTTTCTCTTTCCTAGTGATGCTGTGGCTCTCTCTATCCGTTCCTCCTGCACTGCGTGGTGTGATCACCAGCCAAGCAGGGTCAGAGCAGTGCTTTCTTAGTAATGAAGTTCAGAAAGATGTGCCTGCTTTATCTGATGGGCCTGGAGAGCCTCTCTGCTTGCTTTGTTCTCAGATGTCCATGTGAGGAGCAAGTCCCACCACGTTGCAGCGTGAAGAGATGGTGTGGGATGGGATCTGAGTGTACGAGAACCCAGAGAGACGATCAGATCTGTCTGTCTGTCTGTCTGTCTGCCTGCCTGCCTGTGAGTCCTAAAAAACACATTTGCTGCGGCATGCATACTCCAGTGTGAAGTCAGCCAGGAACAAGCCAGAGAACCTGCCTCTGACCCTGAGGACATCGCTTGAAAAATATTTTCCAGAACTCAGTGCCTGGGGACCTGCAGCTAACAAACATTCTGGAAGTGTAATCACAGCCTTTGGCTCTGCTGCTGAACCACCTACAGGAGGTGAGTTTAAAGAGAGCGGCTTTAAAGCTGTCAACATAAGAAGGAGGGAAGCCAAATTGCTTTCGTGCTTGCGTTCCTGTGCCAACTGGTTTGTCATGGGATTGGTATGTAGCAAAGATAGAGTTGTCTGCAGAAAAGCTGTATTATTCTTTTTTTGGATGGGTCCACTGGAGATCAGTCAAGGGCCCACAGTAATTTCCTGAGGGGAGGAATCCAGCCCTGAGATAGGCCACTGGCTCCTCGGTGGTTGCATGAAGCTTTGCCTTGGGTCAGAAAGTCAGCCTTTGAGGAGAAGAGCTGGAGAAGCCTTCCAGGAGTGAGAGCTGATAAGACAGCAGCTCCCCAGCTGTGCTGTGGCCACACAGGGCCGCGTATGTCATCAGAGCAACAAGAATTAATAACCCTGGGCCAGACTCTGACCTCTGCTATCTAGGCTTACATCCCTGCCAGCTCCGTGAGTTGGGTTGCTCATCAGCTTGTGTAACTTGTCTCAGCCCTCCCACAGCCCAGGTCTACTTGTCTTCCTGGGTCCCTCTCCAAGGGAGGTCCATGGAGAAAAGTATGTAGCACTGGGAAGCAAGATGAATGCCAAGGCCTGGCATTCTGGCTCCTCTGCAGAGCATGGGGCACTCTTCCTCATGGCATCAAAGGCAAAACACCTACATTTGGTGAGAATGGGGGATATTGGGTCAGAATTCATGAGCAGGGATACATATGCTCGCTAGAAGAGAAATTCCTGGTCCTAGACAAAACATGTGATGTATTCTCATAAGGATCTAGGTGAAACTAAGGTCAATCACAAAAACAGAAGCTTTGAAGAATTGAAGAATTTCCCAGGTGCCCCTGCTGTGGGGTGAAAAGTGTTGGTCAGAATGGAGCATCCTGAAATGGCTCCACTGGTGTGGGCTCTGCCTGTGGGCTGTTGGGACATGTGGAGGCTGAGTGACAAGTGATGATGGGGACAAGGTTGCCCTGTGCAACGGTGCAGGACAAGAACACCTGCCTTTTCATTGCCAAACCATTCTGGGAGGTCGGGCAAACAGTCTTCCCCCTGCAAACTAATAGTCAACGCTCTTTCAGGTTTTTCCTACAAGATGTAAACACACAGATGCCCAAGATGACACACTCTGTAATTTCTCTCAACAACTCATTAAATTAATTTGTTCAACAACACACACTACTGTGAAAGTGGGGAGAGCTGCACAGACTATAGAGGAGCAAAGTTCTAAATGTATGCAGCATAAACCAGGGCTAAATTTTCCTCAGTTTGTGCTCCAAAAGGTGCGTTTGTGGTCTGTGATGATGAGGTCTGTGCTTGGCTCACCTGCTACCAGCTTCTTGGGTACCTCAAGCTGGCCAGGCTGGGCTGGAGGGACCTGACAAACTGTCTTAATCTAAAACCTCAACCAGGATGCAGCCCTGTGGGAGACATGAAGTTAGAGGGCTTTCCTCACCCTCTTCCAATGAAGGTGCCTTCCCAGAGACATGTGGTCAGCATGCACCACCTCTCCATGCCTGGCACTGCGAGGAGAATCGTGCGTGAGCTGGCAGCCCCTGCAGCCTCCTCCCCAGATGTGGCTGCTCCCTGGGTGATGTTCAGACCACACCCTGTGTCCCCGTCCTTCAGGGAGCTGTTCCCACCCTCCAGCTGGCTGAGGAGAGCTGCCAGCTGACTCTGTGAGTCAGGAGCGTCAGTTCAGCCCTTCCTCACCTTTCCGAAAACATTGGCAGTGTCTTGCAGGTCCCCCAGGACATGGCTGCAGGAACATTTTCTCAAATAAGATCTGCAATGTGTAAAAGGTGTGGTGAAGTAAGGCAGGAGGAAGGCTCCATCCCAGCTGCCATGGGGCTTCAGGCTCAAGGGGGAGAGGTCGAACCCATGGATATTGGGAAAGATGGAATTGTTCAAGTTACTTTTGTGCCTCGTTGATTAAATCACAAACTGCCAAGCCTGGCTCTGTGATTCCTGGGTTTATTGGGGTGGCTGGATTGAATGGTGGTTTCCTTGTTTGGTAGAGGTGATCTGGAGGTAAAGCCTTGTGCTGGCGGCTGGCTGGAGATGCTCAGATGAAAAACACGTGCAGCACTGAAGGGCTGGGGAGGGACTTGTTAAGTCCATGTGTTGTGCCATATTTTCTCTCTCTCAGTCCCAAGCTGCAGGTATTTACAGGACCAGGCAGACACCATGATTCACAGTTCACCTGTAGACCTAATTCCTCTGAAGCACAGTAGATTCTGCAGCCTCAGAGAGGTTCCAGGGCAGAATGAACAGTGCCAGCCTGAGGGAATCCATTTAAGATTAGGATTGTGTGTTGCTTCCCAGACATGAAGCAGGGACATTTCTGTCCACCCCAGCTTAGACTGGAAGGACTAAGGTTTCACTCTTTAATATGAGAGGAACTGATACTGTATCTCCAAGATCATCTGGGCATCTTGAAGCTTTAGGCCATGAGTAATGCCCCCCCATTTCTTTCTGGGGACATATGCGTTATAGTAGAGAGTTCCTGGTGTTTTCTGGGGTAGTGGAGAGTGCTGTGAACTGGGAGTCCAGGGAGGCACAGACTGAACTTTACACTGCCTGCCAGAGCAGACTGGTACAGGTGGTCTCTTTTCCATTCCCAGTTCCTGAGCTATTATATCATATGATGTGTTTATCCATCTGTTTGCAATCTCAGGGAGGTTGGTGTGGTTTTAATTAATGAGCAATTGTTTTTGCGGTTGTTTTGCAGGGCCTCAAGTGGTTTGACAGGGGTGGGGGTGCTTAGAAATAGAACTATTATTGTTACCCAACTTCATTAACATGCAAGGCCACCATTCCCCCCTTCTGTCCTACCCCACGCTGCTGTCCATGTCAGGTGGGTCTGGAAGGGAGAAGAGTTGACCAAGATCCCAACTGCCCTGAGCAATAGCAATGTGGACTCTCTGGTGTCTCCTAAGGGCTGAACCTTTCCCTCACCCAGGCCAGAAATTAGATCTCTCTACTGCAACTGTTTCCACAAGATTTACAGAAGTCAAATTATTTTTTGAGAGTTTCACTCATCTTCCAAATAGGGCTGAAACCATCAACAGGTTAAAACCTAGTGACAATAGATAGATTGTGTACATCCACTTGTGCACGGCAGCAGGGTGAGGGAGGGGATTCTGCACCTCTGCTCCGCTCTGCTGAGACCCCACCTGCAGTGCTGGGGCCAGTTCTGAAGTCCTCAGCACAGGAAAGACCTGGACTTATAACCCTCTAACTATGATTTTATGATCACAACAAATTCTAGTTTTTGCGAAGAATGAGACCCAGAAACGTACCTAGGTGCCTAAAAGCAGCTTTAGGCAGAGTTTAGTACCTGAGTTCCAAAAAATCCCTCCTAGAGGGGCTTTTGGGTGCTCCTGTGGTGCTCTATGTTTATGTGCCCATCAGGTGTTGCAGCTGGTCCGTTCCCCGTGACCTCTTTCAACTCATTAAGGGTTATTCCCAGGTCTGCTTTTTTATTGCCTGCCTCCTCATAGCTCCTCAGGAATAAAGGGTCCCTGGAGCCTTGTGCCTTCCCTTCTCCAGATGATTTTATAATTGCTGCTACAGCAGAACTTTCTTTTTTTCCCCCCTCAATAACCAGAGCAATGCAATACAAACCAGCACACTCAGCCTTGCACCTGATGTGAAGATGGAGGCTGTGCCCCCTCCCTGCCCCTTCTTTGCACTTTATTTCAGATTTAAACCATCAGGTGAGGATTACACTGTGAGAAACCTCAGCTTGATAGCAGGCAGATTTTAGAGGACTGCTTGTGCTTCTCCATTGAAATGTCTACTGACTGCCAGGGTATTGGACTAGATGACCTCTAAATGTCCCATCCAACACAAACCATTCTGAGACTCTGTGAAATTAAAATGAACCCGGGCCCCTGTGTGACCCCTGATAGCCTTTTCCTGCTGAGCCCATGACAGCCCCACTGTGGTGAGGACCCCTTGTTTGTCACCTTACAAACCTGCGCAACTTGTATCCACTCTCTGAATCAGGGAATGACTTTGCTTCCCTAATGACCAAACATCCAAAGCCCTTTTTCAAATGCAACATCTGAGCCTCTGAGAATCACAGAATCACAGAATCATAGGGTTTGGAAGGGGCCTCTGGATATCATCTAGTCCAAGCCCCCTGTCAGAGCCGGTTCACCTAGAGCAGGCTGCACAGGAAAGCATCCAGGCTGGCTTTGAATGGCTCCATGGATGGAGACTTCACCACCTCTTTGAGCAGCCTGTTCCAGTGCTCCAGCACCCTCAACATAAAGAAGATCCTCCTCATGCTTAGATGGAACTTTCTGTGTTCAAATTTGTGCTCATTACCTCTTGTTCTGTCCCTGGGCAACAATTAAAGAAGACTGGTCCCAGAAGAACTTGTCCCAGAAGAACTGGGTTGTGTGACGGAACATGGCAGCCTGGTGATGGGATAACTGCAGGAGTGCACAACCTGGAGCAGAATGCTGCCTGTGACATCACTCCCCTTGTCATTCCATGGCCTTAGCCTTCCTCCAGCCTCAGTACACACAAGATGCATTCAACTGATCACTCTCCAAGGTCCAAGTGGTTACTGGCCCTCAGGGTCTGCAACTTTGGGGATGGATGTGGCTGGCTCTGATTCATTCCAAGGACTGGAGGGAGAACAACCAGAGCCCAGCTGGCTTTTCTCAGTCCATGCTGATTTGCCTGAGCCTTCATCCTTCAGCCAGGCCAGACATAAAATCAGGGTTTTGGGAAGAAGAAAGATACCACAGGTAGACTCAGACATGTTCCACAGCCACATTACACTGTGAAGTAGGACTTCCTCATCACACACCTCTGCTTGCCCCTTCATGTGTATGTCTCCTCACTGGGTTTAGCATGTCCTGGGTTTAGCTGCAATTTGGACAGGTCCAGCCACTCAGACCTCCATCAAGCTGCAAATAGGTGACTTGGGAACTCTTTCAGTCCTGTGGCATCAGCTGGAGGAACTCTGCAGAAACCAGCAATGTTCAAATGGTGAAACAGCAACCTTTGGGTTGTTTTTTATGAGGGGCAGCTCAGGTGTTCAGAAAATATCACCTTTGCTCCTTTTCTTCCTTGCAGATCCCACATCCCAGCACCTCCCCTGGTGGGACACGCACCATATTTACCAGGAGGAAATCCCAGAGCTGAGCTCTCCCACAGCAGGACATGGGTGACATCAGCTCTCCTGTAGCTCCAAATGGACGAGAGCAAAAGGTGGCCACGCTGCAAGCATGAGCGCAGGCGGTGCTCCTGCTTTCAATGAGCAGAGGAGCTGCCGAGCGTCAGTGACCGGTGGAGGCAGTTAACTACAGAAGGGGAACATGGCTGGAGGAGAACATGCCAAACCTCTCCTCTGAAGCATGTGCTGATCCAGGGAGAGCTCTATAGATTATTTCTGTGTGTGCACTCGCCTTGCCAAATATAACTAAGTAGCAGGAGGTTGCTCTGTTTCTAATTGGGTGATGAAAGCCTGTTGAGGAGGCCAAGACCGAATGGTCAGAAGCAGGGGAGGTGGGAACTGAAATGACACTGATTCCTGATGCAGAAAGGACTGAGCAGTGAGCACCAGCTCTCCCCTCTGCGTTGATCCCAGTCCTCCTCACAGCACAGGAGAAAGAGAGGGGGCTCAGAGAGCTCAGGGCCGCACTTGGGAATGATGGGCTTGTCTCCTGGGAAGGTCTTTGCATTAAAAGGGGGTGCATAGCTCATTCTGAGCAGTGAAATGTGTTGGCTGTACATTGTATTATATACACATTAGGCTTTCTAGAAAAAAAAAAAAACAGCAGTTGGTTGGGATAACTGTCTTCATCAAGCAAGAAGGGCCCTCTTGCAGGCAACGCTTCAGTATAGACAGACTTTCAATTCCAATAGGAAAGTGCCTGGTTTCTGCATAGAAGCCTTGCTAACTGTCCCCACTCCCTCCCCCTAGCATGTCCCTGCCTTGGGGAAGAAAACAGCATGAACCACGCAGACAGCAGATGAGGAAGAGAAACCTCATCTTGGCAGATGAGAAGAAACAGTTTGGAGACCTGGAGCATGTGATGACCACAGCACTGAGAGCAGGTGCTCCCTTCAGACTCAGTGGCTTCAAAGCCAGTCTCATGGCACCCCTCCAACCAGTCCACTATGTGGTTTGCAATACCACCATGGGTATCTCATTTCTGTAGAGTGAGAATGAGGTACTCCTAAAGGTGAGAGCTCTGATCCTCCCTGCTTAACAACACCTTGCTCCTCAAAATAGAATATAAACCCTTAGTCCCAGCATTGTAGAGATTTCAGTGCTGTGCTTCAGGAAAGCCCCTGCTGTCATCTGAAGAGCTGGCTCATGCACTGTGTTTGCGTAGGAGAGAAGAAGGGACCCGTCTACGTGTGAGATACAGGGGAGTGAAGTGGTGGAATAATCCACTTCATATTGGGACATTTATGAGTCACCTTCCTCTTCCCCTCCCCTCTGAGAGATGTCATTGCAGAGACTAACCCCACAGTAATCTCCCTATAACATATGTGATATGTTTACTTATTTCTTTCCCTTGTCTTCCCTGCTCTGCAATGTAAATAGTCATTTGTTCCTCTTCCAGATGCTGGTACACAGTCTCACCAGTATGAAATATATTATCATCCAATAAAACCAAATTCTTGGTGGCAATGATGATGATTTATTGGTTTTGGCTCCTTTGCCTTCACAGATGGAAGTAAAAGCTGGCAGTTAGCTCATGTCTTACAACCCAGCCTAGACCATTCACTTTAGCTTGCTGAACGCTACGCTTTGGAGACGGTATCTGCTCCTCAAAAGCAAGTTTCCAGGGTTGTGGATGGATTTGTTTAAGACCACAATCAATGTTGACTGAATGTGAATGCATCGTGGGGGCCCCTACTTCCTCATGGCAAGCTACCCCTGGCTTAGAGACATCCGGGGCACATCTCCAGCCCTGCAGCGATATGTCCACCCCAGTAAACATACGGACCAGGAAGACTGCAAGCCAACCCAAACAAACAGTGCAGAGCAGCCTGCAGAGCCCTGACCCATGGAAGCTTCCTGGGACTAAGGGTCTCTGCAGCTGGAGAAGATGTTCTTGCTCACAGCTGCAATGGATGCTCCCTTCCCAGAGGTGGCCCTTCCCTTTCCTTGCCCATCCCAACCCCACATGAAGTCACAGGGCCCTGGAAAGTGGCCTGGGAGAGCTGGTGTGCCTCCTTCCCAGGGTCTGGTGCTGGGCTCCTCTGCTTGCTGGCTGGTGTTCAGCAGGCAGAGCCTCTGCTGGAACAGGGTTTCCAGCCGAGCCCACGCACTTGTGCTGTGGGAAGAGCTGAGACCTCTGTGGTTGGTTCCTGTTTCAGAAGTCACTTGTGTGTGGAAGCCTCTTGGCTGGGCACTACTGGCTTTGCAGAAAGACCTCTTTTCTTCCTTTTTTAATTTCTCACTGATTCTCTAACCAGGCCAAAAGGAACCTCAGGAGCCACCAGTGGACTCAACAGCATGCTCAGGACTGAGAAGATGTGGACAGCTTTTGTACTGGGTGAAGATTAATAGTTAACAAACGAATCCCCTTGGCTTGCCAAAACACCTGCTTCAGGGGCTTGCTCTGAGTCTCATGGCCTATAAAAGTAGAACCACACCAGACCCTGAAGCTCTAACCTTTCTCTGCCTCTCAGGTCCTCATCTTCTTTGGAGATATACCATCAGGGCTGGATAGATTCTGGGCAGTGCAGTCACTTCTCTGCCATCTTGACCCTGGTAACCCTCAGGGCAACCTTTCCTTGTTGGTATCCAGCTTTGGGTTGCATCACACCTCAAGGGCATGAGCTGGTGGAGAGGAGTTCATCCAAAGCAGCTGATGAGCAATAGCTTGTTTTCCACAGCAGTAACCTGCTGGCATAGCTGTGCCTGAGGTTAGACCAGATCACAACCACCCTTAAAACTTCTGCTTCATCCTCTGATCACTCCTGGTCAAAACCTTTCATCTGTTTTGGGAAAGTTTGGTTACCTTTCATGTGGTTTCCAAAAAAGAAAATCATTGCCCAGAATTTCCTGTTATGCCACCAGTCTCTAGCCAAAAGGAGCAGTTTACTGTTGTTTACATAGCTGCAGAAATGTACTAGGACCTTCCCTGCACAAGGTGCCTGCTATTCTTAAAGACTGACCTTCTGAGGCCCCCCAGGTGCCACTGGCAGCTCTGTTTTGCTCTACAGACTCTCATTGCTGGGGAGGGAATTTCTCTGAGACAGGATACCATGTTTCACATGCCTCTGTGTTGTGCCTTGTGCCAAGGGGCCTCGATTCTGATGGAGGATGCAGCATGCTCTGGCAATTGTAGATATGTACTGGAACCAGGAGAGCACAACTGGGAGGGAAGCTGCTCTGGAAGGTCCTGCTGCCAGAGTGAATGACATTTTCAACCATATTAGTAGATGAAGAGATGGGCATGAGCCAGTAATGTGTGCTCCCAGCTTCCGGAAAGCCAACAATGTCCCTGGGCAGATCCCCAGCACTTTGGGCAGCGGGTGGAGGGAGGACATTCTGCCCTTTTGCTGCACACTGCTGAGATCCCACCTGCAGTGCTGGGGCCAGCTCTGGAGTCCTCAGCACAGGAGAGACATGAAACTGTTGGAGAAGGGCCAGAGGAGGCCACAGCAATGATGGAACAGCTGGAAAGCCTCTGTTGTGAGGTCACGCTGAGGGTTGTTCAGCCTGGAGAAGAGAAAGCTCCAGGGAGATCTTCTTGTGGCCCTTCAGTACTTAAAGGGGCCAAGACGAAAGCTGAGGACAGACATCTGAGCAGGTCCTTTTGTGACAGGACAGTGGGTAATGGTTTGAAACTAAAAGAGGTAGATTCAGACTAGAGAGAAGGAAGATATTTTTGACATTGAGTGTGGTGAAACCCTGTCCCAGGTTGCCCAGAGAGGTGGTAGATGCCCCATCCCTGGAACCATTCCAGGTGAGGTTGTCTGGAGCTGTGAGCAACCTGCTCTAGTTGCAGATGTCTCTGTCGCTAAATGACCTTTAAAGGTCTTTTCCAACCCAAACCATTCTACATTTCTATGAACCCTGTGGCATGTCCTGGCTGGGCATGAAAGGAGAATGGCTGGTGGTACAAGCAGCTAGAGTGAGTGAAAGGAGAAACTGTGAGGTAGGAACGAGGGAGGGCAAAATGAAAGCAACGCATGGAGCTTTCCAGAAAATCTTGCTGCTATTCAGGGAATGATGCTGAGCCCTCACCAGGTGGGATCTGGTCTTGAGACCCTATCTAAAAAAAACCTCTGGATCAGTACGAAGGCAAGGAAATAGCCTCTGTCACAGGGGGTTTCCTGGAAGCCAATGGAGAACATGTGGTCTTCTATGTTTTTATGTTAATTGGCTTATCTTCTAGCCCATGGATTTTGGCATATGGAAAAGTGGATACTTGTACTGGAAAGTAAACTTGCCTTTTGAAGCAGGCCCACTATGTGATTTGGAGAGCACAGGGGAAGTTACTGTACCTATTTGTTCTCTGTTGCCCCTTCCATGGAGGACCTCTGGAGTCCTTCACATAGTCTGAACAAAAAGCTCCCCTTTCAGTGAACATTGACTTCGGTGTAAATACTAAACAAACCATCTGTCTTTGCAGGTCCAACTACTGTCTGGAGAGGCAGCTTTTGCAAAACAAGCCTGGCTCTCTGGCATCACCCAAAAAGGCACTGTGGGGAAGGTACATATGGAGAAACCCCCATCAGAGATAGTCAAAAGGGGGTCAAGAGAGGAGAGGAACAATGTTAATTTGTACCTTCTAAGTGCCTGTAGGCATAATTTCAGTCCTGAGTGCCCAATAACCCTGATATCCTCAGCTGTCTAATGATATGCAATGATGAATTTGTTTCCTCACTGGGACCTGAGGAATTTTGCAATGGGTTTGCGCTGCTTTTTGTTGGCTGAGCAACATGTTTAATAGAAAGCAGCAAAACCCTAGATCTAGAGGTGATATCTGCAGTGATTTCACGTTCCCTGGTCTTTGTGTATCTCTAGAAGACCTGCCATGAAGATAATCCCATTTACCATTAAGTTCCTTTCAGCTGCAGGGTTTTGATTTCCCAGAAGAAAGAGCTGAATCACTGAACTTCCCTCAGGGCATTGATCACAACCCATAAAGTGCCAGTGAGGTTTATGAAAGGAAAAGCTGAGTTACATTGGTCACACATCATATTTGAAGTTTATAAAGGGTTAATAAAAAAATTAATAGGCAGTTTTGCAAATGGTTACTCACTTTAGTGCCTAATGTGGTCCTTCACAGCCCTCATCTGCTCATTATGATCAATCCATAAGGCAGAATAACCAGACCTGTTCTCTGCTGGTGATTAGAAATGATTTGGTTTCATTCTTCTGAGGAGAATGACATTTTAACAAAAATACGGTGGGTTTGTTTTTTGTTTGTTTGTTTTTTTTTTTTGCAATGCCACAAATAAAATGTTTGTAATGGCTTGATTTTTAAGGAAAAAAACCCCAAACAATACTTTAAATATAGTTTTTTTGGTTTTGAGAAAAAAAATCAGTTTGTTTGCTCTCTTTTTCCTTTTTCAATATGAAAAAACCACAAACAAAAGAAAACTTGTGACCTTTTTCATAATATTCTCATTCTTTTTGGCCACATTGGCTTTAAGAAAACATCCAATAAGCATAGTCTTGATTTACCATTTTCTTAAAAGTCTAGACCCAAATCTCTAAGTCTTCACTTTATTTTTCCATTAAGGGAAATCTGTGGAGTAAAGAATGAAAAAAAAACAAAACAAAACAAAACAAAACAAACAAACAAAAAAACAAACCAAAAGGGTCACTTTTGACCTAAGCAAACCTGTGAAAACTTTGCCCAGGTACGAAGCAATAAAGATTTCAAAACATAGTCCTTAGGAAAATCCCTAGGCAAGGTAAAATAACAATGTGATGAGCGTAGAAAACATTTTCATTGTCAGAATTTTTAATCCATTTTTAAAGCAATATAAAAATTCTCCTATTTATCTCTGAGTGAATTCTAGAATATTTTTCTTTTGCAGAGCAAGGCAAGAAAAGCAAAGAGTCTTCTCAGGGTTGCCTCCTTAATCGAAACCAGCATCACATAATGCTTTCCAATAAAAAGAATGTTCTACTTGAGTGGAGCTCCAGTCTTAAAATAATCAGTCAGAATACAATTATCCATCCTGGAATTAGATCAGTAGAGTTAGTGAAGAAAAAAAATAATAATAAAACAACACAACTATTTTTATTCTTTTCCTTTTTTTTTTCCTTTTCTACTTTGCTAAATGAAAACCTTTTTTTTTTTTTTTTTACAAAATTTAAATTGAAATATGTTGCTTGAACAACACAGTGGAAAAGGTCTCTTTTGATGAAAACTACACTGTTTTCTGTGTTCCTCCTCCAATCTGAACGTAGTAAAATAAAAATAGACTTGAAAATTGTTGACTTTCTCCATGGAAAATACCTACTCTTAGCGACAGGGCAAAAGGAAACATCCTCGTGTTGCACCAAGGGAGGTTTAGGTTGGACATTAGGAACTATTTCTTCCCATTCCTGGAAGGATTTAAAAGCTGTGTAGGTGTGGTGCTGAGGGACATGGTAGTGCTGGGTTAACAGTTGAACTTGATGACCTTGAAGGAGTCTTCCATCTAAAACAGTTCTATGGTTTTCTGACTCCCTGTGCTGCTGTTAACAAGGAAATTATGCAATGGACAGCTTCTCTGCCCAATGGTAGGTGCCATGGGACTGCAAATACAACAGTTTGAAAATTCCTGCATATTTATGTGTACCAACTATATATATATATATATATATAAATCTATATATCTATATATATATCTATATATAACTATATATCGAGATGAATAGACTTTCATCTTCTGGACAAAGGTGTAAGACCTTCAATGGAAATGGGGTTCAGGAGTCCTTGGATTTCTATCTCAGCTTCAAGGCAGCAATATAAGAAAGATGTGGACCTGCTTGACTGGGTCCAGAGGAGGCCATGACAATGACCCAAGGGCTGGAGCCACTCTGCTGTGGGGATAGGATGAGAGAGTAGGGAATGTTCAGCCTGGAGAAGACTTCAGGGAGACAGAGAGCAGCCTTCCTGTACTTAAAGGAGGTCTGTAAGTAAGCTGAGGGGAGGGTTTTTTTTATTAGGGAGTGTAGTGATAGTACAGGGGTAATAGTTTGACAATGAAAGAGGGGACATTTAGGTTAGATATGAGGAAGAAATTCTTTACTATGAGGTTGATGAGGCAGTGAAACTTGCTCCCCAGAGAAATGGTGTGTTCCCCATCCCTGGAAGTATTCAGTGCCAGACTGGGTGGGGCTTTGAGCAATCTGGTCTAGGGAACTTGAAATGTGATGGTCCTCCAACCCATCCCATTCTATGACCATTCTATGATTTTAAGCAACAACCTATATAAGTTCTGAGCTGGGTCTATCCGTTCCAGGTTCTTTCTCCAACAGAAAAAAAGAGACAGAAGTACATATGGTATTCTTCCCCAAAATCCCATTACCTCTGTCTTGGAGAATTTCCTTAGCCTGATGTAACCCACCTATTTAATGATCCTACTGGATTGCTTCTCCGAATACTGGTCCAATCTCCCCAGGTAAACCTTCCCCTTGGCAAAGATTTGCACTGGTCCCATTAGCCACCATGAGGGAAATATCTCCTTTTGTTTATTTTCAGCTGGGCTCCCAGTGTCTTTGCATGGAGCTCCTCCTTTCCCACATCCTGGGCAGATATGGTTGAGTACTGATGGGGAAGGAAGGTTTCCCACATATGAATCATCTACAACACTCCCCAGAGCATTTCTGGTTGCCCTCCATTCATGTTAAGTAACCAATAAATTTCCACAGTATTCAGCTTGTGATGGCTGATAAGATCACAGTGAGAAAGGGGACAGTGCCAAAAATATTCAGCTTTTTAAAGGCTCTGCCATATAATGCTTTTAACATTTGTAGTCCTTAAGGCCAAAGGGATCATTAGATCATCTACTGTGACCTGTATAACTCAGACTGGAGAATTTTGCCTGCTTACCCCTGTGCTGAACCCAGTAATAACTGGTGTTTAAGTGAAAGAGTAACACTGAAAGTATTAAAAGCACCAGCACATGAAATTGCAGCTCCAGTAGCAAGGAAGGATAATGAATCTGTCAACTGGGGGCTGCTGTCCTGGGACTGAGGAAGGAAAAACTGGAGCCTAAATTCACACAAGTGAGGTAAGGAGAGCAGGACGCTTATAGCTACTGCATGCCCATAAGGTGATCTCATTTTTATGGGGAGTATGAGAGCAGAGTTTGATGCAAGAGGGGAGCAAGAACGTGGAACACAGACAAGATCCCATGTTGTTTTGTGAAGAGCAGACCATTGTTGCTCTAACACAATTTATAATCGTGGGTATTCAATAAGATAACTGACTTCCTGGACAAGGGAAACCAATGCTCCAAATCTAAACCTACGCACTTTAATACTGGATTTGAGTGAAAAAAGGAGTGGGGAGCTGGCTACAGGGTTACAACAGCAACCCCTTGTACCTTCAATGGAGTAATAGGCTAAAGAAAAATCTCCTTTGTTTCTAGAGGATTTGAGATAGGACATGAGTCCTAAAGAACACGTGGCATTAGTGGAAAATGCAGGTGATATTTGGGTGATATTGCCAGTTCTGAGCACTATGAAAGGGGGAGCTGAAGTAATTTTCTGAAGTGACAGACAGATGGCCACACAGATACAAGATGAAGTGCAAGCTAGAACCTTTCCCTGAATTGGACACTAGCGGTTTAGAAACACAGAAAATGGGAGAGAAGGATATACTCCTTCATTGTGGATTGACTAGGGACCACTAGCAAGAAAAAATCTGTTATGTTGGTCATGAACTTGTTTAGAGTGAACATCAGAAGAAATTTGACCCTTAGAGACATGGGACTCTGGAAACCTCACCAAATTCAGGGCATGACTGGACTCTGATCTTAAAGGTCTTTTCCAACCTAAGTGTTTGTATGAAGCGCCCAAATTTGTGTCACATCAGTAGGCATGATCCTGGAATTGGAAAAGAAAACTTATGGGATTATGTGCTGGGTGTCATACTGTCTAGAATTTCCAAGAGGGTTTAGAAGAGCTGATGCCCATGTTTGTCATACAGCTTTTACAGGACATTAAATTAATCACAGGCTTTGGAATTTCCTGGCTCTTACAAGGGATGAGCATTATTTCCTCACCATAGCTCTTCTCTTCTTCTCCTTGTGCAATATCACTCCTGAATTAGTCTTTTATTTTATTTTGGTTTGGTTTTTTGTCTAAAGCTTTTGTGACTCCTTCCAGCCAGGGCTGATAAACACAACATCAAGATGCTTCTCAGGTGGGCCTTGCCCTCTGTCTCTATCATAAAAAGCCTCTGTAGGTCAGCAATTTCAAGTAGAATTTTTCTCTCAGCTTAATTAAAGCAATTATGACTGAAACTCTTACTTTTTGTAAGTAAGGATGGATCGTGGGCCAGTTCCAAATATCATTTTCATCTGGCATGCTTTATCCTACTGCATGGTCCAAGGCTGTGGAAGTATGCTTGCTTCTCCATAGATCAAACATGGCTTATGCTTTTCCATTGGGTATTCTTGTTGCATCAACACTGCAATACACTGTTTATTCACCTGTTTTCACTGTAGCAACTGTGAGTAAAACAAAGCTCTAACAATGTTCATGCCTGGAACATTATTTTTTGATGAGGTGGCATCAGTGAGAACATAAGGAGAAGAATGAACTTCATAAACACAGTCTTCCTCTCTTTGAGGAGCTGGCTTAGATTGGTCTTCTCCATTTTGGCTCCTCATCAGAGGCAGAGATTCTTCCCCAGGATAGCATAACAGAGGAGTAAAAGTGTTTCTTATTTTTCTCTCCATGGACACCTCCTTCTTCTCGTGTTACTACCTTTCATACTGGGGGTGAGGACTCCAGCTGACACCCTGTTGTGTGTGGTGAGAGATGGACTCTGGAGAAGCTTTGCAGCTTTGGAGATAACGTAGGGCTATGGAGGATGGACCCTATGTAATGGGTCAGGGCCAGAGTAAGTAATAAGACACGGACTTTGCACTGTCTGGTTTAGTGATTGATGCAGAGGGTTATCTTTCCTGCTGCTTGCAAGCCTCCTTCTGTGCTTGCTACTGCACAAGCACACACTCAGATTCTCACCAGCACATCCTGCACAGTTGTTTGGTGTCTTCCATGAAAATTATTGATTGCCATGAAGAGGAGTAGATATGATACAGATGAGTGCAAGCAGTGGAAGAACAAGCTAGTGTTCTAGCATGTGGAGCTGTATTTCCATCACAGGTTTCAATGAATGCTTATAGACACAACCAACATGAATGCACACTCAAATAGCTGTCTCTGAGCACCTGGAGAACCAGATGGCTCAACACGACCATCACTAGTGAGCGTGCTCACCTTCTACAGACATGTCACCCAGAGTCAGTGCTTGCACTTGGCAATGAGAAGTGTTGTGTCCCATCCTGCTATACCTAAAATATGGAGGAATGTGATGGGTTTCACCAGCCCTACAAATTAAACTCAGACTTGCAAATGCTTCACATCACTCTACATAGAAGGGATGAGGAGGGAAACACCATTTTAGATTAAGAAAGCTCTGAGCAGGCACCAACTGTCTGTGGAAAACTGTGACCAGGCCTGTTTATTGCTGGGCACTGGGGACAGCAGCCTTCTTTCACCATCTGTGTATAATAAATGAAGAATTTGGGTCATAAAAAATTCTACCCTGTTTAAGATGCACGGTATTGCCTTTCTCAAGCTAACTGCCCCTGTCAGCTACAGTTAATACTTCCGTTTGAAATAAAAACCTTAAAAGCCTTTTAAGTTGACATTTAAAGTAATTTGGGAAACAATGTGAAAACATAATCTGTCTTCCAGGGTCTTTTTGCAAGGTATGGAGTTTAGCAGCTCTGTAAACCCTTTGCCCATGGCAGACAGCCTCTGTGAAGCCTCAGGAAGAAATATTTATCCTAGTTGTGCAATATCATCCCTGGTTCCCAGCCTGGCCTTGCGCTGCTACAGCAATTGTAGGTGCATCTTTTCTCCAAGGGTTTCTGTCAGCTAATCATAAAATCATAGAATGGTTCGGGTTGGAAGGGACCTTAAAGACCATCTAGTTCCAACACCCTGCCATGAGTAGGGATATCTTCCACTGGATCAGGTTTCTCAAAGCCCCATCCAACCTGGTAAAGTCCTAATAAAATAATATTGGCACAGATGCTCAGGGAAATTTTGCACTCTCCACGATGTGGAGCATGTGACAAATCTTAGCCTTTCCTGAGTAGGTTGAAGTCATTCAGCTGTGGCAAGTGGTAAACTAAGATGCCTGGCATGGGCTCATGGGCTTATGTTCCATCATCTGCAGAGGATCTGACCCTCACATCCCACCCACCTGCAGAGCAAGAGGCTGAATCTCCTGATCTCCCCAAGGGAACCATGAGTCAAACCTTCCTGGGCAAATCCCTCTGCACCTGCAATGATCCATGGCAAAAGCATTGGGAAGATGGTTTAGTTCAAAATACCCCAAATGTTTCCACTTTACCAGAACTGGATGGGCCCATTTCCCTGGCAATTATTTTTAGCCATTTTCCATAAACACTTTTGCCTTCAAAAATACACGGAAGTTTTGGGTTTGATTTTTTTTTTTTTTGGTTTTGTTTTCTATTTTTTTAAATCATCATGTGCTTGCAATCCTGTCCTCAGCAAGTGCATGGCTGAGCAGCTGTCTGAGAGAAGAAGAACTACAAACATAATTTCAGCTCCTGATTTTGTTTACATAGTTTGCAGAGAAATGGTAGAACTTGCTCTAGGTCAGAACTGTTTTCTCAGGAGCTTTGGTTTAGATGGAAGGTCTCTCTGGTAAAGACATATCTTTACCTGCACCAGACCAACACAAACGACTTTGATCTTCTCTGGTGCTCTGAGTTTTATTGTAAGACAAATTAATAGAATTTCTCAAGAGAGAGGTTTATCTCAGGAAAAAAAAAATAAATGGAGGGGGAAATGTTTTGAAATTGCTTCCAAATTTTCCTTTCCAGTTAATCTGAAGCTTTATGACTGTTAGTCCAAGAGACTCCAATTTAGTCCAGTCTGAAGGAGCACATGGTAAGAGATTTCCCAAACCACTAACCAGATACATCATGAAGACAAAATGAGACATGTATTGATTGAAGACACACAGGCAGGCTTAGAATCGTAGAACCATAGAACAGTTTCAATTAGAAGTAGCCCTAAAGATCATCTAGTTCCAAACCTTCTGCCCTGATTACTCAAGGCCCCATCAAACCTGGCTTTAAACAATTCCAGGGTCAGAGCCTCCACAGGCAACCTGTTGCAGGTTCTCACATAATCTGAGGATACACTGACGTCATCTTATGTCATAGAATCACAGAATCACAGATCAGTAGGGATTGGAAGGAACCTCTGGAGATCATCTAGTCCAACTCATCTGCTAAAGCAGAATCATCTAGCCCAGGCTGTCCAGGATCACATCCAGGCGAGTTTTGAATCTCTCCAGAGAAGGAGACTCCACAATTTCTTTGCTCAGCTTCTTCCAGTGCTCTGTCGCTCGCATAGTAAAGATGTTTTTCCTTTATTGCCCCTCTGTAGGCCACAGAATTCCAATCAATATGGGATATAGGCTGTATAGATTGCCATGAGGAAGATGTCACCCTTCTCAATCATGCCTACAGTACATGTCCACATTTGGTCATGAAAATCCTCTCTTCATTCAATATAAAGAAAATCCTGAGACAAAATGTTCAGGTGAAGACACTCATGCCATAGACAACAAAATTCATGACATTCATATCTTAATCTGACTATGTGTCTTTAGGGCAGATGGGCAGGTGGCTGTGAGTACTGTGGTGGCACTCCTTAATTACTTCCATCAGTTAAGGAGCTTTTAAAGATGATCTTGGAGCACCAAACACTGGGCAGATATTCAACACTGGCCAAGAACAAGAATTTCTGCTCTGCCAGAATTTGCAGTGTTTTGTAAAATGAGAATCGTTCTCATTTTGAATTAAGAGCTAAAAGAGTTCTGTTGCCTTCAGGACACAAATACTGACAGAGGCTGTGCTGGGAAGTTTTGTTAGACTGTATTGCAGGAGGTAATTCGTTTTGGCTTAGACATTATATCAGCTTTAAAGTAGAACTCGTTATGTAGCACTACATAATCTACTCTAATAGAACAGGATTGTATTATGATAAAAAGTCAAAATGTCACAAATTGAAACTACACTATCAAAATGCAGTGTTTTGACTTTTTCCTGACTAAAACCTGTCATTGACATCTGAACAAGTTCCTGCTTGATTTCTGAAAGAATAGCATTTTCCAGTGGGAAAACCTTTTGGTCAAAAATGGTTTGACTGACTCTGCTAGGGATAGAAACAGAGGCTGACAACAGGTGTAATAAATGTCATGGCTTTTCTGCCCAAGAATCATAGAATGCATTGAGTTGGAAGGGACCACTACAGGTCACCTAGTTTAACCCCAATGCAGTCAGCAGGGACGTCCCCAGCTATATCAGATTGCTCTGAATGTCTCCAGTGATAGGGCCTCCACCACCTCCCTGAGCAACCTGTCCTAGTGTTCCACCACCCTCATAGTAAAGAAATAAAATAATAGTAAAGTCATTCTACTCAGTCTTACTCTGTCCATCTGGGGGTCTATGGGCCAGAAGCAGATCTGGCTTTGGGGCAGGTAAAACCACATACAACCAGGCACATTCTTTCTTGCTTTAGACAACAGCTATGAAGTCACAGTGACTTGCCTTTCTCTTTGCTGTGCTGAGAGCAACCTTCATGATAATCTAGAGATCTTCTGAAATCATCTCACCTATAGGCACTGTCAGGCAAAAAGAAGTCCTGGTGGTGTCCTGCTCTGCTTGGCTTAGCCGTAGATGTTCTTGCACAGTAGTACTAGTGTGTACTTGCCCATTTCAGGCACTGTAGAGAAGAGATGTTTAGGATCAGCAGACCTGGTATTAATGTTATTACCATAGTTAGAATATTGTGACTTAGCCAACAGTGAAATAAAAAATTGTTCCTCATTTCTCAAATTTTGGACTTTTTCATCAAAATAGTGTGGAGCAAAATGGAGGTTTCCACTCTGCAGTTTTCACCTGAGGCATGCAAGTTTTTTGATGTAGTCATTTTTTTTGCTGCTCTGTAGGTCCAGCCGCTGACCAGGCTCATTAGCCCCACAGACAAGTTACTCCTGATCTCTGCCAATCATAACCTGTGAGTAGCACAAATTGTCACCAAGGACCCTTTCAGACTGTGGTTTAGAGCAGTGTCTTCTACCAACTCCCAACAGTACATGTCCCTGCAGAAGCAGCTGAAGGGCTGTGGTTAAATTGAACCCCTGCAGGCTGGGAACATCTAGTCAAGGAGAAAAAAGAAAGAAAGAAAGAAAAAAAAGGTGCATTTTTAGTTCTTGTTGTACACAGCATTTCTGGAGTTTTCCTTCAGGACCCAGAGCATTTTCAACACTCTGACACATCATTTCAATGCTCAGCTCTACTGAGTCCCAGCTGTACCTTTACACTTAGTTGTTAACATGGAGTAGCACTGTCCTGAAGATGGAAAATTACCTCATTTGAAGAATTTATACAGGAGGCAAATCTACTCATTGTTGAGACAAAGGAACTACTTGCCCCAAACTACAGTCAAAGCCTTGATCTAGCGAGGACTTGCGATCAAGGTCTGACCCACAGAGTCCATTCAGATATGTTTTTCAGCTCCTTAACTCATGCTCTAGAACCACTATAAATATATTTTCCGTCTAGAGCCTTCTTGACCCATACTTAAAATGATGGTCTTAGTAAAATTTTACGCCCTACTTTAAGGTTTATGAGCTTGTAATGGGTAATTTACCCCTCGTAAGGGATGCAGTGGTGGTTTTGTGCTCTGTGTAATGCTCACCAGCCCTAAAGATAGATCATCAGTGTCTAAATTGTGAAAAGAATGTTGATGACATTTTCTTTTCTGTACTTCACTGAAGACAAGCGAGGTTCATGTAAAACATAAGCTCTGGCCCCTGTCCAACATTAATGCAATTTACTGCAAAAGTCCTCACTTTTTTAATTAAGCTGGAATGCTGCTACTCTTCATAGGAATGCAAAGTGAATGGGTTACTGACAGAGGGAAGGGCTAATGACTGCAATCTGCTCTTTACTGAGCAAAGCAAGCCCTCCACTGGGCTTTGCTCAGGAATAAAATTTTCTTGACAGAGCAGGCAGCTAACAGCATTGGGTCACGCGGCAAGCAGAGAGCCTCTTCAAATGTCTAAGGAGTCATTCTGCAAGAGCCTCTTCCTTCTTTGGTGAAGTCACCATGATCAAGTGGCTGGGATGTGAATTTCATAGGCTGATCTAGTTTCTGAATAAATAAAAGTCTGGAATTTTTATTCTTTTTTTTTTTAAACTTCACATGGCTCAGAATGAAGAATCTACACCCCCTCCACATGTGCCCGTAGCAAGCTGTTTATGAAAGTAAAGCATAAAGTATTTGATCATGGTTTTGATCCAGAACATGCAAACATTTGTCCTCTTGGGCTGGCTTCACCTGGTGGCTTTCATTTTCTTCGACATGAAGACAGGGTGAAGCAAAGTAATAGAAAAATAGAAAACATCTTGGTTGAAAATGAGATCGCAGCTGTGTAACTGGAGCACACAACCATAAATCAGAATGTCAAATCCAAAGCACATGACTTTTTGCAAGTTCTCCATGTGTGCTATAATGTGATTACAGCCTGGTTACTATTATGATTTAAAACAAAGTCTTTCATGCTAGAAACAAAATGCGGAATGTGAGCAGCCTGGGGGAGAGAGAGACAGGAGACTTAGCCCTGACTGTCAGAGGTGGGCTAGAGGGTTTCAAGTGCTTCTCTGTCAGGTGTGAGGGGATGAGGGAAGGACTCAACCCCTGCTTTGGCTGCAGCCTTAACATCAGGGACAAATTAGCTGGTGGTGTTCGGCTCTGTCTAACAATCCTCAATTAGGGATGGGGTAGGTTTCTGTCTCCCCATGTCGTAGAAAATCCTGAAGCCAAATACACAGATTACAGAAGTCATTCTTTTCTGTCTATCACATAAACAAATGGTCCAGCTGTTATTGTTAAGATTCCAGTTTGAAAACTTGGACTTTCTTGTATAAACTTCAATGTAATGGTATTTAAAGTGTCATAGACAATAAGCATCTAATCCTAGTCAATAAATTGCAGACTAGTTGCATGAGCTTCGAGAGCTGTTAAAGACAGCTGTGCTTTTTTTGTAATTCAAGTCACTTCCAAATTGGGCAGCCCTGCTCGGGTGTATTTTCAGACAAACAGAGTGTGCTCAGAAAATGTGTTGTTTGGAGCAGCACAGGCATGAACGCAAGGGCGTCACATCACTGGGAGACAGAGCGGGGATCACATTCTCCATTTCTAAGAAGCTCAGGTTGACAACAGCAGGAATTGCTGAGGTGCCTGTGAAGTGAGTAAATGGCCCTACAGATCTCCCGAAGGAGAAGCATTGCCCCTGTGGAGAAGAAGGGGAATATTCCTATTAACTTCAGTCAAGCTAGCAATATAAATGGGTCCACGGAGACTCCCGTTCCTTTCAGAGAGAGAGGAAAGAGGGCAAGCATTTTTTTACCATCACTCAGATGTTTTGGAGAAGCAGCAGCCTGGAAGGTCTGAAAAGGGTGGACAAAGCAGTATTTTCCCAAAGTCAGCCTGCTGCTGTGCCCCTGAGGAGAGCTGGTTAGAGCCACATGGGCTCCACCAATGTGAGGTGCCTGGGACACATCTCAATGTGCATGACTTCTCCTGCTGGGATCAAACATGAGGGGTCAGAACAGAGCTTCCTGGGTAGCAAATTTGGGGATCATGATCATGGCTTTGCAGAAAAAATGGCAACCACCAGCCTCTCTAATTCCTCTTGTTGACCTCAGTAGGAGATCAATGTTTCTGAAGACTAGACAGGTGCTTGCAATAAGCTTTCCAAGCCTCCCCACTGGGGTCAGGGTGGAAATCTTGGCTCAGATGTATATTTGAAAGGTATTTCAAACGTTACATTTGAAACCAGTTAACACAGGATCACTGCCTGGTATTGTGAGGTGCCCTGTGGGATTTGGTTGAGTCGAAAGGTGTCTGCACACTTGCTGCTGGGCTGTCAGTCTCCCTCCGTTGGCAGCTGCAGTGACAAACATCCAGATGAGCTCTTTCAAGGGTATTTTTCCACATCTGTGAGCACCAGGCAGTTCAATCGATTTCTTCCCTTTCCACCCCCACTGTAAGCCATTTTATGACCATCACAGGGTTTACACCTGAGAAGCAGCTTTGTCTTCTGCAAGCACTGCTCCATGGTGCTCAACATCTGCCCCTTAGCTCATATCAAATAACCCTCTACTTGTCAGCAGCATGAGTAAAACAGACAAGCTGGTGGAGAAAATATAAATCAAAAGCCTCCACTGCATGGCAGGGTTTTGCTGGACCTTTTCATGAAGCCGAATCCCTGGGACACTCATCTCAGGGTGTGCAGGTCCTTCTAAGCACCTGCTGTAAGGACATCCCACCACCAGGTTGGGTTGAAATACGTGCAGGCAAGGTGCTTTTGTGAAACCCATGTCTGCCAGCTTGTGTTGGCCTAATACTGCGTGGGGAAGGGTATCGGGATGGCCCCAAACCCACCTGGAACTGGGTTACTTGCGCTCAATTTCCAGATTGGCCACAGGCTTCCCGTGTGGTCTTGGGCAAATCATAGACTGCAAGGTCCTCTCCGAGCTCACTGATATTTTGAGAGCACCGTGGTTTGGCAGGTGAACGAGCTGCATACGTATGGGGGGAGAGGAGGTTTTATTATTAGTGCTGGTTGAAACACAAGCGTTGGCTTTGTCTGCGCGCCTTGCAGCTTTGCAAGCCTCTCAGTGTGGGGTTGGGAGGAGAATGGGCATCAGAGCATGAGGACTCCAGGCTTTCATCCTGCCTTGTACACAAATGGCAGCATCTCCGGGAAAGCAACCCTTGCTGATCTGAGCAGCAGTGAAACTAGTCCATCATCACGTATGTTCTCAGGAATGTGCTCTTGTGTGGGTCTCTGTAGACAACCCTGATTCATCACCTCCAAAGCAATTAATAAAAGGTGGCTGGCCCTTCCCCAATATATTGAAAATGATTTGCAATTTGAGAGTGAGAGGCAGTGTTGTTTTTCACATGGAATCAGTTTAATTAATCACACTGTTTGAACAGCTGGGTCCGCCATGCATTTCGACTTCAGTTCAGCATTCCTAGAAAACTTGTCAAGTATGAATCAAAATAATACCATCTCCCTGCTTCCCATGATTAATCGCATATCTCTCCTTCTCATTCACACCTAAACATCAGCTAAATCAAAAGCAGGCTCTTTCCCCACCATTGTGTTTGTGGCTACTCGCCAGTCCTCGATAAATTATCTAGAGAAGGCTTTTGAAAAGCTGTCGGTTCACCCTGAAACTTTTGTTATCAACGTCTGTTGCAAGTTCACATGTATTTGTGGTCTCTAGGAGCCAGAGACCGCACAGGAAATGTGCACATTCCAAAATTAGGGATTTGTGGCACAGAATTAAAAAATAAAATTAATTTCCAGCATCTGGAAGTCCAAGTGAGGTATTTGCGGGAGGTCTCCGAAGGGCGTCTGAACAAAGGGCCAGAGTTTTGAAGAATATGGCTCTGATTTCCAACATGAAGTCTGGTATGTCCTGAACATTTCTGTTTGCTTAAAGCGAGGCTTTGGCTTCGCGGCAGCTTGCCGACACAGATGGTGTATCTTGGTCACTAAGACCATGTGTGTTCTCTGAGCTGGAGCCATCAGGCTTCATGCACCGAGCGGTGGCTGTGTAAGCCAGGATGAACGTGCAAGAGGTGAATTCATGTTAGATTTCTCCATGATTCCCTCCAGGTCTGGAGGTCTTTTGGCAAGTGGGTACATGTCACAGCCCTACTCAACCATTGACTGATCTTGAGAATGAAGTGAAGACCTTTCTGAAAACAAAGGGAAGCTTCAGGCAGAAATTATAATTTTGGTTCTTTGAGGGCAAAGAAGAGCACTTTAAGTTGTTTCAATTGCCTACCTTGGTGAAGTCCCAGTATGGCAAGGCTCTTACCAAATCCCCACCACATGAGCCTGCTACTACTCCTGGGAAGAGTCACAGTTTGTTTTCCACCATGCAAGGAGGTAGGACTATGTCATTGGGCATGAGCTTTGAGAAAGCAAAAGGAGGTTAGAAATAGCTGAGCCTTCCCTTAGGACTACCCAAGAGGAGTTAAACATGGGGTTTCTTTTAAGCAAGGTTGGGATAAAAGAAAAAAGAAGATTAGAGACAAAGGGAGCTAAAAGGTGACATCTGGTCATTTTCAGTGATCATCAGTAGAAGGGGACTTTCTCTGGAGAAGCAAAGTGTCCATAGAAGCTTGTCCTTCGGTACAACAGGGGATTCAAGTGGCAAGGTCAAGCTCAGAGATGTTGCTCTGATGTCTTCTGGTCCCAGCATCTCTCAATGGTCTCTATCACCTTAGAGACAACCTTAACCGGTCCATGCTCAGCAGAGAAGTGGAGTATTTGAGCCACCTTGAAAAGAGGAAAGAGCTGTCTAAAAGGAATTAATTCTCTCCTGGTTCTGTCTCACTCTTATCACAGCGTTACAGAGCCAGGACAAGCCAACATGCCCCATCTTCAGGCAGCACAGCATCCTCCAAGGATGGACAAGTCCAAGGCTGCTCCCCTATCCTCTTTTCACTGTAGGCTGCCTTGACAATAGTGAGATTACACCCATCCATTACCCATGAGTGAGTCCTTCTCCATGTCTACTATTTCCATGGGAAAAACTGTAGAGGAGGTGTGGGCAAGGGTGAGAGCAAGCTTTGTGTCCTTCCTGGTCTCACTGGAAAAAGCTCTGATTGGAGGCCATCAATCCATCCTGTCACCAGGGGTGCCAATTAACCAGAGTAAAGTGCCTCTGGGCGATAAGCAAATCCAGTCATTGACCTTCTGAGGACTGAGCGATAGCAGGACAAGTCCTTAGCTTGACAGCTTCGTGGGCAACACATGATGAGTCCCTGTTGCCAGAGGCCAGCTGGTTTTTCCCAAAGGTTCCCTGGCTGTTTTTTAAGCCTGTGGTCCAGTACTTTAATGGTATTTTGATAATTCTTCAGGAGTGGAAAACGATGGGTGTGATTTTCTCATGATCATTGTGTTTGTCCACCCCTGCCATTGACTGACCCATCTGTGAGAGCCTTGCCATGTCTTCTGGCAGAGCAGATGTCTTCCAGGCTTTTAACTAGTGACACACAAGTATGTTTGCCAGAGTATGGTTGTCAGATCGCCTGCCAGTGTTTTGTCCTTAAATGTGCTGCTGGGTGACGGTGCCTGGTCTGCTGCAAATGTATTAAATACCAGATTGCTGCAAAAAAACAGCCCTCAGAATGAACCACACCTCACTGTCGTGTGCTGGTGTTCAAAGTGACCAGGCAAATGTACCTGGCTTGCTCTGCAAATGCTTCAGGAGATCTCTATCATGCTGTTTGAAGGGTGGGAGTCTGTCTCTTTTAGATGACAAAACAAGGAACAACAGGTACAAGACAGAACACAGAAGGTTCCACCACAACATGAGGAGAAGCTTCTTTAAAGTGAAGGTGATGGAGCTCTGGAAGAAGCTGCCCAGAGAGGTTGTGGAATCTCCTTCTCTGGAGACTTTCAAAGACCACCTGGATGCCTTCCTGTGTGACTTGCCCTAGGCGATCCTACTTTGGCAGGAGAATTGGTGTAGATGATCTCTTGAAGTCCCTTCCAACCCCTAACATTCTATGATTCTGTGATTTGGGTGCCTGGGGTTGTACATGGCAGCAAAGGGAGGGAATAATCTGTTCCCTATATCCATCCTTGTCAGGAAAAGCAATCCTGAATGTACCTTGCAGCAAACTGCTAGAGCATGTCCAGAGGAGACCATGAAGACAATCAGAGAGCTGGAGCACCTCCCCTATGAGGATAAGCTGTGAGAATTGGGGCTGCTGAACCTCAAGGAAAGGCTCCAGGAAGACCTTATTGCAGCTTTCCAGTACCTAAAGGGTACCTACAAGAAAAGTGGGGAGGGACTTTTTACAAAGTGGTAGAATGAGTGATAGGATGAGTGGGAATGGATGAGTGGGAATGGATTGAAGCTGGAAGAGGGGAGATTTAGACTGGATATTAGGAAGAAATTCTGTACAGTGATGATGGTGAGACACTGGAACAGGTTGCCCAGGGAGGTTGTGGATGTCTCCTCCCTGGAGGTGTTCAAGGCCAGGCTGGATGAGTCCTTGAGCATCCTGGTGTAGTGGAAGGTGTCCCTTCCCATGGCATGGGGATTGGATATAAATCATCTTCCAAACCAAACCATTCTATGATTTTATGATAAACTCCAGGAGCGTTCTAACAGGGATGATAACAAATTCAGGGTGGGAATATCTGAGGAAGATCTAGTGTCTCCATCACCAGGTCAAGCTGATTCTGCCATGGGGCAGGAGGATAGAGGAGGAGACTTCTGGAGTTCTCCCAGTCCTGGGACCCACACAGCTGTGCACATGAAGGATGTGATGATGAAATAATTTTGCTGCTCCCTCAGGCTTCTCACCCACAAATTCGCCCCATCAGATCCCACTTCTTCTATATGTTTCTGGCAAGAAAATGTATAGTTTGGGGGAGGGGGGGGGGGGGTGGATTAAAAAAAAAAAAAAAGAAAAGGAAAAAGAAAAAGAAAAACCCTTGGTTTGCTCTCCATAATGATACTAGATATCCTGCCAACAAAAATACAAACCCTGGAATGAATCTAGTTCTTTTCCCACATTTTTCTAAATATAAGATCTGAATAGCAGCTCCAAGCTCTCACTTAAAAAGAAAGCTGCAGCTGAGTGCTGGGGTTTAACTCAAGAGGGAGGTGATTGCCTCTGGTGGTACCTCAAGAATGCAACCAGAATAGGGGTTTTTCCTGCAAGCTGCCACTGACTGAGTTGCTCCATCAAGGCTGAAGCATGTGGGCAGCTGAGTGGGGCCAGGCCAGGCTGGCAGCAGTGTGTTTTGGTGCATCCAAGCTAGTAGAAGGCTTCTGTTGGGATTACAAATGGAGCAAAACAGGGATGTGTTTGGATCCTTACGATGTCTGTCTAGACTGAGGCACCAAGGAAACTTGCAACCAAATGAGTGGCCACCGTTGAACTCAAATCCCTCCTTGAGAGCTCCCTGTCTGGGTATATTTGGGTCAGATTATAAAAGTTGCATCCTTATAAATTACCTTCAAAAGAGCAATAAGCAAATCTGAGTCATGTAGTGGAGCAGAGCAGTCATGCTGCCCACATCAGGCATTTTTAGTAGGTCAGAGACTTTTTCTAGAACCAGACTGTTGGGGATTGGAAGGGACTCCTGGAGATCATCTAGTCCAACCCCCCTGCTAAAGCAGGATCACCTATAACAGATTGCTTGAATTGCAGGAAATATTTAAACAAACAAACAATTAATTAAAGATAGAAGAAAAATGTAACCTTGAGAATATAAGTGATCTTTTTTTCCATTTATGCCCTGCAGTTCATCCCCCCTCAGGTTTCGTTGTAGAGTCCAGGATGGAGAATCACATGTATCAAGGTATCAAGAGGAGATAAAGGTCCTGTTAAGTTCAGCAGCATTTGGAGCCAGTGCAGCACAATGCTTACTTAGAAGACCAGAGTCTATGCATTTCTGATTTCTTCAACTCTCTTTAGATGTGGTTGAATGGTTTGTGCCCTGCCTGGGGCACTCTGGGACAGGAATATCACTTACAGGAGGTATTGGTAAACCTGAGAGCATCGCAGATGAGTTCAGCACCGTGTGTGGAATCTGACTGAAATGAGTATCCTTCTCCATTAAAACCTTAATATCTGTGTTTTCAGCTGTACTGTCCTCCTGCTGGCTGCAAGGCAGGTTTATCTTCCACCCAGAATTTAATCAGCTGCTTTTCAGACTCTTTTCCAGGGCTTGGATTGCATTAGGTTTACAGGGTCATCCACCATCTGCCCTTCAGGTTGTTCCCATGTGATCCTTTTGTGCCTCCCAGCCCCTTTACCTCAGGAGGAGCTGGAGAGGTTGATGATGCCATGGTTCTGGAAACATAGAACATACAAATTCCAGCTTCTGAAGGAGAGGAATGCACAAAGGAATTGGGGAGTTCCACTAGACCTTTCCCTGAGACAGTGCCACCCTCTTGGGTGCTTTGTCAAGCCATGCATTTCAAGCAAGGTGTCTGTTGAATTAAATCATCTTTTTTTCAAAAGACCTTTTATAAAAGGTCACCATTTTGGAAATCATGGGGGGTTTTGTGGGGTTTGGGGTTTTTTTTGTTTGTTTGTTTTTGGTTTTTGGTTTGTTTTTTTTTGGTGTTTTTTTTGTTTTGTTTTGTTTTGTTTTGTTTTGTTTTTCTCTTTGCAGGACATTGGAAAAGCTGATTTTTTTTTCATTATTTTTCTCCATTTTCTTATTTTCTCCTCCCTCATTCTCTTCTTTTCCATTTTCAGTGTCTGGATCCTCCAGTCCACCCAGCAAATGGAAATGTTCCTTCAAGTGGAAAGCAGCAGGGACATGTCTGGGTGAAGCCTTGCAGGGATGTCTGACCCCTAGCTTGGTGGGAACAGGCCCTCATTCACTCAGAGCAGACTGTTTTTTTGTTGGTTTGGGGTTTTTTTTGTGCGTGGCAGTCGCTGAAAAGCGCCTGGTATCTGCCTGTGCTGCTTCAAATGTAACTCATTCAAAACATTCCCTGTGTTTTTTAGCTCATAAAACTGCTGAAGTACATCCTGTACAGTGGACAAATTACTCAGCTTTAAGCAGATATTTATGCTAATTATCCATGGGAAGCTGTTTCTGCCATTGTAGTTTTTCATCTGCTGGCAAAATATTCAAAAGATTTTATGTGGCGTTAACTATCAGCAGCAAAATCCCCTGAAAGTAACATGAGAAGGAAGAATCTGCTCTGCATACATTTATTTTTCTTTAAATGTTCTTGATTTGCCATCCATGAGATGAAAGTGGTTATGTTCAGCACTCCCTCCCCATCACTGCAGCAATGTTCTCTCCCTGCCTGCTCTTGCTTCAGTTTATTTACTGAAGAATATTCATATTTTGTAAATCCCAGGTATTTATTCCCTTGATTATTTTGGCATGGTGCATTTTGAGGATGTTTGCTTTGTTTTAAGCAAATCCTTTTTTCTGCCTTTGAAAAGCAGAGCACTAGTAAAAACAAAGGCAACAGTAATATTTGTTAATGTAAGTCTACGCTCCTAAAATATTTATTCTTTTTTTCGTATGAAGAAGATTAAATGCTTGCAAAATTCTACAGACACATGCACATATTTGACCCAGAAGGACATCTCTGGGGGTTTGTAACAGCAAATGTGTGTTGAACAAAACGTCTTGGCCCCATGCAAACTTACTTTGTGTTCTAAAAGCCAAAAACTTCATTTTAGCATGACCTTAGAAGAATAGCGATACTTTTAGTATTTCCTGGTATTTGGTGCAAGGAATGTTTTTATTTGAATGCAGATGTCATTTGGTTTACAGGAAGGATTTGGTAACATGTCCATGCCAGTACTGCACTTATCCCAAATTTCCTGCGATGGAGGAAGAACATATGTCAAAGCTCACTGTTTGTTAAATTGAAAAGATTCAGTACACCAGAAGCTTCTCTTCTAAACATTGTGACTTTGTGCAATTTACAGAATGTTCTATCTCCATTAAACAATAAACCCTTGACCCCTGGAGCTGGCTTTCAGGATCCTGCTATTTGAGAAGGTAGACATAATGGATGGCAATAATAAATGAAAAGTTCAAGAGGTTAAGAAAAACTGTTTAATTATTTCTCTAGAGCGTGGGCTGCAGGAGAGTTGCATCTCTGCCTTCTCTCTCGTAGAAAGCCCTGCAAGGAATGACTCCGGCGGTGCAGCTCGGGCAGGGGATAAAGCAGGTTGCTGGCCCTCAGCTGTGTTTATGAACAAACGGTCTCTGGATACTCTTCCATCTCTGAACCTTTCAGTTTTCTGTGAGTTAACTCCCTGCCAGCAGCGAGCCTGTGCCAGCCCCACAAACCTCAGCATCTGTTTTGCAAGGATCTTTTATTTGTTAGCATGTGAAAGCTATTGCTCATGTGTGCTTCCCAGCTGGGGTGGACTTGGGCTTGGTATCTTCAGAGAAATCTTGGCTTGCTTTGCTTGTTAAACCCAGACGCACACAAAGCAGCGTGTTCTCCCCTGTAACGCAACCTCTGCTTAGCAGGTCACCCTTCCCTGCTTTTCCTCTACAGTAAAGTGAATCTAGGACAAACTTCATTATGACAGGAAAATCAGTAGGCTTTTCTTTCCTCTTCTTGAAGAGAAATCTCTCTTTCTTTTTTGTTTGGTTTGTTTTTTTTTTAACACTCCTGTTTGGTTTCTGTCACGTCACTCACTGCGTTCGACTACTGTGGGCTTTATCATGGGACCAAATGCCCCGAGCTAAAATCATTATGCAAGTCACTCTACAAACACCCAGGGGGGAAAAAAAGCTCCTCCAAAAACATTCATGGAAAGGCAAGGAGTGAGAAGAGGGTCTAGGGATCAGGAGTCATGCTCATAGTCACCAAGTACACCCAGAGCACAGCCCCAGATAGGAGCCTGCTCTCGAGGTCCAGCCCTTGGCCACCTGCAGATCACAGAATCATAGAACAGTAGGGGTTGGAAGGGTTCTCTGGAGATCGAGTCCACGCCCCCTGCCACATCAGGATCACCTAGGGCAGGCCTCACAGGAACACATACAGATGGGTCTTGAAAGTCTCCAGAGAAGGAGACTCCACAGCCTCTCTATGCAGCCTGTTCCAGTGTTCCATCACTCTTACAGTAAAGAAGTTTTTCTGCACATTTAGCACATTTCCTTCTCTTGGACACCTCTTGCTTTCCATTGTTGTTGCTCTTGGGAGGCCTTACACATACATGGACTGTGGCAAGGCAGAGGAATGGGGTTGAATGCAGCAGTGGGGTCACCCATGTGGAAGGTGGAGCATCTCTCCTCATGCTGCAAAGGGAAGACCACCCTTGTGCACTTCATCCACATATTTCTGAGGCCAAACTCTCCACTTTAGGGTCACTATTTGCTGCGTAAGATGTCCTCAGGCTGCACCAGGGGAGATTTAGGTTGGCTATTAGAAAAAAATTCTTGACTGAAAGGGTTCTCAAACACTGGAACAGACTCCTCAGAGAGGTGGTTGAATCCACATCCATGGAGGTGTTTCGGAGATGCAGACATGTGGCGCTGAGGGAAATGGTTTAGCAGCAGACTCGGTAGAATTAGATAATGGTTGGATTCAATGATCTTAATGGTCTTTTCCAGCCGGGACAATTCCATGACTCAATGATTTTTTTGTCCGATCTCTCATTCTCTCTTGCACAGCTCAAGGCCACCTCTGAGAGTAGTTTGGAATGGGGAAGCCATCATTTAATGCTGGGGCCAGGAGATGGAGTGGACGCTCCTTTGGGGTAAATCAGCTTGCATATGTAACCTTCAAGATGCTAGATCAGTCTGCACTGGCTAGAAAGCTGGCCAAGGGATTTTTATGACTGCTTTTGTCAGAGTGTTCAAAGTTTTCACATTCACTTTCTCCTCCTAAATGCAATTTCTATTGTCAGGAGTTATTTTTCTCAAGATAAGTCTGGTGCAAGAAGTATGCCTTGATTTTGTTCATTCTAAATAAGTTCTCCCAACTCAGCTTTTCCCTCTCTTCCTATACTGTGTTGGACACGAAACTATCCCAAACACAAGCCTCTGGTCTCCCCACTGCACTGTCAGGTGGGTGGGAAATGAGACGTCAGGTTATGACCCTGATGGGACCCTCTCTGTTTAAATAAATAGTCCAGGTTTCATGTTATGTTATACTCCATCATGAGCCCTGGAACCATAACAGTGTGGGAATCACTCACGTGACTTCTCTGGGATACATCAACAAACAGAAGGAGTGGTGGGGAATTGGTGGCTCGTGCTGCTGGTTAGATGGGACATGTTCTTAGTCTGCCACCAGATGTGCAAAAGACCTTTCCAGAGCCATCACCTGTAAAGCTGAAAATAAATTTAAAAAAAAACTTGGGATGGAAGATTTTTTTTGTCCCAAAGTGAGTTTTCAGAGAAAGTAAATGTGAAAAATGGGTTTTACTCTGTGGTTGAGCAAAAAGGTGTTATGTTTTTTTGTGGCAATGGAATAGGGCATCCCCAAAATGCCTTTGAAGCAGCCTCCTTTTGCACCACAAAGATTTTGACGTATCCTCCTGCTTAAATTTGGTTTCTTTCCTTTGGGGAGCTGTTTTTTGTCTATTAGCTATAGTGTGAGGCTGCAACCATGGCCTGCAGGTAATGAAAAGAAAAAACGCAGAAAAGTCCATGGAGAACAGGGGTGTCATGAAGTGAGAACACAGTCTGTGATCATGGCATGGGAGCTCATCCTGGCAGAATCACGGAATCATTTTTGTTGGAAGAGACCTTTAAGATCATCAAGTTCAACTGTTAACCCAACACTGCCAGGTCACCACTAAACCATGCTCCTAAGCACCACATCTGCATGTCTTTTAAATATCACCAAGGCAGAGGATTTTCTTGTCTCTGACATAGTCCTGGAGTACGTGTCATTTTTCTCACACTGGCTACTTCTACAAAGAGCAGAAAAGCCGTGGGATTTTGAGCTCAGGCTTCCTTGGTAAATTCCCCATCAACTAATGACTAAAATAACGATTCTCCACCCTGTCTCCTCCCTTCCCCTTGTGGGTGTGGTGGGAGAGCAGTCAAAACCTCGCATTACCACTCAAGAAGGTGTAAGGAGGAGTTTTGGCTCACAATAAAGCCGTCCCTGCTTGACCTGGCTGTCTGCACTATCTGGCCCTTTGGCCAGAGGAAGTTCAAGGAGACCGAATGGGATCATGCCCAGGTCCCTCCCTTGGATGCTTCTGGCCACACTAGCTGGCAAACCCCAGGCTTGGAAGCCTTTACTGCATTCCTCTCTGGGCATGCTAAGTGCCTCTTGGCACCATACCACCAGGGCAGTTCCATGTCCAACCGGCATGCCTTCAGCATCTGCCTAGCCACAGCACAGAGTAGGCTTTGAGCCATGTTCAAACCCCAGTGAGATATTCAGGCACTTGGACTCACAAATGACCCAAGGTCCTTCCACCTTTCCCTGTGGGTGATGTGTCCCATAACCTTGTTGCTCCTCTCAGGGGCATATCCAAGTGCCCCCATCTTTCCTGGACTCAAAATCCAGTTAGTACTGCAGTGCTGGGGGAGCTAGGTGGGTCTGATGGCTTACAGACCTTGTTCCTAATAGCTTGTGGTGGTAGGATGTGTGCACTAGAGTCTGCTTGGCTTCTGACTGTTCTCTGTGTTTGCACAGTTGCAGATTATGTGCAGAGCCATCTGCTTGTCTTGTGTTGATTCATGTCCAGTTTTTCAAGGCTGTTGTTGGACAAAATGAACAAAAGGATTATGCTGGTGTTTAGCAATAGAAGGTCATTTGGTGTCTCAGACATTCAAGGATGCCTGTCTCTCCATGAACTACAAGGAGGAGATGAATGAGCCTGTGTGTCAGTCCACCTGATCAAGAGCCCTCAATATGAAAGGGCAGAGGCAGACAGGCCAACATCTATGGTTCATTTTCCCTCTCCATTCCATTTGTAGAAATTGGGGTAGCCCAGTTACAGGCGTGTCTGGGCCTCTAACCCAGCAGTATGGTCTTTTCTCCACCCTATAGAGAGGGTGAAGGTAAAGAGAATGTGGAGGTTCATCTTGAAAGCAAGTGGGACATGTTAAGTTTCCTCTCAGGAGACTTTTTTTTTTTCATGTTCTCTTAGTGGAGGAAGGATTAAACCCCATGGGTTTTTTTCCCCTTCACATCACATGTCAGCACTTATGTCTCTCTTCACCCTTCAGCCCAACCACAGCGGATACAGACCCACTGTGCTCATGGTTTTCTTCTTTAGAGTGACTCAGGTACCACTGAATGCTTCAGTTTTAAGAAATAGGTGACACAACATCTTGGCAACAACAGAGCAAACCAACCATGATGGCAAATTTTCTGCTCCTGTGAGCATATACAGAGGAGACTGACACTGCTGCAGTGACCCTCACCTTTCTACCCAGGAACTGTCCTTTGCCACCTTTGCACAGCAGCATCAGGAAGGAGTTTTGGTGGCTTGCAGCTCTGCTGAAGGAATGAGGGGGAGGTAGGTGGCTCAGGAGGTACAAACCTCTTAGGGACACCCTGAGCACAGGAAAGCCAATGAAAATAATGACTCACTTGACCCCTCACAAGACAGCCAGCACCCAAAATTTTCCATGCAGTGTTAAAAAACACCACACACTGGCCTCAAATCACATCGGCCATGCCAGACTCCCACCTGTTTATGTGGAAAACTTTATGCACCCAAAGCATGAAGTTTTTCAGAATAATATGTTGGGTGGATCAAGGTTTTCATGTGCTTCAGTGCTGTCAAAAAATGGTATCTTAGCCAGCACAGGACAACACGAGGAGGGCACAGAAGTTAGAGTGTTCAGGAATTTATTTGCAGAAGCTCTCATGTTCCTCAGCTACTCAGACACTTTTCACCTCCTACCCTTTTGCAAACAGAAGAGCTTCAGGATCAAGGCAGGTCTGGAGAATGAAAGAATAAACCTGTACTACTTTGCAGCTGTGCCCTGAAGGAGAACATCTACAGAGGTATCCTCTTCCAGCTGAAATTGAGAGTATGATAGGTACAAAACTTGGCACATATGACAAAACAGAGAGCTGACCCAGGTAAAACAATTCAAGAGTTAGAATCTAGAAGCAGGAAAGCAGGTGGTTAGAGAGCCTGGTTAAGTAAGAAAGGATGTGGACTCTGCACAACATGTTTTGTGTCAAAGGGTAAAACACAAGCATCCTCTCCCAGGAGAATTGCCCTTGTCCAGGAGCAATGCCAGGACTCATGCTGACTGACTTTAAGGTAGGATGAGAAACTTTTCTGAAGAAGAGAAAGCTACCTAGACAAAGGCAGCAGCACTTTCAGGTGCTCTGGTGTCCATGAACAAAGGATGTAGTGCAATCTTCCAGAGAGATATTTGGCAAAGGCATTTGAATACCAAACTTCAGTCCTCCTTGCTGACATTTGAACATTTGCCCTGTGTTCCATCCCCTGAAAGCATGGGGAATGGAACTTTTCCTTCCTCTTAGCAGTGGCCTTTTAGATATTTTTCCTTTAGCTGTAGAACTGCAAAACTGTTCAAGCTGGGAGGGACTCAGCAGGTCTGTAGCTAAAACAGGGTCAGCATTGAAGTCAGATCAGTTTGCTCAGGGCTTTTCCAGTCACATCTGGAAAAACCCCCAGGGTTTCACTCTTTAAATTCCTGGTGGGTATTAAATCCACTTACAAACTCTCTGTTATCAGGGTGAACAAGACTTGATCCTTCCGCATCTCCCTGTAGGACATGTTCCAACCCATCTTGGTGGCCATCTGCTAAACTTAGTCCAGTTTCACTTGTGCTGGAGACCCAAACCCAGACACTGCATTCCAGCCAAGGTCTAACGAGTTCCAGCTAAATGGGAATAATCACAACTTCTCCTCTGCTTGTTGTGCTCCTGTTGTACATTTCTTCTCTCGTTACTTGTCACACTTCAGGTGCCTCAGCAAGCAGTCAGCAAAGCCGCAGGCTAGAATGATTTCCAAGAGAAGGCAGTTGTGTTTCTCAGACCCAGAGCAAGAAAGCATCAAATAGTAGTAAGAAAACTGATGCTATTAGACTGAAAAAGACATGCTCTAGTTACTACAAATTCTGGTGATGAATTCTCTTGCTAGAGCAACCATGCTGCAAAGGGATGGGTATCCCTGGGGACAGTCACAGCAACACGTTTCTTTGAGTATTTTCTGTTCTTGGAGATTGCTGAGCTGAACTCTGAGTTGATAGAAGTCCTGGGACTGGAGCAGTGAGTGACAGCTTTGTTAAGCTATGATTGATGACTTTGCTACCAAATTCTGATTAATGTTTCCTTCCAAAGCCTCCTTGCCCTTGCAATATGCTGTACATTAGCCCCAGCCAATATCTGCCTGATACAACCTTCTTGTTGCGATAGGAGCTGTGTGATTATAGTTACCTAAATGTGTGAATAATTGGGAGGTTATGCCATATTACATGCTTCATCAAGTTCTCTATTCAAGTCTCAGGCAAACATCTGAGGCTCAACACTATGTCTCAATTATGCTTGAATTTCTGGCAAGGGAAAAAAAACAAAGTCACATTAACGAAGCTGTCAAAAACACGTTCTGCTTTAAATTTCCTGGGACAATTGGACAATGAAACTTGCTCACACAGCGAAGAGCTGCCTTCTCCTCACACTATTAACAGGCTCTTGAAATTATTGAATTTCTTGCTTGCTTGAGCTGGAACTAGATCTTGATCAAAAGGAGTGGTGCAGTAAATGAGTAAGCTCTGTAAACAATTGATTCTGTGCTGAAACATTTATCTTCTGACAGTCTATATGGAAATCAACATGGTTCTGTTGGGGATGTGTTATGAGTTTGCACTATGATGGTATTTACAAATTAGAAAAGAAATAAGTGTGTTGTTGCAGCTCTGGTACAATATTCTCACTACTGAAAGTGAGACTTTATTCTTATGTGCCCTCTTGACTGGAACTGTGGAGACTGGGTCTCAGCCCCGGGGAGCTTTGCACTTTGGGGCTTTGATGGGGATAAACCTATTCATATTATGACAAATTGATTTAAAATTGTTACTGTAAGGTTATGGATGTCAGCACTGGACACCATCACAGGATCTCTGAGGAGAAGTTGGACTTTTAACAGGAAAGCCAGACCCCCAGCTGGCTTTTATCCCAGTGCTGGCAGCATGCTCTGTCAGAAGAAGGGAAAATGGACCCAGCTGAGGCTCAAGCTGAGCAAATAACAGCTGAGAGGTGATTGGAGAAGTCCATGGGGTATCAAAAAAGAGGTAGGACTATAGCAATAGCTGTCATTCTCAGAATCATAGAATTGTTTCAGTTGGAAAAGACCTCTAAGATCATTGAGTCCAACTATCAACCTAAGAGCACCATGGCCATCAAACCATGTCCCAAAGTGCCATTGGGCTTGTTGTGCTCAAATTTTCAGTGTCACAGTGGTTTGGTACTGGGAAGTCACCACTGAACTTGTTGTGGTAGAAGCAGATGACACCATCAGAAAAACTCAATTTCTTTTAAGGCAGCATTGAGGAGTTCTTCTTTGCACAATTTCTCCATGTAGCAGAGATCATCTGCATATCAACTTCTTGCCCAGTATATTGGGGTTTTAACTTTATAAAGAGAATTGGCTGCTGCTCTCTTACACCAGAGGCCAGGCAAGGGACTTGTCCATGGTTATCCATATATAACGCTGGCATGACCAGGGTTATCTCCTCGTAGCCTTAGTGAACTGCTCTCATGGTGAGAGGGCAGGCTGGCAGCCTAAGTGGTAAGATGCACAACCTCACAACATGACAGAGCATGAAACCACTTTTTTAAGAATCATTAAGTCTGGAAAAGACCTCTAAGATCATCAGGTCCAACAGTCAACCAACCACCACCATGCCCACTAAACCATGTCCAGCAGTGACAGAATAATAGAATCACAGAATCACAGAATCATTAAGATAGGAAAAGACCAGTACAGACAGTAGCCATATGAGTAGCAGCTCTTCCCCATCTTACCCCTCTTTGAGTCCTTCCTTTCCTCTCTTGGGTTGCTCCCCACGGGTAATTCTACAGTGAACATCCCTTCTCCAGCAAGTGGCTGGCCATATTGTGACCCTACTGCTTCTTGCTATGCAGCAAGGGTGGGAAAGGTGAAGAAGTCAAAGGCTGCAGAAAGATCTCAGTAAGGTGAATGAGCAAAGACAGACCCAAAATATTGCAAAATACATCCAGGCTTGGCCTACGGAAAGAGTATGAGCTGTGAAGAAATCTGAAGTGTGCAGATGCATTGCATACCAGCATGGAAAAGCGACAGCAAGACAGGGCCAACACAGGCCAACCACACTCCCTTGGGAGTCTAGGAAACAAGTGAATCAAAGAGGGCTTGGGGCCAAAGCAGGCCAAAAAAGGATCCCTCAGAAGTCCAGGAAATAAAATGAATCAAAGTGTGTTTGAGGCTGATACAGGCCAACCACAATCCCTCTGGAGTCCAGAAAATTAATTTAAGTGTTGTCTGGGCCAAGACAGGCTATTAAGCTTTCCCCCACCACAGAACAAGTCAGCTGTGAGCTGAAGAAACTGGGGCTATTCTGCCTTAAGAAGGACAGGACCCCAAAGCACACAATAGTAGCCTCCTGCTTATCCAGTTTGTCTCCCAAGTATGGTGCCCAAGGATGTATGGCTGGTCCTTTGAGCTAGAGTCACCTCCTGGACAGGACCCTTCCTCTGTAAATTCTCTAACTTTCCAGAGTCCCTTAATGAGCTCCTCTGCCATCTTCTGGCCTTGCTCTGGAGAACTAGCTGCAGATGCCTGAGGCTAAGAGCTGTCCTGTCATCTCTCTGCACACGGCAGATCTTGCCTGTGGAACTGTTGACTATGTTCATGGCAGTGCTGGTCATTTTTGCAGCAGCACTGGCCATGCTTGCGGCAATCTTGCCCACGTGTACAGTGGCGTTGGCCATGTTTGTGGCAAAGCTGATTTGTGAACTGCAGTCTTTAAAGAGGAGTGGGAATATCCATAAGATTCAGAGGAGCAGGAATAAACTGTTTACACCATTCTAGGCCGCCATGTGGGTCTGGACCCATGGATTGCTGGTGCAGAACAAGATACTGACTTCAGCTTCTCCAGTATGTGCTGCAGAATACTTGGGAGCTTTAAAGATCTCTTTTGACCCAAAGCATTCTATGGTACTGGAGTAAGAAAATTAAACCCATTCTCCTTGGCATATTGGTCCTGCTCTCTGGAATACAGTATGTGATGTTAATTCATTAGCTGTGGATCCTCACCTACCCCACTGCTGCCAGCATCGTCTGCTCCCCCCACACTCAGTGGCAAAAGTGCCACTAGGCAGGGCAGCTGCCTCCAGAGCAGGTCTGTGAGTCCCATGGCTGTGAGGCTGTTGACCACAGTAAGTGATGGAGCAAAAAGCTGTGTTCCTTTTTCAGAGTGGAAGGAGGTGGACTTCATCATGGGATCTGCTGGAGTGCTCCATCAACAGCTGCCTGTGGCCCTGTGGCCCTCAGTTTATCTTTCTTTAGGGTATCCTGCATTTGGGCATCTCCCTATGAGGATTACTTAAACTTTCGTTTGCCTAACACAACCACAAACCATGGTGGGCCTTGGCACCTTCTCTCAGAGGCTGTCACCACTACCACTGAGGGGTCACCAAGGGAGTAAAACTAGCGATCACTTCATCTTATCCACGAAGCGAACGGTGGGTAAATAGAGAATAAATCAGAGGAGGTACTGACAGTCTGCAGTCAGGCACAGGGATTTACTGCTGCAAGGAAGTTTATTAATAGAGCTGTGGCTATAGCAGCACTGTCCCTAAACGGCTGTGGGATAATTTAATGACCAGCAAGGACAGAAAGCTGAGATAAGGATAACTGTAGCATCCATATTAGCAAAGTTTCCCCTCTGCAGTGGCTTAGCTCCCTCTGAAGGGCCAGCCACAGATGAAGTAAATCATGGTCAGCTTCACCTTGGATGTCCCTGACCTGTGCCACTCCATTAAGGCAAACTGGTATTTACTTGTGAGAAAAGTCCTTGGTACCAGCACCCACTTGAGGGCTGCAAGCAGTCAAGAGTCCCCTTAGGCTGAAGAGCAAAGGTGGACTGTGGAGGCCCATCAAGACAAGCACCTCAGTATGGCCTTCAGATGGAGAGCTGCCACCTGCACCGTGAGGCAGTTCTGGAGGGTCGACTGAAGAACAGACAAACATTGACCACCAATACCTAATACACTTTTAAGTGACTTAATCTTAGTCACCCCTGAAAACCATAAAGAGCTAAGGCAAGGTCATGAAGAGTCTCCTATGAGATACCTGCTGCTAAAACTGCCACCATCACTCATGCCACTACTGGTGACCTAAGCAAACAGGTTTCTCTATGTTGACATGTTTTACCTTCTTACAATGAACTGAGAATACAGATTTGGCACCTTTGGGGTTTCTCTCAACCTTTCAGCTTTGGGTCAAATTGCTGCTGAGGATAGGAATTTCTATGGTAGGAGGCAGAGATGGAAACAGTGGCACAGGCTGCTGCTCCATGACCAAAAATGAGCTTTTTGGTGTCTCTTTTCCTGATGAACATCCTGAAGGAAAAAGCACAAGTCTTTTGTGATGCTGCAGTAAGTGAATAGACCTGGAGCTTATAACACAGCCAGTTTTTTTTTTTTTAATTACTCTGGATTTCTTGAATTAAAAATGCACACCCACCCAAACCAGCAAAATCAAAGTAAACTCTTTTTCATTTGGTTTAGTGATGGATGTTCCACAAAGTCTTCCTAGGGAAAGTCAAAAAAAAAAAAAAAAAAGACAACCCATGTGTGTCTTGCAATTAGATCTAAATGATTATGAAATTTTGGGAAATTGGTGTTTATGACACCTGCTGAGGTACACTTCCTCCTCCTGCTGAGAGACGACAACGCAGGAAAAAGACCAAGCCTAACTTGTCTGACCTCTTCCTGACCTACGACAAAATCACTCAAGACAATTTAACTTGAAAAACTGATGGGCTCTCCTGGTTGTTTGCTGAACTGAAGTAAATCCCTTTCCCTTCCAAGTAACAATTTTCATTATCCTGCATCTTATTTTGGGGGGGGGGGGGGGGGGGGTGGTGTTGGAAATCAGAGTTATTTTGAAACCACAGGTGATATGACCCATTAAAACTGGGATTTAAGCGTTGGTTTTGTGCAGCAGATGGATAAGCTATCAGTCACTTGCCTGTAGGTGGAAAAATCTTTGCTTAAGCCATTAACACTCCCTGGCGTAACACTACCTGTGTTAAGCAAAGGGAAATCTGTTTTCTTACTGTGACTTGAGATTGGGAAATAACATGAGGAGATAAGCTTTATAACAGCACTGGAAATGTGTCTGTGGTAATAAGGGAGACATACAGCAAAACCTGCCCTGCTGCCCAGTCTGTGTTGGCTTCTGTCTGACTGCTCTATAATGGCTCTGTGGACAAGATGGTCCTGTGACAGGCTATGGATAAAAGGAAATAAAAAAGAGCATTGTGTCTCACCCTGAGAGCTTCCATCATCCCTCCTGACATTTTCACCGTTGAGGAGAGATTCCCCAATTAATGCAGGAACAGCAATGGAATCATAAAATTATTTCCGTTGGAAAAGACCTTTCAGATCATTGAGTCCAAACATTGACACAGCACCACCATGGCAGTTGAACCACGTCTCAAAGTGCCATGTCTACACATTTCTGAACACTCCAGGGAGAGTGACCCCACCACCTCCCCGGGCAGCCTGTTCAAGTGCCAGGCCACTCTTGCAGGAAATAAATTCTTTCTGATATTCAGTCTAAAATAGTGCAACGACAGCTGGTTCCAGGTCTTGTAGGGCACCCACTGGGTGCAGCACACCCACATTGTGGAGAGCAGAAATTTTACAGCAGAAATTTTGTCCTTAGGTGCTCCCGTTCATTTCCACACACTCTGAGTGTCCAGATCCAAGAGGGGGATGGCTTCCAAAGCGAGGAAGCACAGATGTTGGGAAATCCAGGAAGGAGACTCGTCTAAGTGTTTAAATATGTAGCTGCTTAAGTGCATGGCTTACCCATGGAAAGTTGTGCTTCTGATAGGCCTCATCCAATAGTCCCTGAAGTCAACGAACAGATACCCCTAGAGTCAGATAAGGTAAAGCTGCACTTGGAGAAACAAACATTTATGTTCCCTTGAAATGAATACACTTAAAATGCTGTAGTCCATCCATCCATCACACAGCCCTTGACTTCCACATTTCCCCTGAGTTACCATTTTCCATGCTCCAAACACGTGCCTGTGTCAAAGCTACTGGCTAATCTCACTGGTGTTTGCTGGAAGAGATTTCTGTCAAGTAACTAAGTGAAGGTTGAGCAGTGTGTGAGGGGGAGGTCTGGGTTGTGGTGCTCATCCTATTATCCCTCTTTACTTTCTGGTTCTCCCTGTGTTGGTTGCCCAAGCCTTCCACATGGATGCAAAATCCTAAAATTTGCATGAGTGATAATGAAGATGATGATGATGATGATCAAGATGAGGCTGTGAGAATTGGGGCTGTTCATCCTGAAGGCTCCAGGGAGACCTTATAGGAGCCTTCAAATACCTGAAAGAGGCCTACAAGAAAGCTGGGGAGGGACTTTATACAAGGGCTTGTAGTGATAGGATGAGAGGGAATGAATTTAAGAGGAAAGAGGGAAGATTTAGACTGGATATTAGAAACAAATTTTTTACAGTAAGTATTGTGAGACACTGGAGCAGGTTGCCCAGGGAGGCTGTGGATGCCCCCTTCCTGGAGGTCTTCAAGGCCAGGTTGGATGATGCCCTGAGCAACCTGGTCTAGTGGAAGGTGTCTTTAAGGTCCCTTCCAACCCAAAGCATTGTATGATTTTATGATGATGATGAATAATGAATAAGTAAAAGATTAAGAATATAAAAAGAATAATTTGGCCAAGGTTTTAATCATTCCCACTTTACGAGAGCACTACATTGTATCTGCTGGAGTGGTCATTTGTCATTTTCTTTCTTGTTCCCAATTAAGACATATAGAGCTCCTATTCCCTCATCCAAGTCATGGGGAGAGTAGGACACATAGCAACATCCTTATTGTCTCTTGCCTCTTGACACGTATGTAGCAAAGCCTGCAGATGTCTGAAAATAGCTTTGCAAAGTGCCACGTAGTGACTGTAAAACATAATCCCGCTCACAGATTTAGCAAGCTCCTTCTTCCCACAAGAAAGTCATTCCATCTTTACATGAAAAGAGAGAGGGAGTTCCCAGTCTCCTGTGGGAGCTTGGCTGGTGAAAGCAGGACCTAATTTCTGAAGACTTCATTCACCTGCAGAGGACAGAAGGTCTTTGGCACTCAATGTGGCCCTGGTATTCCTGGTGCTATTGTTGGAAAGGTCAGAGGTTAACACCCACTAAACAAAAGCCATGGTATGGGGAAGGGTTCTGTCCATCGTTTCCCATATTTCCATGTAAGCCCAAAATTCTGCCCAGCTCAGGCGACAGTCTTCCCCAGGACACGTCTAAGGCCACAGAGAGCCAGCTGTGATTCCTGTGCCAAGTCAAGGCTTTCTCATCTGTATGGAAACATATTTCATGTTCCCTCCCATCAAATCCCTAATGTTTTGGATATCTTCCTTGCATTTGTGGCCACTCACGTACAAAAAAGTCTAATCCCAGGAGCAGTTAGCAGCCGGGTAGAGGGTCCATCTTCTAAAACACCATGAGCTGTGAAGTGTTGAGTGTAGCTGGTCCCCATCAGTCCTGGTGAGTCTATCCCACCACTGAGTATATTGGGTGCTTGGGCCCCAAGGACCAGCCCAGTGCTGCACAGCTCAAGGCTGTCCATCAAGGTATAACCCAGCTCAGAGATGCTAAAGCTCTGCAGTGGTTAAACGCTCCTTCAGTCCTCACCAAGTGCTGGGGCAGATGGACTTCCACTAATGGGTACATATTTCCTAAAGCAGTGTTTATCTTTGCATTTCCTGCCTTTCCATGTTCTTTTTTGGTCTTTTGCAACCGCAAAGGCCAAATCCACAAAAGGCATATATTAAATGTGCAGCATTCAGACAAGAAGATGTCTGAGGGATATGGATTATGGTGTCCAGGGAGATTGTGGAAGCCCCCTCCTTGGAGGAGTTCAAGGCCATGTTGGATGAGGCCTTGAACAACCTGGTCTAGTGGGAGGTGGGCCGTGGCAGTGGGAGTTGGAACCAGATGATCTTTAAAGCCCCTTCCAACCCAAACCATTCTATGATTCTATGATCTAAGGTAGTCATATCTTGATTATGTAGGTCTTAAAAGTTCCTGACACAAGAATCCCTTCTGTTTTCCCAAGCAATCTCTCCAGTGCCCTGAGCTGTTTATAAGGCAAGATGAGGACTGTATGGAAGACCCTGAGTCTCATCTCAGTGTGACTTACATGCTATATGTCTCAGGGACTTCTCCTGAAAGAGCCTACAAGTGTGAATAGCTTTTTCCCCATTTAGCCCCTTTCCTCTTTTCTTCCTCTGCTCCTGTTTTCAATCATGGACTGCCTGGGCAGCATAGTGGTCAGGCTTAAAGACTTGCTAGAACTGGATTCAAGATTTATGAGAACTAGATGTAACCAGGCCTCTCCCAGAGGTTTGGGAAGAGCAGCTGGAGTCTGGCACTTTCCATCATGACAAGGACTATTAAAAACTAAGAGTTGAACTGCAAAAGCCGTGAGCAGGGGGTGGGGCGGTGGAAATTGTTTAGGCTTAAAATGCAAAACAAGCGCCTGCAGTACCCAGACCTTCTGCACAGGGGCCAATTCTGACAGCAAACGGCTTTCACAGCTGCTGCTCACTCGGGCTTATTTTAGAAACCACTTTAGAAACAAGAGGTTAAAAGAGAAGAGGGCGGGAGGGAGGGGGACTGCAGCGTGAGGGCTGTCTGTGTGCGATCCTGGATGCAAAGCCCTGACTGGAGCACAGCAGCGGCGGTGGTGGAGCGGTTCACATCCGGCGCTGTCTGGAGGCCGCTTCGGATGGGCCACCCCACCCAGAGCTGATGTAATGCACCCCGGCCGGTTGTGTTTGTCAGGATCGCTAAGGAGTGCGTGTGTCCGACCATCCCAAGCCAGGACAGCAAAGCTGCTCCGTGATGAGGAGGGAGGGGACGTTGATGATGCAGGGAAATGTGAAGGCTTTGAGCTTCTGCTTGCATGCTGTATGTCCTTGGCACTCCTACCCTGTCTTTATCCTTCAGTCTTTTAGGGACGTCTCAATCTACAACCTGTCCCATGTCCAAGGATTGCTCAAGGGTTGTCCCAGGGAGACACAAAATCACAGACTGGTCAGAGCTGGTAGAGACTTCTGGAGATCATCTAGTTCAACCCCTCTGCTAAAGCATGGTCATTCAGAACAGGTTGCCCAGGATCACATGCAGGCAGGTTTTGAAAGTCTTCAGAGAAGACTCCACAACCTCTCTGGGAAGCCTGCTCCAGGACTCCAGCACCTGTGAAGTGCAAAAGCTGGTTTTCCTTATGTTTAGGTGGAATTTCCTGTGTTCCAGCTTCTGCCCATTGCACCTTGTTCTACCACTAAGCCCCATCCTCTTGAACCCCACTTTTTACATTTTGCTGAGCATTCATCAGATCCCCTCTCAGGCTGCTCTTCTCCAGGCTAAACAGCCTCTCCTTCTCACAGAGATGTTCCAGTCCCCTCAGCATCTTCATAGCCTACACTAGACTTTCTACAGTAGTTCCCTGTTTCTTTTAACTGGGGAGCCATGAACTGGACTCAGCATTCCAGATACGGCCTCATCAGGGCAGAGTAGAGGGGGAGGAGAACCTCCTTTGACCTGCTAGTCACACTGGTCTTACTGCACCACAGGAGACCATTTGCCTTCTTTCCCGCAATGGTACATTGCTCATTCACGGTGAACTTGTTGTCCACCAACGTTCCCAGGTCCTTCCCCACAGAGCAGCTTTCCAGCAGGTCAACTCCTCACCTACATTGGTGCAGGGGATTAGTCCTCCCCAGGCTCAGGACCATACATATCCCTTGTTGAAGTTCATGAGGTTTCCCTCCACCCAGCTCTCCAGCCTGTCTAGATCAAACATATCAATTATTTAGGGGTTTAATTTCCAATTCCTTCCTTTGGCTGCTCCCATCAGTGTGATGCTGGTCCCAGAGACCGTGACAACATCTTCTGAAATTGAAAAATACACAATATGGATATTTCTCAGATGTTTCTTTTTCCTTTAAGACATATCCCCCTGGTCTTGGAGATTCTGCAATATCATTTCAATACAGCTCTTGCTAGGATATAAAAGAGGGCAAAGGCTGACAAACATTATTATTATCAACATTTTTCTAAAACTATTTGCTTTTGTTTCAGGTTTTGTTTGTTCATTTGGGTGGTTGTTGTTGCTTGGATGTTAAACAATCAGCATCTTTGCTTTTTCATTGTCTCTCAGCAACTGAAGAGTTTTGGTCACACACAGCTTTGGGTAAGGAGATAGGAAGTGATTTGGAAAACATGACATTCCAAAAAGGTGACCTTTGTCTGCTCAGTTTGGGCAAATCTCTTGCAAAAAACTACAGCCAACACCAGCCCCAAATAAACTGTCCCTTAATGCTACAACGTGAAGGCAACAACCTTCCACTGGACACCTCAACATATCTATTATTTCTCCTGCTCTTTGGCCTGCCCTCTGCTATCCACCATGCAAATATGGATCAGAAAGAGGGTTTCCAAGAGTTCATAACATCTCCAGAAGCACAGGTGTGGTACTACTTCACACTTGTTGCTGCTCCGTGTGAGACATATGGACACAAACTTCATGGCCCCATGGAGTTTCACGGAAGTGAGATGTTATCATGGCCCAGGATTGCAGGCTCATAACTCTGCCAAGACACAACAAAAAAGATCTGTTTCATGGTAGAGGAATATGAGTAGCACATGTTTGGTCAAGCTGGTGGGCAGAGTTGTTCCTTCACTTCCCAAGGCTGGCTGGGCTCTGGTATGCCCATAAAAACATCCTCCATTTCCTCCCCTTGCTGTGAGGGGCAACAGAAAACCTTGATTTCAGCCCACACAATTAAAACAAACTGTTGTCACATGTAAATACTAGTTTGTTAGCCATCTTGCTTCATCTGTGGGGCTCCTAAAAACAAATAGTAGGATCTGAGATGTCCTGCAGTCTGAGTTTCATGGTGCCTTCAGCAACAGCCAAACTAGCAGGGCCAGGAGGGCAAGCAAAGCATAAGATGGGAATCTTGCTGGTCTTTGGATCAGTGCAATGCTCATAGAAGAATAGAACTGTTTTGCTTGGAAAAGAACCCTCTAAAATCATTAAGTCCAACCATCAACCTAACACCACCACGACCATTAAAACACATCTCAAAGTGCCATGTCCACATGTTTTGTGACTCCACCACCTCCCTAAGCAGCCTGTTCCAATGCCTGACCACTCTTTCTGTAAAGAAATTTTTCCTGATATCCAATCAAACCTCACCTGGCACAATTTCAGGCCATTTCCTCTTATCTTATCACCTGATAGTAGAGAGAAGAGATCAACTGCCACCAGGCTCCAACCTCCGTTCAGGTAGTTCTAGAGAGCAATGAGGTCTCCCCTCAGCCTCCTCTTCTCCAGACTAAACAATCCCAGTTCCCTCAGCCATTCCTTGTAAGACTTGTTGACCCTTCACCTTCCTGGAGTGGTGCTGATCCTGTCTGACCTCAGTGGTGCCTGTGTGAGAAGAACCTCTTCTCACAGCCTTCCCAACTTGCTTCAGGTCCCACTGAGCGTGTAGTAAAAGGGGACCATTACATGTCCGTGTTAAAACATGTGTCACAGATAGAAACCCCATGTCTCATCTCTAAACTGTGCCTGAACCTTCTTCCCCAGTGATGTATGCAGAGTCCTGGTCCTCAATATGTCTACCACTAGCAGCACAGAGGTCCTCTCAGCCAAGATAAACTTCTCATCCCTATTGAGCACCAAAGCTTTAATTATTATCCATGCGGCTTGCACCCACAAGATTGGGTCCACAGAGACGAGCAGTAGAGCTGAAAATGTCTTTGGATTCTTCTCAGTGCTGATCTATATCTAAAGGGTGGGGATCAAGAGGATAGGGCCAGACTCTTCTCAGTGTCCAGAAACGCGACAAGGGACAACAAGCTCAAACTGGAACCCAGGAACTTCTATCTGAACATGAGAAAAATTCTTTCTTCTGATGGTGATGGAGTGCTGTAGCAGGCTGCCCAGAGATGTTGTGGAGTCTCCCTCTCTGGAGAGATTCCAAACCTACGTGGACATCACAATCATAGAATCATAGAATGGAAGAGACCTCTGGATATCATCTCATCCAACCCGCTCTGCTAAAGCAGGGATTCCTATTTTGGGTTGCACAGGAACACATCCAGTTGCTTTTCAATGTCTCCATAGAAGGAGAATCCACACCCTTTCTGGGCAGCCTGATCCAGTGCTCCAGCACCCTCACAGGAGAGATCTTTCTCCTTAAGTTTGAGTGAAACCTCCTGTGTTCTAGTTTGTACCCCTTGCCCCTTGTTGTATCACTTGCCACCACTGAGAAGAGCCCAGTCCCATCCTCTCAATATTTATATGCATCGACAAGATCCCCTCTCAGTCTTCTCTTTTCAGGGCCAGACAGCCCCAGGTCAATTAGCCTCTCATCACAAGAGAGATGGTCCAGTCTCCTAATCATCCTCATGGCCCTACCCTCTCCAGTAGTTTCCTGTCCTTCTTGAACTGGACACAATATTCCAGGTCTGTCTTTACCAGGGCAGAGTAGAGGGGGGAATAGAATCTCCCTTGACCTGCTGGCCGCACTCTTCTTAATGCACTCCAGAATACTGTTGGCCTTCTTGGCCATGAGGGCACATTGCTGGTTCAATCCTGCCAATGGATCCTGGCCAGTCTGCTGTGGGTGATCCTGCTTTAGCAGAAAGGTTGCACTAGATGATCTCCAGAGGTCATTTCCAACTCCCACCATTCTGAAATTCTGGATTGTGTCCTTGCCTGTTCATGCCTCTAACCTATCTGACAGCTACATAGGAGCTTGTACGCTATCCGAGTTTGTTTCAGCACAAACATTACAAGATCAGATCTTTACCACACTTGTCTCCAGGGTTCTGCCCTTTGGCATTTAGGAGTGAGGTGGATAATTATACAGGATTTTTTCTTCCCCTGGGAAAAGCCATGAAACCTGGATCATTTCTGGCTTTCCTTGGTGACTGTCCAAGCAGAAGTTAAAGCTCTCACAGTGATTTCTAAAATCCCCTCCTAGATAACACAGCAGCTGGGTTTCAAGGTTATTCTCAAGGGTGTAATAGAGTATTTCTTCTTCACTGCAATACCATGATCTAATGCACAGTTTCAAGAAGCTTTAGGACAACTTAAAAACTGGAAAGTGTTTTGTAGAAAGGAAAAAAGAAAAAAAAAGGGAAAGGAAAAAAAAAATCCCAACCACTCTGTTAATTCCAGATTGACTTTTCTTTGTGCTGTTTTGAACAAGTTAGAAAGCAAACTGGGAAAATTTAATTTACACTGGGGTTTGGGGGGGGAAATAATAAAATACTGTCATTCAAGAGGGAAAAAGAAATTCTATGCTGATACTGATCCACTTCAACAATTATTTGTAGCCTATCCCACATGTACGTATGGGATGTATTTATATATATGCATATATATATATACATATGTATAAAATATATTTTCATATATATATATATATATATAAATGTTTTTCCCCCAGGGTTTTCATTTTAAAGGTTTTTGCCTTTTCACATGTGAACTGTAAACAGACTGACAGATGGAATTCTTTTGTATAAACTGTTTCCGATACACTATTCCTTCATGCCTGTGTCAGTTGTTTACAGTATCAAAAAGCCACAGATACGCCTAAAAGTAAGGAAAGTTGGACTTTCTGCCAAACATTTGGATACCATCCATCCTTACAGGCTATACCCTCAGTGCACCGGGTGGTGCAGAGGAACTTCTCACCAGAGGCATCTCCACAAGATGTGTGTCAGCAGGAGGCTGGGGGAATCTTCAAAGAAAGGACTGGGTGAGGGAAAAGAAGGGCAGTTTTGTAGACTGTAAGCCCTCAGAGCTGCTGCTGCCAGTGTCTGCACTTGCTAATGAGTGTCTAATAGACTGGTGGCTGCTGGGCTGGTGATGGGAACATCTGGAGCTCTCCACGTGGGTGGTGCATGGTCCCCATGGCGCTTTTCTTTTTTTTTTTTTTTTTTCCCCTTCTTGTATGTTTTCTCTTCTTGTTTTCCTGCCCTAAGTGCCAGTCAAAAAGTCTAACCTGAAAGGCCTAGTACTCAGGGATCTCCACGACTGTGACTACTGGAGAGTCTTTATCAAACTACTTTGGGCCTTTAAAGTGAGCAAAACCCCACAGCCTTTGAACAGTCACCCAAGAAGTCCTCTTCTAGGGAGAGACTGTTTCACTGCAGGCACTGATTTAGAATTTCTCAGTCCTGTCACAGCGGGAACTGTACTGAGTGATCTCCAGGCGCATGGCAAAGCAGCAAAAACGAGCCTTCTTTTTCCCTGAACTCCACTTCTGACCCTTATCCTGAGAAGAGTTTCACTTGTGTGGTCTTTGAAAACACCTCAAAATCATTTGTGCTGCTGCTTCTCTCTCCAAGCCATGCTGCAGGTTTACATGGAAGAATGGGATTGGCCACATATCTCCATCACCCCCCTAGGCTTGGGCTAAGTTGTACACCAGAATTAAATACCACTTTTTGTTGCCTGCAGCTCACAAAAATTGGAAGAGCCCTCTAGGTCTAGCAGAGCTTTGCAAAAACCAGTAGTGTATTGCAGCTCTGCTACAAGGATTCATAGAAGGTTGGCCATGAGGTGGGAGTAGATGAATTCCTGCTGCTAGACAGCCATGAGAGGAGACAGGGAATGATCCACCCTGGGAGCAAAGCGGAAGGTTGTCATGGATGCTTGCAACGTGGTCCATGAGAAAGAGCACTGGGAGAGCCTGAAAAGGCCAAATATCCCTCAGATAAAAAAACCTCCCCCAGCATGATAAAAAAGAGGTCCCATGACACCCATGACACAGAAGAAGGTTCAGTGAGTTTTTGAGTTTAGTGAAAGGAGAAAAAAGGGCCTCTGAATGTACAGCTTCTCCCCAGAAGGCTCCCCAGGGATTGTCCTGGGGTGAACTCCCTTCTTTCCCAGAAGACATGGTTCGGGAAAGATTTTGGGTTTGTTCTCAAGGACACTTATACATCAAATTTTGGAGCTCAAAAAAGTACTAACACTTTGGGACACTTTGGGGAACGTCGCCATAAAATCCAACAAGAAACAAACAAAACAACCTCCAACTGGCCTACACATCCCACCCCTCATATTCGCTGTTAGAAGCCGTTCTGCTCCAAGTAAAGCCCATGATCTGCACTGGAACAAATCAGTTTGCCTGCACAACCGCCAGTGATGCTCTGGCTGGGGAGGTGAGTACAGCACTGCCCTCTTCTGGCTGGAGACCTTGAGCTGGTCAGGCACCAGAGCAGCAAGGGGGCACATCAGCAGGTCCCGTCCCTCCTCCTCCGTCCACTGTTGGCAATGGTGTGAAACAGACAGCTTGGATAACATGTATAGCCCAGCACCTTCCCAAAACACACCTGAGGTGTGCGTGAGGAATCTGGGAGATACACAGCATGAACTGTAGGAAGGACGAGGGCATCGAAGAAATCCTGGTTGTGCAAATGTCCTCTCTGGAAGCATATTGTGGCTCTGAGGAGGGGAAAATCAACACAAGGGTGTGTAGGACTTTATTGGCTGTCCCTGCAACACAAACAGCACTCAGCTACTTGCCCAGGCAAGTGCAGTCTCCTCTGGCTTGAGGAGAAGAGGACCGCTGGACTGGAGCTGTTGTTCCTGAGGTCTATGTAGCCATGGTGAGTTCTGTGGTCATGTAAACATTACACAATTATGAGCCCCCGCTGTCTGAGGGCAGTGGAGGCACCACTGGGCTCCTCCTCTCTGGATTGCTCTTCCTGGGGGAGTGCAGCACTTTGTGAAGTCATGACAGCAGACTCTGGAGGTGTGGGCAAGCCCATGGCACGCTCTGAATTATACTCACATTGCTGAGAGGATGGGTCACATTTCTGGGAATCTGCTCTGACCTCCTTTGGTGATGCTCTGGCTTCTGGAGGATGGAGAGATGGAACAAATAGATGCTTCTTGCCCAGTCTTCATTTCCACTTGAGGAACTCTGCGACTCTGAGTGATTAACAAGCTCCTGGACACTTGCAAACTGGGCCTTGCCTGATGGACAGACCTCCTGGAAGCATGGCTAGGACAAGGTGGTGATATGGGCAACACACCCTGAGGGCAATGGGGCAGGAACTGGCGTGAGAGAGTGTTCTGAGTCTTCCCCATCACTCCTTAAGGGCTGCCTCTTGGTGACAGCAGGACACCATCTCCAGCACAAGTCCTTGTGTGCTCCTTGATTCAGGGGCAAACATGGTTTGCAGGTAAGAATACAGCCTAGTCTGTGATGGGGAGAAAAACTGCGGACATCTTATTTTCTACACAAAAACATCTCTTCTGCTTGAAGAGAAGTGGACTCCTGTCCTGCTGCTAAACTGAAGACAGATGAGCTGATGCTGCCTGAACTATATTTTGCCACCTATAAATACCAAATTCTTAATTTGCACACTACAGTATTCTTCTGGATTTCAATTTTCAAACTACAGGAGGGAAAATTTGCACATGGGTAGCTGTAGCCCTTCGTGGGGAGCTGCTGGCTGCTCTGATGGGAATCTCCTCAAATGAGCTGAGTAGAGACACAGCAAGGTGAAACCCCTTGATTTGTCCATCTTCATCCCTGGCATCTGTGGCTAGAACCATGCCTCTCAGAGGCACAAAGCATCACACTAGAGCACAGAACCTTTCCACAAGCCAGGTTTTGGGCCAACTCTGAGCCTCCCAGACCTGGCACATCTCTGGAGGTGATTGGATTAATGTAAAACACCCTGTGAGGTGCTGCCAGCATGCTGCTGTGAGGAGCTGGGAGTGCTTTTTGTGAAACAGGAGCACAAGGAGCAGACTTTTTGCTGCCTATTGGAAACAGATTTTATTTCTTGACACACAAGCACAGAAGTGAGTCTTCTGGAATGAGAGCCCCAACCAATGATAGGCAACAGAAAAGGGCTTCCAGCAACTTGTGGGGAGGAAGGAAATCCACCCTTGGGACCGACGATATTGTCCTTTGTTTTACTTTTTAGAGCTGATTGTTAATGCATTTGGATTTCACAAGAGCTTCTGGGGTTTGTGAACTTCCTTCAGAGATTTTTAATTTGGGGTTTTGTTTGTTTGGGGTTTTTTTGTTGTTGTTTGTTTGTTTGTTTGTTTTCTGGGAAAAATGGAAAACATGTTCAGGGTTCTCTTTCTCCAAACGACCCACTCAACATTTTCATTCCAATCAAAATTTTCAGTGGATAACAACGCACATTTCTCAACCAGTGTCACAAACATGGTAGGTACTAGATAATATTGGTGTTCCAGCAGCAGGAACTCAGGTCAGAGCCCTCTTCTGATGGAGTAAGAGACAACCTCATTCTGAGAACTTCATGAGAACAGAAAAGACAAAGTTCAAAAGAAAAGAGAAAAATGCCATAAATATGCTTTAACAGATGAGGCACTGAGGTGGCAAAAGATGAAGCGATTCATTTGACGTCATGATCATCAGAAAACTAAGCCAAAAAGAAGAGCTAAATCCGTCCCTCTTGGAAGGCTCTCTAAATATCTTTAACCATAGACCATCTTTTCTCTCTGGTACTGTTGGTACAGCACTATTAGTGAGGAGCAGCTCCCTGCTCAGGGTGTTTTTTGGCTGATTGATCAAGTTCAGCACCTGGCATATGGGCATCAGATGTGATGCCTGCTTGTTCCCATCAGTCCCTCCTGGAGAGACCCAGAGCCCTGTGGTGTTGGGTGTAGGCAATGCTGACATCGGCTTTGCCACTGATTGGATAATTAATAATAATAGTAATAATAATAGTAATAATAATGACAACAACAACAATAATAATAGTAGTAGTGGTAATAATAATAATAATAATAATAATAATAATAATAATAATAATAATAATAATAATAATAATAATAGTAAGTGACAATAACAACAACGATGACAACAAAACCAGACCTGGATCACAGTGGCTTTCCCTGGCTGCTTTGCACCTGCAGCCATAATGGAAGGGATCCTGCAAAGTGAGCAGAACACCCAAGGCAGTGTCCCCTCTGTGGGGACAGCAGGAGAACAAAGGGTTTATCCATCTGGGAACCAGGCAAGAAGCTTAGGGCTTGGTTTTATCCCACCTGGCAGGCTGGCAGGTCCCTGGCAGCTCTCCTTTGACCATAATGGAAAGCATGTACAACACATGACCAAAATCTGGAGATTTACACTCACTTTGCTTCCTGCTGCAGTGCAGATCACAAGACTCTGTTCTTTGTTCTCCTCCTGTGTTTCTTGAAGCTGATGGACAATTTCCACAGACCAAATACACGATGTGGTGATGGGGAGATGCCACTTGGTGCTGACCCCAGGAGCAGCTGATGCTTCATGTTGCATGCTGAAAAGCTCTGCTGGGGCTGCTGTGTGGAGTAGGCTGGGATTAAGGTTGGAACTCACAGCATTTGGGCCATTGTGCAATGTGAGGCAGCTGGAGGGCTTCACTTTTCAGAGGGGAAAAGAAAATGTGAAAAACTAGAACCAGAAAACTCTTTCCTTCCTTTTTTTTTTTGTTTGTTTGTTTGTTTGTTGGGGGGGTTGTTGTTGTTTGGTTGTTGTTGTTGTTGTTTGGGTCTTTTGTTTTGTTTTGCTTTGCTTTGCTTTGTTTTAGTTTTTTTTTGTTTGGTTTTTTGGACCTCTCTGGAGCTTTCCACAATGCTGGTGATTTAAACCAGGCCTGGAATATGAATGCAACCCCAGTATTTCTACCTTACTGAGTTACATTGATGAGTCAAGGAGCTGGCTGAGGCTGAAATGCAAAGATGTATACAGACAGATTACAGCTGAGATATCCTCTTGCATAGACACCTTGTCAACTAGTGCTGGATGCAAAAGGTTAATAATGTTCTGTCCTTTTGGCTAATTCTGTGAGGATGGGAAAGAGAATATGAATTTAATTTAAAATCTAGACATTCCTTCAGCCCTGGGACAGAGAACACAAAGCTAATTTCACCAGTGGGTGGAGGGAGATGGAACAGGGGCACATCCTGAACGCTGCATCCAGGCTAAATCTGGCATTGGAGCTGACTTCTCAGGGCATCAGAGCCCATGGGTATAAGAGAGTAGTTCTGTTTCTTGAGGTGGAATGAGGTTGCACCCCAGAACAGGGGCTGAGAAGGGGAGAAGATAACCGGGGTGCAGGTCAAGCACCTCTAGTGCAGTCATCCCTCACTATCTGGACTTAAAGGTGGCAGTTGGAAGTGCTAATGGTGTCTCTTCACAGGGACCACAGAATGAACATGATCTCAGGGGCCTGAGTGGGGAGCAGAGTAGATCCACCGCCAAACATCTGCCTGGTGCTGGGAGTGGGGTGCTGAGCTTTGTCCTCTACAACCCAGAAACCCTTAAAATGGCCTCTGCTCCTTTTCCATCCCTCATCCACCTCTTCAGCCTTCTCACAGTCTCCCCTCCTCCCTCCACTGAGTGAAATAAATCTCCTTAGAGTTTAAATAAATGCTGTAGTCTCCTAAAAGTCTTGCAGCCTTAGAAAGAAAAAAAAAAAAAGAAAGAAAGAAAAGAAAAGGTATTAAACCTGAAAGAGAAATAGTAGATGTGCATCTTCTTCCCTTTGGTCTCTCTGAAGGCTATTAAGTGATGCAGGGTGACTGTGGACAGGTACATGCAAATAATAGGATCAAGGCAGCAGTACAAAGGTTTGTCTTCCAATCTTAATGCAGGTGTGGGAGACACAAACCAGGTGGCTAAAAGGCTCCTTTGTTTGAAGCTGTCAGGAGGAGAAGCTGATAATCTCATGCCTCATCCCTAAACTCTCTTTCAGCCGTGTCAAGGCATCTCCTCACATCAGGAAGTCGGCAATGACATGGCTATGTGCTAAGCTCAGTTAATGTGGTCCAAGGTTTAAACACTTCAGGTTGAAAGTGGATAATTGCTGGTAGTGGATTTTAAAAGCTCACACAGGTGCCTTTGAAAAGAGGTCAGGAGTCAAGTGCATCTCTCCTATGAGAAATGGTGAGCCTTTCCTAAGGAGATCAAAATTCTTCCACTGAGAGCCCCAGGGCCTTGTAGGAACTGTTATTAATTTAGTTCTGTATGTTCCAAATAATGGAAAAACGATACCACATGTGTACACGCCTAGGAACCCAGGCACACTGGCTCTGGATAGATGATAGGCTTTCACCTGGCACTCCAGGATCCTTCATTAAGCTGATTACTTAATCAGCTTTCAGCCCAAGCAGGAGTAGCACAGGAGCTGCCATCAGGAGGGGGTTCTCCCCTAAGGCAGAGAGGAGGCACTGGGTGCTGAGTGAGGTGGGTACTGCATGACTAGTTCAAATGAGACCCCTATCAAGCATCTTCCTGGGAGTCTGGAAGGCTGTGACATCTCTTGCTTGTGCTTCCCAAGCAGCCACAAGATTTGGGTACCTGGGGTGGGTCTGGGCATTCTCCCATGGGATGCTTCAGTCCTGGTGCTGCCAGCCCATCCCATGAGCTTCCTGTTTAAGGCCATGCAGCAGGCATTATGCATTATATATGCTATAGATATATACATTATATATATGTGTGTATATATATATATACACCATATGAACCCTCCTTGCCGCAGCCACAGCCTTTTCTTAGCAAAACAAGCACTGCAAGCACCTAAGCAATCAAAGTACACCTTGAAAAGGCGACTCTTCTCTTTTGTCACTGCATTATTTTCTCAAATTGTACTTAATTAAGGGAAAGCTGGAGAAAATTAACCTCCAATTATTTTCTTACAGTGGATTTTTTTCTGTTGGCCACCAGACATAAGCCTGCCTGAACATGCAGCACATGAAAGCAGCTTTTGCTTGCAGTGTATCAGGTTGCAAAAGATCCCATATTTGCACTGAGCTCTTCCCAATGGAGCCCTGCACCTGCCTGGAGCTGTGGGGAGTTTAACAGGGCTTGGTGTGGGGCAAAAGCAGCTGGGCAGGTCAGGGACAGAAGAAGAAATTGGTTCTGTTCCATATTTGCCATGTGTTTGAGTTTGCAATCAGAGCACCAGAGGTGGCATGTGCCAATAAAGCTGAAAATAGAATCATAGAATGATTTTGGTTGGAAAAGACATGGAAGATCATTGAGTCCAACCATTATATAACTCTGTGAAGTCTAGTGTAAAACCATGTCCCTCAGCACCACATCTCTGCATCTTTTAAACGCTTCCAGGGATAGAGATTCAACCACATCCCTGGGGAAACTGTTCTGGTGCCTGAGAACCCTTTCACTGCAAAAGTTTCTTTAAATATCCAACATAAACCTCCCATGGTGCAATTTCAGACCATTTCCTCTTGTCCTATCACTTGTTACTTCGGAGAAGAGACGACCTCCACCTTGCTCCAACCTCTTTTCAGGCAGTTGTAGAGATCAATAAGGTCTCCCCTCCACCTCCTTTTCTCCAGGCTGAACAACCCCAGTTCCCTCAGCTGTTCCTCACAATACCTGTTCTGCAGACCCTTCACCAGCTTTGTTGCCCTTCTCTGGACCAAGACCAGCACCTCACTCTTCTTGTAGTGAAGGCCCCAAAACTGAAGGCAGTACTCTTGGTATGGTTATTACTGATATTTACACTGAAGTGCCATTTGTCTGCCTTTGTAAGTGGGGGCTATTGCTAGCCCCTGACCGAACTCGTGTAGATGCCTCTAGGTTTACTTGTGCAAACAGCTCCTTGGATTTGGAGACCATTTTGAGGTGTGCAGCCCAAATACACGCAAAGGCAAAGCACTACATGAGAAGAAGTCATTCCAGTTATGAAAGAGAGCAAGGAATTTGCTCCTTGAAAACATTCAGATTAAGTTGTTGGTTATTTTTGAACTGGATGATATGGCCTTTATAGCCATAACACATCAACCAGTCCTGTTGGCCAGATGCTTTGTGAGAAGGTGCTGATTTTGTCAACATAGTTATTAGGATAAAAGATATAAATAGTAATATTTATGTTTCTATCTGACCTCCTTAAATCTTCATCATGGGACATGGCAGAGTCACCATCCCCAGAGATGCTCAAGAACTGGATAGAAATAACACTTCGGGACATGGTTTAGTGGGCATGGTGGTATTGGGTTGATGGTTGGACTTGATCTTAGGTGTCTTTTCCTACCCTAATGATTCTATGATTCTGTTTGTGGCTGGGGACAATTTGGGAAAGATTCCCACTGGTGAAAAGATGTTATGCTCTTGTTATTATTAATTGCTGTAATGTTATTTTATTTAGATAATGGCTGGACTCAATAATCTCAATTTGGTGGGGCATTGGAGCAGGCTGGCCAGGGAGATGGTGGAGTCACCATCCCTAGAGGTCTTCAAAAAACAAGTAGATGTGGCGCTTTGGGACACGGTCTTGTGGCCATGGTGGTGCTGGGTTGACAGTTGGACTTGATGTTCTTAGAGGTCTTTCCCAACCTTAATGATTCTGAGATCTGTGATTCTATTTGTGGCTGGGAAGACTTTGGGAAAGATTCCCACTGGTGGAAAGATGTTATATTTTTGTTATTATTAATTTCTGTAAAATTATTTTAGTTAGATAATTCTTGGATGCCATGATATTAAAGGTCTTTTCCAACCTAAACAATTCTATGATTCAAATTTGTGTGACAGTAGTAAATCAGAGGATCTGAACAGGCACAAAGAAAAAAAAAACAAAAAAAAATCAAAAAAACCTTATTCCAACTGGGAAGCAAAACCAAACAAAGCCTCCACCTTTGCAGCACAGACTATGGAGAAATACTCCTTTTTGATTTATTTGATTACCTGGGAAGTCGTAAAACTAATATTTTCTTTCAGAAAGTTTTGCTTTTGACAAAGTGAAAATTCCTGAAGGGACAAATATCTCATTCAAAGATATTTCCCAAGCTCTGAGTGTGAGGAACTTAAGAGCAGCACTTTCTCCTTTTATTATTTTTTTTTATTAATTTTGTTTGTTGGTGAAATGGCTTTAATGGCTGCAGGATCAGTTGACAGATAGGAGGTAACATTGTTCTTCTCCTCCAGAGAATGTAGTGTTTGGCATGACTTCAAAATAACCCTATTGTTTGTCATCTTCTCAAAATACACTATAAAACTCCTGTTAAAAGGAAAGATAACGTTTTCTAAGCATAAGTCAAGTGCCGGGTTGCCTTTTTTAAAGCTGCTTGATGAGAATTAATGGTGTTGGATCTCCTGTTTTAAACACATTTGGCCAGGTTTTCTGGAGGCACCTAATTTATCTTGAGGCTCTTTCATCTATTATCTGACTGTGAGCTTGTTCGTAGCTCATCAGCCATCCTGGTTTTGACAGGGGGCCTTGTGATGAGTAGCCAACAGCGCACAGTGTCGGGGCCATGCGTATCTCTGGCAGGAAGGTGATGGGAAAAGGCTAACCTTCTGCCACTCCTCCCAGCACTCACCAAACCCAAAAATAGCGTCTTAGATCATCATGAAAAGCACTTCAGTGTGGTTCCACCATCCCAGTGTTGAAGCAGACCCTAGCCTGATCAAATCCATTTAATGGGTAAAGGGTACCTTTGTCTCCTTGTGAGAGTGTGGGGTGGTGTTTGAGGGACTTCTTCCTGTCAAGGGAATGTGTGATAGAAAATTGCTTTGGCCAATGCAAAAAACAATGTCCATGGAGTCATCAATAAAAGAGAAGAAAGCAGCAGAAGATTTTTCAATAAAAAAGAACCTTATCTAAAAAGGGAGGGAAATAAGGAATATATGTAAAAGCTCTTGACATGAAGAGTAATTTTTCCACAGTTCAGACCCAAGCAAGAATTATCTGGTACATGATTTGAGAACATCACAGATGTGTAGATTTTGGAAGTGAGCTCCAAAGTCATTCTGGAATCAGCCAGAGGGGTTTTGCAAAATAAGGACATTGCCTTCTCTTTTCTGCTTTCAGCACCGACGGATGTGAGCACTTGGAGTAGCATCTACGAAGCTGCTGGAAAGTTTGTCACCATAACACTGGCTGTTTATGCTTTGTGTGGATGAAAGAACAGCTTTCTTCAATTAGGCTTTGTACTTCAGCTGGCAGGAGGATGCCGATTGTCTCAAACTCCACCTCTCCTTGCAGCTTGTCTCGGGGAGCCGCCGGATGCTGCACACATCAGCGCGCCTAACCGTGCTGCCCAACCATGCTGCTCACCATGGGACAAAATGGGGCATGTCCAACCGGCAACGGCAGCCACATGGATTCCCATGTACTGAGTCCTCTGGCCTGGCACAACTTTAGAATCACAGAATGGTTTGGAATGGAAAAGACCTAAGAGATCATCAAGTACAACTGTTCATCCGGCACTGCCAGCTCCACCGCTAAACCATGTCCCTCAGCACCACATCTACACAGCTTTTAAATCCTTCCAAGGATGGTGACTCCACCATTTCCCTGGGCAGCCTGTTCCAGAACTTGACAACCCTTTTGGGGAAGACATTTTTCCTAATGTCCAACATAAACCTCCCCTGGCACACCCTAAGGCCATTTCCTCCTGCCATGTGATCTGTTACTTGGGAGAAGAGGTTGACACTCACCATCACAGAATGGTTTTGGGTTGGAATGGACGTTTGAAGGCCACGTAGTCCAACCACCTTGCAGTGAGCAGGGATATCTGCAACTCAATAAGTTGCTCACCGCCCCATCCAACCTGACATTGAATGCTTCCAAGGGTGGGGCATCTACCATCTTTTTAGGTAACCTGGGCCAGTGTTTCACCACACTCAGTGTAAAAAAAATTCTTCCACCTAGCCTGAATCTTGCCTCTTTTAGTTTAAAACCATTCTGTCCTTTCTTGATTCTTTTTCTCTTCCTGCACCATCCACATACAAGGAGTTGACATCCCAAAGAGAAGCCTGTTGGTTCCTAACAAAGAGTTCAATCTCATAAATGTTATGCTAAGGGATGTGGTTTAACACCAGACTTGGCAGAGTTAGATAATGGTTGGATTCAATGATCATAAAGACCTTTGCCAGCCAATATGATCCTATGATTCTATGATTTTAAAGCCAGTGGTGGTTCTAATGACAGCAGATTCATTCCATTGTCTTCAGCAAGTTTTGACTAAGTTGCCTGGATACCTTAGCTATGTAACACAGCATGTGTGACTGGCTGATAGATATCTATTTAATAAGAAACAGTGGATGGGAAGGGAACTGCCTTGATACAAGTGTGGATTTATACGATACTGATTGCACTTTGTCATGCAGTTTTGCAGGCTGAGGGAACTGGCAGGGGATGGGGGCATATGGGTTACCAGAAGCCGATAGAAAAGTCATGGCAAAAAATCAAAATGCATCACCCATGGCAGCCCTTCACAGGAAAAACTGACTTATAAATAAGGATCTAGAGAAATCTGTGCTTTTGTCTTGGAATTCCTTTAGAGTGAAATGTGTTTCCCAGGTCAGGCTGTGATAGAGAAAAACATTATGCAGAGACTCCATGATGAATGAACCATAGCTTCCAACTATCAAAACCAACCCTATTCTTCATGCCCGAGTAGGGTCACATACCATACCAACAGGTCTCTGTTATTTGTCTTCATTCCATTTCTGTTTGTATCTTTTACCATAAATAGCCTACAGAAAAATGAATTACAGGAGATGTGGTTGCCTGTCCCACCTCCTGCAGGTGTTCAGGACCTGCAGAGATATGATGTGACCTTGGACACTCACATGTCTGATAATCCCCTCCTGAAGGCAGAGCTGGTTGTGCGTGGTGGCTGTTTGCCTGTGCCAAACAGAGACTCTTCCCTGGAAGATGGATAAATATCCCTGAGAAACACTGCACAAGTGCTTTGCGCTTCCTGCCCACACTTCCACATGCCCCTGACCCATTCTTGCAGCAAATGGTGTGTAGGACCATGGGGTGGTGTGGGCTCGCCTGTTGCACTCACTGCCTCCAAGATTAGGATTACAACTCACTCCAAGCTACATCTTCAGGGGGCATGATGAGGACTGTGCCCAAACTCAGCCAGCTTCCCAGGATGCCATGTTCCTCACTAGGATGCATCAAGACATACCAATCTGAGCTAAGGGCTCATGGAAAGACAGACAGGAAGAAAAGCAAGGAGAAATAAGAAAGGAAGCCTCACATGGGGAAAACATCTCATTACTCTTAATTAAAGAGAAAAGAGGCTGTTTTCTTCCCTGCACATCTTCTCTGACCCACTTAGCAGGACTCATGGACCATCACAGAATGATTTGAGTTGGAGGGGACCTTAAAGATCACCCAGTTCCACCTACCCTGCCAGGACAGGAACACCTTCCAGTAGACTGTGCCTAGGAGGTTTGGGGTGGGTGAGCAGTGGTGAGTGGTGGTGCATGGGGAGACAGCAGAATCATGACTCAGAAAAGAGCCGTGTTTCTTCATGACACTTGGAGGCTATTTGCAAATCATTTCCCTGGGAATAACTTAAGCACCAATGCTAGGAGACTCTCAGGAGAAAAAGATGGTCTTAATGTTCTGGATTCAGACCCTAACTAGGTTGTTTTTTGTTTTTTTTTTAACTTCAGGCTCAAAATATTTCTCAATAATAATCAAAGGAGGAACAATGGCCCATTCACAGGTACATTCAGCTCTTCCTTATCCTAGGTCCAAACAGGCACTGCTGCTGAGATCAGGCATTAACCCAAGGCTTGGCAGACCCAGGTGCAACATCCTTCTCTCCTGGGGATTTCCAGTCTAACTCTGAGTCAGGTAATAGAGCAGCTAAATCCTTTCAAAAGCCTGGGCCTTTTCCTCAGTTTGCTCACTGTAATTCCTCCTCTCACAGGTGGGTTGTGAGATTAAACCCATGAAAGACTGGGAGGCACCGAATGCCGTGGTGATGAGACACAGAGATCAGCTAACCGCCGCAGAGCGGAGGGCAGCCCAGGCTGAAAAATGCCTTAGATTTTTCTCCCCAACAGCAGGATGGCCTTGTGGATAATTGATTCCCCCTCCACGAGGTTTCAAGTGTATTTCTAGGGAAAACTATCATTTTTACTTTCACTACCTATTTTTCTTTCCTCCTCAAGCAATGGCTTTTCCAACCCATGGGCTGGCCAGCTGCTCTGAAAAAAAAAAGGAAGAAAAAAAGAAAAAAAAATCTCATTAACTTCCCCAAAGCCTTTATTGTCCCATTTATTTCAAGGCAGTAGGAGAGCCCATCTTTCAGTGGCTCCCTCTCCCTGCTAACAACTCACTGTAATCCTTTTCATAATCCCCAGGAATGCCGATCACTCTGGCTGAGTTTGATTCTCCTTGCTGACGAATTGCAGGGGGTATTTTAGATCCTCTTGTCACAAACCCCTTCTTCTGCCTTTCCTCTTTCAGCAAAGGAAAGTCACTTTTTATGTTACTCATCAGGCCTTCCCCCACCATCAAAACCTTTTTCTCTTAGGAGCACAAAAGTAAATATTCTGGAAGCTCTTTAAAATACCTGAGCAACTGGTAGTAAATTAGTAGTTTCCTGTTGTTCTAACCTTTTTTTTCCCCTCGGCTGAGTAACCTTAGGTTGGTATATCCAGATAGTTGCATGATCTTCTGTGTTTGTGTGGATAAGCATTATCTCAGCTCATTCCTGAGCTGATCAACTTGATTTTATAAACAACTCTTTCGGAGTGGAAAAAAGGTTTCGGGGTTGGGGTTTTTTGTTTTGTTTCTTGTTTTCCACCAGTCCTCTAGCCTCAAGTTTGGCAGATGCTGGCATGCAGGAAAACTACTGTGTGCATGTTTATATTGCAGCAACGGCAAATCTGTCCACTTCAATTTCTCTGAGCTAGTACACTGGGCAAACTAGGTGGTTTTGGAAATTACCTCATCTCAGGATCTCGGCAGAAAACAGCCCACGTGCATAGCAGAGTCTGGAATGCGAGCAGGACCTCATTCATAAACTTCCTTACCATTGCTTTACGCTCAAAGGCAGGAATAAAAATGAGCCAAAGCAAGCAGAAATGATGTTCCAGAGCTAACCAAATGGGAAAATATATAGATTTCCTTTTTTACTTTATTGTGTTATTGAATGAGCATACTTTTAACCATCTGTAGGAGACTTTGGGTGGTAAGATATTCTTGGATTAGACTGGAAATGTTATTAAACCTTTTTCTTTGCTTTCTTTTAAAGTTATTTCTTGGTAACACCTCCATGTTCTACCACATGCCCAGGGAGGTGGTGGAGTCGCCATCCCTGGAGATGTTCAAAACATGTGTAGACATGGCACTTTGGGGTATGGTTTAATGGGACTTAGTGCTTTGGGACACAGTTTAGTATTCATGGTAGTGTTGGGTTGATGGTTGGACTTGATGACCTCAGAGGTCTTTTCCAATCTTAAGAATTCTAAGATTCTACAACACAGAGTTTGAAAAATGTCTTACAAAGAAGAGGGTGGTATGAAAACACTCTAGCTCAGAGGAGAGGCCTTAACACGGTTACAGAGGGGCTTTAATTAAAGATATTAAATAGCAGGGGGAAGAAACTAATTTTTGTACTTTTTCTGAACACAAGCACCTAAGGTCTTCATTATCTGGAAACAGGGAGGCAGGTGATGGGCTGGCTGTGAACAGTAGGTATATATATACCTGAGGTCATCTTGAAATGCTGGACTGAGGATGAAATTCAGCCTGCAAAATCTGGGTTGGAGAGTCTTCACCTCTCCACCTGGTTTCCTGGTGGCTGCAGGTCACCAAACAAGGCATGGTAAATCTGGGACCCTCAGGAATTTCTCCCACAGGATGCAGTATTATTTGGGGACATTCAGAGGCTCAGCAAGATGTGAGCTCCAGCATGCTAAGCAGTAGTTTCATTGCTTTTAAGTCCCTTTTGTCAGCTTAGCAGTAAAAATTGGGCTGGATGATTACTGCAGTCACTGGAAGAATTTTCTGTGGTCTAATATAAGTGCAACCAAGGAGCTCTGGCATGTGCCTGCAGCAAAGTGGATTTGCAAGTGGTCTTACTTTTCAGTGCTGGACACTCCCAGAAGGAACTTAAGTTTCCAAGAGAAGATGACAGTGGGTGTATTCAGTCCAACACAGCTGTAGGTACGGTACAAACATGCAATTAGAGACAGTTCCTGCCCTGGAGAGCTTGGAGTCTAAATAGACAAACAGATCATCTCCAGATGGTAGGGGCTTAGGTTGAGTTGGTGGGAAAGCAAGCGAGTGCGTGGCACTTCTGCTGCTAGATGCAGACAGATGGTCAAAAGGCAAGGGGAGAGATGTGTCCCTTAGTCATTGCATACAAAGAAGGGGCTCAGATTTCCTCCAAGCAGCCCACAGGAGTGGGATCAATCTGTGGCAGTAGCTGTAGGGTTCATTGTTGCAAGTGATGGGAAGAAGCTGGAGGAGGAAAGAGAGGGGAGAATGAAGGAAGTCCATTTATGGCAGTTTCCTCTGAAATGCAGAGAGGATGCCTGATGGTGAAGAGTGGATGTGATTTAACTTTATTAGGCACTTGGGAATTTGCTGTAGAAAGGAGGATTGATGAAGAGGGCATGAATTTTGGCCAGGCTGTAAATGAAGAGTGCGGTGGTGAAGAGCTTTTTCACTTTTTACCAGCACCAACATGGAGAGGAGGACTCATATCTCAAGACCAGAGGGTGGAACGAGGAGGGATCACACAGACATGTCCAGGAACAGAAATCCACTGAGGGAAACTACAGGCAGTCCAGTCTGGCTCAGAAAGCTCCTGATCTGCAAATATTTGGGAGCTGAGTCGGTTCTTAGTGGAGGTTTCACCAATCTTACATTCTTCTCCAGGCCTGTCAGGGTTTTGGTCACTTCCAGAGAAAGGATATTGGATGAATGAGACCTATGGTGTGACCCACTAGATTGCTCTTACAGTCCTTGCTCCCTGTCATTTGCTCTGCCTTGGTCATCTCAACCTCCATTTTGAAGGAATGCAACAGAAGTGAAGAGAAGAAACCACTGGTTGCCTGGGAAAACTTCAAAGTATTTCTTTCAGACCACAAACACTGTAGGTGGCTGTAAGGTTTAGAAGGATGCAGATGATTTGTGGGGAAGTATTGAATTTCGAGCAGGCAGAACAATGAAAGAATAATAAGCGAGAGGCACCTCTCCAAGTAGAGGTAGGGCTTCACCAGAGTGGGACACCAAGCAAAGCATCCACTAGCAGTCAAATGCCACATGCCTCTGTGCTAATTGCAGGAGTTTACCACTGAACATGGGAAAGCTATAGTATTTAACTTGGCAAGAGGTGAGGTGATTTAACTGCTATAGCAGAGATGTGGTTGGGCAGTATAAATCCCTGGGCCACAAATTACACAGGAAATTTGGATCTAGCTTTCAGGGTTGAGGAAGGTGGGAAGATGAAGGCATTAAAACCTGATACCATTAAAATATTGATGGAATCACAAAATCGTTTTGGTTGGAAAAGACCTTCAAGTTCATCGAGTCCAACAGCTAACCCAGCACTGACATGCCACCACTGAACCATGTCCCTCAGCACCACAGCTACAGGGCTTTTTTAGAATCATAGAATCATAGAATCATAGAATCAAGAAGGCTGGAAGAGACCTCAAAGATCATCGAGTCCAACCTGTCACCCTAAACCTCATGCCTATCTAAACCATGGCACCAAGTGCCACGTCCAATCCCCTCTTGAACACCTCCAGGGATGGTGACTCCACCACCTCCCTGGGCAGCACATTCCAATGGCCAACCACTCTCTCTGTGAAGAACTTTCTCCTCACCTCCAGCCTAAACCTCCCCTGGCGCAGCTTGAGACTGTGTCCTCTTGTTCTGGTGCTGGTTGCCTGAGAGAAGAGACCAAACCCCTCCTGGCTACAACCTCCCTTCAGGTAGTTGTAGACAGCAATGAGGTCACCCCTGAGCCTTCTCTTCTCCAGGCTAAACAGTCCCAGCTCCCTCAGCCTCTCCTCTTAGGGCTTGTGCTCAAGGCCTCTCACCAGCCTCGTTGCCCTTCTCTGGACATGCTCCAGCAATTCAACATCTTTCCTAAACTGAGGGGCCCAGAACTGGACACAGTACTCAAGGTGTGGCCTAACCAGTGCTGTGTACAAGGGTACAATGACCTCCCTGCTCCTGCTGGCCACACTATTCCTGATGCAGGAATACCTCCAGGGATGGTGACTCCTTCACTGCCCTAGGCAACCTGTTCTAGGGTTTGAAAACCCTTTCTGTGAATGAATTTTTAATAATGTCCAACCTAAACCTTTCCTGGCACAACCTGAGGCCATTTCCTCTTGTCCTATCACTTTCCTCTTGTCCTATCACTTGGGAGAAGAGAACGCCCCCAACCTGGTTTCAGCTTTGGGGTTGGACTAAATGACCTTTAAAAGTCCCTTACAACTCAGTGCATTCTATGATTCTATGATTCACAGTATTTGTAAAGAGTGAGGAGGTCTCCCCTCTGCCTCCTTTTCTCCAGATGGAACAACCCCCGTTCCCTCACCCACTCCTCACAAGACTTCTGCTCTAGACCCTTCACCAGCTTAGTTACTCTTCTCTGGACCCACTGCTGCACCTCAATGTACTCCTTGGAGTGAGGGGCCCAAAAATGAACCCAGTATTCAAGGTGCAGCCTCACCAGTGCTGAGTACAGGAGAAACATTTCCCTAGTCCTGATATTCATCTTATTTCTCCAGGGTGGAGATGACCTTGCTGTAACGCTTCTTAGGATACGGATTCCATGTGAAAAGGGCAGGAACAGAAGTCAAGTCATCCTTTTCCAACAGCTATCTGGGGGCACAAAAAGTAAGTTTGGAGCAGGCAGAATGCCTATTGACTTCCAAATTGAAACACATGGGAGTAATCCCAGTGCTTTGGATGAATTAGGATGATTTGGCCTTTAGCTAAGCTAAGTTTCTAAATGTTAATTGGATGAGGGTTTTCACAGGCTGTAGCTGCTATCTGAGCTAAATTTCTAAATATTAAATGGATGAGGGCTTTTACAGGCTGTAGCTGCAGTGAGACCCATTGGTGGGTCCACTTGGCAAAGTAACTGGCTTAGCTCATCTGCCATGTCAAGATACAGGTGGTATGCACTTGTTTGCTACCAGAAAAACTTTGGTTTAGTAGAAACAGGAGTTTCACCTATTTCTAAAATCATACTCACTTTCTTCAGACTTCTATAACTTCATCATTTTGGCTTAAATAATCACTATGGTGAACTGAAGAAGATTTTTCAAAGCAGAGGTTGAAAAACCTGTAAGGTCAGCATGGAGATGTAAGCCATGTCCTTTGAAAAGATATTCAGTTTCATTTAAAATTTCTGCATAGCTGGAAATACTTCACCCTAGACAAATGGAAATAAAAGCAAACCTAGTTTCTGGTCAGGATTTGTTTAGCTGCATTTTCCAACAAATGGATCTGCTCTTTTTTTGTTTGTTTGTTTGCTTGTTTGTTTTTCTTTTAAGATATTTAGCTTTCCATCTAGTCCATAAACTTATTCCATCTAGTCTAGATCAAATTTCCAGCTGCCCTTTGATTCAATTAAGTTGAGCTAATTCTCATCAGATGATTTGAAACTATCTGATCCAATTTCTTCAAATACCTTGACAGCTGCAAACTGATCTCTACCTACTTGCGACTGCCTAGGATCACTTCTGATAATTCAGATCATCTGTGATGCCTTTAGAGACTGATCCAAATTCTGCTAAACCACCATAAAGGCTTCCCTTGGTCTAATAGGCTTTGGACCAACCTTCATCCTCTCCAAAACAGCAAGTCATATATCTGACTGAAGGTAAAATGTTTGGCTATGTGCCTACAAAATGCATTGTAATACAAGCTGGGGATAATCAGAAGACAAATTTTGTGTATGTGCAAAGTTCTGGTGCCATTAATGATAAAATGTTCATGCTTGACATAATTTTTGGATGAGGCTTGGAAACAGCAGGCTAGAGCTACTTTTCCCAGGGCAATACCTTGCAGGCAGTAAAGAGCAGATGGAAAAGATCAGCATAAAGGGAATGAAGTGCTCTTCATGTTCCAAACCCCAGGATCTGTGGATGTTAGCTACTGCCACTTTGTTTTTCACTGTTTGCACCTAAACAGGTATCCTCTCAACATAGGAAGAACTTCTCCGATGGGGAGAGGCTGTGCTGAGTAGAGCATGTTGAGTTATCAGCTGAAGACATCCATGGAGCATCTCTGGTCAATCTGCAGGTTCTTTCTCAGGAGATGCTCTCTTCTCCCTGAAGAACAGCACAAAAGTGCAGTATAGTCCATTCACTTGTGGCAGCAGGACACAGTGAAGGCAACCTGGCACCTGGCTGATATCTAAGGAGATCATTCTCCCAACAATATTGGCAAGACCATGAGCAGGCACCTGAGCACAAAAGGGGATGGATGGTGTTGGTCCGCCCAGATCCTGCCAGGCCTGAAAGGTGGTGCTGGTGATGCTGCACCTTCATGAGCTGCAGGACTAAAATTACAAAGTAATTCAACCAAGAGAGCATCAGGCCAGAAGGAAATGGTGGTGGAATACAGAAAAAGTCTGTCTGCACTTGTGCACTTGGTTCATGTTTAGCCTAAATATAAGGAAGAAATTTTTTTATGCCAAGCATGGTGAGACAATAGCCCAGGTTGCCCAGAGAGGTGCTAGGTGTCCCATCCCTCAGACCATTCCAGGCCATGTTGTGCATGGCTCTGTACAGCCTGATCTAGTTGAAGATGTCCCTGTTGACTGCAAGGGAGATTGGAATAGATGACCTTCCAAGTCCCTTCCAAGCCAAACCATTCTGTGTTTCATATTTTTGGCAGGGCCCTTTGCAGCAGCAGCAATGCCTAATCACTAAATAGACTGCCTGAAAGATCACATTGTGATGTAGATGGGCTGAGAAGAGAAGCATATTTTAAACCCAAGGTACAGGATATCCCTTCACAAAGGTTTTCCAGAGGGCTGCCTTGCCTGGGCTCCAGCTGACTGAATGGAGCAAAATGGTTTGCTTCCATGTTCCTAATGTGGACAGCCTTTGCAAAGCTTCTGTGGCTGTCATGAAATGTCCCAGTCCTCTCCTGCACCACAGTAGAAAGTGGCCCAGAATGGGCAGCTGCTCTATCCATGGTGCAACCTCATAGAGATGGGATGTTTTGACAGTGAAAGTGGTTTTGCCTATTATTTGTGGCAAAATATTTTTTTTTCTTCACACACAGCCCCACCCCCACCCCAACCAGCACAGAGAGGTTAAACTGACCTGTTCAATGCCATGGAAAACCATTGTTCACACTTGCTGGCACTGCTTGTTTCTATCCTGCCTAATTTTGCAGCACATTCCAACAGTCCCAAGAATTTAGTGCAAATCAGAGTTTTTTCTACCATCATTGTTTTTGATAATGATGCCAGTTGGAAAATCTTTAGTCCAGTAAGTCAACTATGAGTATCCAAAGTCAGACTTGTTAAATTTCACTTTCTTTTTCCCACAAGATCCTTGTTCAACTCTCATTTTTTTTCACTACTATGCTCCCAGTTATAGTCAAGCTCTCCATTGTGTAAAATGTAGCAAACCCCCCAGCCTTAAAGAAACCAAAGAAAGCCTAACTGCTCCATAAATGATAGGCAAGGTCCAGAAGGATGTGGTGACTCACCTTTGGTTGCTCCAGGGCTTGAGAACAAAACATCTCTGAATTTCTGCATCCTTTGTCCATAAAGCACCAAGTCCCAGAGCAATCTCATCTGCCAGGAATGCAACACCCTTCTTAGAAGCACAGTATGGATAAACCACCAGGAACATGCTGCTTGGGAGAACAAGGAGACCAGGGAGTTCTCAGGAAAGCTGGACCAGCCAATATTTCACAGTGATGTGAAATTCTTCTTTAGTCTGTGTACTGGTTTCTCATAAAAACCCCACGTCTGTTTTTCATCCTGGTCCTGCAGCTTCTTACCCAACACTGCATGTTCTCAGCTTTATGCTCTTTCTGATTATCCAGCCATCCCCACGTGCTGCTGCAGGAAGTCATGTGAGACTGGGCACAGGTCCTTCATCTGCAGTGTCACATCTGTAGCTGTGCCTTGTCATCAGTGTTCCTGAGACAAGCGTGGTAAAACGCTTGAGGAATAACTACTCTGATACTTTTGCCATTCCAGCTTTAGTGTTGTGTAGATGCCTGAATGCACTATCATAGATGCCTCTTGCCTTCTTTCCATCTGTGTAGTGTGAAGGATCAGCTGATGGTTGCCTTTGCTAGATATATTTTTGATCCTTTTTTTTGAACCCAACTGAGTAACACTCACTGCATCTCAGGTGACTGTGACAGTGAGTAGAGGAACTTAGACACACACAGCTGAAAAGCAGTTACTGGTTCTCTGACTGCCATAGAAGAAAAAAATAGGAAATTGTGGGTGATTTCCTATACTTGGCATGCATGGAGCCCCCAGCCATAGTCAGGGAGGCCTGTGGTCCCTCCATGTGGACCCCAAACTGAGATCTGGAGAAATATCTGAGTTGCTTCGAGCACCCACTTTCATCAAAAGCAGAGATGGTAGAACCTGCCGAGACTGAAGATCTGACCTCCCCCTGGAGAAGGCACTCCTGCTTGTGTTTTATCAGAGACAGAGATTGTTCAATTAATGCAGACATCTCATTTCAAGTCATTTTGGGTAGCTTTGGGGCAAACCGCCTTCTTTTCCCCTGTGTCCAAGAAATTAAGACTTTATTTGGCTTTAGAATGGCCAGATTCCTAGCACCTCTGAACCTGGAAGGTGTGCTCTACAGACCAGTCTTCTGCAAAGTGAAACATTCTGCTAGTAGAAGTCTGACAGATGACCCTATTGTTGGTGCAACCCAGCTCTTCCACTTGTCTGGGAGCACAGAAGACCCAAGAGGAACCTTCACCCTCAAGAGAAAACACACAATGAGAAACCACTTCCTCTACAAGGACACAGAAAACAGATGCTGTTGACTTAAGAAGAGAGTACACCCAGATTTATTTGGTGTAACAACAGAACTTGAGCTCAGGTTGACCTCACCAATAATCACACCCACTGCCCCCAGACCCTGATCTCCACCTCATCTTCTCCTATAAAATTTCACATGCAATGCTTAGGAAAACCCAGTCCTGAAGAAGACACATAAGAATATTGAATCCTTTAGAAGATGATACAGTATCACTGTGGAGTGTACCAAAGCCTAGTGGAGTATGAAACAAGAGTAAATGCTGTATGACCACCTGGGGACATGGAAGGAATGACACTGCAAAAGTCTGACATGAGATGTGTATATGCTACCTCCCAGAAGACACTACAGTTAGTATGTTCTCAAATCAAGAGAGAAGACTGTCCCATCTTCCAGAAGAAAAGGAGATACATGTATTATTTAGAAATGTGCCTTCTACTGTGGATTCTCTAGGAAGCACCCTCTTTCTGCAAGTGAAAAATCCCTTTTGTTTGAGCTTCAGGAAACATCAAGCAGGTTAAACCAATGGGACATGAACTTAAAACACAAAATCTGTTGCTATCAGTTCTGTTTGCTCAGAGGGGCAATCTCACACAGCAGTGTCCGGAAGAACAGAACATCTGCTGTTGATGGTGTAAAGAGCCAGGCCTTACCACTTTAGCATATGCTGAGAAGTATCTCCTACCAGTGGCTCTTGTTGCCGCTGCTCTTGTTTGATGAAGAACTTTTGGAGAGCAATACTGTTATCTTCAGTGTCTGTCTGGCAGCTTTTCCTCTGTGACACCAAGCAAGTGATTCCTGATTTCTAGAATAAGAGTCCTAAAATCAGATGGAGCTGTGGTGAGATAGTTAATGTGTGTGAGGGTTGTGGGTCAAGAAAGCATCCTGACTCAGGGGAAGAGAAACATCCCTAGATTTTGAAGAACCACTACTGCAAATGCACACAATAAAGCAGAGAGGTCAACAAAACCCACAAGACAAACACCCACTAAATATTGGTGAACATCAGGTACTTCTGCAGCTGCAGAAACTCACAGGCAACCAGACAGCCTAAATTCATGAGCTGAGATAAACCTGCTGCAGAATTAGACCTGCCTTGATCACAACTCAAAAAAGACTTTTATCAGATGTGTTTAAACAAATCCCTTTTGCTATTTCTAACTTGTGTCAAGGGGAAAATACATTTTGTCTCTGAAAGAAAAACCTTCCATTTCCTTCTAAACACACCAGTAAATCAAGAAGAGCCAGAGACCCTGCCTTGGCAGCCACCAGCCTTACTCTTTTTGCTAAGCTGAGAGGAGGTCTGAGATATTGGGGGGCCTGTGCTTGTGCCGGTCAGTAAGACCAGCACTGACCATGGGCCATACCATGCAAGGGCACTCTGAGGAGGCAGGCTGGCACCTACCAAGGTCCCAAAGTGGGTGGCATGCCCGTGAGCATCTCTCCACATGCAGGGTGTGCGTGCACCATGACATTGTGTGCATCCTGCATCTGACTGCTGCCTCTTGTCCCACCAACTCCGGAAGGGCAGCACCAGCACCAATAAGCCAAGGACCAACCTTGCTCAGCAGCAGATTTAAAAATATTTGGATACAAATACTTTGGCTGCAAAAATGACCCAAGGGCTGGAACATCTCTGCTATGAAGAAAGGCTGAGAGAGTTGGGGTTGTCTCTGAAAAACCCCATCACTGCAGGGGCATTGGACTAGATGGCCTTCAAAGGTCCCTTCCAACTCAAGCCATTCTATGATATCATTGCTGAGTGTGGCAACCTCAGACCCTGGTACAGAGCTGAAAAGGGCCATACCAGTTGCAGAGCCAGCTCCATGCCAGAAGAAAAGTTCTCTCAATGCAAGGAGCCTGAAAGATCAGACAAGACTCAAATGCCAGAACTAACCCACCCTGTTAATTCTTGTCTTCCTCAGTGGGCACCCATTCAGTGGAGTGCAGGGAAGGTAGAATGGAGAATTGCCTTGGCAGATGCAATGAATTTCTCCAGGTAGCAGAGTTGGTGGCTGCAAAGAGGTTTTCGGATAAATTACCTGAAATAATCACCAATAAAATGAAGAAGGGGAAGAGCAACAGCACAAACTTGCATTATATTACTAACAAGTCAAAACCATGTGTCCTGACTTCATGTAGGCAAGGGCCACATCCATGCCACCCTCTGCCACTCATAGAACGTGAACACCAGCACTAACTCTTTACCTCTTAGGCTGCACTGCATCTTTCCAGGAACATCCCAAATCTCTGGTTTCCCACCCCATGTTGCTCATCCTCTGCTAGGTACGTTCAGACTGCTAAAAGATCTTCTGCAGAGTGTGATTTTACAAGTCAGACACTCAAGCAAACTTTTGTTGCCTCTGTCTTAAGTTCACAGCTATAAATAGGGTCTTTCATAAGGTGATGCCTGGAGAAGAAGTTCTGGCACACACAGTTGTTAACATTTTGAATGAGCAGGGTTTGATGGGAAGCCCATTGCCTGCCTGGCTTGGCAACCTTCACAAACCTGTTTGGGTTTCAACATCCAAATATCCAGGAGAATGAACTGTTAGCCTGGCTGAGACCATTTTGGGTTATTTCATAAGTGACTTAGACAGATGTTTAAAGGCTTTATGTAAGGTTGGCTGAAGTCAAACACAGGTGTAAGAGATGAAAGGAGAATGGGGAAAATGCACTGTGGTGATCATTTTTCCGTTTCTATACTTTTTTCTCCTTGGCTGTTGATTCTGGTGCCCTTTCCATGCAATGTCTGTGCTGTGAGTCACCAATAGAAAAAAAACCTCAACTGTTTTTATTTACTACCAGTAAGGAATGAGGTTTTACACAAAGCTGTGCTGTAGCTATGCTCTGTTCTCCCGTGTCAGCTCTGCAGTTTATTTTTGCTCTACTTCAGCTGCTTTTTGCTCACAAGATGTACTGAGCAGACATTGCCACTCTGAGGAAGGGGAGAAAATGAAAAGATCATTGAATCATACAACCATTTTGGTTGGAACAGACCTTTAAATCATCAAGTCCAGCCTGTTAATGATTTGCCTCTCCCAGTATGTACATGAGTTTCATGCAGCCCTGTGCCAACCCAGCTTCTGGATTCTCCAGTGCTTACAGCATAATCCTTCATGTCTTGTCATGGGGTTCTGGTGCTCACGTCAAGGTGGGTCACTGCAGAGCACACATGTTGTGGCCCTTTAGGAGCCTTTAAACATCACTTGCAACCTTCCCTAGGGCACTGCACATGAACTTTGTCTGTGGGTAGAAAGTACAACCTTGCACCAGGTCATCTGTCCCAAGCCACAACACTTGGCACCACCCATCACAAGGAAGCTTCAGTACAGAAGGATAGAGTCTTCAGAGCCCTGGGATGGACCGAAGTGGGTGCCCCACGGCATCCCTTTCTGAGGTGGCATGCATCATAGAGGCACAGAATTAGTATCATAGAATCAGTCAGAGATCACAGAATTGGGGTTTTTTTGGAAGAGACCTTCAAGATCATGAACACTGGTGGAACTTTGTTAAGCAGTGGTTTGCAGACAAACACAGTCCAGCCCACCAGTTTTTCAAACAACAAGCCATATCTCACCCTGGCCTTCTCATGGGCTCTCTGTTGACTTTAAAGTAGCCTTGGGCTTAGGTCTTAAAATAGAACACAGAAATACCCTGTAGGATCTGTGATCACATCTCAAAACCAATTACACCTTCCCAGCTTTCCAGGTGGATGAGTCAGTGCTCCTCAGCATACTACAGACACATCCTGGGCATAGCTCAGTTCTGTAGCCCTGAAGTGGTGGTGGATATTTCTAGGGGATATTTTGGTGTCTCATTTATCAAACAATTTCCAGAAGGCAAAAGGAAACCCCTGAGTGAGCCATTGAAATGTGTTAGTTGGGAGCACTGAGAAGGTGTCTTTAGATCTGGATGGCCAAGAGATGGTGCACACCTTGTTGGAAGCATAGAATTACAGAATCATTTGGGTTGGAAGCAACATAAGTAGGTCACCTTGTCCAATCCCCCTGCAGTCAGCAAGGACATCTTCAGACAGATCAGGTTGCTCAGATCTCCATCCAGCCTGACCTTGAAAGTTACAACCCCTGTTCATGTATCTCCCCTTTGCATTTTGCATTTGCACCTTTTCAGACAAGCCCGTTGTGTGATGGTGCAAAGCACAAGCAAGGAGTTGGAGAGGATGTTGATCCTGGAACTGCTTGCAGGAGAAGTGATAAGGACAAAAACAAACACAGCAGGTAAAGGCAGAACATCCCCATCCCCGGCAGCACGCAGGGAGGGACGCGAGGCACCAGCTGAGGCTCAGCAGCCCTCTGAAGGTCATCTTCGTCGGAGGCAGCAGCAGAGCCAGAAGCTGAGCTCACATCTCCCAGCTCCCCAGCCAGTCCCCGACCCAAGGGGCCCTTTTTTCCTCTCCGTTCTGCCTCATTAGCACCAGTAAGCACTTCTGTCATCAGGGACACGCACACTCTGGTGGGGAGTGTAGCAGAAATGCCTATTAATACATGATATAATACTTTCCAGTTTCCAAGGCTCTCTGTGGCCTCTGCTCAGCAGCCCTGGCTGAGTCAGGCTCTTCTATTTACACTCTCAGCCCTGCCAAACCTGTTGGTTGCCATCGCCTGGGCTTGCCCAGAGACATATCTGGGTGCTGAAGGATTGCCCCAAGCTGGCCATGGATACAACCCTGCATGGACATTAGGAGAATTTCTTTACTAAGAGGGTGGTGGAACACTGGAATAAACTGCCCAGGGAGGTGGTGGAGACCCCTTCCCTGGAGATATTCAAGGTCAGTTTGGATGGGCCTCTGGGCAACCTGCTCAAGTTGGCGATGTCCCTGCAGGGGAGTTGGACTAGATACTCTTTAAAGGTACTTTCCAACCCAAACAATTATGTGATCCTATGGAGATGAGGGGTGCTGGTGTTGTGGCAGGCATGGAAGGAGGAGCCAGTGGGGAAACGACCCTGGGCTGTGCTGTTTGGCATTGGATGGGAGAAGAGGGGCAGCTTTATGACAAATGTTTTGTATTAGCCCCAAAAGCCTCCAGCCCCCAGGCTGGGGATTCATCTACAAGCACATTGCTGGGGTGGGCACTGGCCTGGCATGTCCCAGAGTTATTGGTTCGTTCTCCTTACAACAATGTGGCACAATGGGATGTGTTTTATGGTGACATTCATCCACACAGCAATGGCCTTACTGCATCTCACCACCCAAGGTGTGTATTAGCTGGCTCTTTAACATGTACCCCAGTCGGTTTTATTGCTCTTAAAACATAAATCTTGGTGTTTAAAGCCTTATAAAATTCTCCTGTTAAGCTCTCTTCTTCCAGGTCCTAATCCACAGGATGGTGGAAAAAAAAACCAAACCCCCTCACCCTTACCCTATCTGTCAGTTGACATGGGAGTTAACATGGAGACATTAGAGCTGTTCTATATTTTCCATAGGAAAGTAATGGTAACAACAGGATTTGGTAAGCTGTTCCTTCTTTTCTACTCATGCTACAGTATTCTGATACTCAATCAGTTTATCTTGCCTTCCAGGACACCCAGCACCACATCTAAGACCTCTTTGACACCAACACCTGAGTTGTTGTCACCTTTTTCATCCCTGACAGGCAGCTTGGAGATGCTCTCCTCTGCCTCTCTAGCCCTTGCTGAATCTATTCCTACAAGAAGAAGGAAAGAGTGTTTTGGTTTTGGAAAGTGTTTATACTGTCAAGCCAGAAAATAAAACAAAACCCCCAAAGCAAATATTCTGGCTGTTGAAACAGAGATGAAAATTGTCAGGGGCTCTCACCTGGCCTGTGTGGCATCTGTGGCATCACCATGGCCAAAAGTCACTCTGCTGTAACCCAGAGAGAACAGGTATTGTGAGGAGTGGGTGAGGGAGCTGAGGTTGTTCTGCCTGGAGAAGAGGAGGCTCCAGGGACACCTAATAGCAGCCTTCCAGTACCTGAAGGGGTCCTACAAGGATGGAGTGAGACTGTTTACAAAGGGCTGCAGTGACAGGATGAGGGGCAATGGCTTCAAACTAGAGAAGAGCAGATTTAGATTGGATGTTAGGAACAGGTTCTTTACTATGAGGGTGGTGGAACACTGGAACAGGTTGCCCAGGGAGGTTGACTGAGACCCCATCCCTGGAGATATTCAAGATGAGGCTCAATCAGGCCCTGGGCAACCTGATCTATTTGGGTATGTCTCTGCTGACTGTGGGTAGGTCAGACTAGATGACCTTTGGAGGTCCCTTCCAGCCCAGACCATTCTGTGAGCCTGTGTGATTCCGTGTTTTGGAAAGTGGTCAGGCATTGGAACAGGCTGCCCAGGGAGGTGATGGAGTCACCATCCCTGGAGGTGTTCAGAAAAATGTGTAGACATGGCACTTTGGGATACAGTTTAATGGCCATGATGGTATTAAGTTGGTGGTTAGACTTGATGATCATACAGGTCTTTTCCAACCAAACCAATTCTATGATTCTAAAAAAAATCAACTGACTAGTTCCTGCTTGAATGGCTGAGTGGTTTGAGTGATTGACTAAGGAGAGCAGGAGAACTAGTACTTTTCCTGAGACATCTCTTAACTTAATAGAAACACCTTTTCTCTACACAATTGCTTACTGGATTTATGATCATTCATGAGGAGCTTTTCTGAGCATGGAAACTGGATTCAGCCAAATGACACCACTTAGCTGTCCCCATCAATTTTAAGAGATGTGGTTTAAGGACCCCATCTCACAGAGAGAATGTGAAACACATCTGAATGTCTGAAAGCTATCATCAGAGTTTCCTCCAGATGCCAGCAAGCCTGGGTCTGTATTTAAGTCATATTTAACAGTACTCCTGTGGAGATGAGTAGCACAGATCTTTTCCCATCCATTCTCAAATGAGATGCAATTGCCAGCATCATGGAGAGATGTACCACCAGCTTATGAGTACATGCTACAGAGGGAACCTCAGTACAATAGTATTCAAGGAATGAGAACATTTCTCCCACTGCTTTCCCTTGGGATAGAGAAGAGTTAGCATACAAAATGCAATTCTCTTCTGGCTGGAAAAAAAGTCCTGAGCAACTGCAAGACAATAGACAGCCAGGCCTCGTTGTGTCTCCTTGCTTTCAGGAGTCGTGTGTGGTAGATATGTGAGGCTATTCTTGATGCACACTGAACTGGCATTGTCACAGAGACCTGATTTCTCCTTTGCTTTCACAGAACCACAGATGGTCAGGGAGAACATCTATTCCAGCCCCACTGCTAAAGGAGGGCCATCCAGAGTAGATTGGAAAGTAGCAGAATAAAATTAAGAGTGAGTTGCTTCAAAAGTCTGAACAAACCCAAACTTCAGAGGTCCAATCAAATGTGTGGCAGTACATTTAACAGGGAGCCAGCCTGTGGAAGATGTCCACCAGCAGCAAGGGTGTGGGACTGAGAGTTAGGCTTTGCAGAAACCTCTTCCAGCTGATCTCCTCATTATTGCACAACCTACAGTGTTCACTGAGGAGGACACCACAGTTCTATTGGTCACCTTCTATAAATTCTTCTCCTGGCCCTCAATAGTGGGACAATCCAAGGATGAATCTGGATTAAGGAAATTTCTAACTTGCTTCAGGGTAAAGGTTCCATCTTTGTTCTCACAGAGCAAATGGTGAGACATCAGTGACACCCCACTAGGAAGTGGAGGAAGGAAGGTCACATGCAAAACATGGTACCAGTGACCAGGTCTGGTAGTGATGGAGTGCAATGAGACCCTGAACCAAGCAGAACCTAGATCTTAGCAAAAAAAGAAGAAGCTGATCAAAGAGGTGCAAAGGAAGGCTTGAGGTAGTGATTGCTGTGAAAGGCCAACATATTAGCAGATCCCAAGGCTATTAGGATTTTCCATCATGGCCCAAATCCAAGGTCAGTCTTAACACACCATCCAAGACCTTTGGTGCAGAAGTACCAAGAAGGGTGGAATCACCCTTGCTCCATTTTCTGCAGGTTTTTACCTCTTGCCAAAGCCTGGCTTGGTGGCAGGGAGTTGAGACAGGTGATATTTTGCTTTAGGGCTGGCTGTCACAGAAGCTCTAGCTTGAGCCATTTGTGCTGGAGTTGAGCATCGTTTGAGCCCCTCACTCCAAGAACACTGAGGAGCTGGAACATGTCCAGAGAAGGTCAACAAAGCTGTCGAAGGATCTGGAAAACAAGTCTCAGGAAGAAGGGCTGAGGGAACAGGAATTGTTTAGTCTGGAGAAGAGGAAGCTGAGGACCAGGCTGCTCAGGGAGGTGGTGGGATCACCATCTCTGAAGGTGTTCAAAGAATGTGTGGACATAGCACTTCAGGACATGGTTTAAATGTCATGGTGGCACTAGGTTGATGGTTGGAGTCAGTGACCTTAAAGGTCTTTTCCAAATGAAATAATTCTATTCCATGATCATTCAAAGCCCAAGTCTGGCAGTGCTGTGGTTAAGAAAATAATCACTGCTCCAAAGGCTTGTGCTTCCTGCAAGATGTGGCTACTCATGGAGTGCATGGGATTGCCTGGGGTGTAGGAGTGGATTTTTGGGACACTTGTCTGTGAAGGAAGGACTGTGCAGTTTTTGTTTAGTCTAGTTACAAACGTCATACCTTATATATCCTTCACCATTTCCTTGTAAGACCACTTTGCTAATGGATAACTGCACCAGGAAACTTTTGTGGCTTAGACAGCCAAAATTTTACCTTCTTCACTTTCAGCCTTTCTTTATAACTCTGTAATTCCTCACGATTTATGTCATTCCAATATTTGTTTCATTCTCCCCTTGTTGCTGCTAGCCAAGACAGTGATATTTCATTTGTTTTAATCTTTCTTCCAGAACTTCCATTTTTCCTAGCTGAATCTTGGTGCCTTTTTTTCTTTTTAATTCCCCCCCACCCCCACCCCAATATTCATTTGCCAAGGAAAGGCCAAGTGCTTTGTATCCAAAGTGCAAATTATTTTATTGGTGTAACCCACCAGAACAAAAGAACTTGAATTCACCAGAGATGATCATCCACCTTGCCTTTTAACTTTGATAACAGTAACAATGAAAGAAATCTAAATCACTAACTTACACTGCCTAGTTTCTAAAAACAAAGAGAAAAAAATAAATTGAGAGTTTGGAATTTTTTTGTATTGCTGGAACTACTCATATATAAGTATCAGCAGTGTCATGAAACACAGGCCAATTACTGATTTGTGTGGAATAACTAGGTGTTTTTTTCAGGCACAAGTAGATCACTTACATGGATTCTCCAGTTATTAGCTTTTAGAATTTTGTGTATAAGGAATTTAGATGTTGGGCTGAGTTGTCCTGAGTGGAGAGGAACATTTGGCTGAAAACATCTGAGAGACTGTTACATCAGATCCACAGCAGGCAGATACTAAATATTGAGGGAAATTGCTTCATATGTCAGTTGATACCCCATGATATCATTGTTTTAACATTAAAGGGAGAAAAATCAGTTTGAATAGTAGAATGCTCCTACTCTGTCCTAATGAGGCCATAGATGGAGTATTGCGTCCAGTTCTGGGCTCCACAGCCCAAGAGCGACAAGAAACTGCTGCTGGAAAGAGTCCAGTGGAGGACTAAGGATTGTTAAGAATCTGGAGCATCTCTGTGAGGAGGAAAGTCTGAGAGACCTGAGGCTGTTTAGCCTGGAATAAAACAGCCTGAGAGGGGATCTGATCAATGCTAATCAACAGTTAAAATGTAGGAGGTAAGAGCATGGGGCCAGACTCTTTTCAGTGGTGCCTGAGGACAGAACAAGTGGCAACAGGCACAAATGGGAACCCAAGAGGAAAAATTTCTTTATTGTGAGGGTGCTGGAGCCCCGGGACAGGATGCTCAGAGAGGTTGTGGAGTCTCCTTCTCTGGAGAGATTCCAACCCACCTGGACCTTATGATCCTGGACAACCTGCTGTGGGTGACCGCACTTTAGTAGAAGGCTTGGACTAGATGATCTTCAGAGGTTCCTTCCAACTCCTGTGAGTCAGAAAAGTTCACGTCATGTTTTTGGCTAGACACTCCACAGAAAACAGTACTAACAAGAAGGTCCATCAATTATCTTTACATAGCAATAACATCAATGGCATAAACTTATTCTCTCTTCTGTACCTAAGATGTTGTGATTTTGAGGCTCACACTTGGTTATGGCATAACTCCTGTTACCTGTTAAGGAGGAAGACCTGATATTTCCACCATGGGCAGAGGCGATGTCTTGCCTGGTAAAGCACAGCTGGTGTTGAGCTGTGATAAGGCACCTCAGAATTTCCTCTGATGGTAGCTCAGGGTGGGTGATGCATACATAGCTCCTGAGCGCTGGTTTCCATGTCTGCCCAAAACTGTGTGTATGATTTTCCATCACTTTCACCCTTGGGAGTGGAGCCATTTATCCTTTTGCTGCAGAAGGCTCCACAGCCCTTCCCTCCTGACAAAACAGCCCTATGTACACCCCTTGCTCAGACCTTGCAAACTTCTCCTGGCCCCTTACCCCAGACCACAATTTCCCCCATCATCTTTCTCGTCAACCCAGCAGCCGCCTTCCCTCCCTGCAGCTTCATTCCCTTTCATCTCTCATTTCTCCTCCCTAACTCATGGGCTACCTTTGATTTTCAAATGCTCATATTCCAGTCCTTCCTTCTCTGGTGGAAACTATAACAAATGCACCAACATCTGCTATAGTTAGTCATCACACTTAATGTACAGGATATTCCAGCTGGCTTCACTCTCCTTTTATTATGTATTGGAAAGAGGTTTCATCTGCGCTCCTCTGGCTTGGCCAGACATACGTCCAGACTCACCTTCACGTACTGTGGATGCAGCTGGGGTACCATGAGGTTCACCTTGGCCACCTGCCCATGGCATGTCCCAGCACCCCACTGCAGCCTAGCTGCTCTTGTATTTGCCCATCCAGACAAGGTGGGACACTTTTAGGCTGTAGAGTCCTTCTATGAGGGGATGAGATATCCCTTGAGGGCAGCCTGCGTTTGAGCAGCTGGTAGATAGAGATACCTGCTGCTCAAGTGTTTGCAGATGTCTCACAGATGATACCTTGCCCTTGCTACCTACAACAGTAGCTGCAAATCACCAGCTTGCATGGGAAGGCCTCCTGGCTTGTGGCTGGGTAAGTGAATATGTGATGCCTGCATGGTTTTCAGGCAAATCATTAGAAGTTCACGTTAGCAGGACATCAGCCCCTTTCCAAGCCTGAGTACAGAGCTCCATCCTTGACTCCAGGAAAGGTGCTCAGCTACTTGGCAGGAGAAGGGAGCTGAAATGATAGGAGCCCCAGCCCAAAGCCCTCATCTCATGGAAAGCACAAGCCAGAATGACCTCAGACACCATCAGATGGTCTTTCTCCACAGCAGACTGAAAATTGCAAAGGCTGCATAGATGCGTCATTTGGAGCTGAGGTTGTCTGGAGCATCAAGCAGGTAAGGGCAGCTGGGAGGAGAGGACAAAGCAGTGGGCGTTGTCCTGGGGGAAGGAGAGCCAGCCTCAAAGAATAAATATGGATCTTCAAATAAAATAAATTACAATAAACAAAAATAAAGAATTTATGAAAAAATCTGCTCTTTGGATGCAAAAAATACATACCTTTTTTTTCTTCCTGGAAGTGTTCATCAGTTTTCTCACAGCACCATGGTCCTCAGATGACTGGGTGTAAGTTGGGCATTGGCAATCACTGAATGGTGCCAGAGAGCAGAATTCAGTTCGGAAAGATAATCTACAGACCAAAATTGTCCCCAGATTATTTCACAAAGCAAAAATTGGAACATGAAAAGGAACCGAGGATTTAAAGACTTCAAGGTGCGCACAGTGACGTGACGGCCTGGCTGCAGAGCAAGCAACTGCAAAACATTTGAAGCACATTAGTCACATCAGGTGTGCAGTGAAGAAAAACACAACAGAAACACACTGAGGCCATGAATATCCCAAAACAGGTCTCGTGGCTGACTTCACACATGATCTGTGTCCTCGAGAGTTTCCACTTAATTCCCTTTGCAAGAGAGGCGGCTTATTTGCTTTCCGAGATAAATATGGACCCACGTCATGCGCTTGTTCCCCTGACAACACTTCACAAAGGAGCTTTTTTCTCCAGCGTTTGATCGTCTTCAGAAAAGAAATAGCAGATGGTTAATACAGTTGTGGGTTCTCTCTAATTGTAGGTGAAACTCCCAGGTCAAGAGGATTTCCAGCTGCTAATGTATTTTCCTCATTTTTTTGATGTGAAATCAGTAAATGGAGAAACTGTGCTTCTAGGCTCTAAGACCTTTCTATGGCCTCGTTTTGGGGGCTGTTGGTAGATCTTATTTTGGGTAAATAAAAGTTGCCTTATAATAGCTCTGTGGTTTTCAGTAGATTTGATGGCAAATGTGTAAATCCCTGCTAAAAATCTTTTCCAGTTAGACTCCATGTCATTACCCAAGAATTTCCCATCTCCTTCACAGACCAGCAGGCTTCATACTGAAAACCAACGATGAGGATCATAGAATCATAGAATGATTTTGGTTAGAAGAGACCTTTAAAATCTGGACATCAGGAAGAAGTTCTCTAATATGATGGATGTGGAACACTGGAAGAGGTTGACCAGGGAGGTGGTGGAGGCCCCACCCCTGGAGACAGTCAAGTCCAGGCTTGATGGACCTGACTGGGTCCCTGCTCAGTGCAGGGGGGTTGGACTAGATGACCTATAAAAGTACCTTCCAACCTAATACATTCTATGATTCTATGATCATTGAGGGTGATCAAAACTCAACATGTTTAGTGACCAGATGCACCAAAACCTGTTGCAAAAGGAGCAGAGATGTGTGCCCACGTGAGGACCAGTCTCACATCCTGCATTCATGGTGGGCTTTGGGGAGTAATGGAGGGGTACAAAGGAGGGGTTTATTGGCTGAGCCCAGGGTGGACTCAGGATAAAGATGATTTCAAAATTCAGAAGAATCAGATTGTGAGATAACAAAGTGATGGAGCTTATCTTTGTGATGAATGAGAAAAAAATCCAAGTAGAATCCATTTCAGGTTAAGTCTGGTAGTTTCAGTGTGAAATATTGACAGTAAGTGGAGGAGTCATTCCCTCTAAAGTGAGTGACATCATCACAAATGGAGCTATTGATGTACTTCGTAAATTTCTCTGAAGATACTGCAGGTGACAGTGTCTTCTAGGAAATGGAGGATGTTCAAGGAAGCCATAAATAACTCCTGCAATGCTGTAACCACAAAGTTTGACACCACAAAATAGAAAATAATTGAGAGAAATGTGTTGGGAAGTGGCTGAAGAACACAAGATACTTGAAAAGAGTGAATCTAGAAAGCATTTGAAACACAGTGTCAGAGCATTGCTGGAAATGCAAAAACCAGTAAGATTGATTTCCACATAGCTAAAAAGACATGGGAAAATAAAAAGAACTCCACCAGAGGAAAGAGGCATCCTTTCCTGAGCTCATCTGCTATTGCAACCAATATCTGACACTTTACATTCACTACACGTTCAACAATTATCCAATTTATTTGGGGAAATTCAGGAAATCATTAATTCAGGTGCATGAACAGCAGTGCCTCACATGTCTGGACATGCTTCACTTCAGACAGCTGCTGCTTTATTTTAATGCTGGCAAATGCAAGTCAATGTAAGGAGACTTTTTACTTGATCATATGCTTGACAACAGGTTCTTGACTAAATGTTTTGTAGGGTGGATGTATTTTAAAGATATAATCTCAATATGCTTAGTCTGAAGTACAATATCACTGCCTGAACTCTGTCGGCTGGGAAGGCAAATCCCAAATATATGCAGGTACACACACTCTCTCTGGGTGCATTAAGGACAGTGTGGCCAGCAGGTCAAAGGTGGTTCTCCTCTCCCTCTACTCTGCCCTACCAAGGCCACAGCTGGAGTACTGGGTCCAGGTCTGGGCCCCCCACTTCAAGAGAGACGGGGAACTACTGGAGAGAGTCCAGTGGGGGCTATGAAGATGTTGAGGGGACTGGAGCATCTCTAAGGAAGGAAGTCTGAGGGACCTGGGGCTGTTTACCCTGGAGAAGAGCAACCTGAGATGGGATCTGATCAATGCTGATCTATAATAGCTAAAAGCCAGGGATCAAGAAAATGGGGCCAGATTCTTGTCAGTGACAGGGAGAGGGGCAATAGGCAAAATCTGTAATGCAAGCAGTTGCTTCTGAACATTAGGAAAAACTTCTTCAGTGCGAGAGTGCTGGAACCCTCGAGCAGGCTGGCCAGAGAGGTTGTGGAGTCTCTTTCTCTGGAGAGATTCCACACCCACCTGGACATTGTGATCCTGGGCAACCTGCTGTGGGTGACACTGCTTTAGCAGGGGGGTTGGACTGAATTATCTCCAGAGGCACCTTCTAACCCCCACCAGTCTGTGATTCTGTAATTTTCAAGCCAGACTTCCTTAAACAAATTTTAAAAAATTTCAAAAGAAAACATTTATAATGTTGATCTGCATTTGCTAAAAAAATATTACCTTGATTTTAGGTTTACTCCTCTCTGAAAAGAAACATGAAATCTTAGATGCCAGAAAGCCGTGCTTATTGAAAAATAAATAAGTAAATAAATATGCAGCAATACTTAGCACAATACCATAAATTACTTGTTTGGGTAGAGCCAGCCCAGTGAGGTCTGAAATAGTGACAAACCCATGCAGATTCAGAGGGCCAGCAACTGAAATGGGCTCAGCCTTTTGCTGGTGTAAATCAGCACAGAGATGCTGATCTGCACCAGCTTCTACCTCCTTCCTGCCCTGCCATTGTTGGAATGGACACGCTGTAATTTAAGCCAGCATGCCACTGTAATTAAAAAAATACACAAGTGACAGAATTTGACTCAAACCCCACCATCCTTCATGGTTTACATTTCCTACAGAGGGAGTTAACTGGTAAGATGTACATGTTTATTGGTTTCCTTTCTTTGTGCTTTTACAAGTATTTTTCTCTTTGATGATCTAAACCATATGTTGAGGTACTTTGGAGGATTATTTTATCAGTTCCTCTGCAGTACAAGAGAAATACCAGGGCAGAGCCCGTAGGTTTGCACACATTCACGCCACTAAATCATCCCTTGTTCCTGAGCAGCCAAGCTGCCATATTGATAAATAGTCCCTGTCACATTAATTTAATTCTGAATCACTCTGAGACATCGTTTTGTTACAAATATAAATTTTGTGGTGTAATGGAATGTGTTAAGCCTTTAACAAATGAACATTTAATGGCTGCTCATGAAAAAACATAAATAATCAGAAATGAAATTAGCAGGGTTGGTAATGAGAGTATGAAACAACGTGGCATGGCCCAGCTTCCCCTGGGGCAGGGGACAGGTGGGACCAGCTTCCATGATTTTACCTTCTCTTCTGGGATATAAATGCCTGATCCTGGCATATAAACTCTAACTCCCTCTTTTTTAATACACTAAATTATAAAAAAATAATCATTTTTGGTAATAACATTGACAAACACCTGTCCTTCCCTCAATTCCTCTCTACTTTTACTTTGTTGTTATTATTTCTATGTTGCCTTTTTTTTTTTGCCTTTTATTATTTTATTTATTCCCCTCCACTACTAGCTGAACCCCAACAATGTCCCTCACACACACACATAAACAAAAAAATTATTTTCTCATCATCAGCTCTTTACTAACTCATGCTTCTGCAAATGTGTGTCAACGTTTGCACAGTGCCCAGGACAGTCAGCACATCTGTCTCTTTTTTTTTCTATATAGCTATATCTATATAGGACACTGAGATGCTGGAGCAGGTCCAGAGAAGGGCAACAAAATCAGGGCCTAGAAAACAAGTCCTAAGAGGAGCAACTGAGGGAACTGGAGTTGTTCAGCCTGAAGAAAAGGAGGCTGGGCAGAGATCATCTCATTCTCCACAACTCCCTGAAATGAGGTTGGAGTGATCTGGGGGTTGGTCTCTTCTCCTAAGAAACAAGTGATATGATGAGAGGAAACGGCCTAAAATTGTGCCAGAGGAGGTTTAGGTTGGACATTAAAAAAGATTTCTTCCCTGAAAGGGTTTTCGAGCCCTGGAACAGGCTGCCCAGGACAGTGGTGGAATCACTGTTCCAGGAAGGTTTTAAAAGCTGTGTAGATGTGGTGCTCAGCAACATGGTTTAGTGGGGACCTGGCAGTGCTGGGTTAATGGTTGGACTTGATGATCTTAAAGGACTTCTCCAACCAAAACAATTCCATGATTATACATATATATTTATTTGCTTTTTAATTTAACTCCTACAGCCAGTACCTGCTAGAGGCAGCAGCTTTCCAGGCTCCAACCTCAATGGCCCTACCCACACACCATTTTCTGGGGAAGCCACAACCTCAGCACACAGGAATGGGGGATCCATTAGTCCCTGGGTCAATTAGGAGGCAAGATGTTAAATACAAAACGTGTTGCATGATTAGTGGCAGTCTCTGGGAAGAAGTTTTAGTATCTGTGACTATAGGCAGTTTGTGGGCTTGAGCCAGAATGCTCTCTTCAAAAATCAGAAAGTATCCCTAAAATTGCAAGCCTTTGGAGACCATGGCACTCTGCAAACTGCCAAGAAAAATAACACACAGAGCATAAATCTGAAACAATCACTTCTTCCAGCTATGAAGGCACCAAATGACACAGCAATGCTTTCTACTTGCAGGAACATTTATTCAGAAATTATTCAAAAGCTTCAGTCACTTTGCCTTTACCTGGATATATGCACAGCTCCAGGGTGGGAATTTCCCATTTCTGGTGTGGTGGAGTTAATCAGGCATGTCCCTCGTGGGGACATGAAAAAAAGGATGCAAAAGGCGACTTAAAACCACCCTGTGTGCCCCTTGGTTTCTCACTGCTACTTTCCTTTGCATTGGGGCTGGCAATTTGCATGTGGCTAAAGTGTTTCCTTGACTGAGAAATCACAGAATCACAGAGTTACAGAATCATAGAATCACAGACTGGGCTGGGTTTGAAGGGACCTTTCAAGGTCACTTTGTCCAACCCCATTGCAATTAGCAGGGACATCTGCAACTACAGCAGGCTGCTCACAGCCCGTAACAACCTGACCCGGAATGTTTCCATGGATGAGGCATCTACCACCTCTCTGGACAACCTGGGCCAGTGTTTCACCACCCTTAGCATAAATAATTTCTTCCTTCCATCTAGTTTAAATTTCCCTCTTTTAGTTTAAACTAAGGTTGGACCAGATGAACCTCAGAGTGCCTTCCAACCTGGCTTTCTGTGATTCTGCAATTTAAACCCACCATCCCTTCTTCTGTCATGACAAGCCCTGCTGAAAAGATTGTCCCCATCTTACTTCTGTACGTAGAGGGGACCCTTCCTGGGTTTGAATTTATAGTGGTTAAAATTCACATCTGTGTTTTAGTTGGAAATCACCTGGGTTCTGCTTCCAGCCTCCGCGCATGTGATACCAACTTCCTCTGCACTGACCTGGCCAGAAAGGTGGTCCTGGTCCTGGTAAATATCCCCAAGCTCCCACTCTGTGTTTTCCTTACCTGAGGCATGGAATGGTGATACCTTCTCAAGCCCCACTGTAAATCAGCAAATCTCTCTCCCTAGGATTTGCTCACGATTTGACAATCTGACTTGAAACAATCACCTTTTCCCCAGGGCACCATATGCAACTTCAATATATTAGTGGTGAAGGAAAATATGCTGTGCTCAGTGGTTACAATTCCCACTGTAATTTACCAGACAGGTGTTTTTGAGGAACAGCTCATCTGGCAAGAAGAACGAGGGTCACTGCATTGGGGATTTTTTCCCCTCCCTCTTCTTTTCATTAAGGGGACAGACCTGTAAACACCTGGAGAAGGAATCGCTCAAGGGAATGCTGTCCTCCCACATTAATGGCTGCAGGGGAGAAGGTCAGAAGAAGATTATAGAACTGTTTTGAGTGGAAAAGACCTCTAAGATCATTGAGTTCAACCATCAACCTAACACCACCATAGCCATTAAACCACATCCCAAGATGCCATGTCCATACATTTCTTGAACACCTCCAGGGACAGTGACTCCACCATCTCCCTGGCTAACCTGTTCTAGTTCCTGACCACTCTTTCAGGAAAGAAACATTTCCTAAGATCCAAACTAAACCTCCCCCAGCATAATTGCAGGCCATTTCCTCTTGTCCTATCACCTGATACTAGAGAGAAGACACTGATCCCCACCTCACTCCAACCTCCTTTCAGGGAGTTGTAGAGAGCAATGAGCATCAGCCTCCACTTCTCTGGACTAAACAATCCCAGTTCCCTCACCTGTTCCTTGTAAGACTTGTTCTCCAGACCCTTTACCAGCTTTGTTGCCCTTGATCATAGAATCACAGAATGGTTGGGATTGGAAAGGACCTTAAAGACCATCTAGTTCCACCCCTCCTGCTATGGGCAGGGGCACCTTCCACTAAGCCAGGTTGCTCAAGATAGCCATGCAATATAGTCATGCTTGCTCAAATAGGTCCAGCCAAAATTCCTGATTGTGTATAAAACAGCTCCCTGATTATCAAAAGTGACTGACAAGCCGGGCTGCCAGAACCCTGGCTACACAGGGCACCAGGATCATGTTCTTCCCTTGAAAAAATAAAAATAACCTTTTTCTGAGACTTTCTCCAGGGTGAGACCAAATTTGCTGGTCCTGAAACTTGTGACTTGCATTCCTGCCAGCCAGCCAGCAATTCCTCCCTCAGAGAGACCGAAAAAAAAAAAAAAAAAAGAAGAAGCTAAACTAAATTAATCCTGTTCTGAGAGCTAAATATGGTCAGGACATCTGTGACCTCCCCAGCTTCACCCTGGCTGAGTGAGGACAATAGCTGCCATGTGCCACCCTTTGTTGTTGAGCCTGGAAAAGATTTCTGATCCCAGAATAAGGCAGGCGTGCCCCCACGCACGTAGGCACACGCAAACACCAGTGCCACCAAACTCCCCACTTCACGTCCAAAAGGGACCAGTTGGCAGCAGCAGGCTGCCCTCGCAGTGTGTTGGAGGGATGAAAGAGCCCCTTCCTTGCTTCATCAAGCCCGTGTGTACACAAGGGTTTTTTTCTTTCTTTCATCTACAGATGTCCATTTCTAGTGTTACAAGGTGCAAATTCCGAGGTTCGGCAGACGCTGGAAGCTGTGTTCTCGTGTTGAAATGCCGGTATGTGGTCCCTGTGTCTCTGATCTCCAGAGTTTCCTAGCATGACATCTTTCATCATCATCATCAAGTCAGAGGACGCAGATACATGTGGCCACCAGATTCCAGTGTGAAGAAGGGCCGGCATCCTTCACCTCCCCTCTTTCCCCCGTTGTGGGTGATGCTTTAAAGTTGCTCTTGCCCGGCTTCGTGGGATACCTTGCCCTGCAGTGCCGAGCCAAAAAAGACGAGAGGAGACGGCTGGGGACCTCGCTCCAGCCAGCAATGCTCTAACCTCTCCCTGCCCTGCTTTGAAGGGGACGGATGAAGGTCACCCCACAAGCCCCCACTGATCAGCTCATCTTGCCCAATGTCAGGAAACGGTGGCCTTTATTTTTTTGGAAGGAAGTGGTTAACTCTTCCTTCACCGCCCCAGAATGGGATTCCTTTGCAACCACTCTCTTCAGTCAAGAGCAAGGAGACCACAGAGATGGCTTGTGTGGGAGGAAAGATCTTCTACCCTACATACTCCCTGTTAAAGTCATCTCAGCCACCCCAACACTCCTGGTCCCACAGGAGCAGATCTCCCATGAGGGAGATTTCAGATTCACAGATTGCATTGGGTTGGAAGGGACCTTCAAAGGTCATCTCGCCCATCCCCTCCTGCAGTCATCAGGGACACCTCCAGCTAGATCAGGCTGTCCAGGGCCATATGAAATCTGATCTTAAATGTCTCCTCAATCACATCCCTGAGCAACTTGTTCCAGTAATTTACCACTCTCATTACAAAGAACTTCCTCCCTATGTCCAACCTAAATCTACCCTGCTCCAGTTTCAATGACCCTCCTCCTATCACTACAAGCTCTTCTAAACAGTCCCTCCCCAGCCTTCCTGTAGGTCCCCTTCAGATATTGAAATATCTCCCACAAGGACTATTACTTGCATTTGGTGGGTGCCTCTGATTCACTTTAAAGTGGAAGCTGCAGCAAGCATCTATCAAGTCAGCTTTGGCAAGTCTTGTGGCCCTCCCTCTTTTTTTCCTTTTTCTGTTTTTTTTTCTTTTTATTTTTTTTCCTCATTGCTACTCAGCCCTGCAGAATGTAATTAGAAAATGAACCATTTATAAAACAAATGTTTCCGGGAGAAACTTCCCTGAACACCCGTGTCGTAAAATTATTCAACACAGCATCTGAGAGCGTCCAGGATCCAAAACTTCCTTGGGGCTCACCCCTATCCATTATTCTGTGGCTGCATCGTCTGGGCAGTGACGTTTTACTGGCAGTACCCTGTTGTCCTCCAAAAGCAGTCAGCCTTCTGGCTCTTCTGCTAATCAACCAACATGTTATTTCCTTGGTAACCTCCTCCATCTGCTAAAACCAGGGGCCAATGGTTTTAAACTGGGGCAGGGTAGATTTAGGTTGGACATTAGGAGGAAGTTCTTCACAATGAGGGTGGTAAAATACTGCAACATGTTGTCCAGAGATGTGTTGGAGGCCCCATCCCTGGAGACATTCAAGGCCAAACTTGATGGGGCCCTGAGCAACCTGATCTAGTTAAAGATGTTCTTGCTGAATGCAAGGGGGATGGACAAGATGACCTTTGAGGGTCCCTTCCAATCCGACTGATTCTGTGATGGTGATGTAGTGATTTTGGGGCTACCTGGCTTATCTCTCACTCCCCTTCCCAGCAAACCTCAGGAGACCAGAAGGGTGTGATGGCCACCCCACCACCCCATGTACTGGTGGCATTTTCAGGGCTGAGCAAAACAGCATGGTTTCCAGAGATGGATGTCCCCTCCTTGTAGCTTTTCATAGCTTTTGCGCAAGGTAAACACTTTGGGCTGGAACATCCCATATTTCACCCTCCACCAGGATTGGTTTTGCCTAGCCACTCAATTCCCACCAGAGCACCATATAACTCGCCAGACTTTCCAACACACTCTACAAAGTGCTTTGAGAATCCTGCCAGCTCCTTCTCTGGTCTTCTGGCGCAGTTCAAGAGGCAGATATTAATCTTAAGAGCTCTATACTGGCCGGGCCCTGGTTGCCTAAGAGATTCTCCCTGAATTTATTTATTTGGATTTATACAAAAGAGCATAAAAAGCAGCACTCCTCCCAAGCTCCAGGCTCACCAGCCATAAATTACAAAAACAACTACAATGAAACCACCCACAGTACCTCCCGCCCCTGACACCACTGTTTTCCTCCCAACACCCAAGCTCAGCAGCAGCTATGTCCAGCTTCTCCACATGCCTCAGCGTTTCCACATGGAGATGTCCACCGCAGGCAGCTCAGAGGGTGGGTGCTTTGGGATGATCTGTTCTCACTCTTTCTTCAGAGCTGGTGGGGTAGCACTGAAGTGAGAACTGGAAGAAGCAGTGATTTCCAGCAGATAGGATTACTGGTTGCCCAGGGAGATTGTGGATGCCCCTCCCTGGAGGTGTTCAAGGCCAGGCTGGATAGGGCCTTAAGCTACCTGGTCTAGTGGAAGGTGTCTCTATCATTGCCAGGGGGTCAGAACTAGATGATCTTTATGGTTGCTTCCAATACAAACCATTCTATGAATCCATTAATCCCCCAACACTTCTTAAAGTCCACGTGAACAAAGCTAGAGTAGTCCATCTGGTGTATTCACCTGGGACCATGGTGGCCAGAAAGACCTCAAGAGGTCTCCCAATCCCTGCAAGTCTTCTCAGCCATCTAGCCTGTCCTGACATAGCTAAATAACTTCTTGAAAGCCTCTTGTGAAGGAGTTTCCACCTCCTCCCACACAAGGAATCCCAGTTCTCACCCTTGGAAAATGTTTCCTAAAGTCCAACCTCAGTCACCCTTGCCCTTAGCCTGATGTCTTTATGTGCTAGCCCCAGCAGACATGGAGAATTGCTTCCTATGCCCTCTCCACTGGGGAAATTCAAAATACTTGAAGGCTGTTATCATGTTTTCCCTCAGTTCTCTACTCTCTAGACTAAACAACCCCAAGTTTTTTAGTGTCTCCTTGCAGGTCATGTCTTCTAGAGCTCTGTTCCTCTTTGCTCTTCTCCTTTGGACCCCTTCCAATGAATCCACATCTTTTCTCAAGTATAGTGCCAAAAGCCAGATTCAATATCCAGCCAAGGTCTTCCTGGGGCTGTGCAGAGCAGATGGATAACTTTGCATTTCTTCTGCATAGCCCTGCCAGCCCAAACTCTGTTTTGCACTGCCGATTCCTCTTCAGCCTGTGATACACTCTGCCCTTCTCAAATGCACCCAAGTCCCAGACAGAGTCTCTTCTTATCAGCAGGGTCCTCTCTGATTGAAGGTTATTTGGCTTTGTTTTTCAGCTCTTTTTGCTGCTTATGCTGAGTTTTGTCAGTTTTAGCAATATAAAAGCCATCCTTTGAGGTTTGAGTGTCCATGTTACTGCTGAGGGAAGGAAGACAGCCTATAGCTCTTCAGACAAATTGCCATGGATTCATGGTCACACCCTCACTTTGTTTCAGAGCCTGAAAGGGTTTGTTCTAAGAGGACAAGAAATCTGCCAGGACCTGTTTCCTTTCCCAGTGCAGCTGTGTCCTAACCCCAGAGAGGTGCTACAGATACTATGATGACTTGACACTCAATGTCAGACTTGATGGGGCTCTGAGCAACTTGACTCTGAGCTCAGCCCAGGATGCTCAGAGCTTTACCCAGTCAGCCTCATAAATTTCCAAGGATGGAGACTGCACAGTGTCTTCGTTCCTTCATTGACTGTCCTCATCATGAAGGTTTTTCTATATATCCAGAAATTATATTAATGGATCACATTTGGTATATCCTCCATGCGCATTACTCCCAATACATAGACATGGACCTAAACCTTAATTACAGCTTTACTGACCCTTGTGCAGCCCCTATCATTCACAGCATAGTCACAAAGTGGGATTTAGAGACATAAACCATGTCACTTCAGGACATGGGTTACTGCTCATGGTAGTGTTGGACTGATGGTTGGACTTGATGATCTTAGAGATCTTTTCCAACCATAATGACTCTGTGATTCTATGTGGAGATACACATGGTTCAGTAGGACCCAGGTCACTCTGTGAGCAGGAGGAGAAAGCAAGGAGAGCACAATGAAGGCAGCAGGTGAATGTCAGCTAATGCATGGGGCTGCTTCATCAACACAGCCAGATGCTTTTGGAGCTGAAGCCACCTTCTTTACTATGAGGGTTGTGAAATACTGGAACAGGTGCCCAAAGGTCAAACTCGATGGGGCCCTGCACAACCTGATATAGTTGGAGACACCCCTGCTCACTGTGTGGCAGTTGGACAAGGTGACCTTCAAGGGTCCCTTCCAATGCAATACATCCTATGATTCAATGACCTGGTTCTGGACCTTCAGAACTTTGGATACTGGTGCAGTTTAAAAAAATACAGAATCTCAAGCAAACATCCAGGCTGAAGTGGAGGCTGCAGGTGGAGTAGCACCATTACAGAGATGTTGGACTCATCCCAAGCCCCAGGAGCTAGGGTCAGAAAAATCAGAATTAAATTGAAATGGGAAAGAAATCCAAACCAGCCCAGGGTGTGTTCATCCAGGATATTCTTTCTTTAACTCTGCCCTACAGTCAAGAAATAATGACGCAGTTATAATTCAAGCATGGTTATGTTTGCAGCCCTTGATTAGATTCAACTAATTAGATTCAGCCAAGATTTTTCTTTCTCTCTTCTGGTTTTCTTTATGCTCCTTAAAGTTTACAGTGTCATTCTGGGTGGGCAAAGGTTGCCAAACAGTTAACAAACTAACCAGCAAATTCTCACAAAGTTCATCTTATCCTGCCGTGTGCTGTTCCCATTGCACCAGGGAGGGGTAGCAGGGGCAGAAGCAGCCTCCAGCTTGCTCTCAGCATTGTCCAGTCCACCAGGACTGTATCTGGGCTTAGTGATGGACCTTAAAAATATCTTTAGCAGGGTCTGTTGCCACAGAACAAGAGGTGATTGTTTTTAACTAAAACAGGAGAGATTTAGACTAGACAGAAGGAAGACATTTTTGGTGCTGACTATGGTAAAACACTGGCCCAGGTTGCCCTGAGAGGTGGTGCATACCCCATCCCTGGAACCATTCCAGGCAAGGTTATTTGGAGCTGTTGAGATGTCCCTGATGACTGTAGGGGGGCTGGACTATGTGACCTTGAGAGATTCCTTCCAACCCAGAGCATTCTGTGATTCTATGAAAACCACAGCTATGACAGTGCAGGAGCACCAGTGAATTCCTTGGTTTGTTGAGGTTTTTCCATGAATACATTGCTGTGTGATGTTAGGATCCTTTTTTTTTTTTTTCTTTAATCAGTCCATGTAGTGTAGGACTGGAAACCCCAATCCCACTGGATCTAAAGGCAGAAATATTTCCTGTGAGAGTGCCAGAGCTCTGGAGCAGGCTGTCCAGAGAGGTTGTAGAGTCTCCTTTGCTGTAGAGATTCCAAACCCACCTGGGCATTGCAATCTTGTGCAGCCTACTGTAGGTGACCCTACTTTAGCAGAAAGGCTGGACTAGATGGTCTCCAGAGGTCCCTTCCAACTTCTACCAGTCTGGGATTCTGTGAAACCACCTGACACTGACAGACCAAGGTTTCACTCCATTGGAAATGAACAGACAAAATATTGTCCAGAAGATAGGAAGAAAAGTGCTACTGTTACAAGAAAACCTCTTAAACAAGCAGAGTATTCAAGGGAAAAGCAAAGTTCCTTAGGAAATAAAAACACCTACCAGATTTGCCTTGGCTGATCAAAGACATCTGGGAGCACAATGTGCAACTTTAGAAGAAAACTCAACAGGTTGCTACCACACAAATAAAATCCAGCTGAAGAAAAAGAGATTAATGCAGAGCAATTTTCTTGGAGATGAACAGAAAATGAAAGAAGACCAGAGAGTAGAGAAGGGATCCACTCTGAGGTATCCATACCCATGACTGACTCAACAAAGCCACAAATCTGACTGCAAACTGCACCAGCACAGAGCTCAAAAACACATGCCAACAAAAGTCAAAGTCAAGAAGCCCTGTGGGGACTGGGGTGTTGTCTTACACACTGAACATCATATGTTGGGGTTCAGGTTGGATATTAGGAACAATTTCTTCACAGAAGGGATTCTCAGGTGTTGGAACAGGCTACCCAGGGAGGTGGTGGAGTTGCCATCCCTGGAGGTATTTAAAAGATGTGTGGATGTGGTGCTGAGGTATGTGGTTTAATGGTAGTAGCTTATTAGTTGTGGTGGATGTTTGAGGATTCTTCTTTGATGGAGAAGGGGCTGAGGTCCATCCCACCTCTCGTACTTGTGACTTTTGTAGATATGAAATCACTTGATTATATTTTCAGTTTCTGGCAGCCACACTTGTGACAGAACTCTGCAATCAGATGCTTTACAGGGCACCCTGACATCTCCAAGCAGTGTCCTGCTAGCGAGGGAGACCATGCTGTCACCTCTAGGATGCCAGGAGGGCCACTTTTCCCACCCCTCTGGCCCAGTACAGGTGTCTCTGACCTGCATCTGTGGTGATCCTCACAGGTTCCCTTTATAACCCGATGAAAGAAATGAACAAATCAGAGGTGTTCTTTCCCACTTTTGCAGCAGAAGATGTTGGGTGGATGTGAACCTGGGAGCCTTTACTTCTGCTCACCAGCTCCATAGGGAGCCTAAGAGAACTGGTTCATCTGGAGGCACCTGAAGTATATGATGAGATGCAGCCAGACATTCACAGATGCTACTCCGTAGCCAGGAGCAGAAGGAAGTTGTGCTGAAGAGGCCATGTGGTGCAGCCCTGTGAGTTTAGGGGTGGCCCATATTGCCCTTCTCCTACAGGTGAGAAGGATCCAGATCAAATGCTAGGAGACAAGTTCAGCAGAGGAAAAACCCAGGAGGACCTCTCATCCTGCGAATGGCTTTTCATGCTCTTGCTCCACCATGTATTGCCCTTTCCCCACAGATGTTACCTTGTTAAAATCACACTTTCTCAGCAGAACCTGCCATACTTAGAATCCAGTCCAGCTCCCTGAAACTGACACTCATTCAAACTGCAATATTTTTTTTAAAAGCCCATTTTCTCTCAGAGAGTCTTGATGGTGATCTCAGGTTTCACACCTCATCTGAGAAAAGTTTTTAAACAAACACTGAAATTCTCACATAATTCCAAGAACTGGGACTTAAGAAATACCACAGAGCTTCCCATAAAATCCTGTGAGTTGGCAGCTCTGCCCATCTTCAGGCTTTCTTCAGAGCAATCAAGTTCAGATATGCAGTTCCTAAAAAGACTAGAAATATCCAAGCACTCCTCAAGTGCCCTGAGCTGGTGAAGGAAAATTAACTCCATGATCTTGCCTGGATTATTATATATCTCATAGAGCTTAAGATGAATGATGGAGGAGACTTTTTAGTAGAGCCTGTTGCAACAGGACAAGGGGTGATAGTTTTAAACTAAAAGAGAAAAGATTCAGACTAGATTTAAGGAAGAATTTTTTTGTGTTGAGTGTGGTGAAACACTCACCCAGGTTGTCCAGAAAGGTGGTAAAAGCTCCATCCCTGGAACCATTTCAGGGGCTGTGAGCAACCTGCTCAAGTTGTAGATGTCTCTGCTGACTGCAGGGGTATAGGACTAGATGAATTTTAAAGGTCTCTTCCAACCCAAACCATTCTGTGATTCTGTGATGTCTCAGCCAAGATCAGCCACAGCAGGGACCCACAGGTGCTGGCTGGCTGCAAGGGTAACACAAGCAAGAGGTGTCACATTCTTCTGTGCATCCCTAACCTACAGCTGGGCTCGAGGAAGAGATGGCCAGCTTGCTGCTGAAGGGAAGGGTGTGTCCCAGCTCCCATGTGAGCCACCCTGGAGCCAAACTACAGTTTGATTAATCAATCGTTCAATCCAGCTCCCTGCCTCCCTCCACATGCAAGAAGGACGAGCCCAAGAGCACACACTCACGGCCTTCGAGGACTGGCTTCAGCAGCCCCTGATAGTGCTGTTTATACAGCTTCCCAATAGAAACAATGTGGATTTTATTAAACCATCCCATTACTGTTTCTCCATGCTGTCATTTCAGACTTCAAACGATGATTTATGTTGGCTCGTAGGTCTTTGTCCTCGCAGCCGCACCGCCAGCAGCATCCAAGGACAACGTGTTCTGGGACAGGACGGTGGGAGTCCTGCTGCTCTGGCTGCGTGGCCACGCCGAGGTCTGCTCCTCCTCTGCCACGCTCTGGGGAACAAAAGGGACCGCCAGCTGGTCAAGGACAGTGACACGAGCTGCACAGCCACCTGGGACCATCCTTCATGGTGCTGTTCTTCCATGCTGATGACTTAAAGAGGCTGCACAGCCTGCACAGCCAAGGGCAATTTGTTTCACTCTATCTGAAGTGGCACAGCTCCTTTTATCCCAGAAAAATTATACCTGCTTGTCACATGCTGTTTTTTGGCCCTAAAAGTTACATTTATACTACCAGGCTGCTTTTAGCCTCCTTTTTTTCCCATTTCTCCACGTCACTACTGGAGTGGGTCCAGAGGAGACCACTAAGAGGATCAGAGGGCTGGAGCACCTCCCCTATGGGGACAGGCTGAGAGAGTTGGGGATGTTGAGCCTGAGAAAGAGAAGGCTTCAGGGAGACTTTTTAGTGGGCTTCCAGTACCTGAAGAAGACCTGCAAGAAAGCTGGGGAGGGACTTCTTACAAGGGTTTGTAGTGATAGAATGAGAGGGAATGGATTGAAGCTGGAAGAGAGGAGATTTAGATTGGTTACTAGGAACCAATTTTGCCTCCTTGCTGCCCATTTTGCATATATGGCAGTTTTCACTTCAGGACTGAACCAGATAATTCACTCAGCAGAGAAAACCTGTCTAGGGACTCAAGGAGTGTCCTTTTGGGACCAATAAGCTTCAGCCAGCCATTCTTGGTCAAGATAAGATGCAGCAATGCCTGGTGTGACTGAGCACCAGTGATAGAGCCAGGAGAGGTTTAGACTTTGTGCACTTCTCTATATATGCTTTAGGAGGTATGAAAAATACTGCTAAATCCATTCTCTTCAAAGTAGTTAGCTGTTGTTGCCCTTCTTGGCCACCTGGGCACACTGGCTCATATTTAGTTGGCTATTGACCACTACTCCCAGGAAAAATCTCAAGGCTTTTGCTGGTAAATTCTGTGTGTATGCATGAGGGCTTCGCTTCCTAAGCTCTCTCTGAGCATCCTCCAGATTATTTTGGTCACTCTTCCTGCCAGTGGGGATATTTCACCCTGTAGGGGTCTCTCAGGGAAGATCTTGCTCTTTGGGGAACCACAGTCACATTACAGTGAACACTGTGAAGAGATTCAAACCTCCTCTCTCACATATGTAAGGTCACAGTAAACACCATAAAACAGAGATTTCAAGTTTTTGGAGTCTAGACTCTGACTTTCCCACTGTTTATATTGGCACCTGCATGCACCAAAACATTTCTGTGCCCAAAACTGTAATACTGATAACCTCAGGGTGATGTCGTATAGAGGAATTTTGGGGCAGCCTGTGAAGAACAGGAAGATGCAGTGCAGTTTATTGTGGATTTTTGTTTCAAAAATCATCACAAGCTGAAAGCAAAAGGCAGAATTAAATCAGATCAAAGTGCGTTTTGTTATCCACAGGTAAGTTTAAGATCCTGCAGCATCACCAAGCTTTCTTTGAACAGCATTGGAAAGTGCATATCCCTGGGCTATGGCCCTCTTTGTGCTTCTTATTTCTTCTTGTTGGCCTATTAGTCTCCTCAGACCCTCAGTTTAACAAGACATCCTCCGGCCAGCCAGGACTTCACATCCATAACCCTACAATAAACCTTAGACCAAACCCCAGGAGCTCATAGCAATGGCCAGACCAGCTCTCCAGACACTGGCTTGCTAGAACTGGAACATGGTTGTCACGATGCACACCAGGTCACCTTGCAGAGAACAGTCAACCATCATGCAGCTGCTTTCACAGAATCACAAAGTCACAGAATGGTAGGGGGTTGGAAGGAACCTCAAAAGATCATTTGATACACACACACACACACACAAAAAAAAACAGGTTCATCTAGAGTAGGTTGCATGGGAACACATCCAGGTGGGTTTTGAAAGTCCCTCTTTGCCCTCCATGCTGTCCCCTTAACTGAGGAATGTGTGTCTTCTTCTAGCTGAGAAGAAGGATGATGCAAATTTTTGCAGTAGTAACAACAAAATCAAACAGTCTTGACTGTTCCTTCCTCCTCAGGATGAAGATTGTTGTGTCTAGTTTGAAGCACCAGTTCAAAGACCACCAGATTTCTTGCCACTGTATTGGGAAGTGGTGGTTCAAAAGCCCAAGTCTCAGATGCTCACCTGGACCTGCCTGAACAGGGAAGAACCAAGTTGGGTTGTATCTGAACAGGCCATAGAGGTACTGCCTGAGATTTACAGGTGAACTCCTCACCTGGACAAGGTGGTAGGACATGATCTCTCTTCTGTGGGGTTTTGCAAAAGATTTAAAAAAAAAAAAGTACAGCTGGAGGGAAGAATATATTGGGAAGGGAATCATATGGCTGGCTGGGCTTTGAAAGGGGATGGGGCGGGACAGGAAGAACATTCCTTTCTCACTACAAACGCCTCAAGCCACTTGGGAAACATCCGACCAGGCCGCCCGCTCTGCACCCTGGGGCCAGCAGGGCTGCTCCTGCTCACCAGCAGATGCTGCGGCTCATCCAAGACCACCACCATAGACTGGGAAGGATGAGGTGCCCGGAAAGAGGCAGCCTGAGCCCCAGATGCTCTGGCTGGAAACGGCTGCATGTGCTGGGTGCAGGTGGCTGACTGAGCTGGCTCACCTTGACTGCAGCCACCAGTGATGGCTCAGAGCTTCTTGGCTGTGTGGATGGAAAAGGAGGGAGAAGGGAGCATGTCACTGCAGGGATGTGTTTTGCAGCTTCATGTAGTGCTCACACCCAGATGCCCTCCCTCTTTCCAGGGAATCATAGGATCATTAAGGTTGGAAAAGACTTCTAAGATCAAGCCCAGCTGTCAAACCAACACCATCGTGCCCACTGAACCATGGCCCAAAACGCCATATCTGAACATCGTTGCTGTGAGCTTTCACCTCAAACAGAGCTCTAAGGTCCCCCATCTTGCTGTGAGGCAAAAAGGATTGAGACCAATTTCAAGACAGGTGTCCTTTCCACCACCTTGTTCCTCAACCCTGTGTTTCTTTGTTCCCCCACTGTTTAATAGGGTTGTCTATTTTTCACCACATTTCTGAGTTATCGTCGAAAGCAGGGTTTGTAAATACATGCAGGTGAAGAATTAACCCCCTTCTCTGCATCTCCATGCTGACAGAGCCATCACTTGGGATGTCAGAACCACCCTAAATGATCACATGAAAATAGCAACTGCTGAGCTAGCCCCAGGTTTCCTCAGTCCCCACATAAAGCAGCACAGCCCCTTACATTGGCTTCTACACACGTCCAAGAGGAAAGTTGCAGCCCTGCTCCCCAACTGCTGCATGCAATGCCACCAAAACTGGTGTCTGGATAGACCTCATCCTGCAGTGGGCTTTCTTTTTGTATTATTTACAAAGGCCTGGCTTTTCCTTTTGATAATTATCAGCTATGCTGATGTGCTTTTTTTCCCTTTGAAGTCAGTTTTGTCTCCACACATGCTCGCTGCTGCTTCGAGATATGTTTTTGTCCCAGATTGCTCAGGACACCCATGAAGAGACTCCTCCCTGGCAAAAAACTACATGGGGAAGGTCTCTGCTATTTCCCAAATGGGTACTAGCTTCTCAATAACAGCCAACAGTGCTTGTCTCCTGCAGGTCTTGTAATGAGTGAACTCTTCCTGCAGAGAAACCCATAATGATGGTCTTTTTGCTCCTACCAGCTGGCTGATGAACAGGGTCATAGAATAGGATAATTTTGGTTGGAAAAGATCATCAAGTACAACCATTAACCCAACACTGCCATGTCGCCACCATAAGCATGGTATTTGGCATTTTGAGATTTGATAAGTTAGGTGTGTTTTGCTTTGCAGGACTGACACAATGCAGAGGATGCAGCCAGCAAATGTATAAGCAGCTGTGATCATTCCCACCCAGGTCTCCACACCACCCTGGGGACACACAGCACATGGTATGGGGTTGTTAGAGCAGCAGGGCATGGGGGAGCACAAGGAAACCTCCAGGACAGCAAAGAGCCTGATTGCAGCAAGGATCTGACCAGGATTCTTCAGATCAACATAACCTGGGGTTGGACAGGGTCCAGCATCCTGAGAGCCAATCCTTTCCCACATCTGGGAAAAGCCACCACAGAAGCTGCAACACTAGCCAGCAGGGATGGAAGCAGAGCACAGCTCACCCTTGGCAGGCAACAGGTAGGGAGCAGAATTTCCCCCTTTATTTTCTCCTCCTGAGCAGAAAGGAAGGGGTTTGGAGCTGGAGGGAGAGGCGTGATAGTTTAAATCAACAGTTTGCTGTTAGTGCTGAAGAAGCCTGCTCCGCACATTAAGCTGGTAAACAAACTGTGCTCTGAGAAAGAAAAGCCTGTTTATAAAAGCTCCTCTTGACATTCACCTCCTCAAACAGAGCAAAGCATGTGCTAGAAATAGATGCATGAATGATCGAGTCTGTTTTGAGTCTCCTCTCTTCAACAACCAAGGAAATCCCTATGTACAAACATTTAAACTGGAACATCTGGAGTGCAGTAATTTTATCTTGAAGATCCACATCAAACAAACCTGCAGCTCAGCCCAAGAAGATATACAAATATTTCCCCAAGGAGACCCCAGACTTAGAACTTGGGTACTGGGAAACTTGTGATTTAAAAGAAAGATAATTCAGCATCTCTTTATCCACGCCTGACAAGTATGCTTTTGGAGGGCATTCGCGTGGAATTATCACTCTTAATCAAACCCGAAATGAAACAGATTTGTCCCAATTACTTGATGCAGGCCCTGGAATACCCAGTTGAAAATTTATAACTCAAGAAACCTGATGCATCGTATGCAGCTAGAACTTTACCCCAGAAACTCCACGTTGGTTACACTCTTTCTGTAGGGCTGAAATGCTAAAATAAGCACCCAGCCATATATAGCACAGCACGTTGGCACTCGTGGCGGTGGGGAATGACTGGATTCAATTTTCCATGGAAGATGACAATTAAAATTGCTTTCTTTGGTATATCCCGTCCTTTCTGTTGCTTTTTCTGCGCTCAGAGTAAATTTAGGAAGCCGAGCTCCTTTTTCCCCCCTCAAAATCTCACTTCCAGTTTCCATCTTATTAAAGACATGACTTAACTTTAATGTGTGTAACATAAACGGCATCGTAAAGAGGAAGAATTAAAACAGCATGGGAACATTTTGTAGTTGGAAGCAGGGGAAATGGTGCAGCACATTTCCTTTTTTGGTTGTTGTTGTTTATCCAGTGGATGAACCTTGGCGTTCCCTCTCCTACCGAATGCTTCCCTTGCCTTGCAATAATTGGGAATTCCACTTTTTGCAAAGTTATTATATTATATCCACAAATAATCCATCTTGTCAAGTCCATCTCGGACATTCGAAGATAAAGTTGGAGCTGAGTCACTGCAGACATCTGGAGAAGGTTCATTACTTGTAATTGCGAGCCCCTCTGTTAATGCACCCCATGAGAAAGGAGCTGACAGGCTGCATATTTCTGCAAACTGTTCCCAGAAAGAACCAATTTCCTGACTTCCATGTGGTGTCAATAATATAGGCATGAGATGGAGCAGTGCTTATGAAATATTAAATCTGCTTACAGGACCCAGCTATAAGCAAATTCAGACCACCTGGGAGATGGGAGGTTTGGGTAGGGTATGTGGAGTTTGGCACTCACCAGGTAGGTGAGACCAATAGGTTCTAATCTCTGCATTTGGGTTTATTTACCACAAAACTTCCTGATGGAAGCTGGCGGGGGGGGGGAGGAGTGGGGGTGCAAGAGGGTGGAGGAGGTAAAATACATTTCTTCACGTTTAGGACTCAAACACTCAAACCTTTCAAATCACTGACATTATTAAATTTACTATCACAAGCGGACAGAGATCTTATTATTCATCAGGAAAAAAAAAAAGGGGGGGGGGTTGGGAAGAAAAAAGAAAACCCACACAAACCCAACCAGGCTGATATTTCATGGCTTTTGAGTTAGATCATTTTGGTTCGTGCCAATGAAAACAAAGCATTAAGTGTTTTGATGTTTTAATATAATGATTTAATTCTCTCATTGATATTAGAACCCAGAAACACAACAAACACCAAGACCCCTTTCAAAATCCTTGCGACAGAGCAAAGGCTCTTAAATCACTTCAGCACTCCCACCTCCCGTTGCACAGTGGAGATTTTATGCCAGGGACTTTGCAAAGAGGGGGTCCTTGCCATCACAGAAGTGCAGTTTGATGGTGCTAACCTGCCTTTGGTGAGCTCACCCGTGGGCGCTGAAAAACATCTGGGCTCTTTCTGCTGGCAAAAGCAGCAGTTCCTTGACCTCGGAGCAGATCTCTTCACTTGAGCTCCTAAAGCAACCTTTTCACTAGTTTACCCCAAATTTTCCATTCCTTGTGCACTGCTCCCCAGGAGGCAATTCAGCATCCCCAGGCTGGGAGCAGATGGAGACATGGAGCCATGGGAATGTGGAGAAAGGAATTGTAAGGGACTTTATGCAAGGGTTTGTTGTTATAGGATGAGAGGGAATGGTTTGAAGCTTGAAGAGGGCAGATTTAAACTGGATGTTAGGAAGAAATTCTTTACAGGGAAGGTGGTGAGACACTGGAACAGGTTGCCCACAGAGGCTGTGGATTCCCCCTTCCTGGAGGTGTTCAAGGCCAGGTTGGACAAGGCCTTGAGCAACCTGGTCTAGTGGAACCTGTCCCTGTCCATGGCAGGGGACCTGGAACTAGAAGATGTTTAAGGTCCCTTCCATCCCAAACAATTCTATGTTTCTATGGTTCTAGGATTAAGACACTACTTATGCTGTACTCCCCAGTATTCAGGGCTGGAAATAAAAGACAGTTTTCCTCCAAGAAAGATGAAAAGAGGAAACAGGGGACAAACAGGCCTTCAGAAGAGCAACACTAACATGCCAGCATCCCTATGGCGACATTTTCCTCTGTGCTGCCCAGAAAGTCGAGGGAAAACATTGCATGGGACTTACTAGCAATACCTATCAGGAGGAGAAGCTGAGATGATGGGGACAGGCTCCAGAGGTGGTAGAAGATGGGTACTGCACATGGCACTGCAAACCAAGATCTGTCCTATATCAAGCTGGGACATGCAGAATCATAGAATGGACTGTGTGGTCCTGTGTATATGATAGTCTTGTCATAAAGCAGAAAGGGGCTAAGAAGGCAGCCTTGGTTCACAGAAGATGTGAAGCTTCATGCTTGATCTGCTCCTGGAGTATCCCAAGAAGCTCAGACCAGGGCAGAACCTCTTCTCTGAAGATATGCTGCCTTGAGCACTGTGGTATCTCACTGCTGTCATACATTCATGGTGCAGCTCAGTATCCCCTTCTTGCAATAGAGCAGAGCTGTATTTTGCCAGAGCGTTTGTGACACCTCTGGCTGCTCTACTTGGCTGTCCATCTCATCTCCAGCTCTGAGACCCTAAATCCTTTTTTTCTGGTGCAATCCTTCCTGGTACTGAGCACAGAAGAAATGCAGATGAAAACAGGGGCATGCAGCACTGAATCTCACAAGTCATTTATCAGTTTAGCAAGGAGATCTCATTAACAGGCTGTTATCTCCAGCAGAAAGCAGCAGTAGAAAGGAGACACCAGGACTAGCTCACCAACCTCAGGTCACCTCTCTGGCCCATGCAGTTATCAGTTATCAGTGTCTGCAGCTCTCCAGGTGCTCAGGGAACAGAGATACTCCTCACCACCTGCAGATCATTTTACCACCACTGAAAACCAGAGTCATTTGGGTGTCACTGCCCATCAAGGTTTTTGCTAGCCACGGTTTGAGGAGGGGTGTGAGCCATCTCCCTGAACCGTGCTTATTCAGCCCAAAAGAGGCCTGTCCACCCTCTTCCTGATGCAGGGAACATACAATCAGAGAATCATTAAGGTTGCAAAAGACCTCTAAAATCATCAAATCCAACTGTCAACCTAACACTACCATAACCACTAAACTGTGTCCCAAAGTGCCACAATTAGATAATTTTTTAAACATCTCCAGGGATGGTGACTCCACCACCTCCTGGGCAGCCTGTTCCAATGCCTGACCAGACTTTCAGGAAAGGAATATTTCCTAACATCCACCCTAAACTTCCCGTGAACTTGTTGCATCACCCCCAGCCTTTCCCTTTGCTCTTCTTGATGGCTTGTAGTGACCCTTTCAACATATTTCCTGGAGTATTGTAAAACATTATCTCAGTGGGCTCCCTGCAAAATAAACCAACAAAACTGCATCAACCAAAGCAGTTTGGGTAGTGCTGTCCTTTTGGTCTGCTTTCTCCCACATCAAACCAGGTTCCCACACACAAGGGGGAACAGGTTTAAACTGGAAGAGGGGATATTTAGACTGGGTATTAGGAAGAAATTCTTTACAGTGAGGGTGGTGAGACACTGGAAAAGACTGCCCAGGGAAGTTGTGGATGCCCCCTCACTGGAGGTGTTCAAGGCCAGGTTGGAGAGAGCAACCTGGTCTAGTGCAAGGTGTCTCTGCCTGCGGCATGGGCATTAGCACTAGACGATCTGTAAGACCCCTTCCAATCCAAACCCCTCTATGAAACTCCATAGATAGCAACTCTGAACATTTCCCAGACCTTCACAGTAGACCTTGGAACTGTCTCTCTTGATTAATCAGTTGTTTCACAAGCCATGCGTTTCTCCTGTACAATCCCAGTGTTTTGCTTATAAGCTGTATTATAACCGGGAATCAATCTTCTTTATTTGACCATTTAGGACGGATTCACACATCATTTTACCATTACTTAGGATAGGTTCAGCCTCCAGGATCTTTCAGGTTTCAAGCCTGGCTGTGGTGGTTTTGGTTCTTTGCTGCTGCTTGTTATTATGTGGAAGAAAAAAAAAAAAAAGAAAAAAAAATACAGCCACAGACTTCAGGGCTTTCTGTTGTGGCTTGAAGAAGAAGAACACAGGTTGTTTCATCACATGCTTGTGAGACATGTGTTACCCAGCTCATTAATTCACAACAGTCCTTGTTTTCTCTGCCTTTTTCATGCTGATCTGATACATTTGTGAAGTCCGGGGTTGTACTGCAAGTGATTAATGCTGCAGTGAAGCCTAATAAACTGAGATTCCAACCAAAAAAAAAAAAAGTGTGAAAAATGTAATCTCTAATGTTCTGAAAGCTCACATATGACAAAACCCATAAATCACCCCAGAAGCAGTCATTATGGTGAGTTACTAACTAGATTATACAGCTGCATTTGTCATAATTTCCCATTACGTAGAGAATAAACCTATCAGCCTGATTTATGGCAGAGGGCTTCACAATATGGGAAATGGGACCTGTGTTGTTCTGTAGCAAACGAAGAGAAATGTTGTGTCTGCTCGAGTGCAGGATGGAAAAGGCAGGAGAGGAGATCTTCCCTTTTGCTCACTGCCATTTGAAGGCACCCATTCAGTGCCAACAAGTACATAGAGAGGAGTCAGGCTGACATCCATGGGATCATAGAATCACAGAATGGTTTGGGTTGGAAAGGACATTTTGCAGGTCATCTGTGCAGGCTGGGGGATGAAGAGGTAGAGAGTGGTCCTGAGAAGAAGAACTTGGGGGTGCTGGTGGATGAGAAGCTCAATGTGAGCCGGCAGCATGCGTCCACAGCCCAGAAGCCAGTCATGTCCATCCCCAGTAGCATGGGCAGCAGGTAGAGGGAGGGGATTTTGCCCCTTTGCTCTGCTCTTCTGAGACCCCAGCAGTGCTGGGTCCAGTTCTGGAGTCCTCAGCACAGAAGAGACATGGACCTGCTGGAATGGGGCCAGAGGAGGCCACAGCAATGATGGGAGGGCTGGAAGCCCTCTGCTGTGAGGACAGGCTGAGAGAGTTGGAGTTGTTCAGCCTGGAGAAGAGAAGGTTCCAGGGAGACCTTCTGGTGGCCTTTCAGTGCTTAAAGGGGCCAATAAGAAAGATGAGGAAAATCTTTTTAGCAGGTCCTGTTGTCACAGCACAAGGGGTGATGGTTTTAAACTAAAACTGCTCTGTTCAAAAGGTTTGAGCAAGATGACATTTGAAGGTCCCTTCCAATTTCATGCAATGCAATCTGTGAATCTTTAAAAGAGGGGAGATTTAGACTAGATAGAAGGAAGACATTTTTGACAGTGAGGGTGGTAAGACACAGGCCCTTGTTGCCCAGAGAGGCAGTAGATGTCCCATCCCTGGAACTGTTCCATGTGGGGTTGAACAGGGCTCTGAGCAACCTGTTTTATTTGCAGATATCCCTGCTGATTGCAGGGGGGTTGGACTAGATGACCTGCAAAGGTCCCTTTCATCCCATGGCATTTTATGATTCTGTGATAACAAGGGTAGGCTGCATTTCTCTGGAGGTCCAGTGTGTTTTCCAGACCACTGCAGAGCCAGTTACATCCTCCTACAGCGATCTCTGTATCACCACGCTGCTCTGGATTGCATGAGAATGTCTGCAGCAGCTTGAGAGAATTCCAAGCCCTTCCAGAGAGACAAACAGTGAGCTGAAGAGGCTGATTTACTAGCAAGCACAGCTGATGAAGGCAACATCAATGAGGACATTTGGCAAGCCCAGCTCCACACAACCAGAGCCTGCCTGTCTGTGGTGGTACAGACTGTAATTAGCCAACACTCATCTGCTATATGCAGCAAGGATAAATATTGACAAACCTCCCAAGGATCTCCATTTATTCAGCAGCTGCTGAAAGCCCTAGGTGGTTTGGTAGCCTGGTGCATCTGTCTGTCACCACAAGCTGCCACCCACTCTTAGGGCAGCTCACAGCCAAGAGCAAGGAAGAGGATGCCCATGTCCTCCTCTTCTAATTAGAATATCACAGAGGCTGGTGAAACAGGGACAAAGCTCAAGTGTGAACTCCTCCTTGCCTGGGTTTGCTGCTAGAGATCAGACACCGCAGGCTGATAGCACCTACCTACCCAGGAGGAGCTAGAACACCACATTTTGCTGCTGGGTTCTTGTAGGACTCTGTGGCCTTCTGTGTCTCAGCTTCCTCACCTGCCAAGTAGAATCATAGAACCAGAGAGTGTTAGAGGTGGGAAGAGCACTCTCTAGAGATCAACTAGTCCAACCCCCCTGCCAAAGTAGGATCACTTAGGGCAGGCCACACAGGAACACATCCAGATAGGTTTTGAAAGCCTCCAGAGAAGGAGACTCTACAGCCTCTCTGGGCAGCCTTCTCCAAGGCTCCATCACTCTTACAGTAAAGAAGTTTTTCCTCATGCTGAGGTGGGTGTAGGAAAGACTGCTCTGTCTGACCTACCGAAACAAACCCACAGTCACCATGTTCAGCTGCTCAGATTCTCTGTCTGGAGCACCTCAAAGCAACAGGGAACTTTCTTTCTTTTATTTTTTTTTTCAGATGGAGCAGCTACAGTCACCTAACACAAAAGCTCCCCGTGATCCTCCTCCCAAAGATCAGGGAGTCAGAGAAGAGAAGGAACCTGAACAAGCACTTTTGCCTTTCTAGTTGTGGAGGATCAAAAGCAGTTTGTGGGTTGTGAAAGGAAGAAGTTGACAGGTCAGAGTAAGCCAGAAGCTTTGCAGCCAGAGGCCACATGCCTGGAGATCTTACATTCCCCTGAGGGTCTCCTACTATAGTCTCAACAGACAATTTAAACATCCCAGAAAGGGCCCAAACATGGAAGAAAAGAGGCTGTATTTGTTCCTCCAGGGATTTCTACTGGTTGCCATTGATGCAATAGGCAAATGCAATAGAAAAAAAGCAGTGCCCATAAAAATGATGGGGTGCCCCAGGTGCTGTAGCTCAAGAGACTCCACAGTCCCAACTCACCCATGGACCAGGTTGCCAGATATTGGGTGAAGCACAGCAATATGACTTTTTAGTTATTTATGGAGAACTCTAGCCTCTGTGTCACCTTCCAAGGGCAGAAGAAGAATGAAGGGCGTTGAAAAATTGGATAAAGGGTGAGACCATGCTGCCACCCTTCTGAAAACTAGGAAAAGGTCTTTCAAGAATGATCTTCAAAGTGAGCACATGTTGTTTGTGCTTGCTCTAGTGACAGCAAGCAACAGCAACAGCTAAGTGTAACCTGAGCAAAGCACCTTATCTCTGTGACACCTGGAAGGCGACTTGCTAGACCTTATCGCTCAGCAATACTTTGATCTACCAGGTGGGAGTGAAAGGAAGGGATCCCACATGTTTCTCAGGAGACTTCTCCACTCTGAGCTCTCCTGGTCCGCCTAAGCCCACCTCCAGCTCCGTCTCAGATTCCCACACCAGCAAAGCACCTGTGGAGCTGAAATCTACCTCGAAAAACAACTGAAACAAATCAAACAGAAGAAAAACCTTTTTTAAGGCAGCTAGGAGAGCTTGCTTTGGCCAGACAGCAGAGCCCTCTTCAGTCCAGTGGTGGGTAGTGAACAGCTGGTTGAACCAAGGTGACCTTGCAGGCACTGGCAATTCACAGATTCATAAATTCATAGAACAGTTTGGGTTGGAAGGGACCTTAAAGATCATTTAGCTCCAACCCTCCCCCCTGCCATAGGCAGGGGCACCTTCCACTAGACCAGGTTGCTCAAGGCCCCATCCAACACCTCCAGGGAGGGGGCATCTACAACTTTCCTGGGCAGCCTGAATCTCCTAGCTGAGCCAAGCACGGGGTTTATCTGGTGCTTTGGGGCAGCCAGAAGCAATGCCTTCAGGGCACAACCAGATGTACCCAGTCATCAAAGTGGTCACCACAGTCAGAAAACAAGGATCTGTCAAAACCAGAGGGTGGGAAATGATCATAAAATTAGAGATTAAAATTCTAGGAGGAAGTTGTGGCTTTTTTATCGTAAAATTTTGGGCTAGAGGAGGAAAACAAAAATAAAATAAAGGGAGAGAGGAAAGAAGCCCACAATCTGAAGCTAATAAATAAAAAAGAAGTGATTTAAGAAAACATGTCATCATGTGACAAGGTAGTTTTTCTTGCAAGCAGGTGCACCACAGTTTTAGAAATATTAAATCTTAAGAGGTTTGCATTGCACAATAGATGGCAGCCAGAAAGCATTTTGATGGATTTTGGCAGAGTTTCAGATGTCATGGTATTTTTTTTTTTTCTTTAAAGCTTCCATCAGCAGGAGGGAAAGTCATGCCAAGGAAAAGGAATCAAATCTGGATGCAGCAAGGCTCACATTCAGACAGAGGCTCTCTGCCAGATGCTACAAGGGCCAGATCGGAAACAACCACATTGAGTTCATTACTAAAAGTGCATAATCAAAAGCCTGCATAAAAGAAAAAAAAAGTTTAAAAAATTAGAAATAATAATCTGTTTAATACTTAGCTAAATTCTCAACTGTTGAAATAGATTTGAAGAAAAACTCATCATAACCCCCTCTTCCTGTGCAGAAATTCCTCCCTGTTCTCCAAGATGTCCATGAGATGGCAGGAGTGCACTCTCCTTAGCTGAAGAGGGGGTGACATTGGTTCCATTTCATACAATCAGAGAATCATTTTGGTGGGAAAAGACCTCTAAGATCATTGAGTCCAACCATTATCTAACTCGACAAAGTCTGGTACCAAACCATGTCCCCCAGAATCTCATCTCTGTGTCTTTTAAACACCTCCAGGGATGGGGATTCAACCACTTCCCTGGAGAGCCTGTTTCAGTGTTTGAGAACCCTTTCAGTGAAGAAGTTTCTTCTAATGTCCAACCAAAACCACTCCTGGTGTAACTTAAGGCCATTTCCTCTTGTCCCATAACTTGTTCCTTGGAGAAGAGATCAGGCTCCATCTGGCTCCAACTTTTCAGGGAATTGCAGAGAGCCAGAAGGTCTCCCCTCAGCCTCCGTTTTTCCAGCATGAACATTCACAGTTCTCCAGTTCCCCAGGAATCTCACTCCAGCTGGAATCCTGGAAGGATTTAAAAGCTATGTAGATGTGATCCTGAGGGACATAGTTCAGTGGTGACCTGGCAGTGCAGGGTTCACAATTGGACTTGGTGATCTTAAAGTCTCTTCCAACCAAAACAATTCTATGATTCCATGATCAGATGCATACAAGAGTCACCATGCATGTTTGCCTTGTACAGCAGGGGATGGGGCTTAGGAGACACTGAGGGAAACCCAAAGCCTCAGAAGATCTGCCCAGCAGATCAAAGCCCCACTCCTTCTCCAGTGTCCCACCTCACATCAGGCACTGCCCAGGAAGCATCAAGCTGCATTCCCAGGGACATCACTGCAGCCTGCAAACAGCTCCCTGCACTTCAAGGAGACACTGCTCCCTACTTAAGACCACCATGACAGACACACAGAGCCAATGGGACAGGTGAATCATCTCAAGAAGCTGGTGTTTGCCTGTATCCATGGGGAGTCTAATTTCTGGTTAAAGACAATGTTCAGGAAACAGTGGGACAGGAGCAGTGTGAATCCAACAGCTCTACAACCTGGCTTCTGAGAGCCCACAAAGCCCCAGGGACAGCAAGGGGATGTCATGGGAATACACAGCTTTGAAGAGGTGAGAATGGGGTGGGAATTGTCCCTTTCTCATCAGGACTACATCATTCATAAGGTTAGTGCCCCATTTACAAACATGTGATCCCACAAGACTTGGCACTTAACAGACATCAAATCTTGAACACTTAACTTGACTGGAATCACTGTTGCTGTCTCCAGAGTTTAAATAAAGTATTCAAACCCCTCTTCCAAATGCATAAATCCCATTCTAGTGCCCCCTGATGTCAGGGAGGTGGTGCCTGGCAACATTACTGGTCTTTGGATCAGGCCTCAGAAGAGCAGCTGCAAGATATTAAGCAGCAGGCTCAGAAATTCATCTTTGCATTAACTTGGTCTAAACCTTTGTAAATAACTCACGATAGGTCAGGAGAAAAAAAAACAATAATTAAAAAAAAAAAGAGGCTAAGAGCTCATATCTGGTTGTGTTCTGCTGTCCTATAAAATAAGCTTAGGCTCTGAAGAAAGAGGGAATCTTGCTGAACAAATTTGCCCAGAGTGGTGGTAGTTTCCATTCCACAAACCAAATCAATCAAGAAGTACAGAAATCACCATGAGGATTCTTCGCCTTTTTTCCCCAGTTTCCTCCCTGTTCTGTTCAACATTTCCACTGTGACTACTTCCTACCACCTCCTGACTCCCAAGGCTTTCCTCCCCCTGCTGCACAAAGTGTGACAGCTCCTGGGAACTATCTGCTCATAGCATGTCAAAACAAGATGATACAGGGAGGAGGAACAGGTAGGTTTTCTACTGCTAGGAGGTATCAAGGATGGTGTGGCTGTATCACAGAATCAGAGAATGGTAGGGATTGGAAGGGACCTCTGGAGATCATAGAGACCAACCCCTCTGCCAAGGCAGGTTCATCTAAAGCAGATCACACAGGAACACATACAGGTGGGTTTTGAATGCCTCCAGAGATGGAGACTCCACCACCTCTATGGCCAGCCTGTTCCAGTGCTCCATCACCCTTAAATTAAATAAGTTCCTCATCACATTTAGACACAACTTCTTACTTTCAAGTTTGTGCCCATTATCCCTTGTCCTGTCACTGGGTGCCACTGAAAAAAGATTGGTCCCATCAGGGGATACCAGGCTTTAGGTGGACAGGTCTGTCCCAATTTGGGGTGTGGGTGAATCAGTTCACCTCTTCTAGCTCAAGTGGTGCCTACCAGCAGTTCAAAGTGTCATAATAAAACAAACTATAAACTCAAGAGCTTTTTCTTTGGTTTTGTAAGGAGGTTCTAAAGAGGCAAGTGCTATGACCTTGCTCAGATGGGAGTTTGGTGGCATGATTAGCACCACCCCAACTGGGGAAACAACAACTCAGCTGGGAAATACCAAGCAGGAATGGAGTAAAGATGGACAGTGATAGCTACACATCACGTGAAGATCTCCCCCAGGCAGAAACAGGGAAATATGAGCATGTTTTCCATCATGCAAAGGACAGGATTCCCGCACGGCACCGGCATATGCTGAGCAGCTGCGAAAGGTGGGGATGGAGCATTCTGTGCTGTCACTTCTGGGGAAAGCAGCCAAATGCATTGACACTTTTCATGGATGCTGGCTCTAAACCAAATGGCTTTACAGCAGGACTTCCAGATTACTACACAGACCACTGCATGTGCTGCTTCTGTGGTCTTAAAACCCATCTATGTAAATACTCATTCCTTTTTTCACCATGATAATCAATTTCTGCCCTAAACCTCCACTTTCCAGTTCACATTTCTCTGGTGTTCATAAGGATCCCTCACTGCAAGAACAACATTAGTCCCCTCACTACAAGCACACTGAGGTGCTGGAGCATGTAAAAAGAAGACCAACAAAGCTGGTCTTCTTTTTACAATTCTCATAAGGAGCTGCTGAGGGAAATGGATTTTCTAGCCAGGGATAAAGGAGGCTGAGGGGAGATCTTCTTGCTCTCTCTAGCTCCCTGAAAGGAGGTTGGAGCCAGGTGAGGTTCAGTATCTTCTCCCAAGAAACAAACAACAGGAAGAGAGGAAACAGCCTCAAGTTGTACCAGGGAATATTTAGACTGGACATTAAGAAAAAAATTCTTCCCTGAAAGGGATGTCAAGCCCCAGAACAACCTGCCCAGGGAAGTCGTGGAGTCCCCATCCCTGGAAGGACTGAAAAGCCATGTAGATGTGGTCCTGAGGGACATAGTTTAGTGGTGACCTGGCAGTGCAGATTGGACCTGATCTTAAAGTCTCTTCCAAACAAAATGATTTTATGATACTATGATCTTAACAAAGCTAAGAAATCTCAGGTCTCATGTTGCCTGTGTCAAGGGATATTCGGCCCTTGGTGAGGGCAGCACTCATGAGACCAGCTCCATATGAAAGGCCTTTGCAGAGCCCAAGCCCAACTGAATTACATTGCAGAGACAAAAGGGCAGCCAAGGGCTTGCTTAAATGGATCAAAGCTTGAGGAGGGGAGATTTAGACTGGATATTAGAAAGATATTCTTTACAGTGAGGGTGGTGAGACACTGGAACAGGTTGCCCAGAGAAGTCATGGGTGTCCCCTCCCTGGAGGTGTTCAAGGCCAGGTTGGATGAGGCCCTGAGCAACATGGGATAGTGCAAGGTATCCCTGACCATGGCAGAGGAGTTGGAACTAGATGATCTATAAGGTGTCTTCCAACCCAGTCTATGAATCTATGAATAAACTGCTCCTGAAATGTGGTCTGCTCTGGAACAAAGCACAATCATTGATTAACACCACACACAATCAACCATTCAAAGCTCCAGGAGGACCTGCAGACAGAATTGGTCATGGCACAAGGTGGGCAGAGCACCTGGCCCCAGATCGCTGTTGAATTAGGTGTTGGAGCAGAGTAGATTGTAACAGCAGTACCAAACCAGATGCAGTGGTGGTTTCCTATCAACAGGGATTACATTGGTTAAACCATGCATTTGATAGTGACTAATTGAGGAGAGCTCAGAGGGGCTGAGAAATGAAAGAGGGAATCAGATACTCCAAAGCTCGCCCGCTTCGAGCGCTGGCACAGAATGTTCAAAGCCAAGGCAGCGCAGGTGCATATTCCCAACTGCAGGCTCTTCTCTTCTGCAATTTCAAACTGGGTTGGCAAACGACTCAAGTTTTCCACAGGAGCTACTGTGGCTGCAAAACACTTCCCAGGCTCCAGCTGCCATCTCGTGGCCATACAAGACATCGTCCTATTTTTTTTCCCTTCTGATCTACCACCATTCATGGCTCAAGCAGTACTTTTCCAGGATCAGTAATGTCAGAAATTTCTGGGAAACTTCTGGTTGGAAGCATCATATTCCCAAATCACAGTGGTTTTGGCCTTTTCACCATGCATTAGAGAATAGAGATAGGATAGGAATAGAGGAATAGAGAGGATACTTTATTTTCCAGAATAGAATAGGAATAGAGAGGATACTTTATTTTCCACCAAGTGACATTTGAACGACATGGACTCTAAGGGAGGGGAGGTGTTTAACGTTGCTTGTCAGCCTTGAGAGCTCCAGGGAAATTCAAGCAGTGCTCAGCCACACTCTCAGGTTTAAACTTTGCTGCTACATTCTCCTGGTTCATACCCTCCAGCCCACCACTCCAGGCCAAGAGTCTTCAGAACACTGAAGGGTTTAGAAAGCCAGCAGGCCAAGCTACAGCACACTCCTTTGAGTTGGAAGCACTGCTTTTTGGCTCTGTCCTCTGATGGCCTATGAAGACAATTCCTTGTGCTGATATTTTCTGGAGCAACTGCAAAGGGGATAGAAATTCTGTGTATGGTTCACCATTGCTGTAACTGTTCATGTATCCTGCTTCCCACCACCATCTCTTGGGTATCTGTGGTCTATCAGCTACACATCTGTACCAGTTGAGTGGCAAACCTGCTGTGCAGTGCCAGGTGCCTGAGTAGTCCTGGAGGCAGTGAGTTGCTCTAAATCATGTCTTCTTTGGGGCATGTCTTCTTTGGGGAGTAAGTCAGAGTTACCAGATATGCTGGGTCTTCTACAGAGAAACTGAACTTGAGTAGTAGATCATAAAGTCATAGATTCCTAGAATACCAGGGTGGAAGTGGCCTCAAGGATCATCTAGTCCAACCTTTCAGAGTAAGAATATAGTTTAAATGAGGTGGCCCTTCCCACCCTTCCCACAGATCCTTCCCCAGCACTGACAAAACATGAAGTCCAGCAAAAAGCTTGGTTAAACTGTTAAAATAATTATTTTTTTAATTTAAAATCTGCACAATAGCTCTATGAACGTTATTCACTCTAGAGGAAACAAAGTCTGCTGGCACTTTACGGCTGTCTACAGGACGACTTGCCTTAGGTGACCATACTGATACAAGTGTGGCCCAAGAGTAACTCAGCAGATAATCCACGATGGATGTTTGTGTCTCATGAAGGCCAGTGAAGAAGATCTTGTCCACCAGTACACTCTATACTTGCTGTAGGTCACCACATCTCTAGCTGTCAGGCAATGTCCAGCAAGCATTTGCTCTTTCAACCATTGCTTTGTTACATATAACTAAACAGCAGTGCATGGCCAGTCACGTAACTCCTGCCCAAGTGCCACTTAATTTCTGGGACAAGACTGATCTCTGATGCCAGGAGCTAAAGTTGGCACTAAATTTAAGTTCTAGACCTTCAACCCCTGGCATTCAACTTAGGCCTGTAGAAAATCCTCAGAAGAGCACTTGTGTTTTGAGTGTGTCCAAAGCAAAGCAAGGATCATGCTCCAGAAGGACCTTTGGACCAATCACCACAACAAAAATGTTCCTGACTGTTGTGTAAGGTCCTCATATCAGATGAGGCCACTTTCCTTCTACATACCTCTCTCATTTGGAGTAGATTTTGGATCAAGCCTTCATATCACATGCTAATAATAAAATCCAAAAGTTTCCCCTGAAAAGAGTGTGATCTGCAAACAGCAAAATTAATGGCAGCTACAGGCTGAAACAGAGCAGTGAATGTGTAAGGAGAGAAGGAGTCACTTAAATTGACTTCTAATGCCCTAGAGAGCTAGACTATGTTACATGTCCTCAGAATTAGGTCAGATTTCATTGTCCAGCTCATGGGGGCTGCAGGAGATGAGATAATGGAAAAATGCAAGTCACATAGGGCCCACTGTATGAAAGTACACTGAATCCACAAAGAACCACCAAAAATATATCTCCTCTCTGCTGCAGGACCAGGCTTTGCCCAACCAAGCCCCAGGAGCAGACAATCCTACCCTGGGCACTGCATCAAGCATGGCCACTCACAGCAGGACCCTGGAGGAAGACCAGCTGAGGATCCATGTTGAAGCTCATAAACACCTCATGCCAGAGGTTTAGTCACATCCCAGCAAACTAGGTCCACCAAACATCTTGGGGTGAACTCTGATTATAGCTTCTCTTGGCTCAACCAGCCAGCTCGCTGTTTGTGCAGGACTGATGCAAGGTTCCTGTAATCAACTTTGTAATCAACTTTGTAATCAACTGGCCAAACAGTTCCTTCTTAGCTGAACCTGCTTGCAGATCAGATGAAAGCACATTTCACGTACTTTGCTCAACCTGGAGATAAGAATCACTACGAGGAAAGGATGTTAGCTGCCAAGTAAGCAAGGTTTGTAGCAGCATTGGGAGGAGGAAATGGTTAAAGAAAACCTTCACGACAACACTGGTGGATTTGGCTTTAGAAAAATACTGAAGATCCTCAAAACCCAAAATATCAGCAAAAATTTGGTAGGGTAGTTCTACCCTTCGGTTCTTTTGTTCTGTCATTGGTCTTGGCCATGAAATTTCATTCTCTCCTGGTGATTCCTAGACACTACCACAACTCCAGCAGTATCTGAGCTACCTTTCTGCAAAGCTGAGGTGCTGGTGAGCTGTGAAGACCTCTTCATAACATGTGGGTATAGCTCTCATTCAGCATGTTTGGCTTTGTGCATCTGGATTGTGGAGATTTAAAAGATGACACTCAGAGGTGGGAGAGAGAAAATCTATCTTTTTTTCTATTCTCTGTCTGGATTTGGCATGAAGGTTTAATCAAGTTCAGACCTCTTGTGGTGCTTACAAAGTCAATGCCAAGCACAGGCTGGGTAAGTGGTTGCTGGGTGCCTCTGCACGTTTACCAACAATGGATCTGACGTTTTCCAGCAACAATGGTGGAGAACCTCTTCCTTTCTCAGGGCAAAACAGGCTTTACTGTCAGAGTAGCCAACATTTTATTGTAAAACCATGGAAGGATAAGCCATGTGATCAGGGCTGTATGAATGAAATTCCAGTCTGTAAATCTCTGGGCTGCAGGTTTCTCACCCTGCTTCACAAACTTTCCTCCGACATGATCTTGATATTGGCTCCTGCTGCCAACAGCAAGGCTGGGGCCACAATCAGCATACTAGACCAAGTTCTGGTATGCAAACCATGGCCATTCCAAAGGGTTTTTAGGGCAAGCTTGGTCTTGCCAGGTGCCACACACTCCTGGGTTCCCATGAATTTCAGAGGAAGCACTTGGCAGTGTGCAGAACTTGGCTCATACCATATGAAAGAATGTCTCAGCATCTGTGGTACTTGGATTAGCAGGCTTTGAGCTGCCAAGCTGAGCTGAAGCCAGCTCCTCACATCTTTGATTAGACCAAGCTCGAGCTGATTATCATTGCCTAATAAGAAAATTTCTATCTATGGCCATTGACCTTCAAGAAATTCCATATGATACCATTTTTTTGCACTGAAAAGAGCTGTATGCTCTCTGCAGAGCAAGGATTTGGGTGCAGTTCCAGTTCCTCGGGAATGATCTGCATTTCTCATTATTGTATGCTGCAGATGACGTCTTCAGGAGACTTATTATCTTAAGAAGAAAACATGTGACAAAAAGAAGGGTTCTAATTGCTCATGTATTTCTTTTCCTTCATTTCAGCAGTCAGATTCCTGCAGAGACCAAAAGGTACCTCTGAAAAGCACAGATGCTGTGTGTGAGATGCTGGTTTGCTGTAATTAGACCCATTACTAGGATTTTTACATGGATTCCTAAAGGCACTCGCTATGTTATGTCCTGGTGGTGTTTCACAGAAGCTACTTTTTCACAGAAGCACTGTTTTGCCAACAGTGATGAAGGGCTGTCTTTCCATCAGTGATTCTCTCCACCAATGGGCAAATCTGGAATTGAAAACATGGGGATGGGTTGGGACGGGATGGGACAAAAGCAGGGTCTCATCACGGTAGTGTAAGTTTGAAGTGCCTGATTTGAATGGTGCTTGTAAGGAGCAACATGGGATGGGAAGTTTAAATCTCTGATCCCTCTATCACATCCTTCTGGACAGCGTTGGGTTCACAGTGCCTGCAGATGGTTTCCAAATGCTTGGGATGGTCTTGCTGCAGAAAAAAACAGCAAACTCCAACCAAACAGATTCCTCAGCCAGTTATTTACACACTTGGCAGCTTTTTATCAATGAGCATTTATCTAACACAGAAATTAAGCCAGCTTAGCTGTACTTGCATGTCTGAATTTGCCTTTTGCAGAGCATGGATGCAGTTGTGCCTTCCCTGAGCTGGTTGAAAGGTCTACACATTAATCTCCTCTTTCTCCAGCATTAAGGTTCTCATCCTGCCTAAAGGCGAGAAGGATAGGCCAGAATCAGGGCTGCAGGAGACAGGTGTGCTTGTCCTCAACCCTTTCTTTCAGTGCTGTTTTCATCACAGAGATTTTTTTCCCCCACTCTTTTTTTAAGAGGTGCCCTAGAAAACAGATGTGAAAGGGGGAGCAGCTGTTATTTGTGCAAAGCTCGTGCTGCTAGAAGTCTTGGAGAGTAGTTAGGTACCTTCTGATCTGGAATCAGATCCAGGCTCTGCAAGAGCCCCATGTGCCCTCCCACAAACTGTTCAATAATTCAGTGCTTCACTTTACTCTCTGCCAACATGTTAGCACACTTCTTTCTTCTTGATTCTTCAGTTTCTCCTTAGAGCTCTCACATTTCAGGGAGCAAACATGGTTACACCTCTCTGTTTGGCACCACACTCTGTGCAGTGGTGCTCAGTCTTGGTTAAAGCCTTTAAATCATTCATAATCATAGAATCAAAGAATGATTTTCCTTGGAATGGACCTTTAAAGGTCTTCTAGTCCAAATTCTCCGCAGTCAGCAGAGACATCTGCAACTACAACAACAATAGGTTGCTTAGAGCCCAAAACAACCTGACCTGGAATGATTCCAAACGTGGGGCATCTACCACCTCTCTGGGCAATATGGGCTGGTGCCTCACCAACCTCAGCATAAAAACTACTTCCTTATCTCTAGTCCAAATCTCCCCTCTTTTAGTTCAAACCACCATCCCCTGTCCTGTCACAACAGGCCCTACTAAAATGTCTGTCCCCAGCTTTCTTATTAGCCCCCTTTAAGTACTGAAAGACCACAAGAAGATCTGTCTTCCATATTTTTAAGAGCTATGAAAGCCTCCTGGACATCCTAGATATGTTCCAACCTGACCAGGGATTTCTGGATCACCAGATATGGCATTGCTAAAAGGGAGAAAAGCATGATCTGAAATAAATGAGCATCACCACATGCTAATCAAATTGTGATATGAAAACCATTTCAGAACCAATCAGCACTTCACCTGTCAGGCTGAAACCAATCCAGAATGAAGCTTGAAATTACCAAATTTGCTGCCTAGAGTCATCTTCCTGCACACACTAAGGTAGTGTCTGATGGGTTGCTGTGGGGTTAAGGAAGAAGCAGGCTCAATGGAGATCTTTTTCATGATCTGTGTTGCTCCACAGCATTGGTCAGTCATTGGGAGAGGCTCCCCAGGGAGGTGATGGAGTCACCATTTTTGGAGGTACTCAAAAAATGTGTAGACATGGCACTTTAGGACATGGTTTAATGGCCATGGTGGTGTTGGGACAATGATTGGACTTGATGACCTTAGAGGTCTTTTCCAACCAAAACAGTTCTATGCTTCTATGATAAAGAGGTTTGCTTTCATGGTGGCTGCATTTGCTCATTGCATTACCCTGCACTGCTCTCCCCTGGCTCTGAGGACCAACTTGGTGCCTGTCAGCTCTCATGGGTGCCTTCTGTCCTCCTGGGCTTCCTCATCTCACCTCACGGGAGAGGAGGCAGTGAGAAGGCTGGGCTCTAGGTGTGAGGCAACCCTTCCTCCACCAGTTTCGTGCCTTCAGGGTGATGGATGGGTTTGGCTCCAAAAGATTTGCTCTGACTGTCTCAGCACAACTGGAGGAAAACTCACAGCAAGGTTGGGTGAAGGACGCAGAAAAGGCCCCATGTCATCTTTAGAGTAAAGCAGGCAGCTGCTGGAGGTGCCTCAGGTACCAAGAGTTGAGTAAAATAAATAAAGCAAGGGGGGGCTGGGCCTGAAGCACATGGAAGCTCCTGGAAAGGCTCCTGTTGCCTTGACTGAATCAAACCTTTAGAGAAGCTCACTAATGAGTTCACATCAAGTCACAGAATCACAGAATCAACCAGGTTGGAAAAGACCTCTGAGATCATCAAGTCCAACCTATCACCCAACACCATCTAACCAACTAAACCATGGCACTGAGTGCCTCAGCCGGTCTGTTTTTAAACACTTCCAGGGATGGTGATTCCACCACCTCCCCAGGCAGGCCATTCCAAAGGCCAGTCTCTTTCTGTGAAGTCAAAGAGTCCCTTCCACTAAAGCACTATCAACAGATTTACACCACCAGCATCCTAAGGTGAAAGCAAGGAACTTCTGCTGGCTGCTCTGAGCAGAGCACTTTCAAGTTGACCTATGTGGCAGTTTGGGCTGGGTGCCCCCTGCCACTGCTACATGAGATACACCTCTGGTGTCCTGGGTGCCCACCCACAGGGGTGGACACAGGAAACGGCGTATTTCTACCCATAAGTCCTGCACCCTATAAAGCCATCTGCAGAGTCATCCTCTTCCTCTTTCTTCCCTCTCTGCTCCCACGGGAGATGTCCTCTCTTATCAGGTAATGCCGGGGGAGTATCCTCAAGGCCTCTTAGGCCTGTCTAGGTCTAATGCCAGGAGGAGAATGGAGGGGGAGGCAGTCTCAGACCTGGCCAGCCTGAGACTTGCCTAGCAGCGGGAGGGGGGGGGAAGAAAGAGCCCTGGGGGGTTTGGGTTTACCCTCAGGTGGGGAGAAGGGAAGGATTGGGAAGCTTTGGGAATTCTGTGAGGGGTTCTGTATGCTTTGGGATACTCTTTGCCACTATGCTTTGTAGTTTGTAGTTCTCTGTAGCTTCACCAATTGCTTTTCCATTTAAACTTTCCATCACTCTCCAATCCATTTGTGTGAGTCTCATTCTTTTGTCCCTTTCGGGGCAAGAGACGATCTGTCTGGCCCCAAACCAGCACAACCTACTGGAGTGAACTCATGAAGGAGGGAAGTTTCTTGTCAGAGGAAGAGGGCATCACCAAAAACATGAGCAGCAGCCTATGCCAGTGGGAGCTGAGCTGTGTGTGGCAACTGTTCTGTTCATGCTGAGCACAGACACAAAGATGGGTATTGTTTGCCAGCCACATAAAGAGAAAAAGCTGGATGTGAGAGGAAGGGAGGCAGCACAGACCCAAGAGAAAGTCACAAGGCAGAGGGCTGTTTTGCCTAAGGATAGTGTTGTTGTTAGACAGAATAAATAATCTGATCACAAAAATGAGGAAAACTATTTGGCAAAAGCCTTTTGCACCAGCAATTGCCATGAACATTAGATATAATGAACACAAATTTTATGCTGGGGGTGGTGAAACACTGGCCCAGGTTGCCCAGAGAAATGGTAGATGCCCCCGGTCAGGTTGTTTGAGGCTTTGAGCAACCAGCTCTAGCTGAAGATGTCCCTTCTGACCCAAACCAGTCTATGGTTCTATGACTCCATGATTCTGATTCTATGAAGAGACTGATAAAGGAGGCACAGCATATTTGTGGTACCTGTATTTCCTTGTGTAGCTGTACCCCAAACTGTGGCCATGAGCCCACTGCTGGTACAACATGGTTGTCAGGGCTTTGAGATCTTTAGCCTAAAAGCACATGGTGAAGAGGCTCAGAATCTTCCCAAAGCATAGATAATAATCAGAGCCACAGGAATAAAAACAAACAAACAAACAAACAAACAAACTAGTATTTTGATCCAGGGGACCGTGAGACTTAATCAAAACCCACAAAAAAACAGATTGTAGGAGTTAGTCCATGTGGTAGGCATTTAGCCTCCTGTGTAATAGAAGAGGCTAATGCCACAGAGTTATGGAATCTCAGAATGGTGGGAGTTGGAAGGGACCTTTGGAGACCATCAAGTCCAACCCCACTGCTAAGGCAGATTCACCTAAAGAAGGTGGAACATCATGTAGGGCAGGTCAAACAGGAACACATCTAGAAGGGTCTTGAAAGTCTCTAGAGAAGAACAATGTCCTTATTTCTGTTCTCGGTCCCACAAACAGACGCTCCACCAAAACAAAACAAAATTAACCCAAACCAACCAATTGGCAAACTAAAAAAAACATATCCTTGGCTTTCTCCAGGCAGTGCAAGCAATAGAATCATAGAATGGTTTGGGTTGGAAGGGATCTTAAAGATCATCTGGTTCCAACTCACCCACATGATCTGGTTCCAACCCACATGACACCTTCCTCTAAACCAGGTTGCTCAAGGCCCTGCCCAACCTGGCCTTGCTTTCTTTCTACAAAAAGATATGATGAAAGCAAAGTAAAGTAGAAAGAAAAGATAAATAAAAATAGAAATCACTGCTCGATTTCAACTGTCTTTTGTGCTTTGATGGCTGGGAAACAGACACTTTCTCTGTCTTATCAGCAGCCCTGAAACCTGACATATCTTTGCTAGCTTTGGCCTCTTTCCTTGGATGTTGCTTTCCCAGCATCAGAAACAGCTACAAGAGTTACACCAAGTTGCAAAATGTGGATTCTTGGCTGTCTTTGTTAGGTATTAGGATAGGAAAGAAGGAAAGATTATGCAATAGATGGAGAAGTAAAAAAAAAAATCACAGAAACAGTAGCAAGAGGAGAAGTCTTGTTGCATTTTGAGCAATGTTCAGGTTAGAGTAAAAGGCAACAGGAAGGTCACTTTTGCTGAACTACTCTTAGTTGGGTCTGTCTCAAACAAAAGGTAACGAGAGGGCCAATCCAATATGAGCACCTTGATACTCGCTAGGGGCCCAAAACTTTGTGGATGTGGAAGTCACAATGATAAAGCCTATCCAGATACATCCCCACAGAAATGTTCTTCTGGACCTGAATAGAAAGTGATGGACAGACAGAGCCTCTTCCTGGAGTTTTATCTGCCCAGAGAGTTCTAATTGCAGTGTATGTACTTTGCTTGATTGCACTTCACATTCCCAAGTCACAGTCTGCAGTGCTGGCCATCCACTCAGGCCAGGAGAGATGGTTCTGATTTTACTCCCTCCTATCATGGACCACTGACTTAAAAATACTGTAAAAAGAGAGTGAGGCATGGGACATCACTGTCAATAGAGATGTTCACATCATGAAACCTGTCATTACTCGTGCTGCTCAGCCAGCCAATTGCAGTGCTGATGCCAGCTTTGGATATCTGACTCTCTTACTGGAATCTCCCTTGTGATTTACAAATCCCATCTATCAGCCAAGTGAAAAAGTCCTACAGGAAAAACAAACCCTCAGATCAGGGTGTGAAATCAGACACAGTGAGAGTGACACAAAACATTTGCTCATCCCTCATCCACCTAAAACATCCTAACTGAGCCAATTCGAGAGGGCTGGCACCTGTTTCCCTGTGCAACTACCAGTTTGGGGAACAGGACAAGGATCACTCAAGACATTGCAGTTTTGCAGATCCACCCATTACACCTTGCTTTAGAAACACGGTATGCACAACTGTAAGCTTCCTGTTCAACTAGTTCACCTAGGGTGAGAAATCTCCAGCGACCTGAGACTTAAATGGCCAAAAAGCCTTTCCTTAGGAACGTTTTGGAAAGACCTGGGAAGGGCTATGATTCAACCTACTGAAATATTCTGAAAGGTTTCAATTACTGCATTTATGCAGCCCTGGGAGTAATTTGCAGGTAAGAAGCAAGAGGAATCCTGTCCCCTGGGCAGTCCTGCAGTGTCCCCTTCCACACCAGGAGGTGGAAATACTCTTACATAGAATTATAGAATTGTTTTGGCTGTAAGAGACTTCTAACTTTATCAAGTCCAACCATTAACCCAACACTGCCAGCTCTGTGGCTTTCAAATCCCTCCAGGGACAGGGACTCCACCACTTCCCTGGGCAGCCTGTTCCAGGACTTGATAACCCTTTCAGGGAAAACATGTCTCCTAGTATCCAACTTAAACCTCCCCTGGTGGAGCTTGAGGCTGTTTCATCTTGTCCTATCACTTGTTACTTGGGAGAAGACACCAACTCTCACATCACTACAACCTCATTTCAAGTAGTTGTAAAGAGCAAGAAGGTCTCTCCTGGGTCTCATGTTCTCCAGACTGAACTATGCATTATATAAAAGGGAAATTTTGGGATGGTATGTTGATGCAAAAGAAGGTAAGTCATTGGGAAGCAAAAGGGGTATTTCAGATTTCGGTGGTTGTCTATCTCCACAAAGAAACAGGAAGGAAATTGCTGCGTGTGGCTTTTTCAATCAGCTGAGTCCTAGGAAGATTTCCACCACAGTCAAGTTTCCTACTAGAGTCAGTTTTTTCACTACAGAAAGGGTTTCCACATAAGATACTTGTTCCTTCTCTCTTTTTTTCTGCTTTTTTTTTTTTTTATATCCCTCAGTACCATATGTGTACAGCTTGTCTCATTCACAGCAGTGATCTTGGATAAAGTGAAGGCTAAATAAGTGTACCCAGGTACAGATCTCACTCTCCAAGTCCCCTCTCCTGCCTTGCCAGGCCCTTTACTACTTGCTCTAAAAGCACTTCCACCTTAAACAGAAAGGAGGTCTGCCTGCACCACTGGCCAGGGCTGTAGGAATAGTTTGCTTTCAATCTCTCTTAGGCTTGCAACACTACAGTTTAAATCCATTTGCCAGACATGACACAAAGGAGGAAACCTTTTAACGTTACATTAAGGAGAAGTGAATAAATCTGGGACTTAAGGCAGAATGACATAGGTGGAATATTCAGCAAGGAGCAGATCCAGGCTTTTGGTGTGATGACTAAAATGTGATATATTTATAGCTGCAATCTGGTCTTGGTATCATCTGACCAACAGACAGCTCCAGACAGATGACAGCACAGTGTCTTTCACCTCAAGCTACCACAGCAGCTTTCCCTAACCCTTCACACGTGCTACAGCCACCAGCAGCAAAGAGCCCATTTTACCTACTCAAACACAAGTCATGAGGCCATTCCTTCAGGGTAATATGATGGCATCAGCTGATCCAAGGTCACTCACCTGCTGTAAGGTGTCATTTTACTCTGCAGGCTTAAAAGTCTTCTCAATCAGACCCTATTTCAGTAAGATAGTAAAGTCAGTACCTGACTTTAGATGAGTAATTTCTGATGTTCTCATGTCTGAAGTTAAGTATGTCCCTTAGTGCTTCCATCAAGGATGCAATGACAAGCACTGCTGTCCTAGAACAGCATGTACTGTGAGGACTAGGTAATATATTTTGTATCTCCTATGATTCATTGTGCATAACAGTTATCTCAAGTCTGAGCCAGAAATATATTCAGTGGATTGTGATCAATTGACTTGGGGGAGGAAAGGATGAACCAGAGAGAGCAGGTGAATTTTTAACCTTGCTGAAATCAATGGCAATACTCACATGAGTCTCTACTAGTAAAGCCAGGATTTCACATGTGACCTTAAAGTTGCTTTTAATGCCAAGTGTTCCCAAGGTCTTGCAACTCCAGCAATGCTTTTGAATGTTATTCTTGAGACCAAGCACTTCTGTGTAACCCTCCAACCTTGTGACTCTGGCACAGTTGGCTTTGAAATGTTTTCATCTTCATCTGACTCTGCTGTCAAGATCCTCAGCTGTGAACTCTGGCACAGCCACACTCTCCTACAAAACCCTCTTTACTCTGGCCCTGTGCAGCCAACCCTTTCCAAGTAAATGAGGGAGCATTTTTGGTTTGCTCCTTCATAATCCCTCACAATCCCTATCTGCAGGAGTTTTTGACAACTTGTAACCTCCTGTGTTCTTGGATTTTCAGCCATTCACAAAACCTTCCCTATCCTTCCCTTCTCTTCCCTGTTCCCTTCCCTTCCTTCTTCCCTTGCCTTCCCTTTTCCCTTTCCTTCCCTTTTCCTTTCCCTTCCCTTTTCCATTCTCTCCCCTTGCCTCTCCTGCCTTGCTCTTTCTCCCCCTTCCTTTCTTGCTCCTTTCCCCAGTTTGTGCTCTGTGTGTCCTATCCTTCAAGACAGCCAGCTGCAAAGTTTGTGGGAGAAACAGTATCCTGTCTCTTGACTCCAGTGTCTACACAAAGGGACCGGGTTTCCATTTTCCCAAAGAACTGTGATGGTTTCCTCTGGAAGGTTTTTGTGCTTCACCTCTTGGCTTGGTAGTTGGCACAGTATTCACCTGGTGAAGTGAGTGAGGCAAGGCCACAACAATGACCCAAGGGCTGGAACCCCTCTGCTGTGAGGACAGGATGAGAAAGTTGGGGTTGTTCAGCCGGGAGAAGAGAAGGCTTCAGGGAGACCTTCTGGTGGCCTTTCAGTACTTAAAGGTGCCAAGAAGAAAGATGGGGACAGACATTTTAGCCTGCTGTGACAGAACAAGGGGTGATGGTTTAAACTAAAAGAAAGACTCAAGACTAGATGAAAGGAAGACATTACTTATGCTGAGGGTTGTAAGAGAGTGGCCCAGGTTGCCCAGAGATGTGGTAGATGCTGCATCCCTGGAAACATTCCAGGTCAGGTTGGATGAACCCTGCTCTAGTTGCAGATATCCCTGCTGACTCCAGGAGAGTTGGACTAGATGACCTTTAAAGGTCCCTTCTAACCCAAGCCATTGGGTGATTCTGTGAATACCTTGTTTTCAACCTTGATCTGGTCAAGTCCACAATCAAGATTTACCAGAATGCTACAAAACACCTCTCTCCCCTCCCTAAAAATTATCTGTGCCAATGTTATTGTTCTTGGATCTACAAAACTCATTTGCTTTTCATGTACCCACATTCATAGGATCTCATCAGGAAGGAAAATAAACCACAGGAAGAAACATGTTTACTCTTGGATTATATGTTACAGGCTTTGGCTACATGAAAGACCTGGAGAAAGTAGAACTTCTGTGCACCTCCTGTATCCTGTTACAAGTAGAAGTCAAAAAACACCACAAAACCCACCTTTTCTACATTATTTTCATCCATGTACTCACCATCTTTAGTAAGGGGGGAAAAAAATCAATAGCAACTCCTTTAATACCAAGAAGTGCCCCAATCCCAGAACCAGGGGATATGTGATAGAAGTCCCTTGGGAGAGCATTCTGGAAAGAAGGGAAATATACTAGAAATTATATGTCATCATTTATGTGGCACTGTGTATGGGACACAGAATAGCTATTGGCATCTTTGGAGACGGGCTGTGTCGATGCTCTATGAGGAGAACTACTTGGGTTTGAAGGACTCTCTCCAGTGCAGGACACACATCTGGAGTGCAATCACACTTACGGAAGAGGCCTTTCATCCATCTCTGTGAGCACACGTGTGCACACACACACACACAGAGAACATAATTTTAGTAACTAACATTTTGCAACTAACCTTTCTTTGGCACTTTTGAGGAGAACACTGAAGGAGTTTTGGCTAGAAAATTTAGTACAGCCCCTTCATTTGAGGTCTTTATCTCTTTCCCAACTTTGCCCCCTTCTTTATCAGGAGCACAACTGCAAGGCCAGGACTTTTTTTAACAAAGAGTGGCCAACAATTCATGTCCAACACCCCTATGATGATATTAGTTTGTGTGATGACAGGCTTACCATGAGGAACTCTTCCCTAAGTCTCATCAGCCCCACTTTGCCTTGTTACACAAGTTATCCTATCCTCATTCACTCCAGCAAGAAGGGCAAAATTCCTACCCCTGGTGAAAGGGAGGAGCCAGGAGGAGATGTGTTGGCTGAACCCATATCATCAGCACATCTCCTCTTCAGCCTTTTATTTGCAAGCTGTGCCAATAATCTGCCTGTGCATGGCTTTCTGTGAGTCACACTGACACGCAGGTGAATACTGAACACCAGGACTTCACCAAATCAAAGCCTGGAAGGATAAATATTTCTGCCTGGGATCATTACTTTCCTTGTTTTCTTTGTTTGCCCTGGGACAATAGAAAAAAAAAAAAAAAGGAGGAGGAAAGCCTGCACAATTGAACAATGCAGCATTGAGTGACACAGTATCTGGTATCACAGAAATGACCCTCTCCTTGCTCCCTAATTCCTGTCTTTTGGAGCTAGGGGAATATTCTTCTGCTGCTGGCAGCGAGGGTTCAGGAACACAGAGATATAGCTTTGGAAGAACATTTCAGATCTAGCAAAAGGCACTTCTGACCTTGGCATAAGAGCTGTATGAACAGTGCCAGTGTTCAAGGAAAAGAAAAACATAAACAAACAGAAAAGCACCACATGTCTGACAGGGTAAAGCATTCACAAGGGGGATTTTTAACCAATTTAATAATAATAATAATTTAACCAAACTGACAAAAGCCCCTTCTAAAAGAGCCAGAGAGTTTTTGTTCCCTGTGCAGAAAATATCATGCTGTAAGCAAAGATTATTGGATTATTATTGCTGAATTTGATGAAACAATGTTTTAGTGGAGTCCAATTACTAACACTCTCAGTGTACCCAAACATATTTGGATAGCTGTGAAAACGAAAAAGCAGAAGTGTTTAATAAATATTTCCTGCCTCTATTTGGGACAAAGTTGAATGCCATTTCCACATTATATAACAATAACTAAATGCTTCCTAGTCAAAAAACTTTTAAAAGAACATCAAACAGCACAACTAGTATTTTAAAAGCAGTCCATCTGGAAGATTTGCACACCAGCTTTTTAAGAGATGGTCCTTCAGATGACTGTTCTCACATAAGGTGGGGATGTGAGAGCTGAAAAATAGTCCAGGAGACCAATTCTGACAAGGCAAACAGTGCAGTGTCAATATTTGAAAAGTGCACCTGAGGTAAGTCCACGTAATTTCAGGCTGGCTAGTCCAACAGTGCTCCTGAGCTAGGTATAATGAAGTGATTTCACAGAATCACAGATTGGGGAAGGTTGGAAGGGACCTCTGGGAATCACCTAGTTTAATCTTCCTGCTAAAGCAGGGTCACCCACAGCAGCTTGCCCAGGATCACAATTTCCAGATGGGTTTGGAATCTCTCCAGAGAAGGAGACTCCACAACCTCTCTGGGCAGCCTGCTCCAGGGCTGCAGCACCCTCACAGCAGAAGTTTTACCTCATGTTCAGATGGAACCTCCTGGGTTCCAGTTTGTCCCCACTGCCCCTTGTCCTGTCACTGGGCATCAGTGCAAAGGATCTGGCCCCATCCTGTCACCCCCTACCCTGAAGATATTGATCAGCATTAAGAAGACCTCCTCTCAGGCTGCTCTTCTCCAGGCTACAGAGCCTCAGGTCTCTCAGCCTTTCCTTTTCACAGAAATGCTCCAGTCTCCTCAGCATAGCCTTCATAGACTTCTCTGAACTCTTTCCAGTAGTTCTCTGTCTCTCTTGAACCAGATTTGTACCAGTTAATAAGGAGGTGGAGAGTGGGAGTGTAATGAAACACTAATCAGCACTTTTTGCAAATTGCATCTTGTTCTTTGATAAATTCATGGGTACAGTTGATAGCAGTAAGTGTGTTGACTCAGTGCTGCACTCTAATCAGTATCCAGAGTAGAGGAGGAAAAAATACAAAATCAATATATACACCTAATAAATGGTTTTAAAATAGCCAATGGGAAGATCTTAAAATGGCTTTGTTACAAAGGATTCATCAATGGACCAAGACTGTTTCTAATGGACTCTCGCAGGCACTTGCACTTGTGCTATTCATTGAATGCTATTTCAGATCTGCAAGAAAGCACAAAATGATTGCATCATTTGTGAACCAAGAGTTTCAAAAGCGACTGTGCTGTTTAAAATGGCACTACTGTCAGCAGCAAACAAAGACTGCTAGGAGGAGGATAATCAGGAGAACTTGCTAAAATGGGCTTAGTTAAAGAAGGTCTTAGGAGAGGTAAGTGGAAAATCCCATACTTGGGAATAAATATCCAGCACAGTGTAGGGTTGATCATATAGACAGATAGGAAGACCTACCACATGAGGAAAGGTTGAGAGAACTGGATTCATTCAGCCTTGAGAAGAGAAGGCTTGGGGGAGACCCTACTGCCGTGCACCAGTACATAAAGGATGGCCACCAGGAGGATGGAGACTTCCTTTTCACATGGAGTTACATGGAAAAGACAAGGGGTAATGGCTCCCAGTTACTGTTGGGGAGATTCCGACTGGAATCCAGAAGAAAATTTTTCACAATGAGAACAGTTAGACATTAGAATCATCTCCCAAGGCAAGTAGTGGACCCCCACCTTGGACAGTTTTAAGAACAAGTGCTGGGCCATCTCATTTAAACTACACTATCACCTAGAAAGCTTGGACCATATGATCCTTGGGGTCTCTTCCAAACTGGCATTCTGTGATTCTATGACTCCATGATAACATCTAAATGTAGAACTGCCTCTTGGTTAGTCCATAGCCTTGAAAGCAGTGGAGTGTGCTGTGGAAAACTGTGCTTCAGGGACATTGGCACTGAGCTAACTCCAGTGCAATGCTGTGGCTAACAGGAATCTCAGGACAAGCAGGAGGCATTGCTGGGTTTCATTTTTAGTGATGTTGCAGAAATTCAGAGTCCATTTCTTGTTTGCTCAGTTTTTTTAATGTTAAAAACTGGAGGATATTCAGAGATGATTTATAGTGCATTAGACTTTCAGCTACACACATACTGCCTACCTTCATGGCACTTCTTTTTCTCTTGGACAAAGGGAGGTCCTTGGGAACTCCTCATGGTACTTCCCTAACTCTTTCCCAGGAAATTCCCAACTGCATTAAGTCTGCAGAAAGGAAACCTCTACACATATATGGCTATGGAAGTTCTCTGTGAAGGTCTCATGGTGGAAGGACCACAGCATCTGCTGCTCTTAGTCTGCATGGAAATTCACGGTGCTACGTAAATTACATTCCAAAATAAAAGTAGCTTTGCTTTCAAAGTTCCACATAGACACTTTCATTCTTTCACATTTATTCCATTCTAAGGAAAATTTATGGTAAATTAAGTTTATACATTTGGTTTTATTTTTCATTTCTTGTGACTCTGTGGTGGTCGAACTTGAGTCTTATGTCATAACAGAAAGTCTCAAGCTACTCCACACCTCCACAAGAGCTACTAACAATAAAAAAAGAAAATACTCCTTTTTTTGATCTTTCAACTGCATTAATACCAGCCCACTCCAGCTAATAACTTCCTCACAAAATCAAAGCCATTTGGACTTTTCCAGGAGGGGCCTCCAGTCTCTGGACTTCCTTTCACTTTGCCCTTAATCATAGAATCATAGAATCATGGCATGTTTTGGTTTGGAAGGTCATCTAGCTCAACCTCCCTGCAGTGCACAGGGACATTTGCAACTAGAACAGGTTGCTCAGAGTTCTGTGCAACCTGTTTTCATGCACTGGGTCCCTGTAGGTCTCCAAAATGGGTGTAATGAAGACACACTGTAACTCTCGGTGGTTCAGCATGATGATGACTCACCACTAGTGCTCAGTTTTCGTGCCTGTTGTCTACAGGGACACTGTGCACAAGAATGTAGTGTCTGCATACAGAGAGCAGACATATACTCCAGAAATGTACTCCAAGAAATAAATCAAATCAGCTGAAAGAATACATAAAAAGGGTAAAGACCATTTTAAACATAGAAAGTTCCACCTAAACATAAGGCAGAACTTCCTTACATTGAGGGTGGGGAAGCACTGGAACAGGCTGCCCAGAGTGGTGGTGGAACAATTCAGTTTCTGGAGTCATTCAAAGCCTGTCTGGATGCTGTCCTGTGCAACCTGCTCTAAGTGAATCCGCTCTGGCAGATTGGGATAAACTAGACTAGACTCCAGAGGTCCCTTCCAATCCCTATCATTCTGTGATTCTGTGTGATTCTGTGATCTCAAATAATGACAAAAAGGAGGGAGAATTCAAGTAGGATATGAAACACTTGTTGAATAAGAAAAGATGGTGAAATCTCCCTGGTTTTAAAGGAAATGAGGATAAAAAGTGAGACTCCTACAATCTGTGTCTCAAAAGCAATCTACAAGTGAGGTGACAATCTATTTTGCTTCCCCACTGTGAGGAAAAATATGGGACAGGTTTCATGGAGAAATTACCTTGTGGAGATGATTAGAAATGCAAAAGATAAACAAACAGCTCATGTCCCTTTTGCTACAGTAAAGTGGTCAAACACTCTGGCACAGCCTACTCCCTGACTTCTTGCTCATACCTTGTTTATCTCGTCTTTTCTCTCTCTTTACCCATTTGAGAAGGTGAAACAAGAACACACAAAGCTCCTGCAGTGGGAACTCATGAATGCTAACAGACTTCTTGGAGATTTTGGGATTGAAAAGTGCTGCTGCCGCATTCAATGATCCATATGCAGTCTTTCAGCACAATTTTAATGACTCAGGGAAACAACATGGCAGCAGTGAACATTTTCAAAAGCTTCACCTCCCCTTCCAGCCTGAACTTCAGCTGGCCTCTCTCTGTGTTTTAACACACTCCATTAACAGGATTCCCCAGCTGAAAGCAGACGTAGGAGGTAGGGCACAAACCTATTTTTGGACATACAACACCATGCAGCACACAGAAGTCCCCTTGTCGATGGAGATTGTAGGATGGAGACAAGCAGAGTGTGTAGGAGACAAAAGAACCAGAGAACACATGCACTGTACTCTGGGTGTTTCTCCCCAGCTGGCAACAGGGCTGTGTGAAGGGGCTTGCTGTAAATCAAGAAGGAGAATGAGACAGTGGAGAGGCAAACTTATATGACACTCATTCAACTACTTTCCTTCCTGCATTCTGACTGCAAACACACACGCACACACACACAGACAATCTGGATGCCTCTTTTAGGTGGGTAAAACCCAGACATCCACTGCAGGCCACTATAGGCAGTTGGGTGTTTTGGGTAGAGAATACACCCAGTCCTTCCCGGTTCTCCTGTTCATACTGAAGGAAAAATTATGTGAGTGTGTGTGAAGGTTGGGTTGGGAGTACAGTCTATGCACAGCCACATCCCCTTGTAAAGCTGCAGGTTGTATATAGCCAAAGGCTGCGGACCAGCACCCTGCCCCACCAGCAGGATGATTTGTAAGTAAGAAAACAGGGACACAGTACACAGAGATGTGACGGATGCAGAGGTATCAGCTCCCTCGCCCTTCAAGGTGGAACTGAGATAAGAGTATCACTGATATACCCTCTCACCACCTCCTTCCTCCTGGGCATGTTGCGAAAAGGGGGAGGCATCTCATAAACAGGTGACCCCACCCCAGTAAGCAGGGGTGTGTTTCTGGGAGTCTCTCTCTTTCCCACACATGCAGCAAAGCTCACCGTATGAGAAAGGATGAAGGGAGAATTGGCACTGCAGAGGTGATCCATCACTGCCCCTCACTTGGCTTTAGGGTATGTGTTGGGACCAGGATTGGTCTTACAGAAGTGTAAAACCCAGGCACCCTTCCTCGTCTTTTTTCCTACTCCAAGCTGCCAGGTGTTTTATGAGACAGACATGCATTGACAGCCATGCATTGCAACACCCTCGTCTGTTGACTAGGAGGAGTGTATTGGGGATAAGCACAGCTGTTTCCCACTCACATACACAAATAAGCATAGGTGAACCCCAACCCCTCTACAACTACCTGGAAGGAGGTTGTAATGAGGTAGTTATCTCTTCTCCCTAGTATCAAGTGGTAGAATGTGAGGAAATGCCCTCAAGTTGCACCAAGGGGAGTTTCGGTTGGACATTAGGAAAAATGTCTTTACTGAAAGAGTGGTCAGGCATTGGAACAGACAGCCCAGGGAGGTGGTGGAGTCACTTCAGGGCATGGTTTAGTAGGCATAACGGTGCTGGGTTGACAGTTGGACTTGATCTTAGAGGTCTTTTCCAACTGAAGCAATTCTATGATTCTGTGATTTGGGGGGGCAGAGCTAGCATTTTGGAGGAGTGAAGTCTTTCTCACACAAGGGTGAACCCAGGTTGTTGGCCCCGTTATTTTTCAGTGTGTTCAGGGTATGCCTGTCACACATAGCCCACACAACCAAGAAATGCCTGACTGAAGGAAAAAGGGATGTCATGCCAACAAAGCAGAGGTCAAACCTGACCACTGCTCCCTGCCAGGCCATCAGGGTATTGCGCTGGGGGAGGACATACATCTTGGGGGTGTTTGCCACACACAGAGGGTTGTTTTAGGGCTGCCTCCCATAAACACACCAAGCCGCTGTTTGTGCATTTTGAGGGTGCCCATCACTCACACACTAGGCTGCAGGGTGTGTTTCACAGGGCGTTTTGTCTGCCTGTGAGGCTGCAGATTATGCTTGAGTGTCGGACACTTGCTGGGTGTCTGACTGCGTTTCAGTGTGCTGGTCTGCCTGTCAGGGTGCTGCACCCACACGGAGAGTCACAAGGCCATGCTGCTGGGCATCAAACACGTCCACGAGGCAGCAGGCTGGATTTTAAGGGTCTCAAGCACACAGATTGCAGTTCAAGGTGTCTGTCACACAGGGAGCTAGGGACTGTGTTTGAAGGTGTCTCACACATGCTGATGGGGCCGTAAGCTGTGTTTGAGAGTGTCTTACACAAGACAGGGCTCTAGACTGTTTAAGTGTGTCTTGCACTCAGAGCTGGGGTTGTAGACTTGTTTGAGGGTGTTCCATGGAAGATATGCTTGTAGGCTGTATCTGTCTTACACACAGGCAGACTGTAAGCTGTCTGAGGGTGTCTCATATACAAGCTGCGGTTGCAAGCTGTGTCTGAAGGTGTCTCGCACAGAACTCGGGCTGCAGTCTGTGTCTGAAGGTGTCACACACAGACGTGGGGCTGCAGTCTGTGCTTGAAAGTGTCTCACACAGAAGTCGGGCTGCAGGCCCTGTCCAAACCCCGTCTCCCACACCCGGTTCCCGAGGCCTCTCCTCACTCTGTTCTCCCGCCCCCGCGGGCCCGCAGGCCGCGTGCCAGCGCCCCGCCCCCGGCCGCGTCGCGTCGCGCGTGACGATGCGGCGGCGGCGCCGCCTCCGCCCGGACGGAGCCGGCGGCGGCTGCGGCAGCCGCGGGCCGGGCGTGAGCGGGGCGGTGCGGTGCGGGGGTGGACGAGGCGGTACTGCCGGGTTGCGGCATGGATTACCCGGAGCCCGACTCGCCGCAGGGCACCTGGGACCTGCCCGGTGAAGCTACCGGCTACTACGAGCGACCTACCCGCGGAGAGGAGGAAGCGGCGGCGAACCGCGGCTTGCAGCATCCCTTTGCCCGCCCCTCTCGCCTACCCCAGCAGCGCTCCGCGCCGCTGCTCCGCGCCGCGCTTTCCACGTCCTCCTCCGAGGGGGAACCGGAGGCGGTCGCTCTGCCGCGGGAGCCTAGCTTGAGTGACGAGGCCGCCGGCGGCGGTAGCGGCGACTTCGACTCGGCCGAATCCGGCGGCTCGCTGCGCTACTCTACGGGCACGGGCGGCGAGGGCAGCGAGGGCGAGGGAGCGGGGCTGGCGAGCAGCGAGAGCGGCGGCAGCAGCTTCTCGCTGGCGGAGAGGAGGCGACCGGGCGGCGGCCGGCCCCGCTATGAAGTGGTGCGGGAGCTGGGAGCCGAGGAGGTGCGCTGGTTTTACCGAGAGGACCGGAAAACCTGGAAGCCCTTTATCGGTTACGACTCGTTACGGATCGAGCTGGCCTACCGCGCCTTCGGAGAGCAGCGGGAAGGCGAGGCGGCGGCGGTGGAGCCGGTGTGCGTGCGGAGCGGGCTCTACGAGGTGGACGTGGTCAACGCGGAAAGCTACCCCGTCTACTGGAACCGTGAGTGCCGCTATCCCTTCCTTGGGGACCGGGGGAGTCCCGGTGTCCTTGCTGTCCCTCCCCGGGGGACCGCGGAGCGCCCCTACCCCTCCCACTCGGACCGAGGGGATTCCGGTGTCCCTTGCCTTCCCTGCCCTGGGGACCAGGGAAGCTCTTTCCCTTCTTACGGAGTCCAGGGCGGGTCTCAGTGTCCTCGCACCGCGGCCCCGAGGGTCACCTGGACTACCTATCACCTCCCGCTGTCCGCAACGAGGGACTCTGGGCATTCCCTCTGCGCACAGAGGTACTGCAATGGGTTTCCCCTATCACCGTGGGGACACCAGGCAGTCCTTCCTGTTCCCTCCCCTCAGAAGAATGGGGGTCTGAGCTGTCCTTATCACACCGAACTCAGCCAAGGAGGCTGGGCACTGCTTGCCCGTGTGCTCTTGGAGATACAGGACGAAATATTATTCCCCAGGCAGAGGGGACACTGAATGCCCAGCCGTCACACACCTGAAAGAGGAAAGACTGGTAATTTCCCTTCCAAGTCTCAGAAATGGGGTGTTAACGGCAGTACTGGGCATCCTGCCCTCCCAGGCACGTCCATATGGGAAGTGGCATGGGCATGCACCTGAGAGAGTGGGACACTGCACCCCCCAGCACCCCCATAGCACATTCAGAGGATGGCAGGCACTGGATACCCCTCACCCTGCAGTGCAGGGCCATGGGAGAAGGGTGCAGTGGGCACGTCTTCACCCACTTGCAGCTGCAAAGGGAACTAGACATATTTCCCACTCACCCCCCCTGTCCAAATGCATCTGCAGGACACTGGGATCTGGGCGTTCACACCTGGCATATACAGAAGTGGGAATGGGAGATCTGGGCACCTTCTCGTTTCTCGGCAGGCACAGAAGAAAGCAGGAGGGAATGTGACTGCGAACCTTCTTGCTCATGCTTCCCCTTTTGCTAAACAAAGGGGGAGGCAGGGTGGGTGTTTGCCTTCATCACTCTCCCCCTTCCCTCAATATGCACACCCTTCCTTCAGAAGGAGCAGGGTAGAAACAGCAGTTGTTTTTCCACTGCCTCCCCACCACACTAACACTTCTGGTCCCTCTTCTTTAGTTAGAAACAATGGAAGAGAGGGCTGGTACCTGGCTTCCCCTCTGCCACCCTTGTGCTCTATGCTAGGAAAGTGATGATAAGGTACTTTCTCTTTCCTTCCCCATCACCTATCCTCTGGGACTGGGCAGGAAACGGGACTCTGCTTTCTGTTGGAGGGGATGCAACAGGCATCTCAGATAACACAGTCCTTACTTCTTACCCTTCCAATAGAGAGGAATTTGCTTCACCCCTTGAAGTTCAAAATGACGTGGTGATGCACCCCCTCTTCCACCCTTCCCCTTGCTTTCATGTATCCTTTACTGGAGTGGGGACCTTGAAGAACAAAGATGGAAAAAACCCATATACCTCAGCTCTTCTGCCTCATCCTTTGGAGGGAATGTCTCCCAGAGTCTCTCACTGGGCAAGTGAGCATCTGCTCTCCTGGAGCAGAAAAGGTGTGCCACTGCTAACCCTCCATCCGTGCTTTCCAATGGCAGTACTTCAAGGAAAGGGAAATCTGGAGTTGAGTGAGAGGTGCAGAGTAGCCCAGCAAGGGACACTGTTCTGGCATGGACTTGGGAGAGGATCAGACAGGTTTCTCTTGTCTCTTCTGCAAAATTTTGAGACTCAGGTGGGAGTCACAGAGGATCAGCAGAACTGTGTGAGCTATGAAAACTAGGGTTTGCTTTTGTTTCCTTTTTTCTTTGTCAGCATCTTTATGGGAAGAAGATCCATAAATAACAATACCAGGTGGTACAATTCACTTGGGGTGTGACAATTTGTCTTTCAAATTGTTGTCCCAGCAGACAGACACTGAGCTTGAGGAACAAGCAGATTTCTTGGTCCACACATATTTTGAGTTGGAGGAACCTGGGCATGGCTTCTTGAGCAGAAAGTGGAGATGATTCTTCCGTCACCACCTGAAGGCCCTGCTGTTGGTACTTGATGCATCTCCCACATGGTTACTGGAAAGAGATGGTAGCAGGTTGTCCAAAGGTTGAGGAAACTGCTACCATCTCTTTTGTGACTGTGCCACAGAGAGAGAGGAGAGAAATGAGCAGAGCTGTCAGGTGAGGCAGTGGGTAATGGGAGCATGAGACTGGCCTCATCAGCAGCTTAAAGGTTTAATTTCTTGACCCTGTGCCTTGTCCATTTGGGAAGCTGATTCAGTCTTATTAAGCCTGAGGAGCAGATGTTTCAAGTGACAACATACACTGTGCAGATTTCTGATGCTTGGAGGAAGAGATTCTGAGGTTAGCACCAGAAGCAGTGCTAGCAGGGGAGTAATAAACTCATGGTCCTGAGAAGACTAACGATGGCAATGTTTTTTAGTCCTCAGAAAGCTGATTAAGAGGAGTGCTCAAGTCTTTTCTTACTATCAAGTCCACTCCTTCTCAAGACTGAGATAAACTTTTGGTGTTACGAGGTTCTGTCAGTCTGCTGGTCTAACTCCTTCACTTGCACATTTCCTTGCTTTTATTCCCTGTGTACATGAGTACTCTTGCCGTTCTCCCCTTCTTTCTTTCCAGCTACTGTGCCCACAGCTAAGAAAACAGCAGGGTGAGTTCCCAAGGATTCAGTCTCGTGTGCTTTTGAAGGCTTTGGCGTAGCTGTTATTCCCAAATTATTCCCGTTTGATAGTGCATGTGTAATTGTGGATCCACTGCTACGATGGTTTGCTGTAGTGCTGGAGAAAGCTTGTGGTGGGTAACCAGATCCCACATGAGTGAAGCCCATGAATAAGGAAGGAGAATCTCACTCTCTGATTCCATGAACATGAAGTTTAATGAGTACAACTGACTTAAAATATGCTGAGTTAAAGAGTACAGAAAGAGTACAGAAACCGCTCTCTGGTTTTGCTGATTCACATTTTCCGTTGAGAGCAAAGGTCAAAAGCTTTTCTCTTTGTTGTTCTTGCCTGTTTTGCTGTTCTTTTTCACCTATGAGCTATACTTGAGGGAAGGCTGCTATCTCACAGCTGTAGAACTGTGCTGACAGATCTTCAGCTCCTTTGACATCTTAATGACAGAAAATTGTTGATTATAGCTTGGCATGTGCTGACATTTTTTTCACTCCACATCTTGAGATACCTTTAGCTCATTACAGGAATTGTTTGTAACATCAGGAATATCAGCCTGAGTTAACAGTTTTAGCAGATTAATTACTGAGAATTTTATCCTTACCTTGTGACCTCTGGGATTTATTTAATTAGCATCATAAAATTTGCAAAGACGGCGCAAGAGGACGGAAATTATTAGTGTAGGCTTCCAGATAAGTGAGTAACTTGGAGTTGGGCTGCTACTTTTCTTCCATGGACAAAACAATGAGTGGCGTTTTATGCATGGGTCCTCTCTTTCAGTCTCCTAAAATTATCCATCCCTTTTCTCCCTTCCCAATTGAAGAGTGATGTTTTACAACCATTTTTCTATGGAGTTAAGTTTAGTGTTCAAAGATGAATCTGTTAAACCTGCAGTCTGGGGTCTTCTGGGTGACCTTCTCCTGTTCTTTGGCTTGTGATTATTGGTCCCATGTGGTTATTGCCCTATCTGATGTTCACTTTTCTCATACTTTTTGAAGGTTACATTGTCAAGCTGCCTGTATTTTGTTCTTGCAGGGAGTGTTTTCTTACACCACTTCACTCTCCAGGTCTTCATCGCAATGTATTCTCCAGTTTCAATTCTGACTGTGTGTTGGGGTTACTCATTGCCTAAGCTTGTGTCTGTTTTACAGTGACAGCATTTAAAACTGAAGTAAAACTTGAGTAAAATCTGGTGGTATTTGGAGAGAAGCAGTAAGACAAACGTGTGTTTCTGCAGCCACTTGGGGAGCTTCCGGAGCATTGCCTTTTAGGGAAGGATAAACCACACCCAGACACAGGCTTGACAAGAAGTTTGGTTTGTTTTGTTTTTTATAATGTGTATTTTTGTACCTTATAGTTTCAGAAGTCTATTAAGCAAAATACCTCTTGTTTCAGAATTCTATTAAGTAAAATACCTCTTGTTGTGTTTAGACAAAATTAGTTCACTAACACCATCCTTGAGATCCATTCTACTGGTATAACAGATACTTTACTGACCTTAGCCTGGAAATAACCTGGCAATACAGAGTGCTAACCTGTCTCTTATTTTTAAAATTTGTATGCCTAGGCTGAAATTGGGCAGCTTTTATGAACTGTTTCCAAGCCTTTAAGCTTGGACTGAAAGAACTTTTCAAGACCCTGTGTTTTCTTTTGTGAGCTGCTTTGCAAGCTGGAAGAAGAAGCAGTCAGCAGCACCTTGTGAAAAGCCTCTGCAGGTTCATCTTCTGCAAAAGGAGATGCGAATGCTAGGGCAATGGTATCTGCCTTCTGAACTTAGAGGTGGTCAAGATTTCTGAGAAGTTGAGTGTAGAAGTTGATGCCTGACACTAGATGATTATTTTCTCAGTTAATTTTTTTTTTTTTAATCCTAGGTTTGCTTTGATGTGGGGGATAGATATTAGCCTTTTGTCTCTCAGATGCTGGTGATGCTTTAGGCTCTGCTGTCAAGGGTAGAAATCAACATTTCAGAACTGTGAGTGCTTCTCTGCTTTGTGAAGGGGCATAGGGTGCTTCTGCCTTCCCTAGAGCTGCCGTGTGTGTTAACCTTAACCTGTCTTGAGCCTCCACTAGACTTCTTGCCTGGCTGCTTTAGTCAATGTCTGTTATTTCTTCTGAGGCTGCATGTTTGTTTTGTATTCTGAAACAAACGGTATTGAAACAGATTCATGAGGCAAGATGAAAGCTAAGGGTTTGAAATTAAGAGTTTATCAGTTTGTTTGTGGCTTGCATTAGTTTTATTCTCTTCTTAGCAGCAGAACACATTTCTAGTTGCTTTTACAGCATCCTTAGAACATTGCTTTTGGTGTGTTAGATGGTCTTTGACCTTGGTCAACACAATTTCACTTCAGTAAAGGACCTTTTCATTAAAAGCTGAATTCCTTTGCTTGCTTTTCTTTCCAGATGGATTGTTCTATTGCAAATAAAATACTGGTAGTTTATGTGACAAGGTAAAGCATTACTTTAGCTACTCAAAATCTTTCCTGGATTTTACTTTTTTGTTCCTGTTCTTACCATACCAGCCTTCCAAAGAGATCTTATGGCTTATTTTTGGCCAACTCCTTCTTGAACAGGAGGTCTAACACGCACACAGATGGAGTAATTTTTAGATTTGCAGAGCTCCATGTATTACATAATAACTTACACTTGTTTGTATGTATGTTCTGGTTATGATCTCTGGTACCTTCTTTCAGGAAAACTTACAGCATTTAGGATCCTTTTACTAGAACAAATGGGAGATGTCAGCACTTCGCTTGGATGTGTCTTTAAGGGCAAGTTTCTTCCATGATCTCAGCTTTTAGTTTTGTGATTTACAAACATTATTTAAGCAAAATTAATCTGTTCTCTTACTCCTATAAATGATAATCACAGAATCGCTTTCTGGCAGATGGTGTCAGGAACAGCAGAGTATTGAAGGATTGACTCAGCTTAGAAACAGAGTTGTGCTTGCCCCTCCATGTGGTCCAGCACTTTCCCTGGTGTGGTCAACAAGGAAGTGGTCAGAGATACAGGGAATACTTGGGTTACAAGTTGTGGGTGACAGAGTGTTACCTACTAAACTGAGAAAGCAGAAAATGTTTGTGGGATGAGAGGGATCAGGAGTTCTGTTCTGGCTTAATTCAGGCTTGAATACTGATTCGACTATGGTATTACCAAATAAAAAAGATGAGATTTAATTTGGAGGTGACAGGGCTAGATGAAAGAGAGATGACAGGTCAGTTTCTCTGTGTGTGCGTAGGAGATGCTGTCTAGGAAAAAAAACAATACTGAAGGCAAAGAGAGACCTTGGGCAGAGCTCCATTTTCTCTTGAGAGGAACACAAGAAGAATCTGGAGGTGCTGACACTGTAAATTAGTAAGCAGAAGGACTAGATGGAAGAAAAACTAGTGGGGAGATTCAGGCTGGATGTGAGGAAGAATTTCTTCACCATGAGAGTGGTGAGAGCCTGGAATGGGTTGTCCAGGGAGGTGGTTGAGGCCCCATCCTTGGAGGTGTTTTAAGGCCAGGCTGGATGAGGCTCTGGCCAGCCTGATCTAGTGTGAGGTGTCCCTGCCCATGGCAGGGGGGGTTGGAACTGGATGATCCTTGTGGTCCCTTCCAACCCTGACTGATTCTATGATTCTATGAAAAAATTGCAAAAGAAATTAAGAAGCATGAGCAATTTTGTAAGTGGTACCTGTAAGGTTGGAAAACATGAAGATGTAGTAGCGGCTTTGAGTGCTGGCCAGAGAAAAGGTCTCTACTGTCATATGATTTGTTTGAGAGGGTTGCAAGCAGCTGAAGCCACACTAGAGAGTGTCTGGTGTGGAGCTGATGAGGAGAAGCTCTAGAGATCATAGGTGTTGTAAATAGTATGGTTAGTAAGTGCTGTGGTGAATGGAGTATGTGGTACAAGTGAAATCCCAGGCAGTGGTATTTTATTTAAGGAAAAAGTTAAATCTGGGGATGAAAGTGTAGGGAAATCTGAAGGTGGGGTGGAGCAGACAAACATAAAATTTAGGAGAGTGCAGGGAAAAAGTCCCTGCAGAAGAGGAAGAGGGAATGAGTTAAGAGCAAAAGTTAGTGTGCCCTTGAATCATGTTTTGAGCTGGAAGGGACCTTTGAAGTTCATCTAGTCCAACCCTGCTGCAGTCAGCATGTACATCTTCAACTAAACCACATTGCTCAGAGCCTTGTCCAATGTGACCTGGAATGTTTCCAGGGATGGGGCATCTACCGCTTCTCTGGGCAGCCTGGGCCAGTGTTTCACAACCTTCAGCATCAAAAATTTCTTCTTTATCTAATCTGAATCTCCTCTCTAGTTTAAACCCATTACTTCTCTTCTGTTCTTACCAGCTTCCTAGCTACGTTCATTGTGAGGAACACTCTTTGACCTTCGTTTTCTAGTTGACATACCTGTAGAAGCCCATCTTGTTCATTAGCAGTAGATTTGAGGTATGTGCAGGAAAAATCTTACTGCTCTTGTTTTAAAATGTACTACTTTATGGGAACCTACTTGCTCAAGCTGCCCCTGCATGATCATTGCTGCTTAGTGCTGGTGAGAGCTCACTAACAAAGGGCAATTGATGAAGGGCTGCCACACACACTTTGAGCTGAGGGTCTGATTGTGCAGTAGTCCCGTGACTTTCAATGGGGTTTGGGCACATGCTTACATTTTAGGAGGTGCTCACATGCTTGTCATGTGGCCCAGTCAGTTTTTTTTGGAGCAGTTTAGCTTTCACCTAATGTGGTTTTCAAAAAAGACTGAAGTTTCTCTGGGTGAGAAAAGAGCTGATAATGACCCAGCTCCTACAGCTTACTGACTCCACTGGTGGTGGAGGTGCTCCACCTCAGGGTACTAGTGCTGAAATTTGGTAAATACTTCAAATGGTAACAATCTAATAAAAATAAACCTCTGAATTTAAAATGGTGGCTACATTTCATGTTACAGCAATCTAAGGTTTTCTGATGAGTGCTTTCTGCTGGCATCAACTGGAGTATTGTGGTCAGTCTTGGGGCACCCAGCGTAAGAAAGACATGGACCTGTTGGAGCAGGTCCAGAGGAGGCTATAGAAATTATGTGAGGGCTGGAACCCCTCTGCTGTGAGGCCAGGCTGAGAGAGTTGGGGTTGTTCAGCCCGGAGGAGACTCCGGGGAGACCTTCTGATCGCCTTTCAGTGCTTGAAGGGGCTGAGAAGAAAGACGGGGACGGATTTTTGAGCAGGGTCTGTTGTGACAAGGGGTAATGGTTTTAATCTGAAAGAAAGTAGATTTAGGTTAGATGCAAGGAAGAAGCTCTTCACTGTGAGGGTGGAGAGACACTGAAACAGGTTGCCTAGGGAAGCTGTGGATGCCTCATCCCTGGAAATGTTCAGACCCAGGTTGGATGAAGCCTTGATCAACCTGGTCTAGTAGGAGGTGTCCCTGCCTATGGCAGAGGGGATGGAACTATATGATCTTTAAGGTTGCTTCCAACCCAGACCATTCTGTGATTTTTGTGATCATTGATATGGCAAGGAAGATGAGCTTTATGATTTTTTGCTTGGACCATCAGGTGATCTTTTTTTTTAATTTTATTTTATTTGGACCATCAATTTCAGGTCTGTATAAAGAGCAATTGTAGAGATATTAATTGAAGTAGTACCTTAAACCAGGAAAATCGTTATTGAAAACAACAATATGTGCTGTATTTTGGGGTGGCATAGAGCACCTGAGATGAGAGATGACTTTTCATCTCTTTTAGAGGCATTCCTTCTGAGTTTGATATTTGAAGCAGCCCTGAAGTGCAGCCTTTTGTTACTGTTTTGGAATGCTCAGTTCATAGTGTAAATGGATTAGAAATGGTTCAGGGACAACCAGTTTCAAGCTGGTGCTTGAATAATTCAGGCAGTCTTGGTCAAAAAGAGACAGTTTCACAGCAAACAAACCACATGTTCCTCCCTTGCTGCATCTAACATAGAAGCAAATGTAGAGGCTCACATGTGTGGCTGCTTTCTAGATCAGAGCTGGAAAGAAAATCCTATCTATGCCAATCAGCTTGTTCTTAATAATATGCTTAGGCTCTGTGAAACTCAGAATTGACTTCTACCTGTAATTTTGAAATTGCTTCACTAAAGCAATTCAGAATTATTTGACTCATATCCTTTACTACTCAGTGAATGAAATCTCTCTTTTTATCTCAGATACTGAATAAAAAAGTACATGTCTGGCTCTGTAAATTTGTATAGGTCTGTGAAGTTTTTTTTGTGGCCAGGATTTCACCCTTGAACTCCGCTTCAGATTACGTTTTTACTTTCGAGAGAGCAGACCAGATTTGCATGTGTTAGTGGTTAAACAAAGGGGAGGTCACCCAGGCTGTGATGAAATGAGTGGTTCCATTTGTTTAGATGTTAGTGACCTGCTCTGTTATGAAATACGTTAGGGAATAGCTAGAAAAATGAAGAACTTAAAGCTATTAAAAGAGACCAAAAGTCTCTAACATTAGGTAGCAAACATGAAATAATGTAATTTTAGTTTGGATCTATTTCATTATAACATATGTTTGTCCACTGAGCATGCAAGATCATATTCCTGACAGTAAAATGCAGAAGGCAGGGTGGTTGAAACTAGGTAATCTTTAAGGTCACAAACCTTTCTGTGAATCTGTGAAATCTTCCATCTCATGACCAATATCTGTAATATTCCATTCTCATAATTAAAACTTCATGAGTTCTTTATTTTTTTTTTTATTTCATTTCCTTCTACAGGCTCATATACAAACCCAACCAGAAGAAAACTTAAGTAAGAAGAGCTCTTGTCCCACAGACTGCAAGTTGTGCATTTGCATTGACAAAACCAGAATCTGCAAATTGCTTTTGCTAGGGATGTGGTGGGGGTTGTGGCTGTTGGTAGGGTAGGAGACACACTGATGCAAGGGTCAAGTAATACCCAACCTTATACTTAACAAGGTTTGCACTAGTGAAAAGTTTTCAGGGCTGTGCAGTAGCTACTATACCCAAAGCAGAGTTGAAGGACAGATAGGGTAGGAATGGATAGCAAAATTTGAAATCTCCAGTAATATTGTTGATGTTACTCCAGAATACATTTCTTTCTGTGGCTGATATCAACATTCAGGTTAAAATCAAAGAATCAGGGAATCATTGAGCTTGGAAAAGACCTTAAAGATTATCAAGTCCAAGCATTAACCCAGCACTGCCAAAACCACTACTAGACCATGTTCTTCAGCACCACATCTACACAGCTTTTCAATCCCTCCAGGGGTGGGAATTCTACCACTACCTTGGCAGCCTGTTCCAAGCCTTAACAACCCTTTTGGGAGAGGAAGTTTTTCTTAATGCCCAATCTTAAACCCCATTCTTGCACGTTCCTGCATGCATTACAATTGCTGGCCTCACGGTGCTCCAAGACATGTGATGTTCAGCACTTTCAGCAGGCCTTTGTGGAGAGAAAAGGGAGAAAGAAGAAAATGAGGAAAACTCTTTTCCCCATGTGGTTTGTGTTTGTTTTCCCCCTCCCCCTTGGTGAATGTGTAGGCACTTCAAATACCTTTCATCTTGAAATGTCACTTACGGTAGCTTCACAGTTGCCTTCAGCTTGTGCAGATGTTACCTTCTTGCAAATTGTTTGCAACTAGTAATAAGGAAGTAAAATTTAAGGAACAGAAGTACATTGAAAAGCAGGAATCTGAAATTGCTACACAGAAAAGCATCTCAAGCTGGCTGCACTTCATGAGCTTGTGTTTCTTGTTCAACCTACTGGCTTTGGGCTTGCAAAGCTGGGAAAATGGGATTGTCAATGTCAGCAAAAGACCAGCTTTAATTGAAATTTCTCAGCCTTTGAATATTATATTAACCTTTTAGGTCTCATTTGTGGGTAAATTGTTATAGCTGTCTTGAGATCAATGAGTGAAGAGAGCCAGAAGTGCCTTAACTTTCCATCATTTACAAGGCCGGTAGTGATAGGATGAGAGGGAATGGATTGAAGCTGGAGGAAGGGAGATTTAGACTGGAGATTAGGAAGAAATTCTCTACAGGTGGTGAGACCCTGGAACAGGTTGCCCAGGGAGGTCATGGATGCCCCCTCCCTGGAGGTGTTCAAGACCGGGTTGGATGAGGCCTTGAGCAACCTGGTCTTGTGTAAGGTGTCTCTGCCCATGGCAGAGGGTTTGGAACTAGGTGATCTTTCAGGTCCCTTCCAATCCAAACCACTCTGTGAACCTATGAAGCTGAACAGGACCTCAGCTTTGGAGAGGACTCAAATAGAAGTTTACTTGGTTGCTCTCAGTTACTCTGTTTATTTTCCAAGTTGCATGCTGGATGGTATTGGCATCTTTTTTAAGCAGGCATTTGAGCTGCTGGTTCAAGCTCTGTTTGTTATCCTTTAATTATCTTTGTATTATCTCAGTTTTGCAAGAGTTTCCTGGTTCTGAATGAAGTAAGGTGAAAGAGGGTAATGTAAGCCAGGTCAAGCTGTGCAGGGTTTAAATTGGTGTACACTGTCTCAACCAGTGTGGTGGCAGGGAACAAATGATATCATTGATGTAGTAGTACAAGATGAAAAATGAAGGCAAATTGTGCACAGTTATTACTTTTCATGCTGTGTTCTGATGGAGTCCATAGATTTTTCATGCCGTTTATATTGGATGTGATGACACAGTTTAAAGATCTTTGCAAAAAAGAAGTAGCTGGGGCACGCAGATAAATCACTGCACACGTGTGCTGTGTCTTGCAGATACAAGTCTTATGAGGAGCAGCTGAGAGAACTGGGGTTGTTTACCCAGGAGAAGAGGAAGTTCAGGGGAGACCTTCTCATTCTCTACAACTCCCTGAAAGGTGGTTGTAGTGAGGTGGGTGTTGGTCTCTTCTCCTAAGTAACAAATGCGTAAGGGCAAGAAGAAATTGCCTCAAGTTGCACCAAGGGAGGTTTAGGTTGAACAAGGACAAATTTTTTTTTTTTCCCTGAAGGGGTTGTCAAGCTCTGGAATAGGCTGCCCAGGGAAGCGGTGGAGTCCTCATTTCTGGAGAGATTTCAAAGCCATGTAGATACAGAGCTTGGTGACATGCCTTTGTGGTGACAGTTCTGGGTTAACACTTGGACTCAATGATCTTAGAGGTCTTCTCCAACCAAAACCATCCTATGATTCATAGATTTCATAGAATGGTTTGCATTGGAAAGGACCTTGAAGATACCTAGTTCCAAGCTGCCTGCTGTGGGCAGGGACACCTCCTACTTGACCAGCTTGCTCGAGGCCTCATCCAACTTGCCTTTGAACACCTCCAAGGGAGGGGGCGTAATTCTATGATACAGGTTTTATTTTAACATTATTTTTCTTCTTTGGAAGATTTAGGTGATTATCATAATGCAAATCATGCATGTTAATATCTTTTCACATCATTAATTACAGCACTTGTATTCTTTTATTCTTTAGATTTGGGGGGAAAGAAGCCCTTTTTGTGTAAAATAATAAATCCTTTGTTGCAGTCTAGATCACATAAACTATTTTTCCTCTGAAAGTGGTAAAGTATCTATGACTAATTAAAATAAAGTGCTTTTCATTGGCTCATAATCCCTGCCATTGAAATTTATTTGGAAAATGTTGAATAAATAAACCATGGAAGTGTTTAACCAGCCAAATATATTGGTATCTTTCAGTCTGAAGCACTGCAGATTATGTGGCGTAAGACTTAAGGCAGTAAAGAAATCAAGGCAAATCCTTTCCTGGGGGTGGGATCAAGATGGTAGGGATGAAGACAAGTAACAGTTCATACTATAGATTTGGAATTTGGTATTGTCAAGAAAAATAAGTTAAATTACAACAAGGTGTAAATGTCTTCAGTTTTTAATTCTCCCATAAAACAAAAACAACTGAAAGAATTTGCAGTACCTGAAAGGAGCCTACAAGAAAACTGGGAAGGGACCTTTCTACAAGGGCTTGTAGTGATAGGGTGAGAGGGAATGGATTGAAGCTGGAAGAGGGGAGATTTTGACTGGAGAATAGGAAGGAATTCTTTACAGTGAGGATGGTGAGACACTGGAATAGGTTGCCCAGGGAGGTTGTGGATGCCTCCTCCCTGGAGGTGTTCAAGGCCAGGTTGGATGAGGCTTTGAGCAACCTGGTCTAGTGGAAGGTATCCCTGCCCATGGCAGAGGGTTTGGAACTACATGATCTTGAAGGGTCCTTCCATCCTAAACCATTCTATGAATTTATGTCCCTGTCAAGTACAAGGGGGTTGGAACTAGATGATCTTTAAGGTCGCTTCCAACCCAAACCCTTCCAACCTAATCATCTGTCTTTGGGTCTGAAATTATTTATGTTTCCATATAAACACCCTTTCCAGACCCATAGTCAGATATAGTAGTTTATTTTATTCTCAATGTAAATCACCCTGTGAGGATTTTATAATTTTTTTCTTATTTCAGACATGCCAATTTTTCCTGGCTGAGCCTTTCTGGAAAAGGCACTGCTCATCTTACATTTGAGAGCTGCCTTTGAGTGCTGCAGACAGATCTTGTAAAGAACCACTATGGGAAAGTCTCTCTTGGGCAAAAAAGAGCCTGGAAATGTTTATTTTAATGTTTAATGCTAGAATTGTAGCAATCTGTAGGTGGAAATTCCCATGTGAAAAGCTTAAAGCCCTTCAAAACTGAAAAAGAGGTGTCTTGTGTTAATTCAATTTGGAGTACAAAATAGTATTCATGTTGTTATTACTTTTTTTGAAAGAAAAATCTTTTTAGATTTGGAAAAAAATTATCTTTTTGTGGATTTGATGAATGGAGCCTCATCAGAATGTTTAGTCAAGAATTGAGGGATTGCTTGCAGATTTTTCCCAGTAGGGATCATTGCTTCACCAACAATGGGATCCTTTCTCTACCCACACATATAATGTGCATTTCATTTTTTCCTGCAGACAGTGCTGTCTTTGTAAGGGCAGCCTGACTGGGTCTGTGGACATTAACTGTACTGAAAAACGTCGATCTCTGGCAGGTGTGAAGTCCAGAGGAATACAACAGAGGTTCAGGGAAGTTCATGATGAGAGTCTACTTTATATGGTGACAACATTGCTGTGATTAACTTTGATTTCATGAAAACTAAATGCTCTTGCTTCACACTTCATTGATGGGATGCAGACTCCAAAGTTAGTTTCAATTTTCATAAACGGTTGAATTTTCTTGGTCATTTGTAGTGGCTGCCAGCTTTCACTGTGAGAGTGATGAGGCACTGGAACAGGTTGCCCAGGGAGGTTGTGGATGCCCCCTCCCTGGAAGTGTTCAAGGTTAGGTTGGATAAGGGCTTGAGCAACCTGGTCTAGTGTAAGGCTCCCATGGCAGTGAGCTAGGAATAGATGATCTCTAAGGTCCTTTACAACCTAAGCCATTCTGTAATGTTATGATTCTGTTCTTCTGATATATTTGGGATTAATTTTTCATTAAATAACCATGCTGTTTGAACAGTCCAACCTCTTTATTCATCCAATGGATCAGCAGCATTAGAAATTCAGTGCACAGCAAGTGGCTTCTCTCTGACGTAGCTATTTTAGCAGTGCAGTCAGAAGCTGAATGGCAGAACTGGGTCCTGCACTGCTCTTGTCTGCATTTTGGTCAGGCCAACAAGACCTGAGTCATCTGTGTTATTTATAGCTGAGGATGCAGGGAGATCAAAGAGTTTGAATGGAGCTTTGGGGGACTTGGGAGGGGTGAACTGGTACATTCGATGCCTGCAGAGAAAACAGTGATCTGTGGGAAGTTGAGATGAGAGGCTGGCAGTGCTTGGAGCCATTGTTTTGAGAAAGTCACTTTGTGTTGTGCCATGTTACACAGAGGAGCTGTTTTATAGGGTTGCCTGCAGGATTCCTAGTCACAAGAATACTTGGGTAACTGGAAGAACACATCTGCCAGCACCAGGTGAGGGACAGTGGTAATCTTGGCTCCTTGCTCCCAATCATCTGCTTCCAGCTTCCTCTTCCCTCCTTGCCACAGGCTTTCCTGCTGTTCCTTGCTGATCACTGCAGGACCAACTTAAGGATGCCATCACCCACAAATGTGCCCTTCTCGTGTTACAAGGGTGTTAAGAGCTTACCATTCCTTCTAGTACTGTGGAAACAGTGTTTTCCTCTAAATCCCTTATTTGAAACGTTTCACAATTGGTTTTGTAACATTCTGAGTGTTGCTTGCCCCGTGGGGAGATTATTGCAGAGAGGTTTTCCTTTTGCTTTCATAGCTAGTAGCTGCAGTGGTCTGAGGGATGAATTCAGAATAGTTTAGGGGTTCCAAGTAACTATGGAGGTGCTTGTAATTCTATTGTGTACTCACCTGCAAGCAATTAGTATGTATACACTTCTGGTGTACACTAGTATCCAGGAGCCCAATGAACACTAGTGCAGGGGTGTTTAGAGATGCTTGGTCTCTGAGGAGGAAAACCTGAGGAATCTGGGTCTGTTTAACCTGCAGAAGAGCAGGCTGAGAGAGGATCTTCTCATTGTTCAACAAAATCTAAAAGGCCAGGGGCAAGAGAATGGGGCTGGACTCTTTTCAGTGGTGCCCAGCAACAGGACAATAGGCAATAGGCACAAATGAGAATCCAGGAGCTTCTGTCTGAACATGAGGAGAAACTTCTTTGGTGTGGGGGTGATGGAGCCCTGGAGCAGGCTGCCCAGAGAAGTTGTGGAATCTCCTTCTCTGGGGAGATTCCAAACATTGTGATTTGGGCAACCCTGCTTTGACAGTGGGGCTGGACTAGGTGATCTCCAGAGGTCCCTTCCAACCCTTACTAGTCTGTGATTCTATGACACCATCAGAGGGAGTGGGACCTGTCTGGTGTGGGTGTGGTGCTCTGTGAAGCAGATATTTGTATGACCTGTGCTAACAGAGCAGTGTGACCAGGCGAAAAGCTCCTGCCCTTGGCTGGGTCATCTTGTCCAGCTGCCTTTGTATTGGAGACAGATCAGATAGATTTTTGCCTTTTGCTCAGTAACACTGAAATCTCCATGCTCTCCTGTGTTTCTTCTTTTTTTTTTTTTACCTATTTTTAATTAACTGTTTCTTTGCCTGTATTGTTTCTTTTCCAAGATGTCCTTACCAGCTTTATTTCCCGCCTTCTAGGTAGATTTTTGAGTAGTAAAGCCTTTTTTCTTTTTTTCTTTAACTCCATTTTTCTCCAACTTCTTCTTTGGGCTTGGGTTCTTAGGTGCTTTGGAGAGCTAATCTTGTGTGATTAGTGTGCCCACACAAGAGATGTTTGCATTTGGCCAAGTGTCAATATGTAGGCAAGATACAGCAGCATACATCAGCATGCACTGGAGGTCAGTGGTCCAACTGCTCCAGGGTCTCAGTAGACTTGGTGCTGGTCCCTTGAAGCTGAAGGTTGGTTCTTACAGGCTTAGGGACCACAGGCACACACCGTTTTAATTCTTGATTATCCAGATGATGGAGAAATTCTGAGCTGAGCTGTTGAATGTTACTGTCTCATCTTGCTTGCATTGATGAACTTAAGAGGAGAAGCCTTATTCGATACAACCCCAGTAGTTAGTGTGGGCTATCAAGCACAGTTTGATGAAGAATTAGCAGCAGAATATGTTTTTTCATAGAGACTTCTCTTTGGTCACATGGGCAGGACTTGCCAGGCACTCAGCTTCCTTGTTCAGAGCGCCAAAACGAGAAGGACAGTGTTCAAAACCAGCCCTTGGTGAAAGACTAGTTTTCATAAATAACATCTTTTAGCATAAAGGGTGATTTTAAAGATGATTGAGGTATGATTTAGGTTATTGTACGTGCAGTTCCCAAAGCAAACAAGGCTCTGTGCAGTCAGGGTAAGCATCACTAGGTTTATACCTCCTCCATGTTCTGCATCCCCTTGATAAATTTGAAACCAGGGGTTATTGTCAGATTTTATAGAGGAGCATGAGTCTTGCTAAGCTGATAATGTGTTGAGAATTCAAGGCAACTGGGTCAGTATCCCCTTAAAGCTGGACTGCTATTTGAGCTTAACCTTTAATAAATTTTACAGAATCTGCATCTTTGTCCAACTCTCACATCCTCACACACTCTGAAAATTTAGCTTCACTAGCTGATATGTTTGCAGATGAACATTACTTTCACTACTCATTTCAGCCCCAGGGGAGAAGGTCCTGTCCTAACTCCCAGTGGGAGGACAAGGAGTAATGGGCATGAACTGGGACCCAGGAGGTTGCATCTGAACAAGAAGAGAAACTTCTTTGCTGTTAGAGTGTTGGAGCCCTGAATCAGGCTGCACAGAAAGGTTGTGGAGTCTCCTTATCTGGAGAGATTCCAAACCCACCTGGACAGTGTGATCCTGGGAATTCGCTCTGGGTGACCCTGCTTTAGAATGAGGGTTGGACTAGATGACATCCATAGCTTCCTTCCAACTCCCACCAGTCTGTGTTTCTGTGTTTCTCAAGGCATTTGTGGTTGCCTCGCTTAGGGGTCCCAGCAGCAGCAGAGTAACTTTCTCAGCAGCACATGAACCACAATTCCCTTTCCTTCTCGTCTGCTGTCAATTTGTGATTTGTTGCATAATTTTTTTTTTATTTATTTTAGAAACAGAAAAGATCCCTGTAATGCGTGGACAGTGGTTTATTGATGGTACATGGCAACCTCTGGAAGAAGAGGAAAGCAACTTAATAGAACAGGAGCATCTCAACCGCTTCAAAGGCCAGCAGTTGCAGGAGAGCTTTGACATGGAAGTAGCAAAACCTGTTGATGGGAAGGAGGGTAAGATTGTGTTTCATTCACTGTTTTTATAGTATGTTCCCTGGGAAATTGGAGTCTGGTTTTAAACTCATAGAACACTTTGGGTTGCAAGGGACCTTTAAAGGTCATGTAGTCCAACCACCCAAAGTCTTCTTAAGTTAAAATGTGATCTGTAATGTTTTCCATCCAACATAGTGGTTGAATGTTGTTGCAAGGCATCAGTTTGCTCTCCCATTTTTCAATGCATCCCAGTGTTGTAGGATTTCCTGTTGCAACATGTTTGATGAACACTGCAAAATTATATTTATGGGTAAACTTCTTGTTCCTATTTTGCTTCATGTTGCATATCTTTAATTGTATCTCACTTGAAACTGAAATCTCTTGATGGAACAAGAAGAGTCAGTGTCCAAATGCAAAGTGGCTGTTAGCTGTCTGGGTAACATTCTTAATTCTGCCCTGAAAGGAGTATCAGTTTTACAGATCACATTGCGTTTTCCATTCTTGGTCAGTCTGTGGTGAGTAGTTCTCAGCTATAGTAAATCTTGGACATTCATTCCTTTATGGAAGTCCTTATATTTTGATGACCAGGCTGAGGACATTCAATTAGTGTTCCTGGGAATCTCAGTCAAATGCAGTTAGCTTTTTTGAGAATAGCCATCTGAAATGGCTGATCCATTACTTAAAGTACCCAGTGACATTGGTTGCTCAGGGTAAGTGTAGCACAGAAAAGTTTAAGTATTTTTGGCTTTCACACTTCTGTTTATTGCTTGTCACTTGGTGAGCAATCTACAAACTGCAGGCTGCAAGTGCAGAGGCCTCACAATATATTTTAGTAGGAGTTTGGTTGTGTTATTCTTTATAAAACAACTTTACATTTAAACTCTTTTAGTTAAACTGTGTAGGAAACAGTTACAGAGTGCAGGAGTGGCTGTGTTTTGGCCTTTGAGCATGGAGGAGCTCTTATATGTGAGCTGCATGGACTGCACAAAAGTATGAACTTGTAAATAAATTGGGAGCAAGGCAGGATTTCAGGTGCTTCTGTGATTACTGTAAGGAAAAACAGAATATAATCTGTTGAATCAGGGAGGTTTTTCAACAGTACAGAGAGAACTAAGTTTCTAACTCCCCTTAAAGCTACAAAGGAGTCTCTGAATATTTTTTTCCTATTTGTCCCACTTTAGAAGATCTTTTCCTCTAGCCATGCCTACAGCACAGTCTTTTTCAACAGCTCTGTCAAGCAGGTGCATAAAATGATGTGAGCCCTGAGCTACAGCACCATACCAGTACAACCACCCTTTTAAAAGGCATTTATACCTGTATTTCTGTCTACTTGTACTGATCTATTATTCCAGTGTACTGGTACAAAGCTCAGCATTGTTAGTACAGCTGCACCCTGTTTGTGGTAGGGGTAGTCTGCTTTTGCATGAAAAACACATCTCTCCATGCTGCTGAGTGCTTGTAGCTTTTGGTGGCTTAATTCTGGAAGGGAGGAAGATAAAGAGAGAAAGGAGGGAGGGAAGGATTCAGTTGTACCTGGATTCTTCTTATTGAGTAAGGAAGAAAGTTCAGGTTTTTTAAGAAAAAGTCTGGTCTGCAGAGCAGAAATTTTCAGATTTGAGGTTGAAAGAATGATGAAAAAGACATAATCCCTAATATATATGCAAACATAAAAGATTAGGGAAAAAAAACCTCCAAAGTCAGATACCAGTACATTTTTTAAAACTAAAGTCAAAAGAAAACAAAACAAAAAAATGAAAAAAACACAAACAAGAAAAACAAACAAAATACACACACAAAAAAAAGAAACAAAACAAACCACAAAAAAACCCCACAGAAAAACCACACAAATAAAAAAATCCCCATCTATGTGTGCAGAAGCTGCAAAATGGGCTGTCAAGTTGCCAATAGCTTTCAATACATTTAGTTGAGGTTTTTTTTTTGTAGTAATAGGAGAGTTGCAGGAAAATTACAGCTACCAGTAAGTGTGAATAGTGGTTTTGTCATTATAATGTGCCTCTGAATACATCTCTGATCAGCTGGCATCCATGATTGCCATCTGCACGTGGCACTGGGAGAAGCTTTACAACTTGCATCATTTCTGGTGAAGTAAACATAATTAGTTGGAGAAGTGCTGAATTCAGGTTATAAATTCCTTAAATGCTACAATTTGTTGTAATTGCATACTGTATGAAACATATTATGGTCCCATCAAGGTGGTTGTTAAGTCTACTGAGATCTCTGAAGTGGAGTATCCATGGCAGGTGTTGGTGTGTGACAGCTGACTCCCCACATCACCACAGACTAGCAGGAGGTCTTCATGTCAGGGAGGGATCCTGAGAACATGAAACTTTCACTTCATTGACCCTGTAGGAGCTCTGTCTCCTAAAACCAGGCCAGAGGAATGCTACTGAGGTCCTGGTGCAAGCAGATGCTGCAAGGGCATCACCCATTTCCTCCAAAGCTTGACCACACTGTTTCACATCTTACCATCCTGGACTCTGCTTTGATCCTGACCAAATTCCAAATAGGTTTTCCAGTTTAAACAGTTTGCTGTTGATAAAGGAAAAGATGTCGCCATAAATGGTTGGACTTGATGATATTAAAGGTTGTTTCCGACCAAAACAATTCTATGATCTTTAAGACACAGTAGCCAGGAGGAAACCACACTGACGCGGATAAGGAACTGGGGGGGTTGGCTGCATCTCATCTTCTTTGTTGGGAAATTCAGTGTCTGCAGCCTGCATTTAATGCAAATCACACATTTGCACAAATTTGCATATTGACAGATTAAGGAAGGCACTTGTCATTGCATAAAGTAATTTTATATCATTTTTCTGAGCAGAATGAAAGTCATCCTATTGTCATTTTGTAGTTGCGTTGAGGAGCAGAGCTTGGTGTTTGCCACTCCAGTCTGTGCTAAAAGCAGTCAACTGGGATGACACCTTAAACCCCTAAATGAGATGCTGCACTGCAGTAACAGTATATGTGGGCTTCCAGGTCTGATTTGTTGATCTGCTGCTCTGTTGAGAGATAGACAATGTTGGGGAAGATTTTAAGACCCCAAATTAATTTGTCTGGTACTTGGTTTTTTCATTCAGGTAGCACTAAACTCTTTTTTCATATTAGCATTGCTTGTCCTTAAGAAGAATTTATTCTTCAAACTTAACATATGTTAAATTAACATCAACATCCAGAGCAGTGCCCAGTTCTAGGCCCCCCAGTTCAAGAAAGGCAGGGAACTGCTTGAGAGGCTACAGCAAAGGGCTACAAAGATAATTAGGGGACTAGAACATCTGTCTTATGAAGAAATGTTGAGGGACTTGGGGCTTTTTAGCCTAGAGAAGGCTGAGGAGAAATCTATCAATGCTTACAAGTACTTAAAGGGTGGGTGTCTGGAGGATGGGGCCAGTCTTATTTCAGTGGTGCCCAGTGACAGGACAAGGGGTAACAGGCACAAACTTAAACACAGAAAGTTCCATCTAAACATGAGGAGGAACTTCTTTAGTTTGAGGGTGGTAGAGCACTGAACAGGTTTCTCAGAAAGGTGATGAAATCTGTGTCTCTGGAGTCATTCAGAACCCCCTTCGATGCTGTCCCCTGCAACTTGCTCTAGATAAACCTGCTCTGGTGGGAAAATTGGACAAGATGACCTTCAGAGGAACCTTTCAACCTCTATAATTCGGTGATTCTGGAACAGAAGATGTGACATTTTGATCTGTTTTTAAGTTCCAAATGTTAAATATTGGATATTAACTTCAGCCCTTAAGATATGGAAATGTATGAGTTGCTTATGTGATCAGGTTGGGAATGGGTTATATCTCTCTGCAGGAACACTGACCTTTCTCATACTACATCTACCCACTGATTACACTTACTACTGTAAGATAATTCCATAAATATTTCTGAGAAAAACCTAGATTATAATACTTGTCCTGTGAAGCAGCACTGCAGCTGAAACCACTTGGAAGGGAATAGGCAAAGGATACTTTTTTAGCAGTCAATAGGCTTAGAGCTCCCAGAACCACGTAAGATTTGGAAACTGCTTTTGATGCAGACAGTGAGTTCAGGACTTAGCTAAAGTAGTCCATTAAAGGAGCAGTGTTCTCAAGAGATTTCAGTAATATCAAGGCCATTGTAAGATAAAACAAGACCATGAACTCGGATCATAGCAGGTTCCTAAGGGTTCCCAAAGCAGATGTTTTGCTAACGGCATTAACTGCAATAAAGGCAGCAATGTTCAGACCAAGAACATCTTGATGGAGGGTCAAAGTCACTATTTCACTGTTGATTTTTTTCGCTCTTGCTCCGTGGTCAGAGCCCACATATCCCTTGCTGTGAGTTCCTCAGTCACAGAGGAGCTCTTAGCAGGCAGGTGCCCCCTGTTTCAAGTGCAGGAAGGCAGTCAGAGATGGAAGAGTAGCTTTTGTCACACACTGTGACTTTCGTCTGCAGGGTCAACCTGTGGGTTCAGCAGTTTACCACAGTAAAATTGTCATCTCTTGCCTTCCATGTCTCAGTGATGGTGTCAAACAGCAGAGCAGGAACAGCACGAGCTCAGCGTGCTCCTGGGAAAGTAGTGGTGGATGGTTTCTCCCACTGCTCTAGGCTAGCATGAGGGCTAGTTCTGATTCTTCCATTCAAGACCATGAGCAGTGGCTCAAAGGGTACATCATAAAATGGCCCTTGGTATCAATAATACCCTCTACCAGCTTTAATGTTTGTCTACAGGACAAGTCTGGTGAGGAGCAGCTGAGGAAACTGGAGTTATTCAGCCTGGAGAAAAGGAGGCTGAGGGAAGAGGTTTGGGCTCTATAGAACTTCCTGATAGGAGGTTGGAGCCAGCTGGGGGACTGTCTCTTCATTCAAGCAACAAGTGATAGGACAAGAGGAAATGGCCTCAACTTGTGCTAGGGGAGGTTTAGGTTAGACATTTAGAAACATTTCTTCATGGAAAGTGCTGCCAAGCCCTGAAAGAGGCTGCACAGGGCAGTGGTGGTTTCCCCATCCATGCAGGGATTTAAAAGCCATGTAGATGTGGTGCTGAGGGACATGGTTTAGTGGTGGGCTTATCGTTGCTGGGTTAACAGTTGGACTTGATGATCTCAGAGATCTTTTTTCAACCAGAATGATTCTGTAATTCCATCTCTACCTTAAGAATACTTGGTTAGCTGTTACTATCACAACTACAATTGAGTACCTGTCATGTTGTTACTCCATCATCATTTTCAGGTATGACCTGACAATTCTAATTAAGGATGAAGTGAAGCTGAAAGCTTAATATATATGATAGTATGATAGGAATAGGTGTAGTTCAGTGTATTTGCACAGAGAGATGCTCAGAACTCCTAAGCAACCTGATTCAGCTGGATTTTATCCAACTTAGTCAATCCTGCTATGTGTAGACGATTAGAGCAGACAAGCCCCAAAACTCTCTTTGACAGAAGTTATTCTGTGATCAAGTTGATGATTCTGTGATAGATGATAAGAATTGTAGAAAAAAATCCTGTGGGTCAGAAACAGAATTTTGCTAGTGCATTGATTTTGAAAAGGCATTTTTGTTTTTTTTTCTGGAATTTCAGCACGTGGTTACATGCCACAAAAACTATGGAAGTTGCATTTGGAATAGTTGTGGGATTTTTTAAATTTTATTTGAAATAATATTTTCTCTCGTCATAAAATGTATATAGATTCTTGTCACAGCCTGCTAAGGTTAACCTTTAGATGGGAATGTCCCGAACACAGAGTCACACAGGTCAAGAGGGGTTTCTGGAGATGGTCTAGTCCAATTTCCTTGCTCAAAGCTACACAGTCAATGAGAGCAGGTTGCTCAGGATGTTTCCTATGGGGTTTTGACTATCTCCAACAATGGAGACTCCACAGCCTCCCTGACCAGTCTGTTCTAGTGTTTTACCATCCTCACTGTAGCATTTTTTTTTCCTGTACTCTTCTTGGATTTCCTGTGTACATGCTTCTTGAGTGTTGAACTGCCAGTACAATATTCTGCAGACTAAATTATTCCATCAAGTCTCAAGTGCAGTAGCTATGAGCCTAATTTTCCTCTCCTCTGATGTGAATAGTAATATACTTGACTTGCATCCTCATTAAGGCATCTGCTGACAGAGCTGTTAGCTGAGGCTGCGAAGATGTGAGATCCTGGACTATTATCAAAGCCCTTGACATAACCATGGAATATCACTCATGCTGGCATAAGTTACTGGATCATGGAGTATTAATTACTCCTGGTGTTTGTAAAGGAAGATGTCATTCACTCACACTCTCCTGATTGATTTCACAGCTTAATGACTGGGGATTCAGAAGCTGGAGAGTCTTGGTTTCTCACTGGGTTTTGAACATGTTTTCTTGACTAAATCAGGTTTATTGAGACTAAAACATTTGGAAATTAAGATTTATTTGTGTGAGTGAGGGGCCCACAGAGAAGGGAAGGTGTAGATTTGTAGGACTTTTGGCCTTGCTCAGGAAGCCCTGAAGAAGTGTGAAAGGTTGTCTGTCTATTATGCCTGAGTTAACAGTGCAGACAGGTTCTCCTGTTGTGGAAGTGCCAAGAGCAGCTTCTTCCTGCTAACATAGGTTGACCTGCTCCTTAGCAGCAGCTTTCACTTAACCTTCCATATTTCCTTCCATAATCACCCCATACATAAGTCCCTGAAAAAAGAATCCTTTGGATTGCTGTGCAACATTTCAGTATCTTCACGAGGAGTAAAATCAAAGATGATTGAAAGTCTCACAGAAGCTATGGTCTTGTCTTACCATCAAGGAGAAGCTCAGCAGCAAAGCATGAGTCCACACTGTTGCATTTCACCACAGAAGGCAGGAGTTACAGAACAGGGTAGAGTAGGGTTATTTTGTCTAATCTAGCTTTTAGTGATCCACTTACACTCCTTGGGGAAAATTATAGAGGTGTGCTTAAAATTAAGTTGGCTTTTGCTTCTTTCTCAAATGTTTGGTATATACTTAAGAGGGGTTACTGGGTTCTACCCTATAGAAATAGCTCATTTGTGCTTTTGTAAGTATAAGTGCAAAGGTACTTGGTGAACCTGATTATACTGTGTCCCAGCTGTCCTTTACTGATGCTTTTAGCTTTGTTGTGCTATCGTAACTGTTAATGAAGAGGGAAGAAATTAAATTTGGCTAATGTGACCTGACACTTTTGCTACAAAACCAGTTTTTTTTTTTTTTAAATGTGTATACAGAAAATATGCCAACTTTTTTTTTATTTTCTGCCCTCCTAAAAATGATAAATACTAATAAAAAAAATTACCCCCCTTTTAAAAATTTTACTTTGAAGCTCAGTGTTTTTACTTTTAGTTCTCTACTACCTCCCTCCCTTCTCCCTCCCTTCTTTGTTCAAATGGAGAGGATATAAGGAGAAGTCAGAGGCTGCATGTCTTAAGCGAAAGCATTCCCAAGGTACAGTAATTGTAGATTTATCTTTTTTTTTTTTCCTGTAGTATTCCTGGCTTAGGAAGCTTGAAAAGCTAGTTTGCTTATCCCAGTTAAATGTGTTACATTTACATGCTTCAGATTCTTGAGTTGTATTCATGCCATTTCCTTCAAAATGGAAGGAAAAAGCATCTTAAATCTTAGAAGAAAAAGCAGAAGCCTTGTGAGTCTTAGAGCAAAGTAGATGCTAACAGTAGTAACAGCAGTAATCCTTATTATAATTGTTTGTGAATGTAATGAAAACTGTAGAAGTTTGTTTCTTATGCTCTTTATATTATAGTTTGGCTTTTTCAATAAACAAAAAGCAACCATTTTTAGGCTGGGTAATGTCAGAGAAGGCATGGAGGGGGGTTGTATTAGGTAATCCTTGTCACTTTTTATTTTTGGATAGTGCATGCATCCTTAATTTTATGTTGTAAATAATTTTTACTGCAGCTTTTATATTAGTGGAATGAAATGAGACTTTGCACATACAATATAAAAAGGGAAAGGCTGATGAAATAGGTGATAAAACCTTTGAACTTTGCAGCAGCTGACATGCAAATTTGTTGCTGAAATTGGGAGTAGATCCTAGAGGAGCTGTTACTGATTGCAGAGGCTCTAAAGTATTTGTCACTGGTCTTTCACTGCCACCATTAAATCCAGTAGTGATTAAACTCTTACTGACTGCAGTGTCTGTGGACCTAGACCTCTGGAAAATGCACCCTTGGATTAAAATGTAAAAGTGTATGGTAAGTTTAGAGTTATCCTTCTCATGTCGTATATTCTTCTAGCTCTTAGGGATGTTGTAAAGCATGAGAATTTATACTGAGATGCAGAAATGTTTGCCTTTTTATTTCCTTTCATTATGTTTTCCTATAATTTGGTCCAAATGAAAATGGTTGAAATCAGAATTTTTAACAGTAAACTTTTTCCTGTCTCTTCTCACACATGGAACTTGAATCTGTTAATGGTGATTAAGTGTTACTGTCTGGAGCAGTAGGAAAAAACTTCTGTCTTTTGTTTTGTAATTATAATTGCAAATTTATTTTTTTTTCTCCAAATCATGTTCAGTTGTAATGAATGTGCTTGAATTTAAAAGAAACTGCTGGTACAACAAAAAGTGACACTGATGAATTGAGAGGTGGTAAAGTGCAATGGTAAAAATGACAGCAATGTGAAACAACACTTTTTAATTAAGAGCAACAGCCCTTTTAATGGCTTTTTGTTGTTTACATAAATAAGAAAAATCTACAACTGTCCCTCAGGTTTACATATCAGAGCTTCAGAGCTGTTTAAGAAAGAACAATCACAGCCAAGTTATGCTCTTAGCTACCTGTGGCAGGCTCTTAGATAGAAACCACTGCTTACTGATGGCAAGACACCTAGATTTAAATTAAAAAAAAAATGAAAAAAAGAAGGCAGAAAAGGTTTTCAGACAGCACATATCCCTCTTCTGGTCTTTAGCCCTGAGTGGAATGGCAGTGCCTTTGTGGTGGAGATGGAGGTAAGATCAGCTCTCAGCATGTCAAAGATGCTTTCCTCTAAATCAATTTTGTCTTGAGCTCAGTCAAATTCTGTTAGAAGAGAATCACCCCATGCTTTGGTCTTGGCAGGGATGAGAGTACCACATGAAAAAAACACAAGTGCTTACCTTAAAAGATATTTTATTTTAAATGCCATGGTGAAATGTCATGTTCAAGTGCCTGTCTGTCTGTACTTGATGCTGGAGGTGTTCAGCTGCTCAAGCACTTTAGCTGGGAGGATGTTTACATGTGTGTGTCTCCAGCTTTCTCCATAAGTATCAAAAATAGTGCAGAATTTCTGCTCCTCACTTATTCTCCAGTTACTTTGATTCAAGATGAGTTTCTGCAGTCTTATTGAGATCAGATTCTTTAAGGCTTTAGGAGTAAGTATTCTGCTTTTTATGTTTAACTCTTCATTTTTCATATATAAAGGTTTTCACTTTTGGTGAAATGGAAGGTTTGTGTGGTAGCAACTGTCAATTTTTTCAGCTGGAGGAAGTACTTTCTTGATTCCTCTCTCTTCTCCTGTGCTTCTCTCCTTGGGTTTGCACAGCTTGCTCACTCCTGTCCAGCATCAGGTTGTCTTCCATATGCAGTGGAGTTGTGCCTTCCCCATACTCATACTCTAGGTGTCTGTCTTGATCTAATTTCCATGAGCTTGGCTTTCAGTCCCAAACTAGAAGACTAAGCAGTGTGTAGAATACCAAGGGTTTTCTGCAACTGGGGAAGATGCCCCTGAGGAGACACCTGCTAAGACGTCTATGCATATTGTCAATGTCAGAGAAGTAGTTCATGTTGAAATAAAGCTGTGAGAAGTCTGGTCCAGACCAGAGGGGGCTTCCTGTCCAATGGTTTTACAGGAGACCTTTTGTTTTCTGTCCCTGACATTCGGAGATGCTGTAGCTGCAGTCAGATCTCAGTGAAGCTCAGCCACACCCTGGCCTGGTGCTCTGGAGAGAATCCACAAACATGGAAAACATGTTTCTGAAGGACCCAGAAGGCAGAAGAATTAACACAAAGAGCATTCCCTTGTGCTATACCCATTGTCTAACCTGAACTGTCAATTTGACTGTCTCTGCAGCATGCAAGAGATGTCTAGGACAGTCACTGTTTGTTCTGCAAAGAGAATGTAAATCATGTTACCTCATCTTCAGGAAAACCCAACCTTCTTTTCTTTGTGATCAGTTTCAAAACAGCAGCAGCATCTCTTGTTATTCCACACCTGGACAGCAGTTTGCATATTTTGATTTCTTTTTAGGATGATGATTTTCAGACTGCAATCAAGTCTTCTCCAAAGACAGGGTAGTGTGGGGTTGGTTTTTTTTTTATTTCCTGCCTCACTATTAACACCCTGGGACTGTTGGCATCAGAAGCACATTTTGGTTGGACTCCTGAGAGTCTTGAGCATCTCCTCACCATCCTTGGTGCAGTGTTGGCCCTCATGAGGAGGTAGTTTGTTTGGGTTTTTTTGCAAAAAGAATATCTCCTGATTTGGTGATCTTGCGGGGCAGGGGGATTGGACTTGATCTCCGGAGGTCCCTTCCAGCCCCTACCCTTCTATGATTCCTGTGCATAGTGACATAAAATCCAATGTCTCTACCTAGATGTGCCTGCACACATGCCTTATGGATCCTTTATCCCAGGACTGATCTCAGCTCTTCTCTCAGTTGGGTTTCTGCCATGCAGATCCCTAAGGCTGTACCATTTTTACCTCCCTAGACACTGTCATTGCTAGGACGCAGTCTCGGTAAAGATAAAGCACAACAACAGTTGTCAAGTTGGGTGTCTCTTCTATTTTGAATGTATTTTCTTGCACATCAAGAGGGCCTGGAGCACACAATGACAGATTTTTCCCTTACTAGGGGATTTTGTTCCACATGGTTGACATCACATCCAGGATCTGAGGATGAACAGACTTCTCAATTTTACTATAAATTAAGAAAGACAAGGCAATGTTCCACCCCACCATAGTAAGAAGACACTTGCTCCTTATCCTGTTGCTGGGTATCACTGAAAAGAGTATGGCCCCATCCTCTTGCCCCCTGCCCTTTAGCTCTTGCTGATTACGGAAATGATCCCCTCTCAGGTTGCTCTTCTCCAGGCTAACCAGCCCCATGTCTCTCAGCCTTTCCTCCTCACAGAGATGCCCCAGGCCTCTCAGCATCTTCATAGCCTCTGATGGACTCTCTTCAGGAGCTCCCTGTCTCTTTTGAACTGTGGAGCCCAAAACTGGAGCCAGTATTCCAGATGTGGCCCCACTAGGACACTTTTTCACATTTTTCAGTGACTTGAGTCTCTATACTGCTGGTTTGGGCTTTGCTCAGGAGTGTGCACATGGACAGGCATTGAAAAGCAAAGCAGTAAATGTGTTGGCAAACAAAATTTGTGAAGAGATGCAAAACAAAATGTAAATATGTCAAGTTGCAAAATCTTGTCATCTCACTGGCAAATTGGTAGATTCTCTGTATGGCATTGTCCATACACGTGTCCTGGATCCTGCGGCTTCCCTAAAAGCTCCTGATACTTTGTGGTTTAAGGAAAACTGAGAAGCAAGAACAAATAAACACTTGTATTTTTATTCTGGGTGCTGGGCAGAAAGGAAGACTTTGTAGTCTAAGGGCTGTGTAGTCCAAGGGCTGTAAAAAGATCTGAGCTTGAGTTCAGTACATCCAGAGGTCACTGCCAACCCCTACCATTCTGTATAGATTAACAATACAACTCAGAGAAGTAAGTCATTCTGTTGTCAAGGGACAGGGAAGTATGTTCCTACTGAAGGTTTCTGGTTGTTTCATGTGGTGCTTGTGTTAACAGTAAGCCAAATTCTTCAGGTTCTCTTTTGAAGGCATTGCTAAATATGCAGAGAAATGACATTGGGTATTTCATCTGCAGTTCCTCAGTGCTTGCACGTGTTGTGTTTCGTTTTGATGTGTCCTTCAACACACGTGTTTGAGGAACACCATAAGAGTAAGAATTAGAAATTGTTCTTCCCTAGTGAGAATAATTAATGCGGGCTAAGGAAAACCTACTTCTTTCTGTATATTCTTTCATGTACTTGAATCCAGAAAGAGTTTCAAGTTGCTCCTTCCCAAACTGCTTTTCTTCACTGGTAATAAGTGACTCAGCCATGGACCCCTCTGCCTCTGCACTCTTTGGACCTTGAGCACAACACTCAAAAGGTATCAAGCTTCAAGCTCTTCTTTCTCAGCTTCCCCAGGAACATAATCAGAAAGGAATTTTAGCACAACAGCTTTTGAGGAGCTGCTAAACAATGCATAACACATCTCTGTTTGTCATGGAGTTGAGGGTGGAAGACAATGCAGTGGCATCTGCAAGGCGGTCTCATGCCTTTGCCACTAAACTGTGTGCCTGTCTCAGGACATCAGCCTCTGTGGCACTGTCTTTGAGTTCTTTTCCTTCCCCAGTTCTAAATAGAGATTTTTGGACCTGGACTCATCTCTCTGCCTGCAGAGATGTTTACGAAAGCATGTTCATTGATTACTGCTTGCTCTGGTCAGTCATTACCTTCAGCTGATGTCTGCTCTTCAAAGCCAAGCTTCTTCCTTTCCTGTTCTTGCTCTGTCAGTGTAAAACAGCAATACAGTTCTTGTTGGTTTTTTTGTTTTTTTTTTGAAGGGGTAATCCTTTTCTAATCCCCTTGTTTATACAGACTTCATTTAGGTTTTTCATCAGACTGGGTCAGGTCTATCTGCCTTGGCAAAGAAACCAAACATGCTATAGGAGAAAGGTCACAACATCTGGCTTGTTTGGTTTGTGCTGTAGCAGAGTTAAAACATAAAATCATGATGGCTCAAGCTTTCTCAGAATGCTTTTAGAAGAGTACAAAAAAATCATTTCAGTGGTTCCAGGTAGGAGACAGGTTAGAGCTCTGCTTGTTATGGAAAAAAATACCCCACACCAACAAATCCAAGGCTACCCCTCTGGGTGTTTTCCACAACTTTGAGCTTTTTAGCAAGGCCGACGACAGTTAAATAATACCTTTTTTTTGTCACAGGGTTATTGCTGTTGTCAGCTTTCCAAATGCTGTGTATCCCATATTAGATGAGACCTAAGAAGCAGATTTCCAAACTCAAGGTGAAATCCAAATTACTACTAATACAGCTGTGGTACTGCTTTGCTCATGCAAGCTCCACGCTTTAGATGAGACATTCTGATCTGCATTGTAACATGCCTGCTGGGCTTAATCCTGACAATCAGGCAGTGTGTGTCATGAGGTTGGTCCCAGAGCTCAATCAGTTCCAAATCTGGAAAACACAGTAACTGCACAAAAACCACTGGAGCTCTTAATGGCTTTTGAAAGAGCTAGATTCTGTTCTGTGCCAGAAATTACTCATTCACAGGCTTGCTCATTGAACCACGTTTCCAGCTCCTAGATATTTCTGAAAGGAGAGAAATGCAATGGAGCCTTCGAGTAATGGAGTCACTGAAAGCCTCTGGGTCACTGCAGAGTGCAGTCAAACCCAAAGATCTCATTGTACAGAGCCAGGAGAGAGGAGATAAGAGTGACATGCCTTTTTCTAGTGCTGAGAATCCATGGTGTGAGTCATCACACCAACCTGCAGTAGTTCAGGATGCTTTGCCCTGCCTCCACTTAGGTTTTTGTCTTCAGCTAAGGGAATATTTTGGATACCTGCCACCCCAAATTACAGGTGGGAAGAGAATGATGTGAAATGTCCTCAGAGGTGGTCTCCAAATTGCTGCTTGTCCCGGGCAGATTAATCCTAAATGTAAAAACTTTCCAAGGTAAGAGATAATACAAATTCAGGTATAATGGAGCTTTAGCCTTTAACCTGTATATAAATTATGCTTTTCTCTCTGTTTGAAGAGATTTGTTTGTTGTTGTTGTTTTAATCTTACCCACCTAAATTAAATGCTGTTCCTTTTTTGCTGCAGCTATTCATAGTCTAAAGTTGAGTCGCAACCATGTGGACTGGCACAGTGTGGATGAAGTGTATCTTTACAGTGATGCAACAACATCTAAAATTGCAAGAACTGTTACACAAAAGTTGGGGTTTTCCAAAGGTAATATTTCTCGGAGTTTGTAAAGAATATTATGAATGACTATGGCAGTTTTTACAGATTATGGTTGTACATAATCGTAACTAGATGTGAGTGGGCTGTGAGTTAATTTTATTACATATTTTATCATTATTTTGGATGCATCAGCATTACAATTATATGAAAATATTACAGTGGCAGAGTGTCACAGACACAGTAAGAGAATTACAGTTCCCTTGCAATCTTAACTTCACCAGTGTGTGCTTGCATGCTGTGATGGATTCCTCAAATACACCATCACACCTTCCCCTTCCACCATCTCTTGCCTTTTTTCTGTTCATTAAACATATCAACTGAGAGGAGGAGTGAAACATTTAGACAGGAATTGTTTTCAGTAGGAATCCAGGCTTGCTTTAGCTCAAAACTACTAGTCATAAAGCCAGCAAGGCTGGGATGGTTGGAAGAGAGGATGGTCTCTGTCAACCAAAAGGCAAATTATTGCTGACCTGGAAAACTGGAACTTGTCCTCTCTGGCCTTGTGCTCCTGAACAACCACAAAAACAAGAACATACACACCTAGTTTGTTCCTTGGTCTCTGAAGAGGCAAGGTCAGGTAAACTCCATACCTCTGTCCTGTCATTAATGTCCTTTTGCCCCACAGGGTAAAAGGGTGGATACTTAATTAATATTTGCCCCAAATGAATACGATTCAGTGCTTCAGTTCCAGAAGAAAGTAAATGTTCTGTATCCAGAATATTATTTGGCTAGCGTGCAATAAATAGTATCTATCCTAAACAATTTTGGCAGAGGGGGAAGTATCAGATAGAATCCCATTTAGTAGACAAAACCTATCCTCTGTAAAAAAACTGCCCTGAAGGGTTTTGGAACATTTTCCTCCTCTTTTAAAACAAAACAGGTTGGTTGTTTCCCATTTTTTGTCAGGGGCAACGATGCTGCCTTCTTCTACATGACCCTCTGAAGGGGTTTCTGGACTCAGTGTGGCTGTGGTCCTCTCTATGGGTCTGTCACTAGAGGGGGGTGGAGGCACGCTGTGTGGGTTTCTCAAGCATCTCAGACAGCACCCAGATTTGCCCTGGTTAATTGATTATTGGCTTGGCCATTGAACAGAGAAATGTGAGGTTGGATCAGCTTGAAGTCAAAGAGAGGTTTTCCCCATCAAAATTGTAAAGCTTTCTTAACTGGATCAGAGAAAGAGTGACAATGGGTGGCCAGACAGTTCTGTGATATTTCTATGCTGTGGGATTAAGGTGAATATATGAGGAAGTTTAATGACTGAGACATAGAGAGGAAGAGTATTTTGTTGTAAAAGTGCACAGTTACGCAAAATTTGGTTTTCAAAACATTTCTGAAATTATCTTTGCAGTGGAAAAGGCCTGGTAATTAATTGATACAATTAGTATTGCCTACTCACTCAAATCCCTCAAGAGGTTAAAATTGCTGCTATTCCAAATTACATCTTATTCCTTTATGTATAATCTTATTTTCAGAATAATGTGTTGGTGTTAGAAAAATTAAGCTTTTGTCAGCATATGAGACCATTGCACTTCATAGAATGTAACTAATCTAGGATGATGTCTTTTCTGCAGCTTCAAGTAGTGGGACAAGGCTACATAGAGGCTATGTAGAAGAAGCTACGTTAGAAGACAAGCCACCACAAACTAGTCACATTGTGTTTGTTGTGCATGGTATTGGGCAGAAAATGGACCAAGGAAGGATCATCAAAAATACAGCTATGTGAGTGCCCTGTAATATTTACAGTACCAAACTCTAGCCTGAATCTAAGGCTGATGTTCTAAATGATAATCAGACTTCTTGGTTTAAGCTCTGTCTTTTCATGTTTCCTTTTCCTCCTCTTTCCCTGAGTCATTAGTCTTACTCCTGTGGATATGCTACTTTCTGTGTTAATTTGAATGTGTGGACTTAGTGGGAGCAGCTGCAAGCCAGAAAAGCAGGAAGACCAAAGGGTACTCTCTGTTTTCATGACCAGCACTTGAGTCTTATAGGAGACTGGCCTGTGAATTTCTAGCTGCTCTGGTCAATTACTTTGAGCAAGGAAGACATTTTTCACTTGGTCAAAATCAAGAGAAACCTGTTGTTCCTGTTGGTTGCCAGAACAGTGGACAAGTGCATACTGGTAAGAGAGGGGAAGCAGGGAGTTAGCAGGAATCATAGTTTGGTTTGGATGGGAAGGGACCTTTAAAGGTCATCTAGTCCAACTCCCCTGTAGTCTACTAACTAGAGCAGATTGCTCAGAGCCCCAAACAATCTGACCTGGATTGGTTCCAGGGATGGGGCATCTACCACCTCTCTGAGCAACCTGAACCAGTGTTTCACCACCCCAAGCACCAAAAATTTCATCCTTCTCTCTAGTCTGAATCTCCCTCTCTTAGTTTAAACCCATCACCCCTTGTCCCGTCACAACAAGCCCTGCTCTCTTTTAAGCCCCTTTTAAGTTAGGAATGTTGGCATTGCTAAAAGTACAGTTACTTCATGCAGTTGGAAGCTATTGGTGTGGGACTGCTCATGGGGTTTCATGCATAGACAGCAGTTGAACAGTAAAACATGATTGAAAGCTCACCGGATCTTTTAATCAAATATCTGTTGTGAAGACTGTTTTGCAAATGGCTTTTGATTTGACATATGAGCTAACTCAGAAGACCACTTTGGGTGCTGTTGAATTGGAAGACAAACTCTTGAGTTATTGAGAATGCTGAATGTGAAAAGATTTCTGAATATTAGAAGAAATTGTCAAATCATGACAACAGTGTTGTGCAGGGAAAGCTGGCATAAGGAATTCTTCACTAGCTGAAAGAAGAGCTGAAGTGTTAACTGCACATCTGGATTGTGCAGATGATTTAGTACCTGGGTCCCAAATACTTCCATGTTCTATCAAAGTTGACAGTGGACCTACCAGTGACTCCTGTGAAAGTGTGTGTAGATCTGGTATTGCTGATTTCATGGTAAGAGTTTTGTGAACCTCCCTTTAAACCCAGAATAACAACATAGATCACTGCTGCTGTGCAGTTTCTGTGGTGTGTGCCAGCATGTCAGCAGCCTCTTGTGCTTCTTCAGCTTCTTGTTCCACTCCAGCGTCCTCTGGAGCAGTAAAGCAAACCTCTAGATTTCACCACTGTGTCATTTGTCATCTCAAAGCTGTTACTCCCTAACTCCCTTATTCTCTCACTTTTCTTCATGCTCTTTTCTTCATGATGTTTAAGAGCAAGCAATCAAAACTAAAGAGAAAAAGGTGAAAAGCTGAATTTATCACTAAATTAAAAAAGTGACATTATTATATGATGCAATTACTGGGGATGCAAATACCTTGGATATAAGTTGCTGATGTAAGAGTGATGAGAAATAAGACTTCCACCTTAGAATTGCTAACGTTTTCTGAGGGAACTAGGCCATCAGCACTGCAGATCCAGAACAGATGAACTTGACTGTGGTGGCGTTGGGGGATATCAACCCAGACACAGACCTGTGTGGGCACATTGGAAGAGACCCCCCACAGCTATGCATGCAGCTTGTCCAGCAGTCCCTCTTACAAAGCAATGAAAATCTGTTCTAAATCTCACTGGCTTTCTTTTCCCACTGCTCCTGGTGGAAAGGTCAAATGTGTAGTGTATGCCTGGCCTGCTCATTAATTGTTGACTACTTCTGGCTGCTTCATATATTTATTCTTAACTCTGAGGACTTGGAGAAGGACCTTGGAGTCCTGGTGGATGGTAACTTATCCATGGGACAACAATGTGCCCTTGTGGCCAAGGAGGGCAATGGTATCCTGGGGTACATTAAGAACTGTGTCCAGCAGGTCAAGGGAGGTTCTCCTCCCCCTTTACTCTGCCCTGGTGAGACCACATCTGGAGTATTGTGTCCAGTTCAGGGCTATTCAGTTGAAGAGGTACAGGAAGCTGCTATAGCATGTCCAACAGAGGCTACAAGGGTGGTCAAGGGACTGAAACATCTCTCTGATGAGGAAAGTGTGAGAGACCTGGGGGTGTTTGGTCTGGAGAAGAGAGGACTGAGTGGAGACCTTATTAATACTTATAAATACCTGATAGGTGGGTGTCAAGAAGAAGGGGCCAGTCTCTTCTCAATGGTGCACAAGGGGCAGTGGATACAAACTGGAACACAGGAAGTTCCACCTCAACATGAGGAAAAACTTCTTCACTGTGAGAGTGCTGGGGCCCTGGAGCAGGCTGCCCAGAGAGGTTGTGGAGTCTCTTTCTCTAGAAACTTTTGAGACACATCTAGATGTATTCCTGTGTGACCTGGCCTAGGTGATCCTGCTTTGGCATGAAGGTTGGACTTGATCTCTAGAGGTCCCTTCCAGCCCTTACCATTCTGTGACTCTGTTTTTTGTTTCTCCTTACCTCATCTTCAACTGAACATACATATAGAGGTCATGGGTGAATTAACAGCTCAGGACACAATGTATAATCACTTCTATTCCAGAAGAAGTCCTGCTTTAGTTGACAGCCCATTATGTGAGATCTTTTATCTAAAAGGAAAACAAGACGTGTCATGCTTCTGTAAATCTCACTCATATCCTCATGAAATATCAGACAGTGTTGCATAGCCTTTTCAAATGCTAATTATTGGCATAAATTGTGTATTCTGTACAAAATCTGCAACTGAAAGCATCAGTTTAGATTGAAGTCCCTCTTTTTTTTTTTCTTGCTTGAAACTTATCAGTGAGGAACATCCCATATGTTCTAGGAAGAGATTTTAGAAGCAATGTCTGTCAGGCCAGCTCAATGGCAGCTCACACAAGCCATGCTAGTGCTTTCTGTTAGCACCTTCATCCACAGTAGACGTGTGCATTTTAATTTGTTTTTTTTAACATTCTTTTGCAACAGGGACACAGGGAAATCAGATGGTGCCTTTTGAAAGATAAGATGGATAAGGAGAAGTATTTTTTTGACCACTCACACTTAGAAGACAAAGAGAAAAGACTTTAGGTTTTTGTTGTGGTTTTGTTTGTTTGAGGTTTTTTTTTCCCATTTAAATGCATATTTTTAAGTAGCAAACCTGTGGTTTCAGCCATGCTAAATCTGTTACATAGTCATAGAATTGTTTTGACTGGAAGAGACCTTTGAAATCCTTGAGTCCAACCAACCATTAACCCAGCACTGCCAGGTCACCACTAGATTATGCCCCTCTGCACATCTGCACTGCTTTTAAATCCCTCCATGGATGGTGACTCCACCACTGCCCTGGACAGCCTATTCCAAGGCTTGACAACCCTTTCTTTGAAGATATTTTTCTAAATATCCAACCTAAACCTCCCCTGGTGCAACTGGGGACATTTCCTCATGTCCTGTTGCTAGAGCACTTGATGTCCTCTGTCCTCAGGTTACCACCTTGAGAGGAAATGGATGCAGTTCTCGTGGATGCATCTGCATCATTAGACAGATTGTCATGGTTACAGAGGTGAAAACAGAACTCTTCTTCCAGGGTAATTTAACATTATATGCACTAATTTCATTAAGGAATGGAGTTCACTCTAATCATTAATGTGGTTAAATGCTGTGGTTGCACAGTGTCCTGTGAGTTAGTAAATGGAAAAAATGCATTTTATCGATGCTTGACTGAACAGATCTTTGGTAGATGTGCCATGATTTTGTTTCTTCCCAGTGTAGTTAAACACATTTATTATCTAAACGTAGCACAGCAGCTGGTACAACAAGCTGTTCCTGTCAGTGTTGATATTAAGTGCAGAACTCATCTGGGAAGGGACTGTACATCCTCCAGGCTGGAGTCGTGATTCAGCTGACCTAACGTGAGCAGAATAACATAGTGTGAGCCACTTCGGTAGCACGGGGATGGTTAGTTAATTCCTTAAAGGTGGTGTCTCTTATTCTTAAATCCAGAGGGATTTAAAACAGGCTTGAGAATAGGGACTCTGTGAACCTCATGAAGTTCAACAAAGCCAAGCTGTAAAGTCCTGCACCTGGGTTGGGACTGCCCCTGGTATCAACACAGGCTGGATGATGAAGGGCTGTAGAGCAGTCCTGAGGAGAAGGACTTGGGGGTGCTGGTGGTTGAAAAGCTGGCCATGAGCCAGCACTGTGTGCTCACAGCCTGGACCTGTCCCTGTCCTGAGCTGATCCCCAGCAGCATGGGCAGCAGGTGGAGAGAGGGGATTCTGCTCCTCTGCTCTGCTGAGACCCCACCTGCAGTGCTGGGGTCAGCTCTGGAGTCCTCAGCACAGGAGAGACATGGACCTGTTGGAGCAGGGCCAGAGGAGGCCACACAATGATGGAAGGGCTGGAAACCCTCTGGTGTGAGGCTAGGCTGAGATAGTTGGGGTTGTCTGGAGAAGAGAAGGCTCCAGGGAGACCTTCAGGTGGCCTTTTCAGTACTTAAAAGTGTTAATAAGAAAGCTGGGGACAGACTTTTGACCAGGGTCCTGTTGTGACAGGAGAGTGGGTGATGGTTTAAACTGCAAAAGGGAGATTCAGACTAGAGAGGAAGAAGAAATATTTGATGTTGAGAGTGGTGAGGCACTGGCCCAAGTTGCCCAGAGAGGTGGTAGATGCCCCATTCCTGGAACTTTCCAGGTCAGGGTGTATAGGGCTGTGAGCAACCTGTTCTAGTTGCAGATGTCCCTGCTGGCTGCAGGGAGGTTGAACTAGATGACTTTGAAAGGTCCCTTCCAACTCAAAACATGCTGTGATTCCATGATGTTCTGTAAGATACTATGGCATACCATACATAGCTGGAGGGGGTTTCTTTGCCATCAGGTGCAGTATGCTGGCATTATCAGGTTTTTGAAAAGGCACAATGCTGACTTAAAACAATTTTGGAATATTCTTTTATTTTACTGCACACACTCTCCTGTTATTTGGAATATTTTTTCACTGAAGCCTAATCTCTGATTTAGTTGAATTTATGCTAGATTAAGAGAGAAGGGGTTTCTTGCCACATATTAAATAGAATTTAGGGATGTTACTATCCACATTTCCAACCTGCTTTAGAAAGAATCCTGTTGTTTTACTTGACTTAGATAAAGGTCAGACCCTTAGACTGACCCTCTAAATTTCATTAGTTCCAGTACTTGAAAATCGAAAGCAACTGTTCATTGTATTCCCATAGTAGCTGTAATGTTGTGACACTTTTTGGCTGCTCTTACCCTAAACTGTTCTCTATCTGCCGCTGAACTCCTGTTTTGATTCAAACATTGTATTTGCCTGCACTGCTGCTCATAGCACAAAAATTGATGTCTGGACAGCTGACATCATCTTGGCGTTCAAGGATCACCAGTTACAGGTTTATTGCAAATCCCATTAGAAAGCATTTTAATTGTGGAATGTCATTATAATTATTACTTCAGAATAGCTGTTTTGGTAGATTTCCAGTGGTATACAAGCCCTCATGAAGTTCAGAGGCCTTTCAGTGCAATAAATGTGTGCTTCTGGAAACTGAGAACAAGTCAATTTTTGTGTCAGTAATTTTTAATTTTTCAGCTCTTTAGTAGTTTTGCTTATTTTTATGTTTTGCTTATTTCCATCAAAATGCTTGCATTGCATAGGTACTATGTGTCTGGTTTCCATTCCTTGGTGCTGATGGTAATGGCAGCATGTTCTTCTGAAATGAAGCATCCAAGTGGTAAAAACTGACTTACAGGTTTCAATGTGAGCTTGTCTTGCAAGCTAAGTGAGAAGTTCAACCCAAGAGGTAAAAAGTGTGTTAGGGCATGTGGTACTTCCAGAAGAGCTTGGTTTCTGTCTGTTTATTAATTACCTAACACAGGACTGCAGATTGGACAGATGCTGTAACAGCCCCTTTAGGATTTAGATGTCCTAAACATCTAAGAGAGGGTTCAAGGAGGGACCTTATTGCAGCCTTCAGTACTTGAAGGAGGCCTTTTAACAAGAGGTGTCCTCTGCTATGAGGACAGATTGAGAGTTGGGGATGCTCTGGGGAGACCTAGCAGCTTTCTAGTGTTTAAAGGGTTCTATAAGAAAGCTGGGGACAGATTTTTAACAGCCTCTTATGAAGAAGACTGATGGTTTTAAACTAAAAGAGGGGAGATTTAGACTAGATGGAAGGAAGACGTCTCCCTGGATCACAGAATGGTTTGGGTTGGAAGTGACCTTTAGAGGTCATCTAGTTTTAACCACCCCCCTACCATGAACAGGGACACCTTCCACTAGACCAGATTTCTGCAAGCCCTATCCAACAAGCTTGCCTGCTGTTCAGAAGGCAGTGCCAAGGAGGGAGTCACGCTTGGAGCACCTGAATCTCCTCAAGCTTGTCTCAGGAATTCCATAATCCACTTAACCAAGCAGCTTGAGTTCTTTGATCATGCACAGTCCTGTTATTCTTGAGAAGGATGTAGTGTAAATTACAGTCATGCTTATTTTGTCTGCATGCTGCAACTTCCATCTCTCTTCTGGAGTAAAATGAGTCTATATGTGTCCTAGAGCAGAGGTCTTCATGGGTTCAAGTGTAGTCTGGCTCTGGTGGAAGGTGTCCTTGCCCATGGCAGGGAGGTTTGAAGTAGATGACTCATTGAAATATGCTTAAGACTTGAGTTTGACATTTCTGCAATGCAGCTATGCTTTTGAAAACAACCTCATTTCATTTCCTCTGGCTTCAGCAGATCTCCATTTCTACAATTACTTATGCCCCCTACTCTCACTTTGACTGACCAATCTAGCTCAAGCCAGACCTGTTTCCTCACTAAGTCATGTTATTATTTCCCCAAAGGTGCAGTGAATGCTGTGCTCCATTTGAGAGACAGGGAACTAATGGGCAGAGAGTCCATTGGAGGCTACAAATATGCTGAGAGGACTGAAGAATCTGTGTGAGGAGGAAGGGCTGAGAGACTTGGGGCTGTTTAGCCTGGAGAAGAGCAGCCTGAGAGGAGATCTTCTCAGTGCTCATCAATATCTAAAGGGTGGGGGTCAAGAGCATGGGACCACACTCTTCTCAGTGGTGCCCAGTGACAGGACAAGTAGAAATAGGCATAAAGTGAAGCCCAGCAGATTCCATCTGAACATGAGGAGAAACATCTTTTCTATGAGGGTGCTGGAGCCCTGGAGCAGCAGGCTACCCCAGAGAGACTGTGACAGCTCTTCTGGAGAGATTCCAAACCCACATGGACATTGCAATGCTGAGCATCCTGCTATAGGTGACCTGCTTTAGCAGGGGGAGGTTTGACTAGATGATCTCCAGAGGTGCCTTCCACTTCCTACCATTCTGTGAACATCAGAATGTTGAGAAGCAGTTGAGAAATAGTTTAGAGCATGGTTTACTCTCTACAGCCAAAGTCCAGCAATGGATCCACACAGTTTTGCAGGCAGTAGCCAGACTTTAGGTTTGTGGGGGTTTTTATGGGGACATCTCATTTGTCTATCTCTGAAATCAAGAGTTCAGAGTAAGAAGTTGGCTGGTGTAATGTTTTTTAAATTCTGAACTATTCCCTTTTTCTTGGCTGTTGATCATCTAACCGAGGAGAGACTGCAAAGCTGACTTGGAAATAAAGTGACTATCATCTCCAAGCCTCCAGGCATTTTGTTCTGTTCCCAGCTGTCAAGGTCATTTTATAAAACTGGTGAACTAGCTGAAGTGAACTTGTTTGTAGCTCTCCACTTTTTAATGTAGTATTTGTGAATGTTGCACAAGAGTAAATTTTGTAGCATAACCCAGCAAGGATCATAAATATGTTAATATATCTCTGGAATATGCTTGTGAAAATATGAGTTTATTATTTTAATCAGAGAAAGGCAGCCAAGCACGTTTTATTTATGGGGAGTCTCAAAGCATCTATTTTCAGGCCTTAACTTCTTGCATGGAAAACAGCAATATGTCAAAATGCTTTCAAGGATATGCAGTGTATCTGCACCTGAGTTGTTGTTTTTCTTAGAAAAATCATAAATTTTGGTTGTTACCATGTTTTTCAATGTAAAGATGTAAGTAATTGTTTCTCTGGGGTAGATATTTCAACATCCGTTTGTATTAGAAAGGAGAATGATTCTCTGCATGTTTAGGTGGATATTTATTACTTCAGTTGGTGTTACTTAGCAAATAAGTGGAAGGACTTGCTAGTTAATAAAATAGCTCAAAATATTTATTTTAAAGAAAATAGAAGAAGGAAAGAAACAAACACCTGTGTATCAGGACAGATGAGGCTGTGTATAGCAGGTATACATGCTGGGATTTTGTGTGTGAGCACAGCCACATCACTTGGCAATGACACCACAATTTTCTTCAGAATTTGTAGTATCAATGTCAAGGGTTAGGGCTGGGCTGGCCTCTAAACTGGTGACAGATGCTCTCCATGAACCCCTCTTCCTTCCCAAAGGGAAGAGAAAGGGAATAAGGGAGAGAAACTGATGGGCTGGAAAAGAAAACTGAATCAGCTTCAATGGAAATAGTAACAATAAAATGAACTGTATACAAACACATGCAAACCAGTATCAAACCCAGCCCCCTGATGGCAGTTAGTCACTATCACCACTGATACTGTTGGGAGGCACTGGGCAAGTGCCAGGCTGGACTCAGCAGCAGATGGGAACCAGATTCTGGAACTGGTTTCAGAAACTCATGGACAGAGATCAAAGGCAGATGCTTGGATGCCAGCTGTTGAAAGAAGAGTGGAAAAAAAAGACTTGACCCTGGTGATCCCTCAGCTTTCTATCAAATATGCATATGGAGTGGAATCCCTTGTTGGTCAGTTTAGGGTCACCTGAACTGTCTGCCATTCCCTGCAGGTGCAGCCTTTTGCTCTGCACCCCCAATACAGCACACAAGATTTAGTAGTGACCTTGTTCTGCACAGCAGTCCTTGGCAGTCACTCTAAATGTCAGCATCACCACTGTTAGAAGCAACCAATGTCTGTGAAAACATGCTGTGAGCTTCAGAAAGTGCACTTACTTAGCAGAGACTGAGCTGAAAAGTCAAATCACTGAACAGAATTAGTTCTGTTCTCTTAAACCAGGACAATAAAAGAAAAATTTGTTGAAATGGAGTTCCTGTGCATTTCTGCCAGGATGGATTTTGCCAGGCACAGGGAAGACTCACACAGAGCCAAGGGCTTTTGAGTGTTTGTTCTATAACCCGTTCTAGCAGAAGTTTGGGACTATTCTGCCCAAGGCTGGGCGTTATCTAGACAGCCTCAGCTGATGTCAGGGAGAACCCTCCAGATCTGGGTAAAATTGGGGTTTGCATTTCACAGTATTTTGCATAAGGAAACAAAACCTGCATAGATTTTAGGAGGAAAGACTTCCAGCTTTTCCCAAAAGCTTTGGCAGAATTGCTGCAGTGTTTTTTCCAAACTCATCTATCTAGCTCTAGAAAGGAGACTTCTAGTGAAGGGGTTGGGGGGGGGAGAGAAATTGCCTGTCAATAGCTTTAGTAAGACCCGGACCATTTTGAAGAAGAAACCCTGTAGCTGTCATATTTGAATATGGGGATGCCAAAAGCTCTAATGACTGTTTCTTTATAATGTTTACCGATGGGTAAATACTTTGGATGTTTTTTTTCCTGCACTGTTAGGACCAGGCTGTTTACTGGTTCCTTCATTTAAAGTAGTAGCTCCAGTGTAGAATCCTGTGCTTGATTCATACCACATTTCTATGCTTTTATTGCTTTTTAGCCTGGCAGCTTTATATTGCTGCTTGGCTGGTTTCCTGCTAAACTTAACTGTTTTGAAATTCTTCTGAGCTGGCCACCATCCTCCTCCATGCAGGGAAAATCAAGCTGACTTGTCAGTACCAAAGAATTGTTTGCATTTCCAAACCAGGTTTGTTGAAATTTGGAGTCCCTGCAATTCCTTGTACTAGTAATCTTCTGATTTTGGTCAGACAGGCATGTTCCTCTTTTGTTTTGGTTGACTGGGGACTCCAGGCATATTCATGTATTTACTGATTTTTTTTTTTTTTTATGTTGTTGATAATTTAGAAGTCAGGCTCTCCAAAAAATGGCCTTAGGGGTGTGTTGTGTGGGGTGGGGGTGGTGAGGGTGGTTTTGTGTTTTGCAAGGCTAGGTCAGCTCGGGCCTTAAGTCAACCTCAATTTAAGCAGATCCTCTCGATGAATTGTTTTTGTTTTCCTCATCATGGGCAGGGCATTCTGCTTTACTTAAACCTTTGTCATGTTGTTGTACTAAAGACTGGGAGATTAGGATTGCAATCAAACCAGGCTTTAAAAATAGAGCTGCTGAGCAGTTGTGTTTCTTAGCCATTTGGTCAGCCAGAGGTGTAAAGGACACTTCTCTTACTTTTATTTCCCTTACCCCCATTTCTACCCTTGCCCCATCAAAAAGCAGATGTCATCTGTGGAAAAGTGTTTTGATTGCTTCCTTCAAAATTTTGGTCTGTTGTTGATGGGGAGGTTGGACTAGATGATCTCCAGAGGTCCCTTCCAACCCCTAACATCCTGTGATCCTGAGATTTGCTTCTTTAGTACCACGATGGGCTTTCCCTTTTCCTGGTGAAACAAACAACAGGATGCAGATGAAAAATTCATTATCTTTGTAGAAAATGTTTTTTGCAGGGCATTGCCTTTTATACCCTTTCCTTAGAGAAGTGTTCTTTCACTGCACAGTGAAGTGAAAACATAGAAGGCATTTTGCCCAAAGCCACCATGAAATCTCTCTGCAGCCCTCAGGAGCTGCCACTGATGTTTGAAATTAATCTCTGTGTTCCACCAGGCACCTCTGCCTTCTGCTCTTCTGCACAGCCTATATCCCACTAGCAAAGCTGCATCTGGACAGGATGACAGCTACAGCGGGAGATGAAGAACAGATTTTGTCAATACCTCTTCCTTTTTATCTATATTGTCAGGTCCAGAGGAGATTTGGGCAGCTCCTGACTTCATCTTGCAGCTCCCTGTTGTGTCCTGCTGCTTTTGTTCTAAAGGGGGCTGAAACTCAGGCTTGGCAGAGTTGTCTGTATGTGATCTCTGTGTGCGGTTGATGTTTTGTTGGTGCAGAAAGTGCTCATCAAATGGAGCAGCTTAAGTGATTACTGTCTCAGGTGTTGATAGTGATTTAAGTTAAACTGTCTCATTTCTACTGAAGGAGACCAGAGGAGCATTAATATATTTAAGGAAAGTGCCTCAGCAAGGGGGCTAAGCTCACTAAACCGCATTTGGACTGGTGGAAGCACAGATGGGAGATTAATGTCATCATGGCTTTGGTCATAGCAATCAGTAAAAGGAGTTTGCCTTGAAAGGAAGAAGGAATAAAAGCAACCCATGTTGAAATTCTGGGCTTTGCTTCAGAAATAATGGTTGGAACTGGGAACCAGCTGTTGGGAAGCCAGCACAGCTGCCCTTTGGTCAGATTTAGTTTGTCATGCTCATCTTTGAACATAGTAATGTCATTGGGAGCCAAGAGTCATGGAAAGGAAAGGAAGGAAAGTGGAATGCTTTCTCAGTTTGGTTGCTGACTGATTTTAGTAGAATGCATGGATGTTTTACTAACTAGTATAATTCATGGTGCTTTTCATTTTTTGCTGATCAGACTTTCACACACACTAGTAAAGTAGCATTTTTAAAAGAATATAGCACACCATGATTCCCTTTCTCCACCAAAACAACAGAGAGGGTCAGAAGCACTTTATTTATCATAAAATCATAGAATTGTTTTGATTGGAAAAGACCTCTAAGATCATGAAGTCCAACCTTCAACCTAACACCACCATGGCCATTAACCCATGTCTTGAAGTGCCGTGTCCACACATCTTTTGAACACCTCCAGGGACAGTGACACCACCACCTCCCTGGACAACCTATTCTAATGCCTGACCATTCTTTCTAAGGTACTTCAAAGTTTCTCACATCTTTTCAAACAGGTTCACGTTCAGGTATGCCTTGAAAACAAAAAGCCTTTTAAAAGGAGAGTTAGCCATTCCTCCTGCTACTGCAAGTTAAAATGCTAACAAATGCTCCTATATCATAGAGTCATAGAATTGTTTCGGTTGGGAAAGACCTCTAAGATCATGGAATCAGACCATCAGCCTACAAGTACTGTGGGCGTTAAGCCATGCCCTGAAGTTTCTTGAACAGCTCCAGGGGATGGCACTCTGGGAGCTCTCAAGCCTTCCACTTTGATATGCGAAATTAAAGTAAAATTTTGACTTTTCAAGCAATATTGCTATAGTTTTCTTTGTGCTTAAAAAGCACAAAATTATCTTCCTTCCATACTGGTATAGATGGTTGATTTCATTAGATTCAAAATTTGAAGGCAGTAATAAAATTCTTAATTTTCAGTCATATTCTACCCCAAACCCACCAGAATTAACAGCTATCTCTTGGCTGAATTTAGGTGGTTTACATTAAGCCCATGTTATGACACGTTTAAAGGTTATAAAACTCTTTCTTTTGAGCCTTTAATGCACAAAATTCTTCATCATTTGAGAATTTAATTACTTTATAACAAAAGCATGAGGTGAGGTCATTCCCAACGTTAGTATGCAGGCATTACCACACTTGAAGAGTAGAAATGTGAGGCGTGTTGCTCGCGGTTGCAGTGGCTTTATGAGACAAGGACACCTGTAGCAGCCTTTGCAGGAACATGTTCTCTTCTCGTTTTTACAGGATGCGAGATACTGCACGAAAAATAGAAGAAAAATATTTTTCCAATCTTGCAACACATGTCGAATTTCTCCCAGTTGAATGGAGATCAAAACTCACGCTTGATGGAGGTATATTACTTACTTGGTTCTTTTATTGTTCCAATATAGAATCATACAATTGTTTCATTTGGAAGAGATCTCCAAGATCAAATCCAACCAGTACCACCGTGGCCATTAAGCCATGTTCTGAAATGCCATGTCCACACATTTATTGAACTCTGCCAGGAACAGTGACTCCACCACGTCCCTGGGCAGCCTGTTCCAATGCCTGACCACTCTTTCACAAAAGAAATTTTTCCTGATACCCAACTAAAACTCCCCTGGCACAATTTCAGGCCATTTCCTCTTCTATTACCTGATACTAGGGAGAAGATGAAAAGAAGCATGGCCAGCAGGTCAGGAGAGATGATTGTGCCACTCTGTTCTGGTGAGACTTCACCTGGAGTACTGTGTCTGGCTCTGGGGTCCCAAACACAAGAGAGACGTGGACCTGCTGGAGCAGAGGAGGGCCACCAAGATGATCAGAGGGCTGGAGCACCTCTCCTACAAAGACAGGATGAAAGAATTTGGGCTGTTCAGCCTGGAGAAGAAAAAGCTCTGGGGATACCTTATAGCTGCATTTCAATAACTGAAGGGGACCTACAGGAAGGCTGGGGAGGGACTGTTTAGAAGGGCTTGTAGTGATAGATGAGGGGCAATGGTTTATAACTGGAGCAAGGCAGATTTAGATTGAGACATTAGGAGGAAGTTCTTAACAACAGGATTGGTAAAATACTGGAAGAGGCTGCCCGGGGATGTGGTTGAGGCCCCGTCCCTGTGGACACTCAAGATCAGAGTTGATACGGCCCTGGGCAGCCTGATCGAGTTGGAGGTGTCCCTCCTGACTGCTGGAGAGGTTGGACAAGATGACCTTTCAGGGTTCCTTCCAATCTGATGTATTCTATGAATCTGTCACCCCCACCTGGCTCCAACCTCCTTTCAGGGAGTCATTGAGAGCAGGGAGGTCTCCCCTAGGCCTTCTCTTCTCCAGGCTAAACAACCCCAGTTGCCACAGCCACTCCTAACCAGATCTGTTTTCCAGATCCTTCATCAGCTTTGTTGCTCTTCTCTGTACGTGCTCCAGGAACTCAGTGTTATTCTTTGAGTGAATATCTCAAAACTGAACCCAATATTTGAGATGGAGCCTCGCCACTGCCACGTACAGGGGGACAATCACTGCCCCCAGCCTGTAAAATTGTCCCCAGAAGTTTCATGCCATGTTCTCATCCTGTGCCTTTATCATTTTCCTGCATGTAACTCAAACTTTTTTTTTTTTCCAGACACTGTGGACTCCATTACCCCAGATAAAGTCCGAGGTTTAAGGGATATGCTGAACAGCAGCGCGATGGATATCATGTATTATACAAGTCCTCTTTACAGAGATGAAGTAAGTGTCGCTTTATGGAAGGCTGACTAGAGCAGGGCACAGAGAATGAAACAAGCTGGGCTTAGGAATGAGAGCAAAGTTTCCTTGTGAGACAGCCTGCATAAAGAACACCAGCACTTTGCAAGTATGTGATGGTTATCCATAGTGATCAAAATACAGAGTTTTGAGAGTGAGAGGATCAGAGAAACAGCTGGAAAAAAGGGAATAATTTATTTAGGGCAGAAATGTCTGTTTAAACTGAGTCTGGGAATGGGAATGTTTTTTATGGCATTATCATACATCTGCATATTGGAAGTAATGGGAGTCTACAGAGATGATCTTCTTTTTGCCTCTTGCAAGATCTGTGGCCATTTGTCATTTTGTGCTGTCAGATGGAATGGCAGTGTCTGCAAACATGCCCAAGCCAGGTTTATGGATTCATAGAATTGTTTTGACTGGAAGAGACCTTTAAGAGCATCATGTTCAACCATTAACCCAGCACTGCCAGGTCATTACTAAGCCATGTGCCTCAGCACCACATCTACCTGGCTTTTAAATACCTCCAGGAAAGGGGACTCCACCACTGCCCTGAGAAGCCTGGTCCAGGGCTTGACAACCCTTTCAGGGAAGAAATTTTTCCTAACGTTCAGTCTAAATCTTCCCTGGTACAAATTGAGGCTGTTTCATCCTATTGCTTGTTTCTTGGGAGAAGAGACTGACCCCCACCTTTCAGGGGTTCTAGAAAGCCTCCTTTCAGGGAGTTCTAGAAAGCCAGAAGGTCTCCCCTCAGCCTTCTTTTCTCCAGGCTAAACAACCCCAGTTCCCTCAGCTGCTGCTCACAAACTTGTACTGCTTTAGACCCTTCACCAGCTTTGTTGCCCTTCCCTGGACCCACTCCAGTACCTCAGTGCCCTCCTTGCAGCAAGAGCCCCACAACTGAACCCAGTACTTCTTTCCCTGATAGCAGCAGTGGTAGTGAGATCACCATGAACCTTTTAAGCTTCCAACACTAGCAACAGGTGCACTGAAACCTGAACCTCTCTCATTGCTCAGTGATGCACAGTTCATTGTTCAGGTCTCCTGGGTACCTCCCTTGTATATCAGATTTATCTGTCTGTTGTGCAGCTTGAGACCAGCATGAACTTTTGTGACACGAGATGAAAACTTTTCTGACAGCTTTAAAATAGACTTTTTTTTTTTTTTTTCAAACTGCATTAGAGGCTTGGCATGTCTGTGGACATCTTATGGGAAAAAGATTAGCAAGTAAAGTTCAGGTATGCTGGCCAACAATGCATGAAAAATTTAATTCACTGCTGGGTACAACTGCAGTTTTTCAGGTATGTCACCTTCCCTTGGGTACAGGAATGGACCAATCAAATGGGTGTGCTCTGCAAGTTGTTTTGGTGGTGTTTTGTTTTGGTGTTTTTTTTTTTTACCAAATCAAGTGAATTTTCTCAAAGCATTGGCAACAATACACACAAGTTGATGATACTATCCCATATGGGTCATGAAGGTGTTGGGTACAAGGTTGGACTTGATGATCTTGGAGCTCTTTTCCAACCTTTGTGATTCTGTGTGGGGATGGAGAAGGACGGGGAGAATCTTTTTAGCAGGGCCTTTTGCAAGAGGACTAGGGCTGATGGTTTTAAACAAAACAACAATAAAAAAAAAAAAAAAGAAGAGGAGATTCATACTAGGTAAAAGGAAAATATTTTTGGTGCTAATGGTGATGAGACCCTGGACCAGGTTTCTCAGAGAGGTGGTAGATGCCCCACCCTTGGAATCATTCCACATCAGATTGTTTCAGGCTCTGAGCAACCTCCTTTAGAAGACATCCCTGCTGACTGCAGGGGTATTGAACTAGATGACCTTTAGAGGTCTCTTGCAACTCAAACCATTCCGTGGTTCACATTCAGACTGTTTTGATAACTCTTCAACTTTCTCAAAGCAGAGTTGTACAATTTGAATTGTAAGCATTTGTCCAAAGAAGAAAGTGTCATTATAAATGAAACGTTAAAACCTTGAAGAACCAGTTTCTGAAATGCATCTTGGGTGTTGCAGTCAACATGTTTGGGATGCAGGTTTTCTTGCTGTTCATTCAGCCACAGAGTTCATTTTCTGCCAGGGAGTTGTCAGGGTTGTGGCTTCTTGTTTGATTCTGCTCATTTGGTTTAGAAATCATGTAAAGCTGAAATAATTTATTGTAATTTTTTTCACCTTCTATTTTGCCTTCAGCTACAGAAAGAAGACTTAGTTTGGTTTATGGTTGATTGATTGTGGGTTTTTTTGGTTTCTCTTCCTTATCCTATTTTATTTTCTGTGACCTAATGTTTGCAGAGTTTAAAAACAATAGTATCAAGTTGAGCATTCTTCTGGGAAAATGGTTTTGGTGGGTTTTTTCCCCCGTGTTCAGTGTGGAGCCCTTTGGTGGCACTTAACTCCAAGTGCACATTCCAGCTCAGAATAAGCCTTGTCTTCAAGCACGTGGTCACATGTTGCTCAGAACTAGTGTTCCTGCTCACCACTTCATCACAGTGACCATTTGGTTGTGTGGTGCAGGCACTCCTGGTGCTTTCCATCCAGAAATCCTAAAACTGTCTCTCAAGGACCGATTAAATTTTGCTGTGAAATAAACTGAGCGGTGCCACAAGTTTAGCCTTGTGTAAAGCCACTGTTCACCTAGCAACACTCAGCAGTACTTCCATAGGAATTTTCTTTCTGTTTCCAAGGATTTTTTGCGTATCTAAAAGTATCATAACTGCTTCTTTTTGGCCACTCTTCAAACACGTCATTAAGGGATTTGCAAGTGGGTAGCCACTATCTTCTTTTGGGAGGAAGAAGCCTTGTCAGGGGAGGTTTAGGTTGGACATAAGGAGAAGTTTCTTCACTGAAAGGCCTGGAACAGGCTCCCCAGGGATGTGGTGGAGACACCATCCCTGGAGGGATTTAAAAGGCGTGTAGATGTGGTGCTGATGGACATGGTTTAGTGTGGTGGTCTTGGTGATGATGGTTTAATGGTTGGACTGGGTGATCTTAAAGGTCTCTTTCAACCTAAACAATCCTGTGATTCTAGGTAGGCTTTCACATGAGACAGCAGGGAGCTGTTTGAGATGCAGATGTGTTGCTCTGCTAAGTGTTACAGGAGCATGGTGGATGACTCCCTCTCTCATTTCAAGTATTGTTTCTTCAGCAGCATGGTAGGAGAATATCCCAAAGGTGCCCCTGACTTCTGACATGTCATTTGATACCAGAAAAGTATTAATAATTCAGTGTGCAGCCCTGTGAGCATCTCAGACAGCCTGGTCTCAGGGTTCAGTCTGGAGAACGTCTGCAGCCAACAGAGCGTTTGTGTGTGGCTGCAAAGTGGATTGTGCTGTGCAGGTTCTCACCTATACAGTGGTCCATGATGAGTAAAACAGAATCCCTCTTTAAACATGATACAGACAATAAGGAAAACCAATAAATAGCTATTTGGCTGCACATGTGCCTGTTTCTAAATGAACACTCACTCAACATTTTAATTCTGACATCATCTTGGGTTTGAGTGTCTTCAGTGGGTGACTGTTTCACATCTGTGTCACTGTAGCTTCATATTCCTTTAACAATAAATGGCTGTAGCAGAGATTAAGATGACTAATTGATGCATAGTAAATTCAGTGTTGACACCTCCATTATATTGCTAAATGCTTATTTTACTGATCTTCACTGTGCTTACTTGCAGCCTAATTGTAATTCTGTAAATTATTGATATATGTCTTGGCAGAAAATGCCTTCAGTGCAGGATAAACATTGTTTACATCCACCATCCCGAGAGCTCTAAAGATTTAATGCAAACATTACTGTAGCCTTAGAAAATTAGTAGAAGTTTGTGGATTACTTCCACCACAGCTGAAGAGCAAGGAAACCTGGTGGATATTGACCATTTCTCACCAGCTGAGGAAAGGAAACAAAGGAGAAGCTGGGATCTGGGATGTGGTGGCTGTAGGTCTGGTGTTGGAGGATCATTACAGGCTTCAGAAGGTCAGGGGGAATGCAGTGCAATTCAGTCAACCTAGTATTGCTTCCTTGAGCAAACTTCACTGTCCACCTTGAATGGCTTGATGATCTGCCTGTTGTATTAAAAAGGAGAATTAATGACTATATCCTTGGAAGTCAGGACAAGTATTAACTCTTCCTAGAGCCTTCATCCCTCTTTGATATGAGGTTTTGCAACAGAGATGTTCTTCTCTTATAAAATCATGGAATCATTTAGATGAAAAAGACCTTTAAAGACATTGAGTCCAACCTTTAACCCAGCGGCACTAAACCATGTCCCTCAGCACCACATCTACCAGGCTGTTAAAGCCCTCCAGGCATGGGGACTCCACCATTTCCTTGGGCATCCTGTTCCAGGCTTTGAGAACCATTTCCATGAAGATGTTTTCCCTAATGTTGAACCTAAGCCTCGCCTGGCACAACTTGAGGCTGTTTCCTCTTGTCCTATTGCTTGTTCCTTGGGAGAAGAGACCAACCCCCACCTGGCTACAACCTCCATTCAGGGAGTTCTAGAGAGCCAGAAGGTCTCCCCTCAACCTCTTTTTTTCCAGGCTAAACAATCCCAATTCCCTCAGCTGTTCCTCAGAACACTTGTGCTCTAAACCCTTCACCTTGATTGCCTTTTGGAGACACTTCAGCAATCCTTTCAGCCACAAAAGGCAACTGGTTTATGTGTGTTTGAAAACAAGAGGGATGTGAAGCAGGAAATTTTTAACTGAGACTATTTCAGCACTGGGTTTACTTACTCTGGTGAACCTAATAGTCTAGGAGCTGCTCGACAGCACTTTTGTGGCTTACTTAATTCATTTGATTGTCCTTGAATCTACTCTCAACTTTATGAAGTGACAGGTTACTGGATCTGCCTAAACCTACACTTGGCCTTGAACACAGTGACTTGGTCAGAAGCGAGTTAGACTCAGCTTTTCAGCAGCAGCAGAAGTACTAATTGAGAGAAAAACTCAGGTCTGGGCAGATCTTCTTTCTGTCACATCCCTAAGACACGCAGCCACTCCTGTCTGTTCACACAGCTAAGTGTCATTCTGGCCTCTCATCTGTTGTTGTGACACTCTCTTGGCAGCCATCAGTGATGCTGTCGGGAAGCCTGACAACTTGTATTCTGGAGGGCCAGCAGGCTCACCATCTCCATGCTGTGTGCTGGCACCTTCCCCTCGTTTACGTGAAGCAAACACTTCTTGTCTTCGCTTTCACGCTCCTTGACAATCCATCCTTGAGCTGCAGCTCTTTAGTTGGCTTTTTAGGACCTTCTTCTACTTCCGGTTCCCTCACACACCTTCTCATTGCCTGGTTCCTGAATTTGAAATGAGTTTGCAATTTCTCCTGAAGTTCTCTTGACGTTTAGAGGGAGCTTGCAACACTGTTCTTCAGATCTCCTTAAAATTCCTTTCCCACGAAGCCTACAAAAACAGTCATGCTGTTCAAGCTGGAGGGGTACAGAGGTCAAGTTTCCTGCACTCCCTTTCATATGGAGCTATCTTAAATTTTTTTCTCTTGTGCTTCAAGCTGTTCATGTGAGAAGGTTGTTCATTGGGTAAGGGTATTTTGAAGTCGGCAGAGACAAAGGACCTCAAAGTTACGACATGGGGGTGGTCAGAGCTGAGAGCAGTCTCAGAAAAGAACAAGCAGAATAGTCCAAGAGGAGAGCAAACGGTTTTGTTGACTTTGACAGATCAAAGAGGTTGGGTCTGGAGTGCTGTATTCAAGTTTTGGCAGCAAGCAGGCCATTGAGGATCTGAGTGAGAACTGTGCCCAGCTCAGTGTTACTTCTGTAATCAGGGTCCTGGCAGGAGTTTTGTGCTCCTTGCTTTCTCTGAAAAAAATCATTTCGTGGGTATTGAAGGGAAAATGTAATTTTCTGTCCTGGTGCTTTTGGCATGCAATGAAAAGCCCCTTTGACCCTAGTGATCTGCCCACTAGAATGGGCAAAGTATGCAAGGTGCCTAATGTAGAATCCTTCTTGGCTGAGCATGGGGCTTCTCCTGGGGGGATGGAAAGGCCTGATCTTGCAGGACTCACTCCAATTAGCTGCAGGGGGGCTAATCACTTCCGTAATGAACTGGAACAGGTATTGCTCTGAGCAGAAAGATCAGTTTGGGGGTTATTCAGCCCGGCTAAGGCTCCAGGGAGACCTTATTGTAGTCTTGCAGTGCTTTAAGAGGGCTGATAAGAAAGACAGGGACAGCCATTTGAGCAGGACCTGTTGTGACAGGACAAGAGGTGATGGCTTTGACCTGAAAGAGGGATATTCAGACTGGAGAGAAGGAAGAAATTTTTGACAATGAGGGTGGTGAACCACCAGTACAGGTTTCCAAGAGAAAGTGGTAGATGCCCCATCCCTGGAACCATTCCAGGTCAGGTTGTTTGGGCCTCTGAGCAGCCTGTTCTAGTTGCAGGTGTCCCTGCTGACTGCTGGGGGCTTGGACTAGATGACTTTCCAACCTGAAGCTTTCCATACCTGCCAACCAGAAGCATTCTGTGCTTCTCTAGTTCTGAGTTCTTCCTCCTGCCTGGAGGAAACAGGAGTGATTATTTATGGTGGTGTCTCGTGAGGCTTCTTTTGCGTCAGAAGAGGAGTGAACAGCTGTGGATGCTGGTGCCAGAGACTCAGAGGCTTGGGTTTTTCCAGCTCAGCACAGGATGCTGCTAATGTTCTGCACAAAAGGGCTTCATATGAGACAGACAGCAGCTCTCAGTGTGTCACTGCTTACAGTTACTTGCTTTCCCATCATGATGAAGCAGTTCAGGCTTACCCAGTACCCAAGAGGTGGTAAGAGATAGGATTCTTCAGTGCTTACTATCAGCCTTCCCACAGCTCCTCCTTCTGCTGGAAATGACACTGGTGTGTCTCATCTGACTCATGACTCCAGTCTTGGCTTCATAAAACACATGGCCCTTGCCACCAGGATTCCTGACCAGGTGGAATGGGCTGTTATTTTTTGACTTCTTGGAAATGATATGCCAAGTAGGCATGTTACTGGAAAGGAGAGGGGATTTTCAGTCTGATGAAGTCCAACAATCCATTCCTTGGTTGACAGCCTGGTTTTTGGCTTCCTCTCAGATCGCACGCACTGGCTCTCCATGAATGTGCAGAATTTGGTTTGTGCCTTTAACTTGGTTTGTGAAGGGCATTGAGCATTTAACCTCTGTTTGTCAGAATATAAGATGGTGATTTCTGAGCAACTTGATCTAGTGGGCTTGGGTTTCCTGCATGGAAAATTTGTTGGCAAAACTTCAGCTGATAAAGGGAGCTTCAGGCAGCTAGTAATTAACCTGCTTTTCATGAAGCAAGCATGAATCACGTTCCCAGAAGAACTTTGTAGGAGCACAGCACACAGCACACCACATGTGGTGAGTTGTCCAGTGGCATTTTTTTCTCTGTTCACCCTGGTTTGGTGAGATCTTTGACTACTGGTAATCAGGACTCTCCCTTACTCTTTGGGACCAGACTAGAACATGTAGGAAATGCATCCATTTCTTGGATGCTGCCTTGTTGAACTGTGTCAAGCTGTCTCTCAAGTATTTATGCTTCTGGTAGTTTTAGAGTCATAGAATCACAGAATTGTTTCAGTTAGAAAACCATTGAGTCCAACCAACCATTAATCCAACACTGCTAGGTCACCCCTAAACCATGTCCCTCAGCACCACATCTACACAGCTTTTCAACCCCTCCAGGGATGCTGAGTCCACCACTTCTCTGGGCAACCTGTTCCAGGGCCTGGAAAGCCTTTCAAGGAAGACATGTTACCCAGTGTCCAACCTAAACCTACCCTGGCACAAGTTGAGGCCATGTCTTCTTGTCTTATTGTTTATTCCTTGGGAGAAGAGACCTACTCCCACTTGGCTCCAGCCTCCTTTCAGACGAGTGGTAGAGGGCAAGAAGATCTCCCCTCAGCCTTCTTTTCTCCAGGCTAGACAACCCTAGTTCCCTCTGCTGCTCTACACAAGGCTCATTCTCCAGACCCTTCATTACATTCGTTGTTCTCTGGACACACTCCAGCACCTCAATGTCCTTGGAGGAAGCGTGGCCAAAAACAGCACTGTATGGAAGGTGTGGCCTCACCAGTGCTAAGCACAGGGGGACAGTCCCTGCCCTGCTCCTGCTGGCCACACCATTCCTGATGCAGGCCGGGATGCTATTGGCCTTCTTGGCCACCTGGGCACACAGTGGCTCATTTTTAGCCAGCTATTTAGCCAACACACAGAATCATAGAATGGTAGGGGGTGGAAGGTGCTTTTCCACTGGGCAGTCTCCAGCCACTTCGCCCCAAGTCTGGTGCATTCACAGGGTTGTTGTGACCCCGAGTGCAGGACCCAGCACTTGGCCTTATTGAACCTCATCCCACTGACCTCAACCTATGAATCCAGCCTGTCCAGACCCCTCTGTAGCGCCTCTCTACCCTCAAGCAGATTGACACTCCCTCCCAGCTTAGTGTTGTCTGCAAACTTACTGAGGGTGCCCTCAATCCCCTTGTCAGGTTATTGATAAAGATATTAAACAGAATTAAGCAGGTCTGAAATTTTAATAGTGCCTGAGGGCTCTCTCTCCAGCCTGAGATCTGTGGGGTGCTTCATCTGCCTCATTAGGTCTTGCCATAAAATCAGTCTTGGAAATTTGATTATATTAAAGGCTTCAGGCATTGCAAAACCCTGCTCTGTTTGTATTTCATTTTCTCTGGGTAGCTAGGAATATTTGCAGCACTACTACAAGGTTCGTAGCTATTGAATTCTGCACTGAAACGAGGAGGAAAAGGAAGAAATTTTCCCCTAAAAAGCAGAACAGGGAGAAAGAACTTTTCTTGGGGAAAAAATAGGAACACTAGAAGATTTTTCTGCACTTTTATTTCCACTATTGCAGCGTGCTCAAGCTGATGCTTGAACTAATGCTGTGGTAGTTTCTGGTCAGCTGGGAGGAAGGGATTTTACATGACTTTTTGAGGGAATAGGAAGTGCTCCCTTTGTCACAGTGGTTTGAGCTGTTTGTTACACTGGTGCTCCTGGAAGAGCTGAGGGTGATGGAGCAGAGTGAGCAGCCTGCTCTTTAGCAGTCAGAGCAGCAAGCAGCATTTGTGGGAGCAGCTGCAATAAGAGGAAAAAAAAATTTCCTCAATCTACTGCTGCCACGTTTATCTTTTGTGAGACATTTGTGCTTGTTTTGTCTGTGGGAGAAGTCTTAGGAGATGGCAGTATGGATTGGGCAGCAACCCAAGGGAACTGTAGTCTTTTCTTGAGGCAAGCCCTACTGGGAGGACTGTCAAAAAATGTCACTGCCAAGGGGGCTGGAGAAACAGCTGTTGGAGTGGTCCCCAAATACAGTGGGAACTGGGAGAGAGGAGATGAAGAGAGATGGGAAGAGAGTGAGATGGGTCTGGTCATGTTGCATTCTGTTATTCCCCTTTTTTGTTTTCCTGGATGACATCTGCTTTCCTGTTTTCAGGTAGAAACCAGCAGGTGCTTCCTAAGCACGTAATAGATTCCATGGAGTGGCAGTTAATGAGGCTTGGGGTTTGTAAGAAATGCCAGGGAAGACAGAGGGAAAAGGGCTTCCAGAATGGGGAGGTCATTGGATGGAGGTGCAGTGAGAGCAGGAGAAGCTGTCATCAAGCTCTGGGTGAGCAAAAAGACAGGCTGTGGATAAAAAAATATAATCCCTGAAGGGATTTAAAAGACAGGTAAATGTGGTGCTTGGTGACACGGTTTAGTGGTAGACTTGGCAGTGATGGGTTAACAGCTGGACTTGATGATCTTAAAGGTCTTTTCCAACCAAAACAATTCCATAATTCTAAGATGACATTACTCATTTCCCTGCTGTACTGACAGGAATGCTGGATGCCTTGATGAATCCAGCACTACTTTGCTTGGCATTTTTAACACCACCAGCTTTGAAACCTGAAGGCAGCACTCCATCCAGAGTGCCAGCTGCATGGCTGGAGGGTCATGGGTTCCCTGTTGTGGTCCCTGATGGCAGGATGATGTGTGTTGGCTCACATGGAGGGTTCCACAGCAGCCAGCCACACAAGCTGCTGGCTATCAGTATTCCCTTGCTTCACTGAGCTCCTGGCAGGAATCCCAAAACACTTTGATTACAACAGATCTTCACTATTGTGATCTGGGTTTTGATCAAAACTTTCCTAAGTGGAGAACGTTCCAGCCAGCCAAAGCTAGTCCTGATTTCTGTTTTCAGCTCCAGCTCTTGCTAAAACCTCTGCCTGCTTGTTCATGTGTGAAAGTAGTTTCCAAAGTCTGTACAGAGCCAAAGACAAGAATGAGGCAACGTCACAGTCAAAAATACTCGAGAATAGGTATTAAAATCCTGATTTCCCCAAGCTGTTGTAAGGCTTTGGTAATCATTTCACAGTGCTTTAGGCAGGGGGTTGGATGTGTGGATTCTCGCTTAGTCAAATGTGTCTCAAACGCTGACAGTCCTCGTGCCATCCATATTTATATCCAGTAATGATTCAGGCTCTTGAAAAATCATGCTCAAATTACATCTTCTATAGCTTCAATTTCCTGCTGCTAACAAGGGGATGATTTGCAATTTCTTGTTGGTCCTCCTCTCTGCCACAGCCTGAAAGCATTGCTCAGTTACCACGCTGAGTTCCACAAGCAAAGCTGCCTTTTCTTTTTCATGTATTGTCTAGTTCCAAAATCTGAGTTTTCAACTTTTCTCTCTAAAACTAATTTTTGTGATTATTGATATCATTCTGTATAAGTTGCATATGTATGTATTGGCTACCATTAGGCTAATAGTATCCTGGGGTGCATCAAGAAGAATGTGGCCAGCAGGTCGAGGGAGGTTCTCCTCCCCTTCTACTTTGCCCTAGTATTGCCACATCTGGAGGACTGGGTCCAGTTCTGGACTCCCCAGTTCAGAAGAGACAGGGAGCTACTGGAGAGAGTCCAGTGGAGGCTACAAAGATGATGAGGGGCCTGGAGCATCTCTGTGAGGAGGAAAGGACACCTGAAGCTGTTTAGCCTGGAGAAGAGCAGTCTTGAGAGGGCATCCTCTCAATGCTGATCAATAGCAGGGGTGCAGGGCGAGAGGATCTAGTTGCAGATGTCCCTGCTTGCTGCAGGGGAGGTTGGACTAGATGACCTTGGAAGGTAAATTCTGACCCAAACCATTGTATGGTTCTATGAATGCTGATGCTTACTTGAACAAATGGAGAAGAGAGAGTATGTCTTGATGTGAGTCGATTCTAGACCATGTATGGCTCAGCCTGCTTAGGTTAAAAAAAAAAGAGCTAAACCTCTGACACAGGAGAAACATTCAGTGATGCAAAAAAAGTAGAAAAACAACCAGTAAGGGAAATTCAGTGGTGTTAATTACTCATTGTTGTGCTAATGGACCACTAGTGACAACCTAGTACCTTGCTGTTGCTCACCTCAAAGGATGCTGTGAAGTGATTTAAGCAGAGCTGTCATTTGTTTAAGGGTTTCTTTCAATGCAGTGCTGTGGCATATGTAGTGTAGTAGTTCTAGGGTCACTAGGTGTCCTCTGTGACCATTGCTGCTGAGTCTAGGGGGTAGAGATGAACTGCTGGAGTCGGTGACAGTCAGCCAAACTGCTGCTGCTAGCCATTAGATTTTACTCATCTTCAAAATGTAAGTGAAGAGACTTATCTGTGTTCACCCTAGAGGCATGCTTGAGAAGCTGGTCAGTGTAGTACATGAGCATATATGAGCAAGAGTGGTAAGATGTTGATATTAAACTTTCTTTCCTTGCCCTGTCGAAACAGCTGGTGAAAGGGCTGCAGCAGGAGCTGAACCGGCTGTACACGCTCTTCTGCTCCCGGAATCCTGAGTTTGAGGAGAAAGGAGGCAAAGTCTCCATTGTGTCCCACTCCTTGGGCTGCGTCATCACCTACGACATCATGACTGGCTGGAACCCAGTCAGGCTTTATGAACAGTTGCTGCAGAAGGAAGAGGAGGAGCTTGAAGACCGTTGGATGAGCTATGAGGAGCAACATTTGCTTGAAGAGCTTTACATAACTAAACAACGGTAACGCTCCCACTTCTGATTATCAAAGGAGAAAACCACATCTCAAGATGGTGCTTTTTGAGTGTTTCCAGAATTTAACCATGGTTGTTATCTGTTGTGGCTGATGTTCTTCCACTGAGTGGCTGTGGTGAAAGCTAAACACGGGACTGAGTTCAGCTCAGGCACAGGGAGCTGGCACTACAATAGGAGCTCTAAATCCACATCCTATGGGCTGTACCAGAACCAAGCAAGTAGCTACTGCTCACTGACTAGATGCAGTGGGAGCAGATCATAGCCAAGAAGAAAGGAGAAGATCAGGCCATTAGCCCTTCAGATACTGGAGAAGCACAATAAAGTAGCTTACAGGTGGGCAGTGAGCTGTAATACTGTGCAGAACCTGAACAGTCAAATTCCCAAGTTTCTAGAGCAAAATGAGTTTTTCAAGCTGAGCCTAAGAAATTGAGCTCCACCAACTGGATACGGATGTAATTGCTGGGATTTGGCTTATGGGGTTGCTGCTGGCCTGCACATCATCTACCAGCTTCTTCCTGCTCACATCTAGAAATGTGGGTGCTGTTGGGAGTGTGAAGCAGTACTGCCCACTGTGACAGATGTGGTCTCAGTTTTGGCACCTTGAAAGTGTTGGTAGGGACTCTTGGTCATTGCAGATCATCATGATGTCTCCACAGTGTTAAGGTGACTTAGCTGTCCTAACCTGGGTATTGAAATGCTATTAAGACACCCACAGATGAAGCTTGAGCTTTAGTTTTCCCAGGGGGAACTGAGGATCAATCATGGTCACAGTTCTTTTTGGTTCTTTCTTTAAACCTATTGTAGTGTTGGTGGTACTTTGGAAACATTAATACAGCTTGTAATCAGTACATCAAAGGTTGGACCAGATGATCCTTGAGGTTCCTTTCAATCTTGTATTCTGTGATTCTATGTAATTATGGATTGTACAGGACATCTCTTATCAACTGCAAGGCTGGATAAAGTGCAGTCTTTCTGAGAGAAGTAAGAAACATCGTTGCTGGTTGTTCAGGCTGGAGAAGCAAAGAGCTGTGGAAAGACTTCCTAGCTGCCTTCCAGTACTTAAATGGGGCCTACAGGAAAGATGGGGAGCAACTCTTCATCAGGGAGTGCAGTAACATAAGGAGTGATGATTTCAAATTGAAAGAGGGGAGATTTAGATTAGATGTAAGTAAGAAGCTATTCACTGCAAGGTTGGTGAGGCACTGGAACAGGTTACCCAGAGAAGTTGTGGCTGTTGCATCCCTAGAAGAGTTCAGAGCGAGATTGGATTGGTCTTAGAGCAATCTGCTCTAGTGGAAGGTGTTCCTGCCCATAGCAGGGGGTTTGGAACTAGATGATCCTTAAGGTCCCTTCCAACCCAAACCATTCTGTGATTCTAATGAAATTGTCCAGGCACATCCTTCAGGCTTACCACTAGCATATCATCAGAGAAAATTTACAATTTTCACACTCATGTTCCAGCTCCTGATGCACCCTTTGAGGTGCTCAGGTTGCATTCACAGTAATCCAAGTACTATTTTACACTGGCACTTCCATCTAGAAAGAGTAACTCCATTTTGTGAAACATCTCTAGCACAGTTCAGCCTGAAACAATAGAAAATCTGCTGGTAACATCCTGTAACTTGGGGATTTCTGGTCCTGTAAGGTTGGCAAACACAGAGTGGATTTCTGGAAGTGCTTATGCAGGATGTGTTGTAGCACCTACAAATATTCTACACTGCATAATCACACACAGGGTGTGAGGTCAGGCACTGGAAACCTTCAAACCTTCAACAGCAGTTCACAATAGTCAAGTATTCTTCATGCCTTCCTTTTTTAGGACTGAATCACACAAACGTTTTTTGACTGTACTGGGAAATCTTTGAGAATTTTTAGCTCCAGACTTGCTTCTTTCTAACCAGGATGGCAGAGGTTAATTTTAAGGTACTTGTTTCTGTAACACTTTCATGGAACTTGAGCAACATGGTCTAGTGGAGGATGTTCCTGCCCATGGCAGGAGGGTTAGAACTAGATGATTTTTAAGGTCCCTTCCAACTCAAACCATTGTATGAACCTATGACCGTTATGAGATGAAGTCTTCCTGCTCTGAAGGGTGTAATGTTCTAGTGTTGGGACTGGTTACAGTTTTGCCACTCCATATGAGTGCTTTTTGTTGTAGCTGCTTTTTAAATTCCATCTAACTGAAGGTGCCCACCCTTTTTCAATGCTAGTTGTAAGGGTGGGACACTGTTCTCCAGCTATTCCCCCACAATACAGAGCTCCATAATGCTTGGACCATGGAGTTTTCTCTGGCTTTGGTGTTTTGTTTTGGTTTGGTTTTTTAATAAAGAAAAGAAACCAAACCAGATGATTGAGCTGCAAAAACACCAAGGAAACAGGAGGTGAATCACCTGCTCCTGAGGAAAGAGGGCAGGCAGATGCTTGGAGTGCTGAACAAGGAAACTGTCAAGTGTTGATTGATTTCTTCTGTGGTCAGAGAAAGAGGATTTCACATATACTGATTCTTAATCAATTGAACTGCCTCCAAGAAATACTGACACCATCACTCTCTCTTCCCAGCAGACAAAACTGTTGGACCCCACAGGAATGCCTGTTTGGATCAGAGAGGTTAAGGCTGCATTTTTTATTGGATCTCAGAAAGATCTCTATTTTCTAGGTTGAGAGAGATAGAAGAGAGATTATATGGGTTAAAGGCATCCACCATATCAAAACCACCTGTCTTAAAATTTAAGGTATGTATTTTTAAGAAAGTTTCTCCTGAATATTCTGCTTGCTGTAAAAATAGACCTGCAATAGGAGTGATTCTGTTCACTGGTTTGGGTGGGGTTTTTCCATGTCCCTAGAGTTGATGTTGGTAGAATCATTTCAATATGTTGAAGTGTGTGTCCATGTGTGTAAATATGTTCCTGGATTCATTTATTATTTGTTACTAATATATACATAAATTGTTGTTACTACACACAGAGACAACTGTGTGGGAAGGTAAAAGCTATTTGGCAAATGACATTAATCATGCACCTTAAACAATTTCACTTCTGCTTTGTTGACTAATCCATTTTCCTCGGGGACTACTTTTAACATGTCACATCTCTGAGCAAATCTGATTGAATTTCCTCCAGCAGTGGATTTTCCTCCCAAATTATTCTGCTCTGACGGTTAGCCCAAGTTACTTCTAGTCTCAAGAAATAGATGGCTTGCTAATCAGCTGTACAAATTTGCCAGAACTTTTCAGTGTTGGGGAAAAGACATTTGCTAGCCTCTTGGTAGGATGTGCTAAACTATCCTGAGATTTTAAATCATAAAAAATGTGACATGGTAGATGAGAACAAAATAGATGATTGTGTCTTAACCTGCCGTTTTTCTTTCCTTCTGAGTTCAGAAGGACTCCCAGAAGCCAAGGTCAACCTTGAGCTATAAAAAAAAGAAAGCTAACCATAATTCAGTTTGTCACAGCCTTCTCCTTTTCATTGCTGCTCAGAAGTGTGTGTCATGCTATTATCTCTACCATCAAGGAAGCTGGAGTCAGGCTGATACTCCTCCAGCTCTGTGAAATTTTTTTCTCCACTAAACTGAAGATTTTATGAACAGTTGTCTTTTAGAGGGAGCAGGAAAAGAGGGGAAGATGAAAGGGAGGACTGTGTCAATCCAAATTACTGCTAGGTAGTTTTCCACTGCAGTACCTCCCTTCTCTTGCCCTTACTGAGAGGAAGATGTTTTGTTTCTGGGAAACTTTACACTAGTGACTTCCATTGAAACATTGATGGAGCCCTAGAAAAGGCTTCCCAGAGAGGTTGTGGAGTCTCCTTCTCTGGAGAGATTCCAAAGCTACCTGGATATTGTGATCCTGGGCAGTCAACTGTTAGGTGACCTTGCTTTAGCAGGGGGGGTGGCTTAGACGATCTCCAGAGGTCTGGAGACTGTAATTGCTTCAATTGTCATAACTGAGGCAGAGCTCTGAGGGCAGAGAGGGGCTTTCCATGAACATGATGGCAAAGTGCTTCTGCCAAAAGAGGATTTCAGCAGGCTGATTGAAAGAGAGTTGCTCATCAACAACCCAGTCCAACTTACTGAGGGTGGCAAGCTTGTTGAAAGAGAACTTACTGCCTTGTAGGTACCAACTACCTGCTCCTTGACTCTTCATGGCAGACCAGAGCTCTGCCTTGATTGTGATTTGCCATTCACCACAAATGCTTGATTCACCAATTACTTTAGTCTGTGTGAGCCCAGAGACTGGACCTTTTGGTCACTGATCTCCTTAGGCTGTAATGGGCACATCTAACTGTCATGAAAAAGGCTCAGCACTGTTGATGTGTTGCTTCTTTTATGGACTGTTAAGCTTCCCAAGATGAGAGTCACTAGTCCTACATTAAGCAAAGTTAAGCTTGCTGATGTTGAGCAAGTACAGAGGTTGCTTTTGGCAAGGCAAGTGCAAGAACAAATTCAGCAGCTGACTTGGCTGGTGTTGAAAGGATCTGTGTGATTAACTGAGCCTTTGGGGAAGAAATGAAACCAACAAACCTCAAGGTATGAAGTGTCTTGTATTCTAATAATAGATTGGACAAGTGAGGGTGAGGTATCTTTCTCTCTTCCTCTACTTTTCAGATGCTATAATTGAATACACTTACATCAATAGGAACTGTGTGTTTTAGAAGCAAAGCAAACACTCTTTGTAGAAGCACAGCCTTCTCCTCACCCAGCTGCGTGAGAGAAGTTGGAGGAAAAGGTTAAAGGGGCTGAAGAACATGAAAACATGAAGGATGATGTGATACCTATGTCTTTATGACTTTGTGGTGCGTGAAGATAGCTGTTGAAAGTCAATTTTCAGTCACAGTTGGGAAGAGGAGGACAAGACACACTGCTCCCTAGGACTAATATGGAAATCCATTGATATCTGGGCTTGTCAGTGTGCCGGAGGATTTCTTAGCGCTTCTCATTCACCCAGGCTTACACAAACTCTTCTGAAAGAAGCTCAAGCCCTTAACCTTGTGGTTTCTATGTAGCATCATCTGACAGTGTTGTCAGTGTTGACAACTATCACAAATTATTTTTATTACTAGTGATTTAGCACATGTACAAGAATTACAAGAGCTTAACGGATACAGCCTTGTCTGAGAAGAGGAAGCCTTTAAATCCAATTCGGAATGTGCCATATAGTTCAACACACACTGCCCAGTTCAGTTTTCTGTGTGTTATACTTGTAGAGGTTTTTGCTCCCTTTGTCAAAGCTGCAGGGCGTTCCTGGGTGCAGAAACAGGTAGAGGCTGGTGCAGAGATCTTTACTTCCTCATTCTAGGAGGATATTTGGGATCCCTCGGGCTGAAAGGCAATACAGAACCATAAATTGTAATCACCTTCTGTGTCTTCTGTTTTAACATCACCACTAAACAACTTTCATTTCTCCCCCACATTCACCTACGCTGCCTCACTTATGTGAGCTCATTCAGATGGTTTTGGTTATTTACTTTGGAAAATCCTGCAGTCTGAAGGTGAATGGATGACCGTTTGGCTCAGCTTCTCCTTAAAATACAAATAAATTCATTTAGTCTTCTGTTTATGAATCATACACAGAAAAAAAAGTGTTTGCCTGAGTATTAAACCTTTCTTCCTTGTGATTAAACACTTACAGGAGTGTATGTGAAGTGCTCCATTCCTGCTTCTAGGAGAAACGCCAAAATGGATGTTTCATAGAAAGATTTTAGTCCTTAGTTCCCTATGGGTTTCATCTTACGGCAATCTTCTCATCAGCCACTCTGCAACAGCACTGAGAGTCTAATGGCTGCAATTGAAGGACTTTATTTTTGGAACATTTAATTTTGATTTGTAGTATTCACTGCTTTGGTGTTGGTCTGGTGCTACCCATTAAGGTGCCCCCATCTCTTGGTACTTTGTCTTTGTAAGCATTTCCAGAGCTGGAAAAACACACTAAAAGGCTGGTGTGTGTAAGAAAATACATAGCAAAGAGTGCTGTCCGAGAAGAAAGCTCCTGTCCATGAACACTGTTAATCTCGTGTCTGTGAACAGAAACAAGAGAGCAAAAGCCATGTACCATGTAACCACCAAAACTATCTACCTTGTGAGATTTTGGCCTAGTCTGCAGTTGGCTAAGGGGAAATCATAAAAGCATCTTTCAAGAATCTGCTAGCAAGCGTAAGCTGGTAGTGGCTTTCTGATTTCTTTCTGAAGCAGAAAGCCCATAGTTGTGTGTTCCAGGTGGTGGATACAGGAGTATCAGATGGACAGGGCTAAAGGTTGCTTATTCACTTCAAAGGATTGCACGGTGAATATCAGTTTCTGTTGTATCTGAAGATGAGAAAGCTTTTTTTGTCCAAAATGCAAGGATGGAAGGGTCTGTGTAAAGCTTCATTCTAAGAAAGGAGAGAAGCTTTGACTAGACTAAAGGAACAATGGAGATGACAGAGCAGAGCTTTGCAGCATATGACACTGAATAGCTTTGCTGAAGACCGAGATGTTTGTTCCTATTCTTTTGGAAGGAAGAGGTGGGGTACCAGAGCCAAGTCAGAGGAGGAGGAATGTTTTGTGCGGTGCTGGAATCCGATAGATGAAACAGACCATTATTTCTACACCCTCGCTCCATGTGCTGATGTATAGAGACGGCACATGGGAATCCAACCATCCTCCGCATGCACTTAGCAAGAATGCAGCTTTCTCGTGCTGGTTCAGTAGCAGCACACTAGGAGTTGCTCAGCTGCAGTGCCCTGCAAACTGGGCAAGTTGCAGTGAAGGTCTCATAACGCTTGTGGCAGTTTAGGCTGGGTGCCTCCTGTTGCTGCCACGTAAGTTACACCTCTGGTGTCCCGAGTGTCCAGCCCATAAAGGTAGACACAGGAAACAGCCTCTTTCTACCCATAAATCCTGCACCCTCTAAATTCCTCTGCAAAGTCATTCTCTGCCTCTTTCTTCCCTCTCTGCTCCCGTGGGAGATGCTCCTGATCAGGTCATGGTGGGGGAGTATCTTAAGGCCTCTTAGGCCTCTCTAGGTCTGATGCCAGGATGGGGGTCGAGGGGACAAATCTCAGACCTGGCCAGCCTGGACTAGCCTAGCAGTTGAGGGGGAAGAAAGATCCCTGGGTTTTCTTGGGTAGACCCTTAGCTGGGGAGAAGGGAAGTGTTGGGAGGCCTTTAGGTAAGGTGCAAGGGACTCTGTATGCTTTGAGATATCTTTGCCACTATGCTTTGTAGTTTCTGTAAAACACTAATTGTTTTTTTCATTTAAACTTTCCATCACTTTCCAGTCCATTTGTGTATCATTCTTTTGCCCCTCTCAAGGCAATAGAGGATCTGTCCAGCCTTAAACCAGGACAATGGTGGAGTTTATTTTTCATAGAAGAAAATACTTTGAAGGTTAAAAAATAATGCTGGCTTATGAAAGTGTGAAATGCTGACCGACCCAGGTTGCCCAGACAGGTGGTAGATGCCCCTTGCTGGAATTATTCCATGTCAAGTTAGTTGGGGCTCTAAGAAACCTGATCCTGTTGCAGATGTCCCTTCTGACTGCAGGGGGGTTGGACTTGACCTTTAAAGGTCCCTTCAATTCTATGATTCTATGTTATAACTACAGAGTTTTGCATCCGGTGTTTCTAGGAGCTGATTGCTGAGGGTTAGTAACGGGGTACAGACCCATTCATCTCTGGGTCCCTGTTGAGTGCCAGTCCAGGTTAGGGTTATCACCTTCCAGTGTTAGGGTTCTCAAACACTGGAACAGGCTCCCCAGGAAGGTGGTTGAATCCCCACCCCTGGAGGTGCTTCAAAGATGCAGGGATGCAGTGCTGAGGGATATGGCTTAGCAGCAGACTTGGTACAGGTAAAGAACTCAATCTTAAAGATCTTTTCTAACCAAAAGAATCCTGTGGTTCTATGTTCAGTGACCTCTGTCAGATGGGTTAGCAGTTGCAGGTCAGGTTTACTCAGTTGCCTCTCAGAGCTAGAGGCAGTCCTTTTAGATGACATGAGAGCAGCACACAGAGTCTGTCAGTGTGCTGTACCTGTCCCTTGGCAGTGGCTCCTGACATGGTGGCACTTTGAGAAGCACCATTCTGTTGACATATCAAGAGGTGTTTTAGGAGGTGTACCCAACACCAGCCTGTATGCATGTGACTGCTACAAGAATTCTCTAGGTCACCTTTAATGCTCAGTGTGGCTTGCATTTCTACTTCCTTTGTGTGCAGCAAAACAAACTATGGAATACTTGGTTAGGTTAAGATGAAGGACATGGTAAGCTTTGGGATGTTTCATGAGAAATCAGTCTTCAATCTTGCAAAACTCACCACATTTCCTTAGTGTCTTCCAAATTCTTCTTGCTCCAGCCTTTCCAGTGTTGGTTGACCTCTTTCAGTGTGATGGTTTGAAACTGTCTTTTTAATTTTTCTTTGCAAAGTTCAAGCAGAGAAAGCGAAGGAATGTAAATAAGTCACTATTGGGTGTAACACAGCAAAATAATGATTGTACTAAACACTTCCATTGGAGAGAGAGAAATGTTTAAGAAACCCTACTCAAAACAGAGTTGGGCAGTTTGCAACTTGCTGGGCTGTCTGACTGCTGCTTCGTCTTTTCTGGTTGAAGATAACACACTGACCTTGGCAAGCTAAGTCTAACAGCCTCTCTGCTGCTTAACTCTGCCTTCTGCCAGGGAGGGTCTGGGAGGAGAGGCCCCTTGGGAGGTCCCCTCTTTGGGGGAAGCAAAGCGAGCTTGGTTGTGCTTTTCTGTTGATTGTATATATTTGTAAATGTTGTGAATAGTGTATATTTGTACATATTCATTGCATTTCATCATAGATTGTAGATTTGCTTGTAAATAACAGCTTGCATTTGCTTCCAGACTGAGCTAGCCTGGTTATAGTCGGGGCGGGGGGATTTCAGCTCTCACACTGTTACATTCAGTTCCGATATCTGACTTGCTTTTCAGTTTTCCACTGCTGTAGTGCCACAGCACATAGCTGTTCTCACAGCAATGGAACACAGGAAACTTGACCCTCATGTTATATCTATGTTATAGTGGTCTTCCCTGTTCTGACTTACTAATACTGTGGAAGTCCCTCAGTTGAAACTGAGAAGTCAATTGAAAGAGGGAACTCAAACCCAGCCACGTTTAAAGCGTTATTTCCATCCTTGTTAACGTGGATCAAATCTCTCTTTAGGTTGAGAATTTCTTCTGCATGGGATCTCCACTGGCAGTGTTTTTGGCATTGCGTGGCATCCGTCCAGGAAACAGTGGCAGTCAAGACCATATTCTGCCCAGGACAATTTGTAACCGCTTGCTAAATATTTTTCATCCCACAGATCCAGTGGTGAGTTTTAATTGCAGCTGCAAGCTTTTACCTTGACTACTTTTAAGCATCAGCAGTGTGCTAATGTGTGCTCTTCAAAGGTGTGAATCAGCACAAGGATGTTCCAGCACAGGACTATTTGTTAATGGTCATCCTGCAATGTCTTGGGGGTTGTAACTGTAGAATAACAGTTCCTAAAGAGAATTGCCTTAAGTACCAGATACTTTGCTTCCCTTCGTATGTTAATAAGCATAAGATTAAAGATTACTCTGCCTTTTTTGGTTTCCAAAGACATAAGAAATAATCCTTCTCAGTCAAGTTCCAGCTTGTATTTAACTTAGTGACTTCTATTAAGCATCAGCTGCTCAAAGATACTACTGATGTTAAAAAAAAGGCTTCACAAGCAGTTTACAAGATGCTATAGAAAAACAAAACCACTGATATTGTGGAGTTTTTTTCCCCAAAGGGTCCAGAGTAACAGGTTGGTAGAGGATGGGACCATATTTGGAAGGGCAGGACTGGAATAGGTTCACCCTGTCCTTATACTCTTCTATAGATAGCCAGTGTTTGCTGTTATCAAGGAGCCTTTGATCTCTATCACCTTGGCAACTGCTTTGATGCAAGCTTGATTTGGGATTTCATGCTTATCTTAGAATAATAAACTGGGGGTAATTTTGTGTTTAAACTCTGCCTGAATCTGAGTATCTTCAGACTTCAATCCAAACATGCTTGATCTGCCCATCTCAAGATCTTGTTCAGCTCCAGCTACTCCAAAACCTCAGTTCCCCTGGGACATTCGGGATGGCTGGTCAGGCTGCAATCTGTGATCCCATTCTGGAAATAGTAACTTTAGTCAGCTTTAAGAGAAAGAACTGCAGAATGCTTTTCTACATGAAAGAAAAATGATGAATCAATAGAAAATGATTGGTTTTAATAAGCACACCATGGTGTGGGACCAATGAAGACTCATCAGACAACATGTTTACGTGGCCAGTTCCTCCCTCTCTGTTGCATTGTGCAGAAGCAGCTGGACTCTTTAAAATTTGCACTGTCCATCCATGATGACCAACATCTGTTGATGGTAACTTGTGTGTTCCAAACATGCTGAAATAGAAGTAGTGTTGCAGGTCAATGTGCCACAAGGAATGCACAAGCAACTGGACAGCCAATCTATCTTCCAGACTGGGAAAATAGAAGTGAACATAGCGCCGCCATTCTGACAGATTCTAGGCTCCATGCCTTAGATGTTTTGGATTTGTGGTTGGACAGGACTCTGTATGGGGAGGGATGTTTTTCAGCCTTGCCACTCATGATGTTCTTTCCTGAATTACTCTTGCAGGCCTATAGGTTAGAACCTTTAATTCTGAAGCACTACAGCAACATTTCGCCTGTCCAGATCCACTGGTACAACACTGCAAACCCTCTCCCCTATGAGCATATGAAGCCAAGTTTCCTCAACCCAACAAAAGAACCTACCTCAGTTACAGAGAGCGAGAGCGTTTCGGCAGTACCGAGCCCAACTACTTCTCCAGTCATGGTTCGACGGCACTATGGGGAGTCTATAACAAATATAGGCAAAGCAAGTATATTAGGTAACTCCTCTTGATCTCCTTTGTTTTACAGATTCATAGAATGCTTTGAGTTGGAAGGGACCTTAAAGATCATCTAGCTCCACCTCCTCTGTCACCTTCCACTAGACCAGCTTGCTCAAGGCCTCACCCAACCTAGCGTTGAATACCTCTATGGAAGGGGTATCCACAACTTCCCTGGGCAACCTGTTCCTGTGTCTCACTACCTTTACTGTAAAGAATGTGTAAGACTTTTCTTGTAGAGCTTCAGTGCTTTGTGGTGTGGTGGTTGAGGTGCAACCACAAGCACTTCAAACCTTCTTGGTTGTGCCTATAAAGGTTATGTGTGAGTTTATGGCTTGTTTAACTCCCAGCTGATAGTTCCTTTGAAGAAAAGACAGTTTGTGTATGCTGGAGTCAAAGCTTGTAGGGAGAGGATGTAGACCAGGGAGTTTATGTTCTTGCTGCTTTAGTGTGTGCTGGCAGTGTGCACTTGGAGCAACAGAAGGCCAACCATGTCCTGGACTGCATCAAAAGAAGTGTGACCAGCAGGACAAAGGGAGATTATTTTTCCCCCTCTACTCTGCTCTTGTGAACCCCCACCCGGAGTACTGCATTCAGCTCTGGTACCCCAGCACAAGCACATCAAACTGCTGGAGCAGGTCCAGGGGAAGCCACAAAAATGATCAGAGAGCTGGGATACCTCCCATATGGGGGCAGGCTGAAAGAATTGGGGGCTGTTCAGCCTGGAGAAGAGAAGTCTCCACAGAGACCTTGTAGCAGACTTCCAGTACCTGAAGGGGGCTATGAGAAAACTGGGGAGGGACTTTTCACAAGGGCTAGTGATAGGATGAAGGGCAATGGCTTGAAGCTTAAGGAGGGCAATATTAGGCTGGAGATTAGGCCAAAATTCTTTAGAGTGAGGATGGTGAGACACTGAAACAGGTTGCCAAAGGAGGTCATGGATGCCTCTCCCTGGGGCTGTTCAAGGCCAGGTTGGATGAAGCCTTGAGCAACCTGGTCTAGTGGAAGGTGTCCCTGCCCATGGCAAAAGGGTTGGAACTAGATGATCTTGGAAGGTCCTTCCAACCCAAACCATTCTATGAATTTGGTTGCTGTCTGCCTTAAGGAAGCAACATCCTGGTGATTTAATAGTTTCCATTCTATGGGGGGGAAAAAGTAAATTAAAGTTTGGTTTGTGACTGCATTTTTTAATTTTGGCAAATAGAAGAAAAATCACTTTGTGTAAGCTATTATATTTAACTCACGATTTCACCATAGGACATTCAGGCTGGTTTAATGCCAAGTCTGTCTCTTCCTGGCTTTCTGTTTCAAAATGAGCCCTGGTTTAAGTGAGCCTAAATTCACTTTTACTGGAGCTTACATTTGAGCATGCACTTACAGTTGTTGTTGACTCAAGGCTTTTCTTTAGCTCTCTGTGTGGGATTTGGAAGAAAGCTGGTGCCAGGATTCTTCCCAAACAAGTCAAGTCCTTAAGTAGAAGTAGGTTATGTTTCAAAGCAGGCTTGCTTTTTGCTGTGTTAACTATAGTAACTTTAATGGCTTGTCCATAAGGTGGCAGCAAAGTCGGGAGAAAACATGGCAGATCTGGTCTTAACTTTTACACCCCTCTTCCTGGGCAACCAAAAAAAGTCCCTTTGCAGGATGACAGAGCATTTCCCAGTGTCGATAGGCTGATGTCAACAGAAAGACCCTTATGGAGACAAATATCTTAAATGGGATGGAATTCTTAAGTGCAGAAGGTACTAACATTGTTATAGAGCATTTTGATCTTAGTCTTAAACCAGAGGAATTACTCTGCTCTGTACAAGTCCCACATTTCTTGCTGCAGGAGTCTTCTCATGTATTTTTGTTCCCCTAACTACAGTTTCCAAATTATAGCCTTTGCTCCTACGCTAGATTAGCCTCACGATAAACAGTGGACACTGAAGTCAGATAAGCTGTTCCCACCCTAGAAAAGCATGAATGGTGTTTTCCCTCATCTGTCATTCAACTGTAATTCATAGGTGCCACAGTGACTTAAATTTGCTGTTTGATGTAGCTGCCCTTCTGTTTGTGTTTGGGTTTTTTCCTCCATGCCAACTACAGGAGCTGCGAGTATCGGGAAGGGCCTCGGTGGGATGCTTTTCTCCAGGTTTGGAAGATCTAGCACAACCACCCCACAGACACTGGAGACAGGAAAAGATGGAGCTGAGGGAGATGACAAAAAGGCCACAACTGTTGGGTCGCCGCCTTTACCACACAGCAGCTCGGGGTTTCTCGAACCCACAGGTTAGTGCTGAGGCCACCTTACAAAGTGTGTGGAAACAAGAGCTTGGGTGGGCTCCATGTGTGTTGAGAGGCTGGAAATACTATAATAAAATATGTCACTATTTGGTTAGTTTGGTTTGCTCTAGCATGATAAATACTGAAGCTGAGCTTGGTTCTTCAATATCTTAAGACTGTCCAATGACTGACTCTTTGTTCTTGTTTTAATTTTTTTTTTTTTGACCTCTAAGAAGAACATTGAGGTACTGGAGCATGTCCACAGAAGAGCAACTGAAGCTGGTGAAAGGTCTAGAGCACAATTCTTATGAGGAGCTGCTGAGGGTACTGGGGTTGCTTAGCCTGGAGAAAAAGAGGGTAAGGGGAGACCTTCTCACTCTCTCTAACTCCCTGACATGAGGTTGAAGTGAGGTGGGAGTCAGTCTCTTCTCCCAGGTAACAAGGAACAGGATGAGAGGAAACAACCTTAAGTTGTGCTAAGGGAGGTTAAAGTTGGATATTAGTGAGAATTTCTTCCCTAGAAGGATCATAAAGCCCTGGAACAGGCTGCCCTGGGAAGTGGTGGAGTCCCCATCCCTGGAGGTATTTAAACACCGTGTAGATGTGGTGCTGAGGGGCATGGTTTAGCAGTGACGTGATAGTGTTAACAGTTGGACATGATGATCTTAAATGCCTCTTCCAATCAAAATGATTCTGTGATTTGGATTGAAAGGGACCTTTAAAGGTCTAGTCCAACCCCGCTGCAGTCAGCAGGGACATCTGCAACTATAGAAGGTTGCTCACAGCACCCCGAACAACCTGACCTGGAAAATGGTTACAGGGATGGGGCTTCTCTCACCTCTCTGGGCAACCTGGGACAGCATTTCACCACCCTCAGCATAGAAAATTTCTTCCTTCTCTCCAATCTACCTTATCTTACATGGTTTTGTACATACATACATGTGCCCCAGATGTGTATGTGTGTGCATGTATGAATTGTGGTTACTGAGGTCTGCATATCAGTAGTTCCTGGACTCTGCATATCAATAATTCCTCTGCTAGGAAAAACAAAGTAATTCCTGCAGAGAATTCCACTCACTATTCATCATTAGCGGATTTATTTACATTTCCCCACACATGTACAATTCTGAAGCAATCTGTATCTACAGGCACATATGACTGGAAACAGAAGCTGCCCTTGTCCTGATCTGAACCTCCCAGAACAGAATGTGCAATTTTTGCAGCTGGCTTTTTATGGAAAAATATAGGTACTTCCTTTGCAGGAATTCGTACTGGGTGGGTTTTATTTCCATACTTCTCCTTGGCACTGATGCAAGGCAAGGGGTGGGTTTTGCAATCTAAGGAGTCACAAGTATGTTGTATCCTGTGATAGTGTCCACATGATGCATTGCTACCAGTTCCTCACTGCTCATTTCAACAGACAACCTGTCTGAGTTGGTAGCTGAGGACAGAGATTTGGTTCGAAACTTGGGGAAAACAGAGCAACATGAGAGCAAATATGCCATGAGGTCCTTTCAGGGGGGTGGGAGGGGGGTTGGCACGCCTACATGGTTCCTGCCTCCCTCTTTGCTGAAAGCCTGACCCTGCTCCATAGAAGGAGAGCATGGAGCAGAGGCCAGGGAGGCTGTGAGCTGAATGATGCAATCCACAACCCAAGTATTTGCTTCTGAGAGGGCGGCCGCTGGGCTTGTGGTGGGGCTTGGCTGCCTCCCAAGCTGCCGTAACAGCCTCTCAGACAGAGTCGTTCAGGGCGTCCTTCCTGCCAAGCAGCTGGCTTTTATGGACAGATGGCTCTTGGTGGAAATGACTCTGTCTGGTCATCTCCTGGTGTTGGAAGGCTCTGACCTCCTCTCCTTGCTGCGTGCGCGATGCTCCCGTGCAGAGGCGCAGGGATGTGGTTCCCCAAGCGCCATGCTCCCTCTCTGCGCTCTTCCAGCCAAGAACTAACATTCCTTCAAACTGGCTTTGATAAATGGATGCATTTTTTACTCAATATGGGGTTTTGGCTTTTGGAGCTGAGCAGACTTTTCATTTTGTCCTTTTCGTTCTATTGCTCCTTGCAGAGATTTTTTTTTCTTCCTTTTTTTCTGACCACTGAAGTTCCTTTAACAATAGGTTAACCATTGGCCCCGCTAAAGACGCAGTGAAAACTGCCTTGAATGTGGAATTAATCAAAGCAGCCATTGAGCTTGAAAGGATAGCTGCTGAAAGAGATTTGCAATGATCTGGAAATTAAAAGGGCTGGTGCTGCATAGGGACTGCTGGTTTTCAGAAAGGGCTTCTAATATTGGGTGTAGTCTCCTTGTAGGGCCACTGAAGAAGTGAGAAGTTCATTTATTTTAGAAAGATCTGAGCATCCAACTTCTGAAAGTCAGTGTTTCCTAATGGGGCCTCAACATTTGCTGGACATGTCTCTGTAGTTATCATCAGGAGCATAAATAAATGTATTTATGTAGCTATTAAAAGGAAAACAGATGCTTTAAAAATGCAGCTCTCTGCAAGCTTTAGGGTTTAGAATCATAAGATCAATTTAATTGGAAAAGACCTTTAAGATCAGGTCCAATCATGAGCCCAGCACTGCCAAGTCACCACTAAACCACATCCCTCAGCACCACATCTACATGGTCACTGCCAAGTCACCACTAAACCATGTCCCTCAGCATCACATCTACATGGCTTTTAAATCCCTTTAGGAATGAGGACTCTACCACTGCCCTGGGCAAGCCCGTTCCAGGGTTTAACAACCTTTTCAGGGAAAAAAAAATTTCTGATGTCCAACCTAAGCCTTGTCTGGCACAATTTGAGTCCATTGCTTCTTGTTCTCTCACTTGTTACTTGGGAGAAGAGATTGACCCCCACCTGGCTCCAATCTCCTTTCAGAGAGTTGTTGACAGCAGCAGGGTCTCCCCTCAGCCTCCTTTTCCCCAGGCTCGACAACTCCAGTTCCCTCAGCTGCTCCTCACCAGACCTGTTCTCCAGACCCTTTGCCAGTTTTGTTGCTCTTCTGACAAGTAGAGTCAGAACCCAAAGCTGATGGTGTTTTTTCTTCTGCTGATGGACAGCTCTAATGATGCTTTTGTTTCTTGTTCCCTTTCTAGTAGAACTGGAGCACAGGATTGATTTTGAGCTCAGGGAAGGTCTTGTGGAAAGCAGATACTGGTCTGCCGTCACCTCGCACACTGCCTACTGGTCATCCCTGGACATCGCGCTGTTCCTCCTCACCTTCATGTACAAGCAGGACCAAGAAGATCCTGACAAATCCAATTTGGACTTGAGTTGAATTTTTTGCTGGGGAAGGAGATTTTAAAGCAAATGGCACAAACCCAGATGGTTTACTGTTCAACTGCAGTAATGTATGGCATGGAGGTTTCAGGTTTAAGTGCATGTTTGGGTTTGTTGGTTTGTTTTTAGTTTGGTTTTTTCCCTATTTCTGAAAAGCAAAACTGAATTTGTATTTTCAAGCACTTTATAGTTTTAAACATTTTTTGCAGTGCTTAATTAGCCCTGAAATGACCCCAAATTCTTGTTTGACTGTATAAAAAGCTGATAAAATGTGTAGCATCCTGTAAGCACAGTTGCACAGTGTGCTTGGGTGACATACTTGTTAATGAGCATAATGAATGTTTAGTTCATTGAAGTATAAAAGATTAGTTGATTAAAAAAAAAAAACAACACAAAAATCAAATCTAAATTAATTTCCATTAAGAAAAATATATGTTAGAGACAAACCTAAAACTGCCATGTTCTGATGTTTTCTGTATCAGTCAATAACAACTTGCTGGTGTAATTTCCCCAGGACTTTATTCAGCTCCACATCCTCTTCTCCATTGAAAGACCATCTGACTGCTGGCTTTTAAGGGTGTATTATTCTACATTGACCCATTTAGAAATGAATGCTGAAGACAAAAGACAAAAAAAAAAAAAATAAGGCATGGAGCAAATATTTGAAATACTGTAATTATAATTTATTATTATCTCTAATAATTGTTTCATTTTATTCCAGTGTATAAAACATTACTTTTTTACTGGTTTCTTTTGACATAATTTAAGAACCACATTTATTTTCTACAGTGTTAAGACTTTTTCTCAGAAATACATATCTTTGTACTACTATTCAAATGAATATATGGACACTGTGGCACACTTTAAGTATTTTTTCATTAAAAATAAATATTTGTGGTTTCACACAAATTACATCAGTCACATTCTTCTCAAAGGTAAGTAACTGCCCTTGCTTTTTAGGTCCTGAGTGTTTCTCAGGCATGTGAAGGTTTTGACTTCACTTTAGACTTTGTTTGCAGAGGATTCAGCTGCCATATGCTTACTATTATTAAATGTATATGGCCACTGTAAGTGTTATGTGGGCAGCAGGTGGAGAGAGGGGATTCTGCTCCTTTCCTCCTCTCTGCTGAGACCCCACCTGCAGTGCTGGGAGCAGCTCTGGAGTCCTCAGCGCAGGAGGGACGTGGACCTGTTGGAGTGGGGCCAGAGAAGGCCACAGCAATGATGGGAGGGCTGGAAGCCCTCTGCTATGAGAGCAGACAGAGAGAGTTGGGGTTGTTCAGCCTGGAAAAGAGAGGACTCCAGGGAGGCCTTCTAGTGGTCTTTGAGTGCTTAAAGGAGTCAGTAAGAAAGATAGGGACAGACTTTATCTTTACCACCCTTGTTACAAGAGGACAAGGGGTGATGGTTTTAAACCAAAAGAGGGGAGATTTAGACTATGTAGAACAAAATTCTTCACTGTGAGTGTGGTGAAACACTGGCCCAAGCTGTCCAGAGAGGTGGTAGATGTCCTGTCCCTAGAACCATTCCAGGTCAGGTTGTTTGGGGCTCTGAGCAACCTGCTGTAGTTGCAGATGTCCCTGCTGACTGCACGGGGGTTGAGCTAGATGGTGCCTTCCAACCAAAAGCATTCTGTGTTTAGACTATAAATGCAGTGAACAAAGATGTTGAGACAGTGCAAAGTACCACACTTGACTGTGGCTCTGCAAAGAAATCCTTCTGGGCTCACTGAATTGTAATTCTCCTGCCTGATGTATTTATCTTGGTTGATAAACAATGAAAAATTGAAGCAGCCCTCTCAGAGATGGAAGCTTGATGCCTCTGCTCCAGAAAACAGGCCTCTGTTTACATTGCTGGCTTCCTAGATAAGTTGTTTAATCAGCCCTTCCTAATTAGGAAAGCTGCAACATAGTAAAGGAGAATCCCCTTTTGTATGTAAGACACACAAACCGTTTCGAAATGTGCATGGTTTGTGTTTTCAGTGCTTGGAGTTGGATTGTGTCACTGCTGAGTTACCCTCTTCCACTACTGGATCTATACTAGATCCCAGTTTAAAGGCTGTAAACAGATGGGGGTTAATTCCTGTCATTCTTGTGGTCTGTGTGAACTGCTGGTGTCCAGAGTGTGGTTCAGATTTATGGAGTAGCTGTTCCCCTCTCCTCAGAACGTGCTGCTACTTGCTGACTGCTGTCCATATAAGGGATGGGATCACACTGTTATGTACTTAAACCTTGGTGAATCAGGGAGAAGATAGAGCTGAGAAGTAAATCATATTGCTGTGAGAAGAAGGGATAAGGAGGATCAATACCTGTTCATTGCTTTGCCTTTCTCCCAAGTTAATGGACATGTATTCATGTCCACCTAGAGTACTGTGTCCAGTTCTGGAGCCCTGAGTACAAGAAGGACATTGAACTGCTGGAGCAGGTCCAGAGGAGGCTACCAAGATGATCAGAGGGCTGGAACACCTCCCTGCTGGGGACAGGCTACAAGAGTTGGGGCTGTTCAGCCTGGAGAAGGCTCCAAGAAAGCTGTGAAGGAACTTTTTACAAGGGCTTATAGTGATGAGATGAAAGGGATTGAAGCTGGAGAAGGGGAGGTTTACGCTGGAGTTTAGGAAGAAGTTCTTTACAGTGAGGGTGGTGAGACACTGGAACAGGTTGCCAGGGAGGTTGTGGATGGCCCCTCCCTGGAGGTGTTCAAGGTCAGGTTGGACAAGGCCTTGAGCAACCTGGTCTAGTGAAAGATATCACCACCTGTGGCACGGGGGTTGGAACTGGATGACTTTAAGGTCCCTTCCAACCCAAACCATTCTATGATTCTATGGTGCTGTTCTGATTTGTAGCTTCATAGAGCATCTGCTAATCTCCACTCTTGATCACAAAGATAAAATGTACCTCAGAACAATAAATGGAGATTTATTCTACAGTGTATGCAAAGGTGTTAGGCATGCTGTAGGCAGGCTTTCATCTTTTTAATCCTCCAAAAAGATCTCTTGTCCTCCTGCAAAGGCAAAACACCATTTGAAAATGAAACTCTGAAGTTGTTAGGAAAAGGGTTGCCCCATTTCCCTCCCGCAGCATAACACAAATTCGAGTGGGGTCACGTCTCTGCATGCTGGAGTCTAAATTTCACACTTAAAACTTTCTGGTCAGATGGTTTGTGGCATAATATAGAGATGGAATGTCCTGGCTTCCAATTACCAACTTGTTTTCTTCTGCAAGAATGATGTTTAGCTTTACAAGCTGTGTTGACTGGTGGTTTCTCTTGAGAAACCAAGATAAGGGGAACACGCTGCAGTGTTGTCAGTCTTTGACCGATACTGAGCTGTTTTCTGAAGCTTGGCCTTGAGAACTTAGCCCAGATTTTATACCTACAGGTTTGGGGGTTTTTTGCTACAAGGTCATTTTGGCAGAGAATCAGCTTTAATTATGGCTGTGGGGTGAGCATTTTTGTTTGTTTTTTTTTTTTTTTTCTCTGAATTCTATCACTTTCTTCCTAATTTTTCTGTCATGGTTTGTCTACAACCTCTCTTCCTTTGTATATGTAAAGATGATTAGGGGACTGGAGATGGTCCAAAGGATAGCCACAAAAGTGATGCTGAGGGCTGAAACTCCTCTGCTTTGAGGGACTGTTCAGCCTAGAGAAGAGCAGACTTGAGAAGGGATCTTTCACTGCTGATCAATAGCTAAAGAGTGAGGGGCAAGAGGATGGAGCCAGACTCTTTTCAGTGGTTCCAAGCAACAGGACAAGGGCAACAAGCACAAAGTGGAACCCAGGAGGTTCTATCTGAACAGGAGGAATAACTCCTTTGCTGTGAGGGTGCTGGAGTCCTATAGCAGGCTGGCTAGAGAGGTTGTGGAATCTCTGGAGAGATTCCAAACCTACCTGGACATTGTGATCCTGGGCAAGCTGCTGTGGGTGACCCTGCTTTAGCAGGGGGGATTGGACTAGATGATCTCGAGAGGTCTCTTCCTGCCCCTACCACTCAGAATTCTGTGATATCCTGACTACTCTTGTTTGCTTTAGGGTGTTTGCTGGATGTCCCTGACCAAATCCAGGTATAAACAGCTGCAGCCAAGGAAACTGCAGCAACTTTCTCCCCATTTTGCAGATGGAGATGTTGAGGCTTGATACACAGTGCTGACTTCCACCTACTGAGCATGCAGCTCCCTTCTGGGGCTGGGATCATATCACTCAGGATGGCTTGGGGGGGGGGGTTGTATGGTGGAAAAAAGGCACAACATGCCTTGTATACAGATATGGGGCAAAAATAACCCCAAGCTGCTTCCTTTATGAGGGAAAATAACACTGGGAGGCTGCAGAGAAACCAGAGAGCTTACTGCACTGGTGGACACTGAGCTCAGATTTCCATTCACCATGATAGTCTAGGTGGCCAAGTTCAGTTATTTTATCTCCTTTCCTAATTAGCATTATTAGGCTGATCTGACATGTTTCCCATTCTCAGCTGACTGTGTTAGGCTGGATTGCCACCTCTCCCTCTGTAGTTTTCTTTTATGCTGCTTATCAGTTGAGCTGTCTCAGCTCATAGCTAAATCGGTGGGGATTGATTTTTTTTCAAGTGGAGTTCATGAATCACTGTCAACTGTTTGCAGTTAGTTGGTGATTGTTTGTGTGCCCTCTGCCCAGCGAGTTTATTTGAAATTCCTTGTTCTCATTTTTCTGTGGTAAGCTTGGAAATGAGCTTTCCACCTCCACACATCATTCTTCTGCTGCGATTGGACTGCAGGTTACTGACCCATGGTGTCCTACAAAGTCATCTCATGATGCCATCCATATGCACTTGCTGCTCAGAAGGCCAACCATGTCCTGTGCTGCACCAGAGCAAGTGTGACCAGCAGGACAAGAGAGGTGATTCTCCCCCTCTGCTCTTCTGAGACCCACCTGGAGTACTGTGTCCAGTTCTGTACCCCAGCAGAAGAAAGACACCCAACTGCTGGGGTGGATCCAGAGGAGGCCATGCAGATGATCAGAGGGCTGGAGCACCTCACCTATGAGGACAGGCCAAGGCAGCTGGGGCTGTTCAGCCTGGAGAAGAGAAGGCTCTGGGGAGACCTTATAGTGGCCTTCCAGTCAGCTTATTCCTGGGACTGGCAGAGCATTTTCTGTCACTGGCAATTAATTGTAGTGTGTTAGTGAGCAGTGGATCTGAGTCAGCCTCTCCAAAGACTGGTTGCTTGCTCTTTGGGTTTCTCCTGCATCCCTTGAGGTCCATTTGACCCACACTTTGCTATAGTGTTTCAGTTCACCCTGGAGGTCAGTGCTCCCTGGTCCTGTTAGGAAGCAAATTCCAGCATCGGCCTTTTCCCCAAAAAAATGCCTCAGCTTCTGTGGCAGCTGCTCCTGACTAGCAGCCCTTGGCCAATCCTTTCCCTTCAAGAGTGAAAAGTCATTGAGTCCCCTTGCAAACATGAGATGTCCCAGAAGCAATCTCTTGTGGTTTTGAAATCCTCATTGATTTATCCAAAGGGAGGGTTTCCATTTGACAATTCTATAGACATCTGCCACAGATTAACTTCTCTCTTTGTTTCTCAAATAAAATGGCATTTCTTGCAGCTACTCTGCCCATTCCCTGGTGACTCATTGATTGGGAGCATGAACATGGGACAGGAAAAGTGCAAACTTCTCTACAGACTCCAGCCCTGACCAGACACACAAGTTCCAAGGAGCCCAGGTCAAATTTGTTGTTCTTGCTGGCTTTATGGCTCTTTCACTATCTCCTTGAAGGTCAGTATGTCATCTCAGACTGGTCACATACTCTGTACTTAAAGAGCAGCTACTTAAAGGGTCTTACCATTTCCCCATACCCCTTGATAGAGAAGATCCTTGGCTTCCAGTTTAGAACAGGGGTTTCATGCATGTTTGCCCCCTCTAGAAGAAAGGTATTGAGGTGTTGGAGCATGTCTAGAGAAGGGCAATGAAGCTGGTGGAGGGTCTGGGGAACATGTCTGGTGAGGGGCAAGTGAGGGAATTGGGGTTGTTCAGCCTGCGTAAAGCAGGTAGAGGGGAGACCTTCTCAGTGTCTTCAACTGCCTGGAAGGAGACTGGAGCAAGCTGGGGGTCTTTCTCTTGTCCCTAGTAACAAGTGATAGAATGAAAGGAAATGGCCTCGAGTTGCACCAAAGGAAGGTTAGGTTGGACATTAAAAGAACCTTCTTCACTGAAAGGGTTCTCAAACACACTGGAACAGGCTCACCTGAGAGGGGTGGTTGAATCCCTGTCCCTGGAGGTGTTTAATAAAAGATGTAGAGATGTGGTGCTGAGGGACATGATTTAGCACCAGCCTTAGTAGAGTTAGATAATGGTTTCACTCAATGATCTTAAAGGTCTTTTCCAACAAAAGCGATTCTATGATTGCACCAAAGCATCTCAGGTTTTGGGGTATTACTACTTTCTTCAGTCTATAAGAAAGCTCCGTTGACATGGGTTTTGTACTCACAACAGCTGTTTGAAGTAGAAATTAACCTGTTTATACTATTTCTCTAACAGCCAGATTCCTACTTGGCTGAAAGAAAGATCTCTTGACTTTGGTGACTGTTGGATCATGTTCTGAGTGCCCTTAGTGCTTATTGCTCCTCCTAGTTTTCATATATAACATGGATTAGGTGGGGGAATAAAAGGCTTTGGCATTTAGGTTGCCAGTTGGACAGCACCAAATCCCTGAATCCCTTGATTGGAGAGATCTTGATAGGACCTCCCCTATGAGACCAGGCTGAGAAAGAGAAGGCTTGAGAGAAACTTTCTGGTGGCCTTTCAGTACTTAAAGGGGCCTATGGGAAAGGTGCAGAGGGACATTTTAATAAGGCATGTAGTGATAGGGCAAGGGGTGATGGTTTTAAATTGAAATAAGGGAGATTTAGAGCAGATATTAAGAAGAAGTTCTTCCCCATGATGGTAGTGAGACAATGGAACAGGTTGCCCAGAGCAACTAGACGTGTCCAGTCCATGGAAGTGTTCAAAACCAGGTTGGATAGGGCCTTGAGCAACCTTGTCTAGTGGAAAGTGTCACTGTCCATGGTAAGCAGATTGGAAAGAGATGATTTCTAATGTCCTTTTCAACCCAAACCATTCTGCAATACCCTGGGATCTGTCTTGGCCTCCCTGAGCTGCTCCATGCTTGTTTTACACCCAGCAACCTCTCAGCAAGCAGAGGGTTGAATGCTGGTTTTCTGTTCGTATTCCTCTGCCTGCCAAGCCCAGACTGGTTGGAAACCAAAGCCACAGGAAGGGGGAATGGAGAGCAGCTCTGCTAATTGTGAGTTTGTGATATCTCTCCATCTACTGCTGCCTCTCACACCTACCCACAACTGAAAAGGAGTTTGTGCTACCAGCAGGAGGAGGCTGACAGACCACATCATCTCTGGTGTCTTTTCACAGCTTGTGTTCTCAGATCTGAGTCACCAACACGCAGTGGGCTTTCTGCACTCCTGTTAATCAGGTTTTGCAGAGTAAGGACCCAGCAAGCTGGGGATGGAGATAATTTTGAGTCACCCTCAAAAGTGGAAAAGTCACTTATGAACGACTGAGCAAAGATGGATGAGTTGAGGTAAATGGTTGTGGTCTCAGGGCTGTGGAGCTCATGAAACCATGAGCAGCTGGCATGCTGAGTTGGCTGTGCTGCAAAAAAACAGCCTGCAAGGAGGGAGTGGGGCTTCCCCTCACTGTGGTTTGCTGTGGGTTTGCCACCAGCCCTGTGCTTCATCACTCCGAGTCCAACTGGGCAGGAGCAGGCTCCCCACTAGCTCCTGGGGTAGGTGTTTCCGTGTTGTGAATTGGTGTGGAAATGCAAAATGGGAGAAGTCCCAAAAAAGAACCCTCTGAGATTTTAAAAGTTGGGGTTGTTCAGCCTGAAGAGAGAGAAGGCTCCAGGGAGACCTTATGCAGCCTATCAGTACTTAAAGAGAAGCTGTAAGAAAGATGAGGAGGGACTTTTCATCAGGGAGCATAGTGATGGGACAAGGGGTCATGGCCTGAAAGTGAAAGAGGAGAGATTTAGCTTAGATAAAATGAAGAAATTTTTCATTGTGAGGGTGGTGAGACACTGGAACTGGTTGCCCAGATGAACTGTGGATGTCCCAACCCTGGAAGTGTTCAAAGTCAGGTTGGACAGGGCTTTGAGCAACCTGGTCTAGTGGAAGGTACCTCTGCCATGGTAGGGGCTGGGTAGGAACAAGGTGACCTTTAAGGTGCCTTCCAACCCAACCCATTCCGTTTCTATGAAACGTACACAAATTATTTTATTCCCTGCTTCTCATCCCATTCTGTTGTGCTGAAGGGCCAAAGGAGGAGCAAACACCTGTTCAGCCTGAAAATGCTCATGTTCAGTTTCCAGAATGTTTCACATTGCAGGATTTGTCAGTATTTTTGACATTCAGAATTACTTTTAAGTAACCAATACTTAAGTTTAAAAATAGCTTGCTGTACTTTCAACATTGCTAGGTGTACTTTCAGTAGGGAAATGCTCAAGGATATTTGCAAAGGACAAACCACTTCCAAAACAAACAGGCTGAGAGAACTGTGGCTGTTCAGACTGCACAAGAGAGAGCTCCAGAAAGACCTTATAGCAGACTTCCAGTAACTGAAGGGGGCTACAAGAAAACTGGGGAGGGACTTTTCACAAGGGCTTGTAGTGATAGGACAAGAGGGAATGGATTGAAGCTGGAGGAGGGCAGATTTAGACTGGATGTTAGGAAGAAGTTCTTTCCAGTGAGGAGGGTGAGACACTGGAAAGGGTTGCCCAGGGAGATTGTGGATGCCCCCTCCCTGGAGGTATTCAAGGCCAGGTTGGATGAGGCTTTGAGCAACCTGGTCTAGTGGAAGGTGTCTCTGCCCATGGCAGGGGGTTTGGAACTATATGGTCTGTAAGGTCTCTTTCAACCCAAATCATTCTATGAATCTATCTCCCAGCTACTGTCTTTCAGGAGTGGGTTCCAGCGATGCCACCAGTACTTCCCTACTTTGTTTTACAGCTACTGGACTGTGAAGGGTCCTTCAGTCAATCTCTGTGGTTTCCATAAGGAGAAATTCAGTTGGAATCTCTAAACAGCTTGGCTGTGGCGCTGGTGTCCATGTCTGGAGGGCTTGTACTGAAGTAGCCGCTGAATAGTCTGGAGAAGAGAAGACTGAAGGAGGATCTTAGATATACAAATATCTGAGGGGTGAGTGTCAAGAAGAAGAGGCCAGTCTCTTTTCAGTGGTGTCCTGTGACAGGACAAGGGGCAGTAGATGCAAACTGGAACACAGGAAGTTCAACTTCAACATGAGGGAAAACTTCTTTACTCTGAGGGTGACAGAGCACTGGAACAAGCTGCCCAGAGAGGTTGTGGAGTCTCCTTCTCTGGAGACTTTCAAGACCTATCTGGATGTGTTCCCATGTGAGCTGCCCTGTGTGAATCTGTTTTGTCAGGGTAGTTGGACTTGATGATCTCTGGAGGTCCCTTCCAACTCCTGCCATTCTATGATTCATTGATTCTATGAATGTTCTGTGTTTCCCACCCCAACATCATTGGGGTTTTGTACAGTTATATCTCTTAGCATGCTCCTCAGGGTTTCTCCTTCCACAGGTTGCCCCTTGCATGCAACTGAGTGTGGGGTGAGGTTTTTTTAATTTTTATCTAAACCAAAGTATTAAGAATCAGCAGGGGGAAGGGAGGGAGAGAGGGAGGTGAGGCTGCTTTGTGGTGATTGCAGAAAAGGGAAGAAGGTAGAGATGTTCCTTCCAACACTGCGTGCTCTGCTCTTATGAAAGAAACCTGACATCTCCTTGGTATTGGAGAGACCACATCTGCATTTTGGTTGGCAGGGAAGAAAGGGGGTGGGGGGGAGAGAAACAGGCAGGAGAAGCACTGATTAAATCAAGGCAAAGCTTGGCAGCCTGATGGAACAGCCTGATGTGTATCAGCCAGCACGTGTTCAACACATGTTGTAGCTTGATGCTCCCATCAGGAGATGTGGGTGCAAGGCGGATGGCAGCAAGCAGGGTGAGAGCTCTGAAGGTAGAAGTTGTGCTTTGGAAGAGCAGTTGAGCTGGTGAAGGGCCTTGAACATAAGAGTATTGAAGAACAGGAGAGGGAACTGAGGTTGTTTAGTCTTTAGAAGAGGAGACTGAGGGGGGACCGCATCCACCCACTACAACTACATCAATGGAGGTTGGAGCCAGGTGGGGGTCAGTCTCTTCTCACATGCAACAAGTGACAGGACAAGAGGAAACTGCCTCAGATAGTGCCAGGGGAGGTTCAGGTTCAATACTGGGAAGATTTTCTTCACAGAAAGGGCTCTCAGGCATTGGAACAGGCCACCCAGGGAGGGGGTGGAATCACCATCCCTGGAGGGGTTTAAAAAATGTGTGGATGTGGTGCTGAGGGACATGGTTTAGTGGTAGCAGCTTAGCAGTAGTCGTGGGATTCTGAGCTCTAGGTGAGCAGTTGGATTTGCTGATCTCAAAGGTCTCTTCCAACCTCAACAGTTCTGTGATTCTCCTCCCATGAGGGCTTAGTACTGTGCCTGTCCTCAGCACCCTCTTGGTCTTCAGGGTTGAGTGATCCCTTCCTGCTCACCGTGAGAGCACCTCCACTAAGGTACTGCTGCTTACCTAAAACATGACTATCACAGGGCTTCTCCTGGTGATATTTCATTGCTTCAGTGACCACACTCAGCCTGGGAACAGTCCTGCAAAGCAGCCTGTGTCCTGTCTACTTAGGTGGGACCTCCCAATACTGGAGGAACTGTGTCTCCAGATAACATACATGTGTGTGTCCAGGGAACTGAAACCCCTTGCTGAGCTTGTCCCCATTATGGGGGTTTTCTGGTGCATGGTCTCCAGCCCATTTTCAATGGGCAGCCTCCAAGGAGCAGCTGCCACAGGAGCCTTCATTTCCCTACCCAGAGCCATCTAAACTTGGACACTGATGGGTGCCTCAAGTCAGGAGGGACCAATGCATCTTCTCTGATCTCCTGGAGGCAGAAAGTTCCCACCCAACATCGCCAAGCTGCTTTCCAGGGATTTTTCACTTTCTTTCCCAAGTCACTGTGCTGACTGAGAATTACAGCTTTGACATCTGCAACCACAGAGTCTTTGGGGGGGGGGAGAAGGGGGGGGGGCGTGAATATTGAGGACTGGCTGCTTCAGACAAGTGTCTCCCTGCAGTGGATTTTGATTCTGAGCAGCCTTAGCGAGTGCCAGCACCTGAAAAACATCTGCAGAACGTGTTGGTCCTGCATTCCACAATGTGTCCTGGTCTTTGATTCCAGCTGCTCACAGACAATCAGAGTTGTATGGATTGGTTTGGTTTGTTGGTTTTTTTTTTTTTTGCAGCAAATGCTTTGCCAATTCCTCCTCATGTTTCATAATCATGATGGCATTCTTGGCCTCCTCGGCTCGATGATTTATGGTGACATCTTCACAGCCTTCTGGGGGAAGAAGCTCTGGATGCAAGCTGTTCCGTGTAAGCATTGAAGTTCCCCCGAGTTTATTCTGTGGCACCAGGAGAAACCATGTGTGAGAGATCTGGGGCTGTTTAGTCTTGAGAAGAGAAGGCTGAGAGGGGATCTATTAATCTCTATAAATATCTGAGTGAGGGGTGGGTGTCAAGATGAAGGTGCCAGTCTGGTTTTGGTGGTGCCTAGTTATAGGACAAGGAACGAAGTGTATAAAATGGAACACAGCAAGTTCCACCTCAGTGTGAGGAGAAGCTTCAGCCTGGAGAAGAGGAGGCTCAGGAGTGACCTCATTGCTCTCTACAACTACCTGAAGGGAGGTTGTAGCCAGGAGGGGTTTGGTCTCTTCTCCCAGGCAACCAGCACCAGAACAAGAGGACACAGTCTCAAGCTGTGCCAGGGGAAGTTTAGGCTCGAGGTGAGGAGAAAGTTCTTCACAGAGAGAGTGCTCTGCCATTGGAATGTGCTGCCCAGGGGGGTGGTGGAGTCACTGTCCCTGGAGGTGTTCAAAAAAGGATTGGATGTGGCACTTGAAGCCATGGTTTAGTTAGTCATGAGATACTGGGTGATAGGTTGGACGACTTGATGATCTCTGATGTCTGTTCCAACCCTGTTGATTCTATGATTCTTTATGGTGAGGGTGATGGAGCCCTGGAGCAGGCTGCCCAGAGAGGTTGTGGAGTCTCCTTCTCTGGAGGCCTTCAAGACCCATCTGGATACATTCCTGTGTGGCCTGCTCTAGGTGATTCTGCTTTGGCAGGGGTGTTGGACTGGAGGATCCTTGAGGTCCTTTCCAGCTCCTAACATTCTATGACTCTCTGTGAGCATGGAGGAATGTATTTCATGCCTTACATCCATCTGCAGAGTGCACTTGTTTCTCCACACTCGTCTGGGTTTAAATCAGAGCTTTAAAAGGAGTTTAAAAGCTTCTGCCAAATAATTTCACCCTCCCCAAGCAATTTAGTTAATTAACCAGCTAAATCCGTTCTTGCTGACTCTCCCTGAAGATACCCCTCCTGAAGGAGACATTTTTTCTTTATATTTGGATGAAATGCAAGGGTTGAGTCATGAATTCTCTTTCTGGCTCGGCTGCTGCAGTGGGGAATGTTGTTCACAATGCTGGCTGTTGCCATCTGCTTTTTTCATCAAGTTAAAGGGTGCAACTTTCTTTTTTGCTCCTCCCCTCCCCCCCTTCCCCTGACTCACTCCTCAAATATGTTTCTGGTTAGGATGCCTTGTGACTTCTTCCTGACATAAGGTTTTCTAGTTTGCAGTCAGCTTTGTGAATCGTCTCTGTGAGCTCTGAAACATCTCAGCTCTTGGGAAGGGAGGACTGCATGTCCTGGAGAGCAGAGGGAGCAGCAAGATTCATAGAATAGTTTGGGTTGGAAGGGATCTTAAAAATCATCTAGTTGCAACGTCCCTGCCGTGGGCAGGGACATCTTCCACTAGACCAGGTTGCTCAGGGTCTCATCCAACCTGGCCTTGAACACCTCCAGGGAAGGGGCATCCACAACCTCCCTGGGCAACCTGTTCCGGTGTCTCACCCTCCTGACTGGAAAGAATCTCTTCCTAACATCCAGTTTAAATCTGCCCTCCTCCAGCTTCAATCCATTCCCTCTTGTCCTATCACTACAAGCCCTTGTGAAAAGTCCCTCCCCGGTTTTCTTGCGGCCCCCTTCAGTTACTGAAAGTCTGCTATAAGGTCTCTCTGGAGCTTTCTCTTGTCCAGTCTGAAGAGCCCCAACTCTCTCAACCTGTCCCCACAGGTGAGATGCTGCAGCCCTCTGATCATCGTCGTGGCCTCCTCTGGACCCGCTCCAACAGTTCGATGTCCTTCTCATGATGTGGACACCAGAAATGGACACAATACTCCAGGTGGGTCTCACAAGAGCAGAGCAGATGAGCAGAATCACCTCCCTCCTCCTGCTGGTCACACTTCTTTGAATGCAGCCCAGGACACAGTTGGCCTTCCGGGCTGCAAGTGACTAGGGCTGGCTCGTCTTCAGTTTGTTGTCAACTGATGCTTGACTAGAGCAAGATCCTTACTTGGGTCTTGGGTGCTTTGGCATTTACACTGTCTGTTGGCCAGCACTGAATCTTTTACTCTCTTGATCCTAGCAGAGATCTTGATAGGACCTCCCCTGTGAGGACAGGCTGAGAGAGATGGGGTTATTCAGCCCAGAGAAGAGAATGCTCCAGGGAGACCTTATGGTGGCCTTCCAATACTTAAAGGGGATGATAAGAAAGCTGAGGACAGGCTTTTTAGCAAGGTCTGTTGTGACAGGACAAGGGGTGATGAGTTTAAACTAAAACACAGAGGTTCAGACTAGAATCTGCAGGTGGATATGGGTCTCTTCTCCTTTGTAGTAAGTGACAGGACAAGGAGAAATCGCTTCAAGTTGTACCAGGGGAGGTTTAAGTTGGACATTAGAAGAAGTTTCTTCACTGAAAGGGTTCTCAAACACTAGAACAGGCTGCCCAGGTAGGTGGTTGAATCCCCATCCTCAGAGGTGTTTAAAAGATGCAGAGATGTGGTGCTGAGGGCCACGGTTTAGCACCAGACTTGGTAGAGTTAGAGAATGGTTGGACTCAAGGATCTTAAAGGTCTTTTCCAGCTGAAATAATTCTGTGATTCTAGATCTGAGGAAGAAATCTTTTATGCTGAGGGTGGTGAAACATTGGGCCAGGTTGTGCAGAAACTCCCATGCTCACCCTGCACATGGATTGTTGTGCCTGGCCAGTTTATGAAGAGCCTGAGGGAATCTCAGAGAGATGTCCCTTCTGGATTTGGTGAACTTGGCATTTGATCTGTTGGCAACACAATGCTTTTAGAATCAGTGGAGGTGCTGGCTGCAAAATAGCTCAGATGGATGGACAGACTGGACAAACAGACAGATGTGTCCCTTCCTGAATTCATTTAAAGCATTGCACTCAGGTCTCCTTTTGCTGTCCCTGAGAGCTTTCAGTGCAGTGACCTTCACTGCTGCTGCTGCCAAATTTCCTTGGAGAGGGCAAGTTAGGGGCATGGGGCTTTTGTCAGAGCCAACACTGTGCTCCTGACATCCTGCCCTTAGCAGTGGGTAGCTTCCAGCTGGCTGACAGAAGGAAACAACTCCCCCCAAAAGCAGACCATCAGTCATTCAAATGATGTTTCCTGAACCTGACCTTGCAGAAAACGGGCTTGCACCTGTGAGCATGGGACTGGGTTCCCAAAAATCAGGGTCATCCCATTGACAGCTTGCTGAGGTGGGGCTGTGCACCCCATCCTCACCTCCCAAAGTGAGAACCTTCCAGTACCAGAGAAGCCAGGAAGGACAACCTGCCTCTTTTGCAGCTAAAGAAACCCAGATGCTGAGAGTTAAGTGACTGGCCCGAAGCCAGAGAGCTTGGAAACGAGCCCACATCTTCCTTGTATTAGCTGGGACATGACTGTGTAGCATGCCTTGCCCTGCTGGAAATGTCACCCATGATCTCTGGAGCAGCTATTCTGCAAAGAACTAGCTCCTTCTATTTTTTTAAATTACTTTATTTTACCCCCAAATGGCTCTGCCTCACTGGACAATCCCCATTTGTGTGATGTGGGATGCAGGAGAGCAGAAACACACCAGGCTTTGTGCTGTTGTCTGTAGGACTTTTCATTTCCTACAACTTTGCCTGGGACATTAACTCCAGGCTTACTCAGTGGATACTCCACTGGCATGATGCTACAGAGAAAGTTATTCCATCTGAGCCATCCCTAGGTGTCTGGTTGACAGCAGAAGGCATGTAAGGGCACCATGAGCTGGCATTGTGGGGTGGCCCTGCCTGATCGTGGCACCTCTTCCAGGGAAAAGAAATTAGGAGGCACATGCTTCTTCCTCCTCCTCAAAGCCTGAGAGATGCTCTTCCCAGTGCCGTGACCACAAGTTGTTTGGGTACAGAAGGTAGCAATCATGATGTCATGTGCCAAAGCCACCTGAGATGCCAACTGTGTTCCCAGGACTCAGATTCTCATAAGATGGGGCTTGATCTGTTGGAGAGGAGCAGGTCCCGTTTTTACACTGCAGTGCTTTCCAGGAAGGACACATAATTTAGACCCAACCTCCACATGCCAGTAATATACACGGACTTGGTAACATCTCCTTTGAGATCCAGGAGTGACTCCTGCAAAATGCAGGATGAGCATCTGGCAGCAGTGTGCTCAGGTGACCAAGAAAGCCAATGGCATCCTGGCTTGCATCAGGAATGGCATGGACAGTAGGTGTAGGGATTTGATTGTCTTCATGTACTCAGCACTGGTGAGGCCACACCTCGAATACTGGGTTCAGTTTTGGACCACTCACTCCATGAAGGACATTGAAAGTGCTGGAGCATGTCCAGAGAAGGGCAACAAAGCTGGTGAAGGGCTGAGGGGAGACCTCATCTCCCTCTGTAACTCCCTCAAAGGAGGTTGGAGTGAGGTGAAAGGATTGTGCTCTCACACGCAATGAGTGACAGGGCAAGAGGAAATGGCCTCAAGTTGCACCAGGGAGGTTTAGGCTGGACATTAGGAACAATTTCTTCACAGCAAGGGCTCTCAGGCATTGGAACAGGCTTCCCAGGAAGAGGGTGGAGTCACCATCCTGCAGCTGTTTAAAAGATGTGTGAATGGGGAGTTGAGGGACATGGTTTAGTGGTTGTGACTTAGCAGTAGTTGGGTATCATGATCTCAAAGGTCTCTTCCAACCTCCACAGTTCTAAGATTCCTTGCTGCCTAATTTCCACAGGAACTGACACATGGAGGAATTTTATTTTTCCTTATTCCTTCCAGTGCTGCTATCAGTGTTCCTTCCTGGCCTGCTGGTGTCATCATCCAATGTCATCACTTTAAAGATGGAGGAGAAGGCAGAGGTGTTTCCTTGAAAGGAACAGATGTTGTAATAACCCATCTTTGCTCAGCTGGCAGCATCTCCACTGCCCAAACTAGTATGGGGACTTAATGCTTGGAAAAAATACCCTGGCAGCACAGTCTCCTGGAGAATTCCCAAAGGAATGGATGGAAATCAACAGTGGTGTTATTTAAAACCGGTCAAAATAAAGACCTGGAGATTTCAAGCTCAGTGTAAGCTGCAGTGGCTTCTCAGGACCTTAGTTAGAGGCCTCTGGGGAAGAAAAGCACATTGGACAGCCAAAATAGGTCTCTCCTTCTCTCCAGCCATGTTTCCATGTAGTTGGGAAAACAGATGAGGTCTTGGGAATATCACTTTGCTGGCTCTGCGTTCAAACATGCGGTTGAGATCTTTTCCTGTTTCAACTTCCCTCCCTCTAATTCCCTGCCAAGGAGAAGCCTGCAGAACTTGTCCTTCCCCATCTGCATTACCACCAATGTGGGGGACAGTGCTGTATGCAGAGTGCCATGGGCCTCCAAGGATCTGGGCAGATGTGTCAGGATTTGGGCTGTCAGATTGAGATGGGATTTCCTAAAAGCAGCTGGTGCTTGGTGTAGAGAGCTTTGGGGAGCCAAACAAGGTGATAGATGCTTTCCTGTGCTCACCAGTAGTGGGTCAGCAGGTGAAAAGAGTACCTTTGCATAAGGGAGCTCATGGTGAACCCCAGGTCTTGTATGCCCTGGTCCTGTTCATCACTTGCAGGCAAAGATGGGAGGGTGGCAGAGCCCTGGGTTGGGATCCCAAACCTGCCTGGTGTCCCCATTCATCCCCCAGAAGGTGGCACTAAACCTCCCTCCTGCTCCCAGAGGCTCTCTGTTAGTGCCACCCATACCCCAGCTGAAATCATGACATCCATCATGGGGAATAACCATCACCCTGTCTTGATAGGACAAGAGGTGATGGGTTTAAACTAAGAGAGGAGATTGGAACTAGATACAAGGATGAATTTTTTTTGCTGAGAGTGGTGGAACACTGGCCCAAGATGTCCAGAGAGGTGGGAGATGTCTCATCCCTGGCACCATTCCCAGCCAAGTAGTCTGTGGCTGTGAGCAACCTGCTCTAGTTGCAGGTATCCCTGCTGACTGCAGGGGGACTGGACTAGACAACTTTTAAAGGTCCCTTCCAACCCCAACCATTCTATGATTCCATGACCTCTCTGCCATAGAGATCTCCTCCCACCCAAAATATCCTCCCCTGTGCTGGTCTCCTTCCCAAGCACTTCCTGATGGCTTGCTAAGCCACTTCAGAGCGTTGACCTGATTTTCTCCTCCCAGGCTGTTTCCTATCACGCTGCCATGGGGCTTGGCTTCTCCTCCCACCCTCCCCCGGCCGTGCGCAGCAGCGGTCGGCGGTGCATTCCTTCACATCGTAATCTCCGGCTTGCTATCGAAGGAGTTGAAGGATGCTTCCAGCCCAACGCTGCCAGAAAACGCTGGCACCCACCTCCAGCTACCTTCTTCTTGTACACACATCCAGCTCCTCGAGTGCTCTGATACTCTGCCATGTTTAAACAACTGTCGCTTACGCTCAGCTCTCGGCACAGCTACTTATTTGCTGGATGGTTTTTTCTGTTCTTTCCCAGGACCCAGCTGGTTCCTGCAGTTTCTTGCCCTAGTGACTGGCCTTGACTCCTCTCTGTGTCTGCTGCATGAGAGCTGCAACATCAACCAGGCTGCAAAATATGCAACACAACCTCTCCTTGATCTCTCTGCTCCCCAGAGAGCAGCAGGTCCAAGATGTGTCCAACCTTCCATTATTGCTGATCATGATCCCTCATGATCCCATGAGAATCATCCTGCTGCATCTCAGGATGCAATCTCAGACCAGCTTCTAATAGTCCTAGCTGGCAGCAGGGATCAAGGATCCTGGTCCCTCAGTGCTTGCCACCTCTCCACTCCCACCTGAGCTGGGTTTCTGTGATTCTGTGCTGCTGGTATTTTTGTTGGCCCATGGGATGATCTAGAAGCAATGTGCTCCCCATCCTGAGCTCTTAGCCACACATGGCTACAATGACACAAGTGGATAGTCATCCTTCCAGCACATGGTGGTGTTGGGGCATCCTCAGTGCTGAGTCCAGCATGCAGTAGAGCACAGAGATTTACCTGCAAGCAGGGACTGGATCAAGTCTGAGCATGGCACTGATTTCAAGCCCATCGTTAGAGAGAATGAAGTTGTTGCTCTTTAGATCAGCTCCAGCATCCTGCAGTTTAAGCACTGCACCACCAAAAGCTTTTACTGACCAGAGAAGGTGGGAGAGCCCCACTGGTGCAGAGCAGATATCCTTCAGCACCCTTTGATGATGGTGATTCCACACCTGCTGTAGTCCTTCACTCTCTCACACATAAACAGTCTCCCCAAAATGCTAACCTGAACCTTTCTCCAGGTGACCTGCCCATTGTTTTTTGCCTGTCCATTGTGAAAACTGGGAAAGGTGCATTTCCTCCCTATTCCATCCCTCCTTCTTCTGATACACCCTCTTTTATCTACCTGAAGATGTTATCAGCATCTTTCTTTCTCTAGAGTAAACAGCCTGAATTCTTTTACCTTTCCTCGTTAATCATCCTCCCATCTCACCATGGTCTGCAGATGACTTGGAGTGGGTGTTCCCAGTGAGGCCCTCATTGACCCTGCCTGTCCCCAGTTTACAGGAGATGTAGGGCTGCCCCAGAAGCTGTAGGTGCACAACAGCACCTTTGGCTGTGTCTGCTAGGAGCTCATAAGTCACTAGCAATTTGGGGTTGGAAGGGACCTTGAAGATCTTCTAGTTCCAACCCTGCTGCCATGGGCAGGGACACCTTCTACTAGACCAGATTGCTCAAGGCTTCATCCAACCTGGCCTTGAACACCTCCAGGGAAGGGGTACCCACAACCTCCCTGGGCAACCTGTTCCAGTGTCTCACCACCCTTGCACCACCCCACTTCTGCTTCAGTGGGGTTAGGGGAGTGCCAAACATCTCCCCATATCACCTATTCCTGCTTGGATCCTTTCTTTGGGAGCTGCCCATCACTCAGACCTCTCTGTTTGGAGATGAAGTTCATCCCACCCAGATGATTCAATAACATCTCGCTTGCTAAACTACTCCACTCTGCTCTGTCTCTATTTTTCCAGCACTAACTGCATTACCATCCCTCTTGCATCTGACCTTTCTGCTGAAGACTGAAGCCAAAGAAGCGCAAACTCATCCAGCTGTCTGGGCATCATCCATCTCCAACTTCCTTCAGAGCAATAAGCTCCCAAATGTGCTTGGCCACTGCAGACACATGGAGCATCTCAGGTATCTGATTCTCTTTGATGTTCTCAGATCCCTTTATTCAGCTCAGAAAATTTCAGCATAGCACTGAGAGCCAAAGCAAGAGATGTGGATGTGGTTGGGAAATCTGAGCCCAGTGTCTATCAGTGCACTAAACCCTGCGGTTTCTCTGCAGCTTCCTGGGTTTTTTTCCCTCAAAAAGGAAACAGTTTGGTGTTATTTTTGCCCCAGACCTGCATACAGGGGTTGTTGTGCCTTTTTCCACCATATAAACCACCCCAGTCACTCCAAGCAATATGATCCCAGCCCCAGCAGGGAGCTGCATGCTCAGTGGTTGGAAATCAGCACTGTGTGTCCAGCCTCAGCATCTCCATCTGCAAAATGGGGAGAAAATTGCTGTAGCTTCCTTAGCTGCTGCTGTTTATACCTGGGTTTGGTCAGGGACATCCAGCAAACACCCTGAAGCCAACGAGAGTAGTCAGGATATCACAGAATTCTAGAGTGGCAGGGTAGGAAAGGACCTCTGGAGATCGTCTAGTCCAATCCCCCCTTCTAAAGCAGAGTCACCCACAATGTCCAGGTGGGTTTGGAATCTCCCCAAGAGGAGACTCCACAACCTCTCTGGGCAGCTGACTCCAGGGCTCCAGTACCCTCACAGCAAAGAAGCTGTTCCTCATGTTCAAAGGGAACCTCCTGGGTTCCAGTTTGTGCCCATTGCCCCTTGTCCTGTCACTGGCTCCATCCTCTTGATCCTCACCCTTTAGCTATTGATCAGCATTGAAAGACCCCCCCTCAGGCTGCTCTTCTCCAGGCTAAAGAGTCCCAGCTCTTTCACTCCTTCCTCCTCACAGTGATTCTCTGTGTCTTTGTAGCCTCATCATCTTTGTAACCTCTGATGCCTCTCTTGAACTGGGGAGCCCAGTACTGGACCCAGTACTGCAGCTGTGGCCTCACTAGGGCAGAGCAGAGGTGGAGCAGAATCTCCTTAGACCTTCTGGCCATACTTCTTCATGAACCCCAGGAGGCTATTTGCCTTCTTGGCCACAAGAACACACTGCTGACTCACGGTGAGCTTGACATCCACCAGGACTCTCAGGTCCTTCCCCAAGGAGCTTGCTTCCAGCAGGCCACCCCCTCACCTGTACTGGCACAAGGGTTATTCCTCCCCAGGTGCAGGACTCTCTACTTGCTCCTGAACTTCAGGAGCTTCCCCTCCACCCTCAACCTGTCCAGCTCAGTGCTTCTGTTTGGTTTAAAAAAAAGAAAAAAAAAAGACAGAAGGGCAGTCTGAGGGACTGTGGGGAGTCCCATGGATCCCAAGTGATGCAGTCATAGGGGACAATGCTGGGTTGCTCCACCTGCACCCACAACCTGGGATGTGGGGCAAATTTGGATGATTCACACAGGGTGAAAGTAGCCAGAAGGATGGTTCCTTCAGGGCTGAGTGGCCAAACACTGCCCTGAGGCACACGTCAGGCTGGTGCCCATGTCAGGCTGGTGCCCACGTCAGGCTGGTGGCTGTGCTGGGGAGCATGTTAGCAGCCCGGCTTTGGCAGCGCTCTGACGTGCCTTGCCATAAATCCCTCCTGCGTTTCCTTCTCCAGCAAACGTGGCCACCCCCCAGCAGCTCTGTCCTCAGTGCCCTCCACCTCCAGCCTTTGATGCTTCCTGCCATAGAGGTGGGATTTCTCAGGAAGGTGTGATTTATAGGGTGAGTGTGATTTATGGGGCTGCTGTTCTACTTCTTTGGCCTTCGCAGCCTTGGAGAACTCCTGGCTGCCTGTGCCATTGTGGGTTCCTTCTAAATCCCTTATTCCCAAGGCTTTGGATGCCTCTGGGATTAGACAATGGGAACAAAGTGGTGATGTTTCTGTAGGACCAGCACTGCTGGCCTCTCATTCCTTCTTGCTGGACTAGGGGGCAGCAGGCAGCTCCTCTCTTGGGGGCAGAGGGCCATGTGGCTCCTTTAGTCAGGCATTGGAACAGGCTGCCCAGGGAGGTGGTGGAGTCACCATCCCTGGAGGTGTTCAAGAAATGTGTTGGACGTGGCACTTCAGGACAGGGTTTAGTGGCCATGGTGGTCTTAGGCTGACAGCTGGACTTGATGATCTTAGAGGTCTTTTCCAACCAAAACAATTCTGTGATGATTCTATGACTCTCAGGAGGCATGGAGTTTTGGGGGATAGCTGGTCCATGAGTATACCCCAGCTGACCACTGGTGCCTGCTCTCCACATCATGGGATAGGGTTTGAGTTTCTCCATTTCACTCTCCAGGCTGCTGCTGTCGTAGACATGGGAGATGAAGCATAAACCCACCTCAAAAATCCGTTAAGGTCTGCAGAGTGGGGACTAGGCTATCAGCACCAAGCAGGTCAGTGTTTCATGAGCATCCTGGTGCCAGCCAGATGGGAAAAGTAGCCTAGGCTGGAATTTCTGGGGTTTCCACAGTGGAAAATTGATCCCAGATCCTCCCCATCCTCATGTCCCTTAAGGATCTCTGGGCAACCAGTCCCCATGGCTGGACTTACTACTCCATTTCATAATCTGGTGGTGTTTGCAGTCCCATGGGGTCAAACCATTCCCTGAGCAACATTTACAATACTCACCAGGAAAAACTCGTCTGGCGAAACCCCAGACCTGGTCAGAACACGAATCCACTCTGTCTTTGACCCATACATGTCTTGAGATGATTTTGACCCCACTGCAGAGCACATCCATAAGGGTGGAAATTGTTGGGAATGGCTCAGGGATGCCCCATGCCTCCACAGGCCTCAGACCCCCGGTGAAATGTAAGGGATGAACTTCACCTCCCTGCTCCCTGCACTGATAGAGGGAAAACCCACGGGCTGGGAGCCAGCTTCTCCAGACCGTTGGGGAGGGGAGAGCTGGGGCTGGAGAGATAACAGGAAACATCAGTGCCAGGGCCCAGGGTGGGGAGTTGATTCTGTAGAACTGGGTGATGGTCATGGACTCACTGCTCTGCAAACATTTAGAGTGCTGGGGGCACCTTTCCTCCCTTCCTTCATGACCTGCATGGATCTCCAGGATGCTGGGTCCCAGCACAAGGTGCTTTCCCACAGCTCTGCTTCCCACCATGCCCCAAAATGAGCAGCTGGGAATAACTGGTGGTGTGAACTATGGATTTTTTTCCTTCTTTCCCCACTGCTTCCCAGTAAATCACTTCCAAACAGACACTTCCCACTGTCTGGTCAGCTCTGCAGATGATGGTGTCAGAGCCATTAGATGAATTATTAGGGATTTGGGGTTTTTCCTTCTTGCTGACTAGCAGTGGATAAGTGCTTCTTCTAAGAGCCCAGAGTCACCAGCTCCAGGGATGGTGGTGGAACATTGCGTGACATGTGGGTTTTCTTTGAGCTTCAGCTCCATGGGAGAGTTTCAGCCTTCCAGCCTGAACTTTGTGTTTGTAAAGGCAATGAATAGGAGGCCTTCGGGAGGTGGAGAAGAGCCAGGATGAGAGTGGCAAAGTCTCAAAAACTCTGTTGGGCAATAGAAAGTGGTTTAATATGTTGTATATTACAGGAGAAAAGGGGGTGGGGGGAGCCTATTGTTGAGATATTTAAACTTTTGGGCTGGAGTTACTTCTTTTCTCTCGGGTAAGTGGAAATCAGTAGTGTAGTAAAGTACTTTTTGAAGTTTCTTTCAGCCAGAAAAAGCTCTACAGACTGATCATGTTGTGGGATGACTTCATCAAAACACAGCATTTTCTATCCTGGGTGTCTAGAAGATTAGTTACACCAACTGCTTGCTGACAGCACCACGCAAAGCATCTGCAGCATCCACAGGAGAGCACCCTCCAGGAATCAGTGCAAGTGGCCAAGGAAAGCTACGTCTGGGACAGGTTTTGCTGAAAGAATTTGGAAGCCTTGACAGTGGGTTGGCTGGAGGCAATGGTTCAACATCTCTGGAGGTCCTGGGGCTGGTTGAATGACTGATGGGGAGATGGCAAAAGCTGAGAGAGACATGTTCCTGCATCCTCATGCAGCATTTCTGCCTCATCCTTTACTAAAACACGGGCGGTGCAGGGAATGGTGGTTTGCTGTGCAAGCCATGAGGTGAGGAGTCCAAGCTGAGGATAATGAGTTGTACCAGAACTATGAGCCAGACACAGGTGGTGCAGAGGAAGATCAGCAACGGGAGTGAGGTCCTGGGTACAGCTGTTGTGAGACACTCAGGCTCTGGGCAAGGAGCAGGAAGGACATTTTCAGCTCTGAGATGAATCAATGTTTGGTAAAATCTATAGAATCATGGAATGGTTTGGGTTGGAAGGGACCTGTAAAGGTCATCTAGTCCAGCCCCACTGTGGTCAGCAGAGACATCTTAGATCAGGCTGCTCAGAGGCTGAGTACCTGGGATTTATCCACTTTCCCCATCACATGGATTCAAGTGTTCTGCTAACAACTCCCTTTGGTGGAAACAGATGTCAAGAAAGCACTGCAGGACCCACCAGCTCTTTCGGAGAGACACAAATTTCAAGGACCCTTCTGGCCACAGGGACAACTGGAGAATTATTTGAGACTTGTCGTCTCCTTTTTGGGCCAAGGCAAGAGTCACACTTGGTGGAGGCTGCTCCTGGCAGCTGGAAGTATCGCAAGAACAGGACCATATGATATAAGAAGGATGAACGATGGCACAGGGATTTATGTCAACAGGAAACCCATGCCTGACATGCTCCAGGTCAGGAGAGCCAGTGGAGTTCTCTGTTATGAAGAGCTGACTGCAGAGGAAGAGGCTGAGAAACAAACCTCTCAGCCTGAGGCTTCAAGAGCTTAATTGACCCCGGTTCCTGGAAAGAAGGTGAAGAGGGGACAGAGAAGAGCCCTGCAGCAGGATTTGGTCTGCAGCACAAGCCCAGCAAGCTTTGGTGCACCACAGCTGATGTTAGGCACATGCATGATGGAAATGAGATGGGATTTTGTAGCTGTAGGGCAGCTTGGCTTGACTTACCAAAGAGGAGGTAGCTCAGTCAGGCTCAATGTCTCTTATCTCAGTGTAGCTATCTCTTGCAAGCTAGGATTTATTCTAGCTGCAGGGATGTATTTTGTAACCTTTGGATATGAAGGACCTAGCTGGGTGGTTGTGAGAGTCTCAAATCTTGGTCCCTGGCTTCATTCCATGTGTCCTTAGCCATCAGAATGAGAGCTCTGGTCTCATAACCCTCCTAAGGTTAATGGTTTGTGGCCTTGGTAAAGATACCACAGAATCACAGAATAGTAGGGATTGGAAGGGACCTCCAGAGATCATGGAGTCCAACCCCACTGCCGAGGCAGTTTCACCTAAAGAAGGTCACACAGGAACACGTCCAGGTGGGCTTTGAATGTATCCAGAGATGGAGATTCTGCCCCCTCGCTGGGCAATCCATCTTGGCATCAGTAATCCTTGCCCAGAGCACCCAGCTGCATTTCCACAACAGGTTGCCTGAACTTTTCTTGGAATAATTGGCACAAATGTCCCACTTGAGTCTACAGACTACTCCTGACCCTCGAGCCCTGCAAAGACACACAGCACTGCCCTGTGTGTTCAACCCCAGGTTCCATTTTTGCCCCTCCAGCTCCCAATGCCTGCTGTCATCTCTGTTCTTTCCTCCAGCTGGTGGGAAAAACCCAGAGATACCAAACCAGCTATGAACCTGCCCAGAAAAGAGTGCTGAGCTCTGTTACAAACAGGCCCAAAGATGAGCCAAACTCCTGGGAATTCTTCTGACCTCATTTATCAGAAGCAAACATTACATCCAGCTGAGATGAGCCCTGGAGGAAAGCTATGCATGAGCAAAGCAGTTGGAACTGCATCTCTGGAGCTGTGTCCTAAGCAAGTATTTTACTGCTGGGCAGCATGGTGTGGAGGTGCTGGATAATCTTTGCAAGACCACAAGAAGGAAATACAATCCAGGAAGAATAAACTCCTACACCTCAGGTGTTTCTTCAATCCCAAATATTTTCTGTCCTTTCATTATGAGGATGCTGAGCAACCCCATGTGTATCCCAGGTGACTGCAGACTGGTACGATCCATAGCTCTGACAGCTTCGTGACTCTGCACATACATTCAGGAAAAGACAAAAGCCAAGTCACGTGGACCTTTCCGAAAGGACCAGATCAGGGAAGAATGAATGTGGCTGGGAATAAACAAGGAAGCAGTTACCCAGCATGTTTCCTTTGCCAGGAGCGTGGCCTTCTCTCTGCTGGGAAATGGTCATTTGTGAGAAGTGAATCTCAGCTACGTCCGAATGATGCTTAGAGGTGGAAGAAGATGAAGAGACATATGGATAAAACACCCAAGTGGTTTGAACTCCTCTGACCTGCTGTGTGGAGATCTTATCAATGTTCTTGGGGATCTTCTCAATGCTGATCAATATCTAAAGGTTGGGGGGGGGGGGGCGGGGTCAAGACAAGGGAGCCAGACTCTTTTCAGTGGTGCCCAGTGACAGGACAAGGGACAATGGGAACAAACTGGAACCCAAGAAGTTTCATCTGAACATCAGAAATTTCTTTGCTGTGAGGGTGCTGGAGCCCTGAAACAGGCTGCCAAGAGAGGTTGTGGAGTGTCCTTCTCTGGAGAGATTCCAAACCTTTCTAGAGATGATCCTTAGCAACCTGCTGTGGATAAACTTGCTTTAGCAAGGGGGAGGGGTTGAACTAGATGATCTCCAGAAGTCCCTTCCAACCCCCACCAGTTCTGTGACTCTGTGATGTGATGCCGGAGATGCAGGAGCAGGCAGTAAGTGCTTTGTGCTAGTCTTTGGTTGCTGCCCAAGTTTATTTCTAATGATGGATTTATTCAAAGGGACTAAAGGAATGTTCCAAGTCCCTGGTTACTTAAGGGATGCCTGTGAAGATCTCAGGGAGAACTAAAGAGCTTGCAAACCCCATGTGAAGAGAAGTGGGACCAGAAGCAGTGTGTTGTAAGGGAGGACACGGGCAGGGAGGTGTTAGAGACACAAAAAGTGCCAGGGGAAAAAGCAAGCATCTGCATTTCTCCTTTTTTGGGTTTTCTTTTGAACTTCACCCTTGTCAAGGAAGAAGCTGCAGATGGGGAATATCGAGACCACAGTGAAGCAGAGGGGTGACAGGGGCCAAGCAGGAGTTGCTGGCCAGCAGCTCAGAGCATATTGCACTCAGCCATGCTGGAGCATTTCAGGATAAGGAGCTTTTATTTACATGGAGGTCTGGAGAATTTCTCAGCTGCTGTGTAGGGAGACAGGCTGGGCGCTGCTTTTCCTGCTCAGGTCACCCAGCCAAGGCACCCAAATGCACAGGGCAGATTTCCACAGCCAATCAGCCTGGGAAGAGCCAGTCTGACCGGCTTGCCCAGAGCAGCCAGGCTGCAAAGCCAGCTGGTTTCAGCCATTGCCCTAATAGTTTAAAAACCTTAAAAAAAAAAAAAAAGTCACAAGAAAAACAAACAAACAAACCCCAATCCATGGCAGGGAAGGAACCACACTCATCTTTATCATGGATTTCCCAAAGATGCCCGTTGAGAGATTCCACTGAAAAAGCATCCCAGTTTCCACAGAGCAGGGGGCAGATCTGGTACATATCATCCTTGTCCTGATGGAAGCAGACGTCCATTCCAACACCTTATTTGGCCATTGCTGCTCGTAGAGAGTGAGGACTTCTTGCAAACAGTGGGAAGAACCCTGTGGATACTTGGCTGCCTCTGACGTAAGAGCCTTGCTGGTGGATTTTTGACCTTGCTTTGCATCTCGACCCGGCATTGGAGATCATGCTGCCCTCCTCGCCACACACCCACAGCTGAGGGAGGGAAGGAGACAGGGACAACAGGGTGGAGAGGGCAGAGAGAGTCTTTCCCCAACCTCAGGGGGAAAAATAAGCCCCACAAAAGGTTTTAAGGGCAGAAGGAATCTGCAGGTTCTACCTCATGGCATGCAATCAGCTGTACTAAATGGTTACTAGCTCTGGTGGAGCCGTATTGAATTGCATCAGCTGGGAACCTCATCCAAAGAGCTTCAGTGGAGAGTAACCCTTTCTACTTATTGTCCTATTGTTTAGCACGGGAAGAACACTGAGATACCATCTGTGAAAGCTTTACTGTCACACACCAGCCTCTAAATTGCACTTCAGCTTCCCAGTTTTTGGGGGATGAAATGATCCATGGAGGATTTGGTGGGAGAGGTCATCTGCTGCCCATTCTCCCACTGTTGAGGGCAGTGTTACCCGGTTTCCCTGTGGCAGCATTGGCCACGTTAGCCCAAATCCTGCTATTTAGGGGTAAAATTTGGGTTATTCTGCCTGAAACAAGTTTGGGAATGCTTTTATTAATGCACAGGGAAAACAGAGGAACAGCCCTACACCAGTCCCTGGAGGTGTTCAGGACCAGGCTGGATGAGGCTTTGAACAACCTGGTCTAATGAGAGTTGTCTCTGTCCATAGCAAGGGAGTTGAAACTAGGTGATTTTTAAGGTCCCTTCCAACTCAGGCCATTTTATGATTCTGTAAGTATCTCCACTATAGCGGCAAAGGTGAAACGGTGGTGAGACTTTATCACCCCTGTTAAGAGATTCTTGCTGCCTCCGTAACAGCAAAGCTCCATTGCTTCAGAGGACATGGGAACAGTGCTCATGGAGAAGGCTTCATCCAGCGTATTGGAGACATCCCTGAGGCTCCCGGAGAGGGCATGGCTTTGTCAGGACACAGCTTCCCATCGGCCAGCCTGGTGCAGGACACATCCTGCCCACCACCACCAACCACCGCGCCGGACCTGGACACGCAGCTCCTTCCGTGCGAGGGCTTTTCAGGAAGCCCGGCTGCCTTGGCGGGATGTATGTATCATTGGGTGGAGAGCTACAGGAAACGGATAGTTTGGAGGGGTTTTTTCCTCCATTTGCGCTGGTTCGGACTCAGTTCCATCTCCCAGCTCCACAGATGATGATACGGATGGAAGGAAGCACCGCATCGCCCAGCCTCGGCATGGGAACAGCGTGGGCCATTGATGGTGATGCTAAGGTAAGGGGCTTAACAAAAAAGTAAGGATTTTCATCAAGAATGAAACTTCTTAAATGACCAGAGTTAAAAACCAACCTTAAAGGCAGCAGAGGGGGTGAGGGTGCCACGGAAAGGCACTTGGAGCACTCACGCGTGTTCGGGAAACGGGTTCCCACTGGCCCTAGAGGCCGTTCTCCGGGATGGCTCTTGAGCTCCCCTCACCGCATAGCCCGGGCCCACCCGGCTCCATAGCGGGGCTGGGGAGGGAAGCCCGGTTCCACCGGCTCCGTCCTGCCGAGCAGAGCCCAGTCCAGCCGGGCAGGGCCGAGTTCAGTCCAGCCAGGCCGAGCTGAGCCGAGCCGACTCCAGCCGAGGCGGCCCAAGCCGAACCCAGTCGGTCCAGGCTGAACTGGGCCGACCTGAGCTCAGCTCAGTTGGGCCGAGGCGAACCGGGCCGAACCCAGCCGGGCCGCCCCCGGCGAGTCCCGGATGTTGGAGCAGCCCCCGCTTGCTCCGTCCTTCGCTTCCATAAAAGGCCAAGGGGCCCGGCGGCGCGGGGCGCGTTTTTCCTTTAATTATTATCCCCCTCCTCCTCTTCCCTCCCTCCCTGTTCTCCTCCTCCTCCTCCTCCTCCTCCCTCCCCTCCCTCCTCTCTCCCTGCCCGCCCCTTCTCCTCCCGCGGCGGCCCCGCAGGCAGCGGCTGGGGGGCGGTGGGGCAAGTTCTGCACAGCCCCCCCCCCGATCCCGCCCCACCGCGCCCCCATCCCACACACACACACTCCCCCTCAATCCCCCGGGGCGCGGAGGCGGTCTGAGCCGTGCTGAACCGAACCGAGCCGAGTCGTGCCGTGCCGTACCGGCGGTCGGGCGGTCGGTGAGGCGCGGCTGGCGGCGCAGGAGGCCGGGACCATGGCGCTGGACGGGATCCGCATGCCGGACGGCTGCTACGCCGATGGGACGTGGGAGCTGAGCGTCCATGTCACCGACCTGGGCCGCGACGTCACCCTGAGGGTCACCGGCGAGATTCACATCGGCGGCGTCATGCTGCGTCTAGTCGAGAAACTCGGTGAGTTCTACACACCCCGCTCCGGCACTCCTCAGCCAGCTCGGGACCCTGTCCCAGTACTGTGTTCAAGTAATCTATCCCACTACAGTGCTTAAGCACCCGGCACCTTGCTCCAGGACTGTGCTTTAGCTCCCAGCACCCTGCTTCGGTACTGTGCTTTAGCTCCCAGCATCCAGCATCCTGGCCCAGTACTGTGCTTTAACTTCCAGTACTGTGCTTTAGCACACAGGATCCTGCCCCAGTATCCTGCTCCAGTACTGGGCTTTTGCTCCCGGTGCTGTGCTTCAGCACCCAGGACGCTGCCCCAGCACTCAGCATCCTGCCCCAGTACTGTGCTTTAGCTCCCAAGCATCCTGCTCCAGCACTGTGCTTGAGCACCCAGCACCCTGCCTGTCCCAGCACCCCACCCGAGTGCACTGCCCACCTCACGTCTCAGCACCCTGCCTGACCACCACCCTGCAGCCTAGCACCCTGCCCAACACACCATCCCCCATACATGCCTCCACGCCCCCACCCCACCAGCACCCACCATACTCTCAGTCAGTGCACTGTGCTGGGTTTCCTCACTGCTTGGGGCCAAAACCAGCCAAACTTTTACAGCCAAAGCTAGTTGGCCTGTGGCAGGGCCTCAGCCCCCATCTGCCAGCTGCTTTGCACCCCGGGTCTTACACAGAGCTGGGAAACCTTGCAATTTGTAGGCTGGGCGGAGGGATTTTTATGGGTGCTCCCCACTTTACTTAAAAATTTAATTCTGAAGTTTTACCTGGCCATGTGCTGTTCTGGGATGAGGAGAGTACTTTTGAGGGTTCTTTGTGAGGATAGGGTGGTTAGCAGGGTGACCTGGGTGAGGTGGGGATGTGAGACTGAGATTGGGGATGCTGTGGTGAGCACCTGGACAAAGAACTCGTTTGTCTGGGAACGCATGGCCAAAAGCCATGGGGGTGGCTTTGTGGCAGAGGAGCTCAACTTGGGTGAGGACCCGCTGCCCATGGGGGAGCTCTGCCCCACCAAACCTCTCTCTTGTCTGATTTTTTTTATCAGCCTCTTTATGGCTTGGGGGTTGTTTACTCAACAGTACAGTCTGGGCTGATGACTGTAATTGCTCAAATAAAATATTAATTGTGAGGTGCCCGCGCGTGCCTGCGGCTGTGGGAGTAGTGGAGCTGTCAGCTGTGCCTGCAGGACCAGGTTCAACGTGAAACCCTCGTGTGCAGCTTGAAAAATATCCACTCCCACTCTGCTTAGGTTGTGATTTATGAATTATCTAAAGTTAAAGAAAGGAAGAGATGGATATAAATACGCTTGTTTTGAGAGGAAGCAAACACTCGCATCAGAGGAGCTTATCCTGGAGGTAGCCTTGACTCCCATAACTTGGGGGGTTTATTTTGTTAGTTTTATGCTGGAGCTGCAGAAAAGATTTGCTGAAGTTGAGCATTCAGTGGGTAGGGGAAAAAACACAACAAACCCACAGCTTTCTAGAAATGCTGGAAATTATATAAAACTATCTGGCTGATTGAGATTGACTATGTGATGCTCCCCTTGGTTCGGAGCTGTGCTGGGTGTTGGGACTGACTCGTGCTGAAAGCTGGGCGCGTGTATGGGGACGGAGCCCAGCAAGGACCTGAATTAGCTCCTGACGTAATCCATCCCCCCCGAAATATGTTTGCCCAGATCCTCTCCACTTGTTAAATTAGGGATTGTATTAGAGGGAAAGAATGCAGCAGCAGTGGGAAGCAGGAATGGTGCTCCCCACAGGGGCTCAGCACCAGTGTCCCCCTCCCTGGGACACTCCAGACTCAAGGATATCTCCGGCTGTTGCCTTCCTTTTCCCCTTGGCTTTTGTCACCATGCCAAGCTATACGTATTGAGTTCCTTTTAATCTTCCTGCATGTCAACTCTTCCAGCCCTCTCATTATTTTTATGGCTCTTCTTTGAGCTGCTGCCAGTTTATCAGGGACAGCTTTAGCAGAGCCGGGTGGGTGGGACGAGACTCACTCCTCACCCTCGTGTGCCTCCTCAATGTCCTCCTTCATCCAGCCTTCGCCGCTGCTTCGGCTCCAGCCGTGTTAATTTTGCAGTTTTTCCACGTTTAAACCCTTTTCCTTGCGTTTTTAACCTATCCCTCCCCATGTTCCTCTATCCCTCCCAGTGTTCCCAGTGTTCATTGCCCTTCTTTAACAACCCCCAGCATTAAAAAGCCTATTCATCTTTTGCAAAGTAGATTGGTTTTGCTTTGAATTTGAAGAAAATTTCTTAAAATTAGTTTCCTTGCAGCTCTGGCATCCCCTATGGACTGTTTGGGGTCCCTATGGATCCCTTGGGCAGGGGTTTGTCGACTCCATCCTTCGGGATAAGCCTCTTGTAGGCTTTGTGCTGCTGGAAGGCAGGGAAAGTGAATTTTTGTGGCCTGCCCAGAGTTTTCACTGAAGTTGCTGTGACTTTGCAGCTGACCATCCCTGTTCTGATTGTAGCATGGGAGAGATGCTTTGGTTGAAGGCTCTGGGGAGGCCTTACAGTGGCTTTCCAGTGCCTGAAAGCAGGCTTACAAAGAAAGCTAGAGAGAGCCTTTAGTAAGGGCTTGTAGTGATAGAATGAGAGGGAATGGCTTTGAGCTGGAAGAGGGCAGATTTAGACTGGGATATTAGAAAGAAGTTTTTCTACAATGAAGGTGGTGAGACATTGGAACTAGTTCCCCAGGGAGGTTGTGGATGCCCCCTCCCTGGAGGTGTTCAAGGTCAGGTTGGATGAGGCCTTGAGCAACCTGATTTAGTGGGAGGTGTCCCTGCCCATGGCAGGGGTTTGAAACTAGATGATTTCTAAGGTCTCCCTTACAACCATTCTATGAATCTATGATGGTTGGTAGAAGCTCTTCAGTAATTTTTAAGTGGGAGGGAAAGGTGCCTTCCCTCCTCCCAGCAGCAAGGAGAGCTTGGAAAAGGAGAAAATCCAGATTTACATTAGTATTTTCTGATGTCTGTAGGAGAAAATGATGGGAGTAAAGAGTCTTTTGCCTCAGAGAGGGCTGGGAGTGCACAGAGGGCACATGTTGGGATGCCATGCTCCGAGAAGGAGCACAGCAAAGTCTCTCCTCCCTAATTTCAAGGCTGCAGATATCAGTAAATCTTGTTGACTCGGTCCTTGCCTGCACAGAGCGGCTGTGGTCGGACTGTTTGGGAATAGGCAATTAAAATCTGTCACTAGTGCAGGCAAGGATTGGAAAAAACCCAAGCAGCAGAGTGGGATTCTGGTTACTCAAGTGAATTGCAGTGACCTGGTTGCTCCCCTGTTATTTATCACCCCACTGGATTAAGCCACTTGGTTAATTGAGCTGTGCCGTGGGCTTGGCAGAGTCATCGCTGAAAAATCAGCAAAGAACTGCTGAGGTTTTAAGAGCAGGAGTGTTTTGTTGGGGGTCTGAATTGGAAACTCCAGAGTTTTTTAGGAATTTTGCCACTATTGACTCGCAAACAAAAAAAAACCTCAGGGCTTAAAAAAAACCACTGAGAGCAGAGGAAGGAAGGAAGGAAGTGAACACAAGTTATTGTTGTTGTCAACTTCAGGCTGTTTTAAACATATGCAAGAAAAAAAACTAAACATGTGCTTGGGTGAGCTTTGTGGGATAGATGTTAACTGCAGGATTGTGTTTGAGGGATGATCTGTATGGCAGTGGGGATGAAAGGATAGCTGACAGAAACACGTAATTGGGGGCAAATGGTGACTGGCAGAGGAGTGGCTGAAGACAGGTGACCTAAATGTGCACTGAGCAGATTCAGAAAGTCTGTGGATAGAAGTTTTGTGATGGAAATGTGGATTTCTCTCTAGGTTTATTTTACAGGCTTTATATGTGTGGCAACTGGCTCCAGCTGTGGGGGCATGATGGGAGCACTGGGGGAAGACTGAGCGCCTTTAGGGGGGTTGTACCTGAAGAAAATAGATAAGTGAACACAAAAACTGCACAAGCAGCTGGGTTTGGAATGAAGATAGTCCTTCTGGGCTGAAAGGTGTTAGCAATAGTCACCCAGCCAAGGTGGGAGGATGACTCCAGGTGCTGCCCTGTGACGTGGTGGCATCCCCATTTTATCAAGCTGGGATGGGCTGGGGATCAAAGGAAGCCCCTGTCCTCAACAGGGAGCAGCTGATAACAGCAGACAGTGATGACATCTTCTAAAGCCTTGGGGGTTTTTGTGAATCACATCTTTGATAAGAGTTTGGGCAACTGGTTTAAACTCCATTGTTGGTAACTCCTCCGCTATCTCCTTGCCATCGCCTGGGAGAAGGTGGAATGCCAGCCGGGGACTGGGCACAGGGGTTGTCCCATGCAGAGTGCTTTGGTTTAGGTGAGGTAGCACATTGAACGCTTTATTGTTGCTGGGTTTTAGCCTGCAGATGTGTCTGGGATGCACCCGAGGGGCTCTGTTCAACGTCAGATGTACTCTGCCCATGTTATCTTGCCAGTGACTTCAGCTCCACTCTTTGCAAGATTGATGGGATGTATTAGCGTTCTCCCTGTGAAGTCTCTTTCTTAATGGACCCCTTAAAGGGTTATGAATAAAACACCAAGAAAATGCAGCGTCATTGATCTCCCCAAGCTTGTGTTTGAGCTTTTGCTGTACTTAGAAATGCCCTGGGCCCTCCTGAGACTTGCTGGGGAAATTCTTTGCCTCAAAATTGGAATGAACTATTTGAAACAGCTTCAGGCTATATAAGAGAAATGCAGAGTCCTTGCCCCAGCACGGTTCTGTTGCAGACACAAGGCAAGATGAGTCTGCAGTGCTGTCTTGCAGGTGACTTGATTCTTTCACTTTGGACTTCTCCAAGGAGACTTGATAGAGGCTCACTTGGTGACCATGTGTGCTTTGCTGTTGAAGAAGTGGTTGAAGGCTAAAGAGAAATAAAGGGAGGGGCTTTAATGTAGCCACACTTCCAGAAGTCCTGATCTGAGTATCAGTGCTTGGTGTCTGGTTGGGGGGTTTCTCCTCGTGTTGCAAGGATGACAGCTGAGCATCTTGATTTGTAAGCTCTGCAGATACTCCTCTGGCCATCAGCTGTCAGTAGAGACAAGAAGGATGTTTTTCTTCAAAATTAATGCTTGTTCACTCCTCAGTGTTGCTTCTCAAGTGCATGATGTTCACGAGAGGACTCTGAGTGCTGTGTAATGTGTCATCAGGCTTGCGAGAAGCTGTTTGTGTTCCTTTTGAGGCAGGGTGGTGAGGGCTTGCCTCAAATAACCTGATAAATGATGATGGTGTTTGCTGCTGAAGGCTGCTGTGGTTTGGGCAGGCAGGGCTCTGATGTTCCACACTGACCCTGCCCCAGATTTCCCCAGGAAACTTCATCCCAGACTTCTAAACAACAGAACTTACGCACCCAGTGGGAGGCAGAGTGGTGAGTGCAGAGGTTAGGAGGTGGATCTGGCATGCTGCTGAGCACAGAAGTCCTGCTCCAGAAATTGGCAAGGTTTGGGGGCATTTTGAGGTAAAAGTGGTACCTTGGAGGCTGGTGGATGCTGCCCAGCAGAGGTGCTCCACATGCAGATTCTCCTGCTTCAGCATCATCTTGAAGGGAGACCATTGGAGCTGCTAATGCACCCTGTGTTTGAATATTGCCACTTGATGATATCTTTGATAGTGACCTGTGCTGAATCCTTGTCCCCTGAAACCCACGGTTTTAATGATATTTAAGTGAGAGGGTTTGCACTAGATGGCTTTTGAAGGTCCCTTCCAACTCAAACCAGTCTGTGATATGGAAGTGCTTGTTAACACAGACACTCTCCAACTGTGCGTGTTGATCCATGTGGGGCTGGCTCTTCATTTACATCCAGCTTTCAACTCCAGGAAATTTCCATGTAGGCCCACACCAAATTACAGGATCATGGCTCAAATAATGTCCCCTTTGTTAGCCTAAGTGGAATATTCAGCTGAACTGCCAATGACCAGAGGAATTTGGGGTGGGGGTAGGTAAAAGCTGTACACAGGCAGCTCGGCTCCAAGCTGCAGCCACAGCAATTGGTATTGCTACCCAGAGTGGAGGTGACTCTGAAAGAAAAGAAAAAAAAGTAAAATTATGTATTTATTTAATTTCATATTTAATTTTTTCACTATGAGCCATCTGCTTTGGTTCAGAAGAGCCCAGCCGATGACACAGATCCCAGTTGGAGGGGGAGGCAGTGGCGACAGCGTTCCCGCGAATACCAGAGCCTGGGTTTGTTGTACCACAGACAGGAAATTGTTGGGTTTGCTGCTCCCACCCAGCCCAAATCAGTAGTTTCCTCTTCCAGCTCCTTCAGGTTTCGATTTGACGTAAGGCGTGCGGGGGACCTGTGTTTGCCATGCTTGTGTCACTCCAAAGGAGCTAAAAGGACAGAAATTGTCACATTCACACGCTTCCCTTCTCCCCGTTTTTCCCGCTTTTCCCTTTTTCCTTTCCCCCCCTTTTCCTTCACCCCCTTTTTCCTTTTCCCCCTTTTTCCTTTTCCCCCCTTTTTCCTTTTCCCCCCTTTTTCCTTTCCCCCCTTTTTCCTTTCCCCCCTTTTTCCTCCCCCTTTTTCCTTTCCCCCCTTTTTCCTTTGCCCCCCTTTTTTCTTTCCCCCCCTTTTTTCTTTCCCCCCCTTTTTCCTTCCCCCCCTTTTTCCTTCCCCCCCTTTTTCCTTCCCCCCCTTTTTCCTTCCCCCCCTTTTTCCTTCCCCCCTTTTTCTTTTCCCCCTTTTTCTTTTCCCCCTTTTTCTTTCCCCCTTTTTCCTTTCCCCCCCTTTTTCCTTTCCCCCCCTTTTCCCTTTCCCCCCCCTTTTCCCTTTCCTCCCCCTTTTCCCTTTCCTCCCCCTTTTCCCTTTCCCCCCCCTTTTCCCTTTCCCCCCCATTTTTCCTTTTTTCCCTTTTCCCCTTTCCTTTTTTTTTTTTTTTTTGCTGTAGCCATCCTTTCATTTTCCCCACTCTTCCTCTATCAGGGCTGGCATTTCACCCAGGCATCTTCCTCAATCTCTGTCAACCATACAAAAAACCAAACAAATTGTACTCAGAATAGCTTGATATTTCTATACGGAAGCCAAATGCCTCTGGGTGTTCCTGGGCAGGGATTTCTGAACCCTCTTTCTGTGCTGTTATGTGTTTGAGGGCTGCATTCGTAGCAGGCACCATCCTTCTCTGGATACTGGGATAAAATCATGCCCCACCTCTGATTATTTCTGAGGAAAATGGCATTTGGTAGTTACCCTTCTGCAGCTTGATTTATGAGCAACATCTTGCAACTATGGGATGTGATAAAAGCCTAAGGGGAGACCTGGATTTTAACCCTTGGTCTCTGATTATGGAGGAGGGGGAAGGATTGTGGATAATTGCATGAAATTGTGGATGTGGGGAATGTTTGCCGAGTTGGGAAAGAGAAGAGGGAGTATTTGCACTGCAAACTTCAGTTGTTTCAACATCACTGCTGACACCACTGCTGTGAGCTCCTATTTTGGGTGTTTAGGGGATTAGGGTTTTTTTGTCGTTGTTGTGTCTTTTCTTGCAGACAAGGGGGAAAAGGAGATTTACAGTGCTCATGGCATGCTGACTTCAGCCCAACATCCAACCCTGGTTGCTCTTGGGGGGACAAAAAGTCTTGTAGTGCTGAAACATGTTAAAGAAAATGCATTTCTTCTTTCTTGTTCTCAAACATGAATTAACTAACTAGAAAAGGGCAGAGAAACAAAACTGAGCATAACTTCTCAGCTGGTGGGGTTTGGTTCTGAATGTTCTTGGTAAATTTCAGGAGTTTTCAGGTGTTACAATACTGAGACCCCCAGATTCCTGCTGGATAGAGAAATCAGGAGCTTGAGCAGAGTTGCAGTAACTTTGCTTTTGTGTCCAGCTTTGCTTTTTTCACTTTGCTTTTGTTCTTCAGGTTGGGGCTTCCACCAGGTAGAAGTGATGAGGCAGGGAAAGAAAAGGACCCATCGAACCAGAAGAAAGCTTTTTGATTTTCTTTTTCGCTTTTGGAGAGCCATGCTCCTCCACTTTTATGCTCCTGCCCATCTCCCAGAGGGGCTGCAGCAGCTCTGGGTGCAGCTTGCTCTTGGTGGCCATTCAAATACAAACCTCCAGAGTTGTGTGCATGGCATGTCCTGCAGTCCAGGTGGGATCTTGGAGACCAGTTTTTTGGTAAAACGTGGCTGAACTTGAAGCATAGGTTGAGAACAGTGTTGGGGGGGGTGGGTTGGGATTTAGGCAAACAGGCACCAGCAGTTGCATAAACCTTCCCCTTCATAATCTCAGCTGGGGTTTAGCTTGCAAAACAACCAGATAGCAACCGAAAATTCATCTTGCCAATTCCTACATTTTAAATTTCTCACCAGCTGATTATACGTGTGTTAGGTTGTTGTTTTCTTCCCCCCACATCCCCTTCCTGCCTCCTTCTCTCTGCAGGCAAATGTACTTTTGGAAGAGTTAGATTGCTGAAACTCCAAATTCAATTAGAAAGTCTGTGTTTTATGAAATTGCCTGGAAAGAGCTATAGCTCTGTCTTGCTGAGCTTCCCTTCCTTGCTGATAATACACAGAGCTTTGCTTGACACAAAGTGCAGTTCAAGAGCTGTCTGCAGCAGAAATTGTCTTCTCTGCCACCCCACGTGTCCAGCCCTAAGGCTTTAGTGCCTGAGCTTGGGTGTGTGGTGGGTGGGGTGGACCCAAGCTCAAGGTTAGGGATCTTAAAGTCCTTTAAAAGTGTATCGTGTGCATCTGTGAGCTTGGGCTAACTTCTTCACTGACAGGGTAATCAAATGGTGGAAGAGGCTCCCCAGGGAGGTCATTGAATCATCATCCCTGAAGGGGTTTAGAACATGCTGAGATGCAGTGCTGAGGGAAGTGGTTTAGAACCAGACTTGGTAGAGTTGGATAGTGGTTGGGTTTGATGATCTTAAAGGTCTTTTCCAATTAAAATGATTTTATGATGCAGAAAAATGATGAGGTTTCATCTCCTCTCCATGGCATCTCTCCATGGCTCTGCAAAGGACCTACAGCAGAGGTCAGCTTCACCCCAAGTCTTGTTTTGCCCCAGGAACTCATCCTAAAATGTGTGCAAGGGAAGGCTGGTGACATGTGAAACACTTTTGACTGCTGTCACTGCTGGGGAAGGATGAGGCTCTTTTCCCTTATCCTCTGCTTCTTTCCCTTATCCTCTACTCCTTCCCCTTATGGGGGGAAGCACTTTGGATGAAACTTGAAAGATTTGCTGTTCCTCTCTGTGGAGTAATGACTTCAAAGTGGAAGAAGACAGGTTTAATTTAGACATTAGGAGAAAATTCTTCAGTGTGAAGGTGGTGAGGCATTGCAACAGGTTGCCCAGAGAAGTTGTGGAGACTTCAAGCCTGGAAGTGTTCAAAGCCAGGTTGGATTGGGCCTCGAGCAACCTAGTCTAGCAGGCAACCAAGCTTTGGAGAATTAATTACCTGTTGAGGATTAAGCTTCAGATAAAAAGCTGGGAATTCAAGTTGCCCTGAGTCCTCCCTTGTAGAATCGCTTCATAGAATCACTTAGGCTAGAAAAGACCTTCAGGATCATCTGGTCCAACCATAGAATCGTATCTGCCATAGGCATCCATCTCACCAACGTCCTCTGACTCTGTGATGGATATGCTGTCTTTTTGGCAGGGACTGGATCCCTTATGCCTTCCATGTTCATCAAGGATGAGTCAGGATTGCAGACTGCTGGCACTCGTCATGCTGGGACACTTTTCCTTTTTGGTGAGGGAAGGGAAGTGTGATATATGGGGCTGGAGGGTGAGGGAGCACCCTGGGACTGGTAATCAAGGCAGCTGAGTGCTTCCTGGAGAAGTGGTCTTCCCTTCCCCTTCCCCCCTGCTGCTGGGGAGCAGAGGTGGTCCCAACTTTTTGATCCACTGGAGAGTTTCCTGACATTCAGCTGGGTTCAGCATCACTGGCAAGCAGCTCACTGCCAAACTGCTCTCTTTGCTCAGGGGTTTCCACAGAGTTGGGTATGGCTGTACTTGGAGGTGAGCAGCTTGAAGGAGCCTGTAGACCTACCGCTGCAATAAATGCTGAGGTATTAAATAGCATCTTTGGGTGGGTGAAAAGCTGGACATGAGCCAGCACCCTGCACTCCCAGCCCAGAAACAATCATGTCCTGGGCTGATCTCCAGCAGCGTGGGCAGCAGGTGGAGGGAGGGGATTCTGCCCCTCTGCTCTGTTGAGATCCCACCTGCAGTGCTGGGGCCAGCTCTGGAGTCCACAGCCAATGTTGGAGCCGGGTCAGAGGAGGCAAGGGCTGAAACCCCTCTGCTGTGTGGTCCCGCTGAGAGAGCTGAGGGGTTATTCAGCCTGGAGAGGGTCCAGGGAGAGCTTCTGGTGGCCTTTCAGTGCTTACAGGGGCTGACCAGAAAGCTGGGAACAGATGTTTGAGCAGGGCCTGTTGTGACAGGACAAGGGGTGATGGGTTTAAAACAAAAGCGGGAGATTCAGACTGGAGAGAAAGACATTTTTGATGCTGAGGGTGAAACTTTGTCCCAGGTTGCCCAGAGAGGTGGTAGAAGCCCGATCCCTGAAACCAGGTGAGGTTGTTTGGGGCTCTGAGCAACCTGCTCTAGTTGAAGTTGACCCAGCTGACTGTGGGGACATTGATTTAGATGACCTCTAAAGGTTCCTTCCAACCCAAACCATTCTGTGATTCTATGTAAAGCAAATTTAAGGAAGAGTTTGCTGTCCTTTGTGACGTTGAGTGACATCCATTCAGAGCAGAGATGCTTTTCATTGTGGCTGGCACAAGATAAATAGTCTCAGCCCCAGGAGGAGGAGGTGTTTGTTTCAGTAGTAGCAATGCAAGTAGCAGATACTAACATGGCATCTTAATGAATGAAATTTCCAAGTGCTAGTTGTGTAAACGTGTTGACACTGAAAAGAATTTCCTTCTGACAGTTTGCCCTGGAAAAAAAAATAACTTTCAGGCTTGTCAAGAGTTGTTCTTCTCCCTGAAGTCTGTGTGGGGACCTGGCTCCACCAGAGATGCTCAAAGGCTCAATATTGCTTGGATTGAGCATAGAATCAGACATTCATAGTATGGTTGGGGTTGGAATAGACCTTAAAGATCATCTAGTTCCAACCGCCCCACCATGGGCAGGGTCACTTTCACCTGGACCAGGTTGCGCAAGGTCTCATCCGACGTTTCCAGGGAGGGGCATCCACAACTTCCCTGGGCAACCTGTTCCAGTTTCTCACCATCCTCACTATAAAGAATTTCAGCATTGTGTCCTGATGTGCTCAGTGTCCTCCACAGGCTGTTTTTGCTTTCTTCCTTCCCTTTTTCATTACTCTTGACATTGTGATGCTGGAGCATGTCCAGAGAAGGACAATGAATCTGGTGAAGGGTCTAGAGAACTTTGAGGAGCAGCTGAGGGAACTGGCTGTAGCCACCACGATCTGATGCTCTTGGTACTCAGGAGACTGAAAAGAGCTTTTCATAACGTGACCCATATGATCCAAGGGCTGGAGCACCTCTCTGAAGAAGATAGGCTGAGAGAGCTGGGATTTTTCAGCCTGGAGAAATGGGGGCTGAGAGAGAGACCTTCTTGCTCTCTACAACTCCCTGAAAAGAGGTTGATCCAGGTGGGGGTCAATCTCTTCTCTCAAGTAACAAGTAATAGGACAAGAGGAAATGTCCCCAGGTTGCACCGGGGAGATTTAGGTTAGACATCAGGAGCAGTTTCTTCCCTGAAAGGGTTGTCAAGCCCTGGCGCAGGCTGTCCAGGGGAGCAGTGGTGGAGTCCCCATCCCTGGAGGGATTTAAAAGCCATCTAGATGTGGTGCTGAGGGACATGGCTAAGTGGTGGACTTGGCAGTGCTGGGTTAATGGTTGGACCTGGTGATCTTAAAGGTGTATTCCCATCAAACCAATTCTAGAGTTCTCTGCTTTGATTTTGTTTTTCAGTCATGTGCAGGTGTGCCTTCCGATTATTCTGTGCAGGGCGACATGGAACACCTGCAGGGTTCAGCATTGCATCCTAACGTGCTCGGTGTCCTCCGCAGGCTGGTTTTTCTTTCCTCCTCCTCTTTTTCATTGCTCTTGAATAGCTCTCTGCTACTGTTTTTTCTTTCCTCCTCCTCTTTTTCATTGCTCTTGAATAGCTCTCTGCTACTCCACGGCGTGCCTTGGCGTCAGGCTTCCGCAGCGGTGAGCCCGGCGTGTCCCCTGGCACGCCAGCACGAGAGGGAGGTCTCTCCTGCGCTCGGTCATACTCACAGGAGTCACAGCGTTGGGAACAAGGCTGCTTTTGTCTGCAGGTTTTAATTTTTTTTTTTTTAAGGAGTCAAACTGTTTTTCATGCAAGAAATAGTCTGAAATTTAAATTTTCCAGCACAAGTCCACCCCGTTTTGGACATCTCTGTGGGAATGTGTAGATGTTCTCCTGAAGACAAAGTAGTGGTGATGGTTTGCTGTGGTGGTGGATACAGGAGAATTTTTGGTACTGCTTTGTGTATATCTCTGGATAAAAAGCCCTTCTGCATGAGGCTGCTGCAGAGTAGCTGCTTTACACTTTGTTTTTCATAGCTCATGCAAAAATGCATACTACAGAGTTGTAGAATGGCCTAGGCTGGGAGGGACCTTAGAGGTCATCTACTCCAACCTGCCTGTCATGGGCAATGATACCTCTCCACTAGACTTGGTTGCACAAGGCCTTGTCCAACCTGGCCTTGCACACCTCCAGGGAGGAGGCATCCACACCATCTCTGGGCAACCTATTCCAGAGTCCCACCACTACCCTCATACTGAAGAACTTCTTCTTGAGATCCAGTCTAAACTTACTTTCCTTCAGCTTAAAACCATTCCCCCTAGTCCTGTTGCTAGACACCCTTATGAAAAGTCCCTCTCCAGACTTCCTGCAGGTTCCCTTCAGGTACTGGAAGGCAACTATAAGGTCCCCCTGGAGTCTTCTGCTCTCCAGGCTGAACAACCTCAGCTCTCTCAGCCCATCTTCTTAGCAGAGGTGCTCCAGCCCTTGGGTCATATGGGTAACATTATGAAAAGCTCCTGTTCAGTCTCCTGAGTACCAAGAGCATCAGATCGTGGTGGCTACACCTTTATTACAAGCATAGATAAGATATGATAAGAACTGATGATAAGAACATGATAAGAACTTCATAGGATATTTATCTCTGTGTTTCAAAGTGTAATTTTTCAAGTGTCGTGACCAGAGGCTGGGAGGATTTTTGTTCCATTTTGAACTTTGCTCTGCAATTAAATCCCCATTGAAGGGGTGGAGAGGATTCTGCTTCAGTGCATCACACACCCCAAAAGAATTCAAATCTACAGCAAAAACAGATTCTGCCCAAGACAGCCACTGTGTCACGCAGCAAAACACACCAGCATTTGTTGTGCTGAAGATAAATGAAAATAACTCGCTTTCTAATGATTTTTTTCCATAATTATGCTGGAAGGAGTGGTTTTGGCATGTTTAAAGGAATCTGAGTTTAAAGAGGTCAGTGTGAGGAGGCTGTGTCCCATCCCTCCCCATAGGGAGCAATGTGGTCAGCTCTATGGATATACATGTGTGTCTGCATGTATACACCCACAGCATATAAATACATCAACACACAGCTATATGTGTGTTTATATATTTCCATTTTTTAATATATAAATAGATTTTTAATACATAAAAATACCATAAAATCATAGGATTGTTTTGGTTGGGAAAGACCTCTAAGGTCATCGAGTCCAACCTTTGGACCATGGCCATTAAATATAAATATGTTAAAAAATAATATAAAAATGAAATAATATAAATATATAAAATAATACCAATTCATACAATTATATTAAAACATAAATGTATGTATGTTTTTTTTTTTAATCCATTTTAGGATTTTTTGTCATATTTTCAGCTGCAACAATGTTAGCCCGAAAAGAGCAGATCAGCTCCTTGCTGGTGTTGTGTCACAGAATGACAGAGTAACAGGGGTTAGAAGGGACCTTTGGAGACAGAGTCCAAGCCCCCTGCCAAGGCAGCTTCACCTAAAGAAGGTCACACAGGAATGCTTCCAGGTGGGTCTTGAATGACTTCAGAGATGGAGACTCCACCCCCCTCTGGGCAGCCTGTTCCAGTGCTTTGTCACCCTTAGAGAAGTTCCTCCTCATGTTTCAATGGAACTCCTTATGTTCAAGTTTGTGTCCATTACCTCTTGTCCTGAGCAGCCTGGGCACATCTCTCTCATGAAATTCCAGACCCTGCACAAACTGGGAAAAACCTTTCAAAAGCCAGTGATGGTCTTGTATTCCAGCAAACCATGTGGATGTGATCCACTGAGATTGGAGGCTGATCCCTGCACCAGTGTCTGCAGGTGGGGGGGAAGCACAGGGATGCTTCATGGTTGTGTCTTCTGAAAAGCAGATAATATGAATGACCACGAGAACAGGCACTGGCTAGAGACAGACCTTCAGCAGAGCTCTGGGCTGTAAATGTTTCTTTATTCTTGCCCTAGCCCTCTACCCCAGTGCCTCTGTCCTGCTCTTTGCACTGGATTAGCCTTTTTTTTTTTTTTTTTGTACTTATGAGAGAAAAGGAACTGAGAGCGTTGGTCAACAGCTGGCTGAACATGAGCCAGTGTGTGCAGGGGTGACCAAGAAGGCCAGGAGCATGCTGGCCTGGATCAGCAATAGTGTGGCCAGGAGGACCAGGGCAGGGATTGTGCCCCCATACTCATCACTGGTGAGGTCAGACCTTCAATACTGGAGTCAGTTTTGGGTCACTCACTCCAAGAAGGACATAGAGGTGTTGGAGTGGGTCCAGAGAAAGGCAGTGAAGCTGGTGAAGAGCCTGTAGAATCACAAAGAGCAGCTGACAACTGGGGTTGTTCAGCATGGAGAGAAGAGGCTGATGGGAGACCTTCTCATTCTCCACAACTCTCTGAAAGGAGGTTGGAGCCAGGTGGGGGTCAGTCTCTTCTTTCAAGTAACAAGTGATAGGACAAGAGGAAATGGCCTCAGGTTGCACCAGGGGAGGTTTAGGTTGAACATTAGGATGTGTTTCTGCATGGAAAGGGTTGTCAAACTCTGGAACAGGATGCCCAGGAAATTGGTGGAGTCCCCATCCCTGGAGGGGTTTCAAAGCTGTGTAGATGTCATGCTGGGGGACATGGCTTAATGGCAGTGCTGGGTTAGTGATTGGACTTGATGGTCTTAAAAGGTCTCTTCCAACCAAAACAATTCTATGATTCTCTGATTTGATTTCTTTTTAGTGATGTGCAGGTAAGCCTCATATCTCATTGACACTGCTTGATAGCATGTGGAAGAGGAAAAACTTGTAAAGCACGAGGTTATGATGTACAATCACTAGGGGTGATTTGGTTTTATTTTTTTCTCTTTTTTTGACTTGTAGTATTAAATTTCTCTCATTTTCAAGCATTTAAATACTTCTAGCTTGCTTTCCAAGCATAATGGCGATGCAATGCATCCCAAGGGAACAAGAAGGTGAAGGGGAGGGTGCATCCCCTCCCAGCAAGCCTGCTTAGGACACACAAGGCACTTCCCACCTATTTATTTATTGGTGGAGGTCTCTTTTCCTTTGAAGGAGTTTTTCTTCCATGTCAACTTCCCAAGAGAGGTATGTAACCAGCCAACACCCAGCATCAGGCTTGAAGAGCCCCTGGCCACTCCTCTGGCCTTGCAATTGCAGGATTAATGCCTTATCAGCAGGTATTTGAGCTTAAAGGTACTTTAATCCCTTGGCTGCCTCTCATGCTGTCTGCTGCCTGCAATCAGGCTTTTAAATGTGCTGTCCACATCTGTATTTTTGTCAGTAAAATGTATATTGCATATTAATTAAGAAAAAATAAATGCAATCCACTATTTTTTTTTCTTATATCCTTATGAAAACCTTTGAACAGTTCATAGAATCACAGAATGGTTTGGGTTGGAATGAATCTTAAAGATCATCTAGTTCCAGCCCCCCCACCATGGGCAGGGACACCTCCTGCTAGACCAGGTTGCTCAGGGTCTCATCCAGCCTGACGTTGAACACCTCCAGGGAGGGGCCATCCACAACCTCCCTGGGCAACCTGTTCCAGTGTCTCACCAACCCCACTGTAAAGAATTTCTTCCTAACATCCAGTTTAAATCTGCTCTCCTCCAGCTTCAATCCATTCCCTCTCATCCTATCACCACAAGCCCTTGTAAAATGTCCCCCCCCCCCAGCTTTCTTGTAGGGCCCTTTCGTTCTGGAAGGCTGCTATAAAGTCTCTGTGGAGCTTTCTCTTCTCCAGGCTGAACATCCCCAACTCTCTCAGCCTGTCTGCATAGGGGAGGTGCTCCAGCCCTCTGATGATATTTGTGACCTCCTCTGGGCCTGCTCCAGTAATCCAATGTCCTTCATGTGTTGGGGGCACCAGCACTGGATGCAGTGCTCCAGGTGGGTCTCACAAGAGCAGAGTAGAGGGGAGGAATCAACTCTCTCCTCCTGCTGGTCGCACTTGTTTTGGTGCAGCCCAGGACATGGTTGGCCACCTGGGCTGCAAGTGACCATTGCCAGCTCAGGTTGAGTTTGTCATCAGCTAACACCCCCAAGTCCTTCTCCTCTAGTCTGCTGTCAAGTTACCCCTTGCCCAGCCTGTGTTTGTGCTTGGGCCCATCTGCTTGGGCTCCTGTGCTTTCAGGCCATCTGCACCAAACTCATTGCAAAGCTGGGAAGTTAGGTGTTTTGGGTGTTAGGGTTTTTTTCTCAGTAGGTTAAAAATCATTTGTACTTGGCAAGAGGAATGCTTGGCTTGTGGGTTTCAATCCTCACACTTATCTTAGTATATATTATATTTATATATATGTGTGTGTGTGTATCAACATCTGTGTGTGCAAATATGACACATATAAGTCTATGTATTCTACAGATACGTTTATTATCTGTGTGTATATTATATATGCATATATTATATATATGTGTATAATATGGCCTGAGTGTGTGTATATATACTGTAAGTGTGTTTATATTTACATTTATATGCAGAATATAAACATACTAACCTCATGAAGCTCAATAAGGACAAGTGTAGAGTCCTGCATTTGGGGAGGAATAACCCCCTGCACCAGTACAGACTAGAGGTCATCCTGCAGCTCTCTGGAGAAAGACCTTGGAGTCCCAGTGGACAGTAAGTTGTCCATGGGACAGTAATGTGTCCTTGTAGCTAAGAGGGTCAATAGTATCCTGGGGTGCATCAAGAAAAGTGTGTCCAGCAGGTCAAGGGAAGTTCTCCCCTTCTACTCTGTCCTGGTGAGACCACCCCCGGACCACTCCTGCATCCAGTTTTGGACTCCCCAGTTCAAGAGAGACAAAGAACTACTGTAGAGAGTCCAATGGAGAGCTACAAGGATGATTAAGGACTTGAAATATCTCCTATGAAGAAAGACTGAGGGACCTTGGGGCTGTTTAGTCTTGAGAGGAGAAGGCTGAGAGGAGATCTTACTCATGCCTGTAAATATCTGAGGGGTGCGTGTCAGGATGAAGGTGCCAATCTCCTTTTAGGTGGTGCCCCATGATAGGACAAGGAACAACAGGTATAAGCTGGAACACAGGAAGTTTGGCCTCAGTGTGAGGAGAAAGTTCTTTACAGTGAGGGTGACAGAGCCCTGGAGCAGGCTACAAAAGAGGTTGTGTTGTCTCCTTCATTGGAGACATACAGAACCCATCTGGATATGCTCCTGTGTGGCCTACCCTAGGTGATTCTGCTTTGGCATGAGGGTTGGACTAGATGATCTCTATAGGTCCCTTCCACCCCTGACCATGCTGGTATTCTGGGATAGTAGATTTATGTATATGTATATATCTCTATGGAGTAATTTGAGGTGGTGTGTGGATAATGGAAAAGCATTTTGCTGTCTTGATTTCTCAAGCGTGACTAGACCAGAGCAGGAAGAATTGTGGTTAAAGGCACTCCTGGTGCACTCAGAACTGCAGAAGAGCCAGGACCAGGCTGTTAATTCTGTTCCTATGGAAAAACAACCAGTGGAATGGATGGGCTTTGGTTCTGCTGTGCTTTGAGCCGGAGGAGGATGATCCTTCCGTATTGCTCCCCTGGGAGGGCTGAAGACTTGAATCCGTTGCTCTAAAAGCCATCACTTATAATTAAGAAATGAGCTGAAGCCTCTGCTTTGGCTGCTGCTTCTGCTGCCCTTCCTGAGTAGAAGAGCATTGCAGGGAAACCAGCTTCAGCTGCAAACCCTTGTTTCCAAAATTCAAACAGAAATCCCTGATGCAAACCAGGCAGGCTTGCAGAAGGTCCCTACCTACCTACTCAAGCTTATACAGGATCTGTTTAATAGTCTGCCTCTGATGTTGAGGTGATGGAGGCTTTCATAGGCTTTTTGCTGTCATATGAATTTAATCACAGAATCCCAGTGTGCTGGGCTTTCAAAGAGACCTCTGGAGTTCATTGAGTCCAACCCACTTGCTAAAGCAGGGTCACCCACGGCAGGGTGCCCAAATCACAATATCCAGGTAGATTTGGAATCTCTCCAGAGAAGGAGACTCCACAACCTCTCAAGGCAGCCTGCTCCAGGGTTCGGGCAGCCACACAGCACAGAATTTTCTCCTCATGATCAGTTGGAACCTCCTGGGTTCCAGTTTGTGCCCATTACCTCTTGTCCAGTCACTGGGCACCACTGAAAAGAGTCCGGCCTCATTTTCTTGCCTGCCCACCCTTTAGCTATTGATCAGCATTGATCAGATCCAGGATGTGTGTGTGAAAAGGGATGTGATGCTACTCCGCAGGATCCTTTCCCAGAGGTAGAGACCATTGCTGCTGGAGTTTCCTGCCCTCCAAATACCAATCTAGTGGGATTTAATTATGTGCTGAGGTGAGGGTTGAAAAATAAGAAGTCCATTTGGCCATATCAGGGCTCTATTGTCCTGAGCAGTGCACGGAAGGAGAGCCCATCTGCAACAGGGGATATCCCAAAATAACAGTGCAAATAGTGTTTATGTAACACTGGAGACTTGTATACTACTGCTAGTAAGTCATAAGCTTCTGCAGAGAGTCTGCCAAGTGCCTGTAATGCTTCTGAAGAAAGGAGGTTCAATTGCTGCAGAAGTGGAGCAGAGAAGGGACTTCTAAAATCCATGGATCAGCAGAGGGAAAGCATTTGGAGCAGCCAGCTCCAAATAGGATAATGGGAAAATGGGATAAATGGGATACTCTGCCTGATACACCATCACTCAGGGTGGAAGGGACTATCTCAATCTTCTTTGCACTTCAGCAAATTCCAGCTTTGTTGGCTTAAATGGTTATTGTGCCTTTGTGTGTTTGTCTGTGCAGCAGCAAGCCCAGAATTAAAATACACTTCATATGCATCTCAATTAAGACTGGGATTTTAGATGTGATTTAGTAGTAGCTGTGGGAATAAAAATCTGCAATTGTAATGAATGCTGGATGAGCTGGTGTGATGTGACTGCGGCAAGACACCGGCATGACTTGAAAGCTAAGGATGTTTTAAAACACTTTATTGAGCAGCCCTTTGTCTCTTCTCATAATGTTCTGTCCTCACAGAGGTCTCTGTCTGGGTGATTTAAGATGCATCTTGAATCTCCATGGAGAAGGACCTTGGAATCCTAGTGGATAGTAAGTTGTCCATGGGACAGCAATATGCCCTTGTGACCAAGAGGGCCAATGGTATCCTGCGGTGCATCAAGAAAAGTGTGCTCAGCAGGTCTAGAGAGGTTCTTCTCCCCGCCTCTTCTCTGCCCAGGTGAGACCACACCTGGAATATTGTGTCCAGTTTTGGGCTCCCCAATTCAGGAGAGACAGGGATCTGCTGAAGAGAGTCCAGTGGAGGCTATGAGGATGATTAAGGGACTTGAGCATTTGTCTTCTGAAGAAAGACTGAGAGACCTGGGGCTGTTTGAGAAGAGAAGGCTGAGAGGGAACTTCATTAATGTCTGTAAATATCTGAGGGGTGGGTGTCAAGACGAAGGTGCCAGTCTCTTTTTGGTGGTGGATAGGACAAGGAACAATGTGCATAAGCTGGAACACAGCAAGTTCCATTTTAACAATGAGGAGAAATTTCTTCACGGTGAGGGTAACAGAGTCCTGGAACAGGCTGCCCAGAGAGATTGTGCTGTCTCCTTTTGGAGACTTGCAAACCCCATCTGGCTGCATTCCTGTGTGGCTTACCCTTGGATGATCCTGCTTTGGCAGGGGGGTTGGACTCAATCATCCCTATAGGTTCCTTCCAACCCCTAACATTCTGTGATTCTATGATTTGCAGTATCTGAACAGCTTTGCAAGATAAACAGCAAGCTTGCTCCTCCATGGGTCTTGCTGTACAAAACATCCTCAGCATCACCCCTGTGCTGTGTCTCTGCCTCTTTGCACAGTTAGAGGAGGAAAATGCTAAACCAGGTTCTTCCTGAGAAAAAAGAAGAAAAAAAAAAATTCACAACCCTCTCGGGCCCCCAGCAGCCAGGGTTTTGGTTCAGGCTGTGCAGGGAGGTGGAGGAAGCAGGGAGTGGGGATTATTTTTGATGCGGGGAAGGAAATACCATGCTTCCCCTTCCTGCAGCCACTGTGACTGGGGCTGGGCTCCCGGAACTCCTTGTCCCCAATCCCTGTTCCAGCTGATGCTGATGGCTCCAGCCTCCACATCTCTGCAGCCTTCTCCTGGCAGGTTCCTTACCTGAAAGGGGAGCATTGCTGGGAATGGTTTGCTGTGACCCTAGTAAATGTGTGCAGCACATTTCATAGAATCATGGAATTGTTTTGGTTGGAGAAGACCTCTAAGATCATTGAGTCCAAGACCACCTAACCTAAGACCACCATGGACATTAAACCATGTCCCAAAGTGCCACATCCACACAATTATTGAACATCTCCAGGGACAGTGACTCCATCACAGAATCACAGATTATATTTGGTTAGAAAAGACCTTCAAGATCACTAGTCCAACCTTTGAACCAGCACTACAAGGTCAACACTAAACCATATTTTACTTCCCTAGGCAGCCTGTTTCAATAGCTCACCACTCTTTCAGGAAAGAAATTTTTCCTAATATCTGATATAAACCTCCCCTGGCACAATTTCAGGCTGTTTCCTCTTGTTCTATCACCTGATACGAGGGAGGAGAGACCAACCCCCACCTCACTCCAACCTCCTTTCAGGGAGTTGTAAAGAGCAGTTTCTCTGCTCTCCTTTTCCAAGATGACCATGATGGGAAGATGCTTCTTTATTGCGCTAAGGACACCTAAACCCTAATGGCTCTAGTTCCTCTCCCCATGTTGTGCCTAATTCAGGAATCAGCCTCATTTAGACTAATAAGGGTAGATTTTCCCATCCTACTAAGCAAGCCTGTTTCTTTTGGTTCAGTTGAGATTCATGGAATCATAGAATGGTTTAGGTTAGAAGGAACCTTGAAGAGCGTCTAGTTCCAACCCCCCTGCCATGGGCAGGGGCACCTTCCACTAGACCAGGTTGCTCAAGGCTTCATCCAACCAGGCCTTGAATGCCACCAAGGAGGGAGCATGCACTACCTCCCTGGGCAACCTGTTCCAGTGTCTCACCACCCTCACTGTAAAGAATTTCTTCCCAATATCCACATGGTCATGAACACTTGCTGGCTCTGACTATCTCTCCTTTGTATGACAGCATTGCTATAAGGCACTTCAGAGCTGGAATTGGCAGCTCAGGAGTGTGTGAGGAGCATTTAACATCCAGAGGAGCGTCTGGATATACTAACTCCTCTGCTGAAATTTGCAGTGTGGTTTTGGACCTTTTGATTTTGAGGTCTGGGCTCTCTAAGATGAGTTTGCAGCACTCAAAAGACTTATCCAGGCTCTAATGGTATAAAATTGCCAGTCCTACAAGTGGCAGTATTAAATGGGGAAAGACTGAGCTGGAATACGCCTCATCATAAATATGTAACCCCCACAAATCAGTCACTCCTGAACTGGGACCCTGGTGGAGATTTATAAACCTTTGATCAGATTTAACCAAGCAGTTGGCATTCCCTGGCGCACCAAGGATTGCTCCAAGCCCAGGGTCACACCAGCTGCCTTGCAAAGCTCCCAAGGCTTCTTGTCAGCATGTTAGTGTTAAACTCAACCCCACAAGTCAGCTGCTAAACATTTGCCAAGCTCTTTTATATATAACTACCCTGCGGGACCGGCCACAAACCTTTACCTTTTTGGCTATAGCTAACATCTCCCTGTTAATTCAAAGTGCTAATTACACTCAGGGTGAAAGATGATGCTGTGCATATTTGTGCCATGGCCTGAAAGGTTAATCTGTAGCATAACCCCAAATCTTCTTCTCTTAGTGATTCAAAATGCTTTTTTTTTTACCCCCTCCCCCCCCCCCAACTTTCAGTCCCAATTTGTTCAGCTTTCAGTAGGGCAGAAGTTGGACTTCATTACCAAAGTCCATTGTAATGATTTCTCAGATTTTTTTGTGAGTAGCCAAGGCTTGTGCAAGTGTGCATGCTTTTCTATATTTGGTTTTGTTTAATTTGATTGTACAAAGCTGTTGAAAAGTCTAGCTGAACATTTCTACTTTCTGGCTCCGTGATTATGCCATTAGACCAGGACTTCAAAGAAAAAAAAGACTTCTGCTGGCTTTTCTCAGTAACACTGAGATCAAGATCCCATTTTCAGATAGGGTCAGGGAAAAAAAAGGTTTGTTAGTCACACTGTTCTCATCTTTATTAAGTTCATACGTGGCTTGTGTGGATAGTCTTTATGAAGTCTGTTCTGGAGTGGGTTCCTTGGTACCTCTAGCCTGTTTGGTGGTGTTTCTGCTGAGTGTTAACACTTGGACTCTGTTGGGCTTGCACCTGGCTTTCCAGCTGATGCTCTGCTGTGCACAAGCATTGCTGCTGAAGGGTAGAGGAAGGAGCTGTTGCAATAAACATCAGTTTTGAGTTAAACTGATGTTTTCTAATGGGAATCATAGAATCATAGAGTGGCCTAGGTTGGAAGGGACTTTAAAGGTCATCTACTCCAAACCCTCTTGTTACGGGCAATGATGCCTCTCAGATAGACTTGGTTGCTCAAGGCCTCATCCAACCTGGCCTTGAACACCTCCACAGAGGAGGCATTTGCAACCAGTCTGGGCAACCTGTTCCAGAGTCTCACCACCCTCCTACTGAAGAACTTCTTCCTAAGATCCAGTCTAAACCTACTCTCCCTCAGCTTGAAACCATTCCCCCTTGCCCTGTCACTAGACACCCTTATCAAAAGTCCCTCTCCAGATTTTCTGCAGGTTCTCTTCAGGTATTGGAAGGCAACTATAAGGTCCCTGTTGAGTTTCCTCCTCTCCAGGCTGAACCACCCCAGCTTGCCCAACCTGTCCTCTTAGCAGAGGTGCTCCAGCCCTTGGATCATCCTCGGGGCCTGCCTCTGGACTCAGTCCAACAGTACTATGTCCTTCTTACGATGGGGACACCAGAACTGGTTGCAGTATTCAAGGTGGGGTCTTGAATCCAGGATCACAGGAGCATCTGGAGCTGAGAACTGAATGGTGCTGTCACCACTGCCTTCACCTGCAAAGCACTTTGGGTCTTGTTTTTTGGGGTTTTGTTATGAAAATGAAAACATTCCTCCTACAAAGTCTGTAAGCTCAAAACTTCCTGGTGACTCTGTCATTTTCAATAGTGAGAGCAGAAGTGTCTCCGTAACTTGTGGCCTCTTGAGGTTCTCGTATCCTTGCCCAGATGACATCCTGCGGAAACATTTGGTTTTTCTTTTGAAATGAGAGATTTGGCTGCTGCTGCCAGTGCTGACACACCCCCTTGGTCAGTATTTTTGGAGATGATGGCTTTGGGCTAAGCAGAGCTTTGCAAAAGGCAGCTGCAATGCCTGGATCATGCCCTCCCCCCTCTCCTTTCTCCTCTGTTGTGGGGGGACAGTGAACTGTTAATGCTGGTTGGAGGATGTTGTACTGGAAGATGCTCTGCAGGAACTGGGCTGTGGGGAGAGCAGTGAAAAATATTCCAGGTGTTAAGGGAAATATTTTGGAATATTTTTCAGGGAAAATGTTGCAGAGTAGCTGACTTCTGGAGTCATCATCATGCTTTATTTCCCCAAATGCTTTCCAACTTTGACATGACTGTGGAAGAGCTCATGGTTGTGTCCCTGCTGGAAGGAGATGTGGCTGTTGGGTTTTGCACTGTTGTTCCTTTGGGAAGTAACTTTTAGTTTCATTTTCCAGGTTTTTTGAAAGACCTGGAGAATCATAGAATGGTAGGTGTTGGAAGGGATCTCTGGAGGTCAACGAGTCCAACCCCCCTGCCAAAGCAGGATCACCTGGGACAGGTCACACAGGATCACAATGTGCAGGTAGAATTTGAAATTCTCCAGACAAGGAGACTCCACAACCTCTATGAGCAGCCTCCTTCAGGTCTCCACCACCCTTTTACAATAATTTTTTTTTTTCTCATGTTGAGGTGGAACTTCCTGTATTCCAATTTGTATCTATTGCTCCGCGTCCTGTCACAGGACACCAGTGAAAAGAGACTGGTCCCTTTTTCTTGACACCCACCCTTCAGATATTTATAAACATTAAAGACACAGCATTTCTGTATACTTCTTCTTGCAAACCTCTCTCTAGGTCTGCTTTCTGTGTGTGCTGAGGTGGCTCAACTCACCTCCGGGTAGTGCAAGTATCCTGCATGGTGGGGATGGGGAAACCCAAGAATTGGTAATTAATAAGAAGGACATTGAACTGCTGGAGCAGGTCCAGAGAAGGAAGGCTGAGAAAGGTAGGACTGTTCAGCCTGGAGAAGAGAAGGCTCCAGGGAGACCATAGGGAGACCATACCTTCCAGTACCTGAAGGGAGTTATAAGAAGCTGGGAAGGGACTTTTTACAAGGGCTTGTCACGATAGGACAAGAGGGGATGGATTGAAACTTGAGGAGGGGAGATTTAGGCTAGATGATAGGAAGAAACTCTTTACAGTGAGGGTGGTTAGACACTGGAACAGGTTGCCCAGGGAGGTTGTGGATGACCTCTCCCTGAAGGTGTTCAAGGCCAGGTTGGATGAGGCCTTGAGCAACCTGGTCTAGTGGAAAGTGTCCGTGCCCATGGTGGGGGCCTTGAAACTAGATGATCTTGAAGGTCCCTTCCAACCCAAACCATTCTGTGAACCTGACTTAAAAAGCAGTGCAAAATCTCACAGTGAAGGTATCAAGTTGTTCAAGACCCACTTGTCTTCTTGTTTGGCATTGCTGCTGGGCTTGAATGATCCATGGGCATGTTGTGTCTCATCCTTAAACCTCTTGGGTTCTTTCTTGCTTTCATCTCTGAGTTGGCTTCTAGACATTATCGAATACAAGGATTTATTTGTATCTAAAAAGGGTCGTTGTCAGCATTTTTGGAGCAATGCTTCTCAGTGAAACGCATTTAAACTCTGGCTTTTGTCTTTTGAAGGCTCATTCTGGCCCCAGTTTTAACTGGTAAAATGTTTCTTTGTTCTAGATGTCAAGAAGGACTGGTCAGATCACGCACTGTGGTGGGAAAAGAAGAAGACTTGGCTCCTTAAAACACACTGGACATTGGACAAATACGGGATACAGGCCGATGCCAAGCTCCAGTTCACACCTCAGCACAAGCTGCTTCGCCTTCAGCTGCCCAACATGAAGTACGTCAAGGTGAAAGTCAACTTCTCAGACAGGGTCTTCAAGGCGGTTTCTGACATCTGCAAAACGTTCAGTAAGTAGCAAGTGCCGAAAGCTGCCCGTGGGGAAGTCGTCGTTTGGTTTGGCTCCTGCCTCTCCTTTGGTGCCCACTGCTCATCCCATAAATTAACTAAATCATTGGTATTTCCCAGCTTCAGACACCCAGCAGTAACTTGGGCACCAAGCAGCCTGGATGTCTGTGCTTTTTCCCTTGCAAATCTAACATTTTAGGTGCAAATACTTCACTACTGTGACTGATTGTACTGGAAATGTAAGAGCAAGCACGTTTTCTGTGCTGAATTCTGCTGCTGGTCTCAGTTTAGTCTTAGGTGAGGTGGTAGCAGCCCTGCTTTGTGTTAAAATTGCTGCTGTTGGGTCTTTGGGGTTTTTTTCCTGCAAATTTATGTGCTGGATGAAAAACAAACTCTGAAATAGGAAACCTGCCAGCTCTGTGGGTTCTCTTCCAGTGGAAAATCATATTAGAGATTAAGCGATGATGCTTCACTGTTAAACCGTCTGGTGGAGGGAAGGAACCAAGTCTCCCTCCTCCCCAACTCCTCATGCTCCTTTCCCTTGTTCAGAAGTCCTGGAAGAAAAGATGAATCATTCCCTACCGGGCACACAGGGCTTGTCCTAGGCTGCCACTTTTCTGCCCCTCTGCTCTGCTCTTGTGAGATCCCACCTGGAGTTCTGCTTCCAGCTCTGGAGCCCCCAACACCAGAAGGACATAGATCTGTTGGAGAGGGCCTGGGGGCACAAAGATAATCAGCTGGCTGGAGCACCTCTCCTGTGAAGACAGTCTGAGTTTGGTCTGTTCAGGCTGGAGAAGAGAAGGCTCCAAGGGCATCTTAGAGCAGCCTTCCAGTACCTGAAAAGGGCTACAAGAAAGCTGGGGAGGAACTTTTTACAAGGGCTTGCAGTGGTAGGACAAGGAGCAATGGTTTGAAACTAGAGTAGGGTAGATTTAGACTGGACATTGGGAAGAAGCTCTTTACTATGAGGGTGGTGTGACACTGGAATGGATCGCTCAGAGAAGTTGTGGATGCCTCGTCCCTAGAAGTGTGTACGACCAGGCTGGATGAGGCTTTGAACAATTTGGTCTAGCAGGGGGTGTCCCTTGCCATTGTGGGGAGCTTGAAACTAGGTGATCTTTAAGGTCCCTTCCGACTCAAGCCGTTTTACCCATGTTCACAAACATCTTATCCTAGAAGCCAATGCTTCTATCTCCCCCAACAAAAACCCCAGGAGATGGTAACTTCGCTCCAAGGACTTCAAACTAGCTCTCAGCATGGGCTCTCTACTGATGTCCTGCCTAAAAGGAGCCTGCAACCTGACCTCAGCCATAGTAAATCTGTTTCTGCTCTCCAAAAGCAGCCTGGGTTACTCTTGGCTGACCCAGTTGTTTCTTGAGGCAGGAAGAGCTCAGCTGTATGCACGGTGTTGTGCCGTGTCCTCCAGCTCATCTGTGGTCAGCTCAGTGTGTGAGTTGGTTATGAATCTTTGCTGTTTCTTTCCTGGTTTCCTTTTTTAAGATGTATTGGGAAATTTCTCCTTTAAATAGAAAAAGCTTAGCCAGCATTATATCCCAGTCAATTTTGCTTCCCCTCCTGTCTCCCATCACCATGTTTAATGTCATGCTAGACAGTGAGGTCACAGCTTCCCGCGTTGGTTGCTGATGAATCTTTCTAGCAGTGAGTCATGTCAGGAAATTGTGATACAGTTAATCACCTAATGAGAGATCTTCCAGTGACCCACCAAGCAGCCAGAACCTTACATGGGCCTGGAACAGCTATTTGTTCAGCTCCAGGACTCTCAGTGTATTTATGAGCAAAGCAGCAGAATAATGCTAATATTTAAAGATGTGGAAAGGAAAAAAAGCCTCTCAGATCGCTGCAGCCCAGCTGCAGTGGGAGCTCTCTCCAGCAGGCAAGAGCACATCTGTTGAGGGTTTTCTGACTGCGCTCCCATGGCATCTGATGTGCTGGAGTACATGTTCCTGATTTGGGGGAAAGCAGGATTTTTGCTGGGAACTTCACACTCTTTTTAGTGAAACTTACCAGCGAGGTATATTTGAAGACTGATGAAAACTGTGGGAGAGTACAGTGATTAAATCTTGTTTAGACTTGGGTTTTCTGTTTGTTGGGAGCCAGATGTTCAGCAGAGCTACATAGGCTCAACATCAGAGGGGATTGTGATACAGGGAGGAAGCAGTGCTGGAGCTGGAGGAGCTGGGAAGCTCTTTGTTGGACCACAGAGAAATACACTACTATTTGTATGTGTATAGGTGAGTGTGTGTATATATATATATATATATATATAATATGGTATCATATCTAATACATTAGAAGGTCTACCATGTGGTGAAGGTTCTAGAGCACAAACCTTGTGAGAAGCAGCTGAGGGAACTGGGGTTGTTCAGTCTGGAGAAAAAAGAGGCTGAAGGGAGACTTTTCGTGCTCTCCACAGCTGTATGAAAGGAGGCTGGAAAGAGTTGGTGTCAGTCTGTTTTCCCAAGTAACAAGAGCCGGGACAAGAGGAAATGGCCTCAAGTTACATCAGGGGAGGTTTAGGTTGGACATGAGGAACAATTTCTTCCCCAAAAGGGTTGTCAAGCCCAGGCAGCCCAGGGCAGTGGTGGAGTTCCCATCCTTGGAGAGCTTTAAAAGCAGTCTAGATGTGGTGCTGAGGGACATGGTTTAGTGGTAACCTGTTGGTACTGGGTTAACTTGATGATCTTAAAAGCCTTTTCCAACCTAAATGATTCTATGATTCTATATTTTAACATATATCTCTGATATATGGGTGTGTATGGTATATGTTGTGTGTGTGTGTATATATATATATGTAAATATATATATATATATAAAAAATGTGTCCAAATACTGGGATATAGATATAGATATACACAGAGAAAAATACAATAGAGGTGTCCAAAAGCCTCTGTGATTGATGGAAGAACTTGGCCATGGGAAGACACTTGTATATGGTTTGGTGTTTGAATCACAAATATCCAAAAGTTCCTTGGGGCAAACACCACATTACTCCATGCAAATCCCAGTCACCACCTGTCCTTTCTTCCTCTGTGTCTGACCTTGATGCTGTGGCATGGGACAGACACATCCTCAAGCACAGGGTCGTGGAGACAAGCACTGATGGTGGAGGCAGCAGCTAATCTTGGTCGGGAGGTCACGCGCTTGCTGGGCTAAAGGGGCTGCTGCTTTCTACCATGCAAAATCATCCTGGAGGTGTCATGCTGAATTTGCACAGGGTGTTTAGTTCCTGGAAGTCATGGGAGATATCTGCTCACACCTCTGTGCCTGCTGCAGCTTGCCAAAAGTTAGAGAGCTATAGGGTGGTGAGGTCATCCCAGCTTTGGGGAACTTGCATTTTCCTTTTTCTTCAACACAGCCCTCTCTTAGGATCATAGAATCTCAATGTGGTGGGAGTTGGAAGGGATTTCTGGTGATCATCCAGTCCAATACCCCTGTCCATCCCCTATCATCCTATCACTACAAGCCCTTGTAAAAAGTCCCTCTCCAGCTTTCTTGTAGCACCCTTCAGATACTGGAGGGCTGCTCTGAGGTCTCCCTGAAGCCTTCTCTTTTCTGGGCAGAGCAACCCCAACTGTCACAGCCTTTTCCCATAAGTGTTTGCTGTCTTTGCCCTTGGAGCATTTAATTACACACTTCAGTAATTTTAGCATATGGCATGATTAATGAGTAATTTAAGTAATTCCTCATGTTGCTGGGCCTCAAGCTGGTTGCCTTTTAAAATCCTCTATACTCCAGTAGGAACAGACTGGAGTGAATTATAGGGCCTACAAGAAAGCTGGGGAGGGACATTTTACAAGGGTTTGTAGTGATAAGATGAGAGAGAATGGATTGAAGCTGGAAGAGGGCAGATTTAGACTGGATGTTAGGAAGAAATTCTTTACAGTGAGGATGGTGAGACACTGGAACAGGTTGCCCAGAGAGGTTGTGGATGCCTCCTCCCTGGAGGTGTTCAAGGTTGGACAAGGCTTTGAGCAGCCTGGTCTAGTGGAAGGTGTCCCTGCCCACAGCAGGGGTGTTGTAATCAGATGATTTTTGAGGCCCCTTCCAAACCAAACCATTCTGTGATTTAGGGTTGTGCCTTTTCTTACATTCCCTTGACACACCCCCAGAGGTGTCACCACTGCAGTGTGTGGTTGCTTTGGAAAGAAATTCTCTGTTCTTGCAGTGAAGTTCTTGCAAAGGATGGCGCTCAGGTCCCGGGGGGTAGCCTGGAGGTGGCTGTGGGAAGATGCTGGAGCCACTCACACATCCCTCACTTTTCCTGGAGGTCGTGCGAAGCCGGAAAGAACCTCGATCTCATTCCCAGTTTCTGGACTGCAGCCCCTAGATTCCCACAGCAACCAGTCTGGAGGGTTAATGGCATGGATTGACCCTGCCTTTTGTAAGAGCAGGCAGAAGGAAAGGAGAGGAGTGGTGTGTTGGATGGGATGGGCAGCCATCACCCAAAGGGTGGCCTGGAAGCTTGCCCAGGAGCAGCTGCTGGCAGGCAACACCAGCCTGAAGGGCCAGCTTTGATCTGCAATTAAAGACCAGGGAAAGAGAAAGTAAAACTTCACTTTTTTTTTTTTTTTTCCCCTGGAGCAGCAGGGATTTTTGTTGCCTGTCTCACCATAGTGAGGTGTGAAGATTGAGATGGGTTGCTGCTTGTGGGGTTCCCGTGTGTCCCCTCCTGTCACCATTTCATTGGGGAAATGCATACTTCTGCCCAGCAGACAGTCCATCAGATAGACAAATGTGATTTGATGGGGCTGCAAGCAACACTTTGTTAGTGTGGGTGGGAATATCCTCATTGGAAAGTGGGATTTGGGGAGATAGGAGATGTGGCTCCATTGCAGAACTTCATAGTGGGAAAAGGACCTGGGGGTGTTGTTTAACAGTGGCTGAATATGAGTGTGTTCTTGTGGCTAAGAAAACCAACAGCATCCTTGATGAGGTCAGCAATACTCTGGCCAGCAGGACCAAGGCAGTGATTGTACCCCTATATTCAGCACTCGTGAGGCCACACCTCAAATAAGGGGTTCAGTTTTGGGCCCCTCACTCCAAGAAGGACATTGAGGTGCTGGAGTGTATACAGAGAAGGGCGACAAGGCTGGTGAAGAGTCTGGAGAACAGGTCTTGTGAGGAGCATCTGAGGGAATGGAGTTTTTTAGTCTGGAGAAAAGGAGGCTGAAGGGAGACCTTCTTGCTCTCTACAGCTCCCTGAAAGTAGGTTGGAGCCAGATTTGGGTTGGTATATGCTCCCTATGACAAGTTATAGGACAAGAGACAAGGGCCTCAAGTTGTGCCAAGAGAGATTTAGGTTGGACGCTGGAAACAATTTCTTCCCTGAAAGAGTTGTCAAGCCCTGGAATATGCTGCCCAGGGCAGTGGTGGATCCCCCATCCCTGGAGGTATTTAAAAGCCTTGTAGATGTGGTGGTGAGGGACGTGGTTTAGTGGTAGACTTTACAGTGATGGGCTAATGGCTGGACTCATTGATCTTAAAAGTCTTTTCCAACCTTTATGATTCAGTATTTCCATTCTGTATTCTCTGTATCCTACACACAATGAGCAGAAGAATCATTTTTTCCCTCACAATGGTTATGTTGTAGAGCTCATGCTAACCCAACATTCTATGAGTGGAAAAATCCTCTTTTCCTCCACAGCAGCTTCATCTGATTCTAAGACAGCAGATGTCTTGCATCTGCTCATGCCCTTAAGCTGCTTCTTTGCAGCATCTCTTTTCCCCTTCTGCTGCCTGTATGTTTTTTTCCATGTGTCCTGGGAGCAGTGAGGGACTCCAGGCAGGGCCTGCTGCTGCTGTGTGGGCACATGGGAGAGGAAAAGCAAACAGTGAGATGCAAGCGTGAAGGTTTTTTCCCATGCCTCGGCGTTTCCTGCCCTGGAGATGCTGCTTCTCCTGGGGAAACAGCACATGCTGCAGGGCTGCAGGGCTGCAGGGCAAGGCAGGGTGCTGTCATGGAGTAAAAGCTTTCATCCTTCTCTTCAACTGGCTGTGAAGACTTGGGTCCTATGCTGTCCTCCAGCCTGAGCAGAGCAGCAGGCATCACTCCAGTTCATGTAGGTGGGAGCTGGGAGGAGGGCATGGTGCCAGAGCTGGGAGGGAGGAAATAGTGCTGGAGCTGGGAGGAGGCAGCTCTGGGAGGAGGCACTCCAAAATTCATGACTACTCCCTCCCTTACCCACTCTGAGGCTGTGCAAGATGAAGAAATGCCCTTTAGGTCATTTTTTTTAGTTCCCAAGAGGCTGGTAGGGCATCACATTCAGCTCTGCCTCATCATCCTCAAAGAGCTATGTGTGAATTAATCACCTGTTTTGGAAAACAAAGTCTGTGGAGCATCCTGTGTTGAGCAGCTGCACTTTCCATGGCCAAATCCCTTCTCACTCTGATGCTCAGCTCTCCAGGGACGAGAGCCACTGGGAAATTGGAACCCTCTTTCACAGTGTGTCCCATCCTGGTGAGCTTGTGGGAGGCTGAGGTAGGAAAGATGGGATGCAGAAAGTCTGGTGAGGGTGATGGGCTGCTCTCTGTTGCTTTCCTGTCCAAAATTACAAGATGGCCAAGGCTGTGGGACTGATGAGATGGCAGCAGTCAGTCTTCGTTGCTTCAGCCCCCAGCTACTAAATGCAACCCCAGACAAGGTGATGGTGGCATTTGTGCATGGCATGATACAAGCCCAGCCCCAGCAAGGCAACACCATCATCCAGTCTAGACACTGAATATGACCTTACCTTTTTTTTTCCTCCTGTCTTTATAAATGGTCTCCACTCCAGTACAGAACGTCCTCTGACTTCTGAAGTATTTGTAATATTTCCACACCCTCCCTTGCCAGAAAAACTTCTATAAAAAGCTACTGTGTTGTGTTTTGGGTTTTGTTTTTTTCCTTGCAAAACTGAAACTTTTTGGTACTCTGAGATGTGCAGAGTTCCCAGAGCTCTGCCCATGCTCTGTTAGCACACAGAGTGGCAACCCTGGTATAGGGGCAAAGCTGTCTGGAGTTATTCCTCACCACTGAGAACCTCTTCAAACCATTTTTTTTTTTTTGCTTCCTGACAGATGAAGTAGCACTTTCCCTATAATTATCATCAGCATCATCATTAAATGGTTTGGGCTGGGAGGGACCTTAAAAATCAGCTATTTCCAGCCCCACTGCCATGGGCAGGGACACCTCATCCAACCTGGCCTTGAACAGGGAGGGGGCATCTACAACCTCCTTGCTCAACCTGTTCCAGTGTCTCAGCACCCTCACTGTAAAGAATTTCTTCCTGATAATCAGTCTAAATCTACCCTCCTCCAGTTTCAGTCCATTCCCTCATCCTATCACAACAAGCTCTTGTAAAAAGTCCCTCCCCAGCTTTCTTGTAGGGCCCTTTCAGGTACTGGAAGGCTGCTATAAAGTCTCCGTGGAGTATTCTCCAGGCTGAAGAGCCCCAACTACTGCAGCCTGTCCCAGTAGGGAAGGTGCTCCAGCCCTCTGACCATCTTCATGGCCTCCTCTGGACCCACTCTAGCAGTTCTATGTCCTTCACGTGTTGGGGCTCCACAACTGGATGCAGTACTCCAGGTGTGATCTCACAAGAGCAGAGCAGAGCAGAGGGGCAGGATCACCTCTGGTCCTCCTGCTGGTCACACTTCTTTTGATGCAGCCCAGGACACAGTTGGCTTTCCAGGCTGCAAGCGACCATTGCCGGTTCATGTTGAGTTTGTCATCGACTGACACCCCCAAGTCCTTCTTCTTAAGACTGTGGAGCTGAAGTGGTAGATAGATGTGAGCATTTCAGGGGGTGCTTAGGGGACCACACCAGCATCTCATGATAGTCTGTGGATGATCAGCAGCACTGTGAAGATGCTTGGAGGTGGCGTTGACGTCCTGGCATGGAGACAGAGCGGGTGAAATACCAGGGAAGGGTTTGCTGCCACAAGCAGAAGGGTTTGGCAGTAGCACAGCTATTTCTAAATATGTCTAGGGGATGGGTGTGGAAGGAAATCTTACCATTTAGAGCGTCGGCCAAATTGCAGTGTGCTCAGCTTTTTGAAATGGTGAGGCCCAAGTGCTCTGCTGCCAACTTCTTCATTTTGCTCTTTTCCTCTTTTATTCCTTGCCTGTATTGGGCTGCTGCTGTTGTGAGGGATCCAGACCAACACCAGACACTGGCAAAAAGGAAATAACGAGGTTGAACTGCAAAGTGACCAAAATGGAAGAAAGTCTTCTCCCTTTTTCCCTCCCCTCAGTCCCTGTTCTGCCTGTCAAGTAACATCAGGTTGTATGTCACTGTGTGAGTCAGTGAATTTTTTCATCCTTACTCTGCTGTTGACAGAGACCCTTTAAATAGACTTCCATCCTGAAGACATTAGGAGATGTTGGCAAAGCTGTTGCTGCTGCCTTCCTTAAGATTATTCTGATTGCTCTTTATGGTGCGAGGCTGAGGATGTAAGTGGATTCGTGTTCTTTTGGTGCTGGTGCTTTATTTGTTTAATTTGACTTTAGCTGCAGTTCAGACACTTTTGTGACAGGACTCAAAAGTGCTGTCTGCTCTGAGAGGCACCTGGATAACTGGAACGTGGGGATTTCATCCTGCTTGCAGAAAAAACATCCAAACATTCAGCATTTGTTGTCTCTGTCCATCCAGCCTTATTAGCCTTCACCTGGTCTGCTCCTCCTCATCCTGGGTCCTTCCCAGATGACAGTGCCTGGGGTTGGCTCTGGGTAGCACTCACACAGTCAGCATTTGCAAGCAGCAATCAAAAGAATCACAGAATTGTTTCAGTTGGAAAAGACTTCGAAGATCATTGAGTCGAACCTTCAACCTAAGGCAACTGTGACCATATGAAAAAGGTGACACCATGTCTGATATATTAGAAGGTCTAACACATGGTGAAGGATACAGATCACAAGTCTTCTGAGGAGCAGCTGAGGAAACTGAGGCTGCTTAGCCTGGAGTAAAAGGGAGACTTTCTGCTTTCTACAGCTTCCCTGAAAGTAAGGTAGAGCAAGGTGAGGGTAAGGTGGGGTCGGTCTCTTTTCCCAAGTTACAAGTGATGGGATGAGAGGAAATGGCCTCAGGTTAAACCAGGGAAGGTTTAGGTTGGACACGAGGAACACTGAGTCCAACCATCAACCTAAGACTACCGTGGCCATTACACCATGTCCCAAAGTGTAAGGTCTACATATTTCTTGAACACCTCCAGGAATGGTGACTCCTCCACCTCCCTGGGCAGCCTGTTCCAATGCCTGACCACTATGTCAGGAAAGAAATGTTTCCTGATGTCCATCCTAAACCTCCCTGGCACAATTTCAGGCCATTTCCTCTTGTTCTATCACCCAATAATAGGGAGAAGAAATTGTGTCACTGCAAACTCCACTGCCCTCAGCTTTCAGGTGGTTTTGGAGTTTGCTACTGTGGTGGCAAGTCAATAAATCACTCGTGTTTTCCATGCTGAATTTCATAGAATCATAGAATGGTTTAGGTTGGAAAGGACTTTAAATATCATCTGGTTCCACTCCCCCTGCCATGGACAGGGACACCTTCCACTAGACCAGGTTGCTCAAGGCTTCATCCAGCCTGGCCTTGAACAACTCTATGGAGGGGCATCCATGACCTCCCTGAGCAACCACTTCCAGTGTCTCACCACCCTCACTGTAAAGAATTTCTTTCTAAGCAAGTTGGAGCATAGGAGGGTCATAAGGAAAAGCCTTTTGACTATGAGGGTGTCAGTGCTGGAGCAGGCTGGCCAGAGAGGTTCTGGAGTCTCCTTCTGTGGAGAGATTCTAAACCTGCCTGGATGCATCTCTGTGTGACCTATTCTAGGTGATCTTGCTCTGGCAGGGCAGTTGGACTAGATGATATTTTGATGTTTCTTCCACCCCCTAATATTCTGTGATATGCAGTCTAAATCTGCTCTTTTTGGCAAAACCTCTGCCACACTCAGCTCATTTGGGCTGCGCCTGTGGCATTCAAGCATCTTAGGAGGCTTTTATGGGATGTCCTGACATAGCTGCATGGCCTGAGGCAGCAAGTGGAGAACTTGGCTTTTGCCCAAATAAATACTTAAGCACTCAGGCAGCTGAAGAACATATAATAAAATGTTCTGAATGTATGAACCTAGTACACTAGGGGGGTGAGGAGCTGCTCCACCGTCAGACACTGCCCAGCCTTCGATACAGCCACGCTCTTATCTCCAGGCACTTGAAAAGTTACATAATCCTTGCTGGGTTGGTTGAGTTTGGTTTTTTGGTTTTTTTTTTTTTGCCTCTGATTTGTTTTGCTGTTTTGCAAAACTTTATCTCAAGTGAATTTATGTTGAAGATAAGTTGGATACTTCGTTCTGTAAACTCAGGAATCCTGTAAATTCAGGAAACACGATCCATCAGATTGACTTATTCTGAAGAAAGAAACCTATTTTTATGTTCTTAAAGTCTGAAAATGGAGAGAAATGGGGTTTGAGGTCTCTTTTTCCTAAGAGGCATCATGGCCATGCTCAAAGGTTGTAATTTTTATGAGTCACTGCTTCAAAACAGCTGTGATCCAGTGCAGCGATATCCCACTTCAAAACACATTTCCTGGTGGAGTGTGACTGGATCAGCACTAAAGAGAGGATTTCCCCTAAGTTTTGTCTGTGCTACCAGTGAAATAATGGAGGTTTTATGCTTCCAGACCTAACTAGGCCAACCAGCCTCTGGGGAACTAAAAAAAGAGGACCTGAGGGGAATTGCTTCATCTTACACAGCAAGAAATCAGGTGGAAAAATGGATACTACGAGAGGTTCTTTGGAACATTGATTTTCTTTGTATATCAAAACTGAATATTAAAACTACTGTGATTTCCCATATTTTTTATTTTGAGGGAAGTAGGTCCCTACCCAGCCCTTCCAGTTGATGATGTTGTGTTGTATATGTCAGGGATCTTATTAATTTACAAACACCTTAAGGGTGATGTCAAGAACATGGGACCAGACTCTTTTCAGTGGTGCTCAGTGATAGGACAAGGGGCACAAACTGGAACTTGGGAGGTTCCATCTGAACAGGAGGAAAGAATTCTTTGGTGTGAAGGTGCTGGAGCTCTGGAGCAGGCTGTCCAGAGAGGTTTTGGAGTCTCTTTCTCTGGAGAGATTCCAAACCCACCTGGACATTATGATCCTGGGCAGCCTGTTATGGGTGACCCTGCTTTAGCAGGGAGGTTGGACTGGATGATCTCCAGAGGTCTCTTCCAACCCCACCACTCTTGACTCTCTGTTTCCACGCTGAGACGTGGATTTTGGTCCCATTTCTGACAACAGCTGCTTTCCTATGACAACACACCTTGGTGGTTAAAGTGGCAGCAGCTGCACGATTTACTTGGTGGATTTAGTGCAAAGGAGCTTGAATTGTGAATTTTATGCCCTGCAAAGAGGATAGGTTTCTTTAAAGCCACTTTTCTTGGGACAATCAATGTGGTGTCCTGTGAAAAAGGATTTCATACCAGCTCTGTTTTTTGTCTCTGTGTGGGAGATAAATGGGCACAGCTGGCCTGAGTGAGCCATGTAGGGGCTGGACAAGAAATGAAGGATTACATAGGGGAAAAAAAGGCCACGGATTTGTCTTCAGACAGAGACAACACAGGCACAAGCAGGCTCTTGCAGGCAGATGGAAAAGATCGTGTAGGGAGTAAAATAGCTCCATCCAACAGCTGGAAAAATTTCTCTCGGAGGTCAACAGCCGCCTTCCTGGTCGCGTTTTTGAAATGCCTCCCATGAAATCCTTGTGTCTGCTCCTCTTGCCAAAGGGCATTTCCCTCACTTGATAAAATCATGGAATACTTCGGGTTGAAAGGGACCTTTAAAGGTCCTCTAATCCAACCCCCCTGCAGTCAGCAGGGACATCTTCAACTAGATCAAGTTGCTCAGAGCCCCGTCCAACCTGACCTGGAATGGTTCCAGGGATGAGGCTTCTACCACCTCTCTGGGCAACAAATGCCTTAAGTTTGACAAAGCCCTTCTGCTTGGACATGCACATGGAGCTGCAGCAGTGTTACAGCTCAGCTGCAGCTGGCCCAGCGTGGGCTGGAGGAGATGTCAAAGGGTTTCTGCTCTAATCCAGTTGAAAAATGGGTTTGGACCAGATTTTGTGCAGCACTCTAGCCTCCATATGGAGTGTGCTGCGTTCTGTTGCAGATGGTTTCTCTTGGTGGCAGCCACCAGCGATGCCAGGGGCGCCAAGTAAGAGGCTGGGTAGCTGCGTTTTCATGTACCCACACAGTGAATAGAAATAAAATGCTAAAAAGATCATTTACAGTAGTTTCTGGTAGATGTTGCCAGTGCCATCTGTCTCATGTGTACAGACAAGAAGGCTGCTTGAAAGCAAACACAGCCCTCACCAATGCGTCAATTGAAGAGTCAACACATTAGCCTTGTTCAGGTCACTTATCCTGGTCCATCCACATTTCACTGACCCATTTTACTTCAAAGTGACCTTCAGCAGGAGCAGCTTGGCTTCACCGAATCACAGAATATCTTTGATTGGAAGAGACCTTCAAGATCATCCAGTCCAATCTTCAACCCAGTACTGCAAGATCAACACTAAACCGTGTCCCTAAGCACCGGGTCTGCACGCTGTTTAAACACCTCCAGAGATGGTGACTCCTCCACTGCCCTGGGCAGACCATTCCAATGTTTGATAACCCTTTCAGTGAAGAAAAACCCTTTCAGCTGGAAAATGTGGATGAAATAGTTAATGGAGAGTTTGTAGTGGGAATCACATAATCACGGAATGGTTTGGGTTAGAAGGCACCTTAAAGATCATCTAGTTCCAACCCCCCTGCCATGGGCAGTGACACCTTCCACTACACCAGGCTGCTCAAGGCCTCGACCAACCTGGCCTTGAACACCTCCAGGGAGGGAGTATCCCTGGGCATCCTGTCCCTATGTCTCACCACCCTCACTCTAAAGAATTTCTTTCTAATACCCAGTTTAAATTCTCAAGCTTCAATCCATCCACCGTCATTGTATCACAACAAGCCCTTGGCTGAAGTCACACACTGGGTAGATGTTTTACCCCCAGAGCTCAAGCAGGTAAGTTCTTCCAGGTCCAGTGGAACTTAGTAAAAATCTCAAACCTAGATAATAGACTTTAATTTTTCTATACCACTTGGATACTTGAAGGATCTTTCACTTGCTCTTACAGCCAGAAAACAGGAACTGGGTTTCTGGAGCAATTTCTTGTCCCAGCTTCCAATTAGCTGCAGTCCTAGCATCTGTAATCCCTTACACCCTGGGACAGGCTCTGCTTTGGCTACAGGAACTAACCACTGTGTTTGCCAAGCTTGACTCTGTTCAAAATACACTTTAAGACTCTTCGTACACTTATTAATCATAAGTAGCAGCAAACATCTTTTCCACCAGCAGTTTAGAGAAAGGTTGAAGTGTGCAAAGTTGCTTTATTCTTTTAATCCTGGGATGGGAAATGAAATCACTGTTGCTCTCTTGCCACTTTTCTGCTCTCTGCTTTTTTTTCAGCCTGGTGGGCTTCATTTTTTAGCTTCCTCTGCATCCCTCAGATGGTTTGGTAAAGTCTTGGTGTTGATGGTACATCCAGCAGAAGAAATGTGGGGCTTAACAGTGGGGCATGTGCATGGTTGCAAGGAAGCAGAGATAGTCCAGCATCACAGGGATGCTCCAGCATCACAGGGATGCCACTGCCTTTGCCCTGCCCTGCAGCCAAACTCTGTTTTGAAGCAGCTGCTCAAAACTTGCCTGTTTCCTTTGTAATCCAATGACAGCATCAGGAACAACTGAGGGACTATAAAAAGTGGCTTTGAAATCAGATGGTTGGGCTCTCTCCAAAAGATTGCTTTCAGGAGCTGAGCTTGGCCCGGAGCCCTTCTCTTGGCCTCTCTGAATGGTTTCAGCTGAGAGGTTGTATCAGTTGCTAATGCACCATAAATAAACAGCAGAGTATAAACCTCTCTAGCAAAATACCAGGGGAACTCCTCATTTTAGGCTGTGCTGCTTGTTGTCCCCTTTGCATGACCCTGGTTGTCCCAGCAGATTTTTTCTTCATGAGGTAAGCTGGCTGTGATAAATTAGAACATGAGGAGCTCTCTGGATTCGTATGGCAGATATTTATTGCTAGAAATGGTCAAAAAGTCGGGTGGTGAAACTGACTGTGGGTTAGTGGGTGCAGGAATGGAGTTTAGCACAATAATCACAGAATCACAGAATGGTGGGAGTTGGAAGGGACCTCTGAAGGTCATTGAGTCCAGAAAAATAACAGAAAAAAGGGAAAAGCACAGGTTGCTTAGAACAGGATGTAGGAAGGTTGTCACTGTGTCCTCTCCCAGGAGGGGACAGTTCATGTACTGACCCCAGGATGCTCACTGTGTCTGCAAACAGGGGATCGAAGCCCAGGGATGTGACCTGTCAAGGAATCCAGGCTTTAATAAATTAAAACCCAAAAGTTCTGCTGAGGGGATCTGTCTTGCTTGGGTCACATGCTGGGGACCAAATCCCAGGTGTAATTATTTTTCCACACCTGGGAGTCTACCCACCTGCTGCCACCAGTATGGTGGTGAGATATGGGCCCTTTAACCTCTCCTCATTAGAATAATAATTATTATTTAAAATGTCTTGTGCAGGTGGGAAAATGCAGCCTGGCTTCAGTGCATCCAGCTCCTGTCCTCTATTTTCTGGTTGCCCTTGCAGCTACAGTTTCAGGCTTCAGTGAGGACACAACCAGGGGCTGCTTTCCTTAGGGCATCCCAAAAACAAAGCTTTGCACATCTCAGTGCAGCTGAGCAGTTTGGGGTGACGTGCCAAAAAAAAAAAATAAAGCTAGAAATAACAGAGAGGCTTGAACATGGACAGCCAGCTGCAGAGGAGAAGTCCAGAACTCTTCCTTCCAGGCTCAGGCATGACCCATCATCTCCTTTTTTCCAGCACAAGCTGTATTTCAGAGCTCCACAATCTATTTTGCAGCATTTCGTCATTGCAGTAGGATGGCTTTGTGCCCAGCTAAATGCTTTCCCAGGTCAGTTCCCACGTATCAGCTGAGGACAGGAAAAGGAAAAACTTCTTTCCTGTGAGGGTGCTGGAGCCCCAGACCAGGCTGCCCAGGGAGGCTGTGGATTCTCCTTCTATGGAGAGCAGAAGAGCAAACTGAGAAGGGATCTTCTCAATGCTCAGCAAGAGCTGGCTGGGAATCAAGAGGATGTGGCCAGACTCTATTCAGTGGTGCCCAGTGATAGGACAAGGGGCAATGGGCACAAACTGGAACCCAGGAGGTTCCATCTGAACAGAAGGAAAAAATTCTTTGCTGTGAGAGTGCTGGAACCCTGGAATAGGCTGTCCAGAGAGGTTGTGGAATCTCCTGTGGAGAGATTCCAAACCCACCTGCACGTTGTTATCCTGGGCAGCCTCCTTTAGCAAGGGGGTTGGAGCGGATGATCTCCAGGGGTCCCCTCTAATCCCTACCAGTCTGTGATTCTGTGACGTAAATGGAGATTTTTTTTTTTCTCCCCTCTTGTTTTTTTACAGATCTGATGAGGGACTCCTGTCTCCTCTCTGGTCCTTCAGTGGGTTCCCAGAAAGCTCCATCCCTCTTGGAAGCAATTGCATCAGGCAGCAAACCCAAAATATCACCTTTGTGGGAAATGGCCCTTAAAATCTTTTTTATTAGCCCCTACCCCTTAGAGCCATGGTTTAAAACACAAAGACACTGGAATACTCTTCATATTAAATAACACAGCTTTAAAATCATTCAGGCTGCTTCTGGTCAGGGAAATGGGAGAGTTTTGCTGTGAAAAGGAAACAAGTTGGTTAAGATCTCTTTAAAAAGTGGGTGCCTTAAATATAGGCTCTAAAGTTTCCAGTCTGATCTGTAAATAAATAGCTTGGTTCTGGGATTGCTCCTGTGGAAGTGAGAGCACCTGGGCTATTGTTTAGGTGCCTAAATTGGGGTTTACCTGCTAATTAATATATATATTATATATTTATTTATATGTGTATATATATATATATATTGTAGATAATAAGTGGGAATGTTTGTAGGCCCTCTCACAGGGTCTAGCAGTGCTTGGATTTGCATTTGAATGTCTGGGAAATTCTACATTCCACCCAAATTCTGTCCTAACTCTCCAGCCAAGGACAGTGCTTGTTTCCAACAGGCTGGCAAGGAAAATGTTCTCAGCTTGATTTTTAACCATTGTAAAGAAGGAGAATCAGCTAAAGGAGATAATGTATGTTGCTGGATGTTGTTTGCACCTTGAATGCTGGGTTCAATTTTGGACCTCTCACTCCAAGAAGGACATTGTGATGCTGGAGTGGATCCAGTGACGGGCAGTGAAGCTGGTGAAGGGTCTGGAGAACAGGTTTTATGAGGAGCAGCTGAGGGAACTGGGGTTGTTTAGTCTGGAGAAAAGGAGGCTGAGGGAAAACCTTCTCATTCTCTACAATGCCCTGAAAGGAGGTTGGAGCCAGGTGGGGGGTCAGTCTCCTCTTCCAAGTGGCAAGTGACAGGGCAAAAGGAAACAGCCTCAAGTTGCACCAGGGAAAGTTTAGGTTGAACACTGGGGAACATCTCTTCCCTGAAAGGGTTGTCAAGCCCTGAACCAGGTTGCCCAGGGTAGCGGTGGAGTCACCATCCCTGGAGGGATTTAAAAGCTGTGCTGCTGTGGAACATGGTTTAGTGGTGACTTGGCAGTGCAAAGTTAATGGGTGGACTTCATGATCTTAATGTTCTTCTCCAGCCTAAGCAATTCCATGACTCTGAAGGAATAATATTGTCTTTTCCCCCTTTTTTTTTTCCATCCTGCCTTTGTAAAGTGATCCATTTTTCTCCCCAGACATCAGGCATCCAGAAGAGCTTTCCCTTTTGAGGAAACCCAGAGATCCATCAAAGAAAAAAAAGAAGAAATTGGATGATCAATGTGAAGATGACGCCTTCGAGCTGGAGGGTCCACTGATCACGCCAGGGTCTGGTGAGCTGGGGCTTGCTTTGTGAGGATGAGCTTGCAGGGAAGCAAACAGATAATAAAACTGGGGGTGGGGGTAGCGGGGAGATGACACAGCAGCATTGCTCTGGCCTAATTCATTAAGGTCTGTGCAAGAAACAGACCCACAAATCATCCAGGGCTGCAGCACTTGGTCACCGTCGCACGGATGCATGCCTGAAGCTGTCACGCATGCAGGGGAGCAGAGCAACGCCATAAAAGAAACCAGAAACCAAGTGTGAGCACTTTAACACTCAGATTGTTTTACTGAGAGGTTTTCTTACCCTGTTAAGAAAGGAGTTAAATGGAAAATCGTTCCCAGTGTCAAATTCCAGGTGTGTTTTGGGCAGCACCAACATTCTCCTTATTTATAGCCCAATTTTATTAACTGCATTAATGTTCCTGTACGTTATGGGTGTAGCTGTAGACCATAAGGCTAAAAATACCCCTTTTATTGATGGGGGTGGGGGGTTAGTTTGCCAGCTTGGCTTAAAGAACGAGAGCAGTGTTGGTAAGAGAATTGCTGATGAAGTAACATCATTATGGAGTAATACCTTTGATGGAGTAATGTCAGCGATGGAGTAATGTCTCTCAACACAGGCAGCAAAATTGATGCAGGGAGGCGTTTGAAAATGCAGGGGGGTCTAGGCTCTGTTCTTCAGCCTCTGGAGGTCTGGTGTTTGAAGGAAAACTGCAGGAGTTTAAACCATAAAGTCGGTCAAGTGGGAGCACTTCAGCCCAAATGGACTTGAGGAGAAAGCCGCAGCGATGCGCACTGCTGGGCGGGTGAGACGTGTCTGTCTGCCAGGGCTCTTGGTTCTAACTCCAGCAATGAGTGTTAGGAGGGCAGCTTTAATTAAAGAGAGTATCTTGGAATTCAGTGAAATGGTATTAATTGGTCTTAACTGAAGTACAAGTGGAGGTCAGTGTGGTTAATGCCACTGGGGGATCTGGGCTTGCAAGCAGAAAGGTCTTGTCTGTGTGCAGGGCATGAGTGAGGGTGGTGATGCTCTGGAGCTGCTGTGGCAGAGTGATTTGCACCATGTTGTCCACAGCAAAACATCAGCACAGAAGACATGCTCTTCCTTTTGCTCCGGTCTCACTTTTTCTCCAGTCAGTGATGTAAAAATACTCCAGGGCTAAGTCTTCTCCCACCCTGGCTCAGGCAGTGTTCCCTGCTTTGGGCAAGGCTCCAAGCAATTTTCATTTTCATTTGTCATTTCCATCTTGAAAGCTCATAATTAGCCTTTCCAAAAGTCGGTGTTTGTGGAGGGCATCGCCATGAGATTAATAGGAAGCACTTGGCCTGCTTTGGGGGAAACGTACACAAAAGCAAGGGGTTTCTTTTTATTCTTTATTGGTCCTTCAGCGAGCCCCTTTGAACTCTCTTGCTGATTTTGCTTTCCTTGTGAATTAAATTACTTCTGCTGCAGGTTTAATTACTGCAGCTGCCTGCCACATTTAGGTGCCATTAGTTAAAAGTCCAGGGTTTTAATCTGAACAAAGTGTTTCTAGCATTGTTCCAACATCAGTTTGGGTGCTGAATGCTTCTGTAAAATGAGTTAATGCATGGGGATCTGCTGATTTCAGTAGGTGTGAGGGGTGTGTTTTGTCACTGAGCATCCTGTACCTGGCAATGGAAACCATTTAAATCTCTGCAGGCAGAGCTCTCAATACACCCACAGCAAATGTTGCCCAACACTTTCCATTAGAAGACCTGTATTCACTTGTTTACAAGTTAGCCAAACTTACAGCTCTTTCAACTGGAACTTTCCATGTCACTACCTGCCTCAGGCAGATTTTTTAAGAGAAGCTTCTTCTGAGATGTTTCAGATGTTTGGAGAAGGTGATGAGGAAAACATCTGAGGGGAAGCTTTTGGTCCTCTGGAGCAGACACTCCAATGGAGGAACTTAGGGGATGTCCATGGGAAAACCTGCTCAATTCAGAGCAAGGAGTGGAGTTTTCCATTGTTGTTCCAGTTAATGCTCAGCCCTGTCTGTCTGAGCCACATGAAGTTTGAGGTTGGCATACTGAGAGGATGGATGGGGAGGAGGAAAGAGCGCTTTCCGGGGTGCAGTTTATGGCTGATGATGGTGGTTTATAGCCAGTTCTTGGTGGACTGCTCTGCTCCAGTATTAAAACTGGAGATGATACTGGGGCTTTGGACAAGATGATCTTTGAGGGTCCTTTCCAACCTGATGCATTCTGTGATTCTGTAAATTGTCTGTGGGGATAGCACATTTCTCCTGCTTTTATAATCATCGAGTATCTCAAGTTGGAAGGGACCATAAGGACCATTGAGTCCAACTCCCAGAGAGAAGTACCCGGTATAAGTACCTGGTATAAGTACTTGGCAAGTCACCCCCGGTCTTCTCTTTGCAAGTGTGAAGCTTGAAGGTGGATATCTCCATCCCTTGACCATTTCTGCCTAGTTTGCTGGGTCTGTGTTGATGACAGATATGCATGGTTCTTACTGGTTCCCCAGGTCATGAATCCAGACTGGGATGCCACCAAAACTAGCAGGAGCATGAAAGGCATCCTGGTGGTTTTGTATTTCAATAGCAACAGGCAGTTTTCCCTTGTATTTCCTATCCTGTCAGGCAGTTTAGAGTCTTGCTTTGTATTATTTTAAGTTTCCAAAACAAGATGTTGACTGTCATTGATATGATGCTGCTGATTCAAACCATTCCTACTGCTCCTTGAGATAAAAACAATTTTGGAAAGGTTTTTCTATTGTTTTGGTCTTATATTTTACAGATGTCTAGCTCAGCTTTCTGTCATTTCTTGGGCATTCAGGGAAGAGGGATTGTTTAGAGTGGGGAACTAGAGGGTGGCCCAAGGAGGTGGCTCTGGGCAGCAGTACAAGGTGGCACAGAAGACCTTGCTTGTGGCATCTCAACCCTGCCATGTTTTGCTTTCCACACTTAATGTTCTTTTGCCCCTGTTCTCACCACTGGTGAGGTCACACCTTGAGTACTGGATTAATTTTGGGCCCCTCACTCCAAGAAGGACATTGAGGTACTGGAGCAGGTCCAGCAAAGGGCAACAAAGCTGGTGAACGGTCTGGAGAACCGGTTTGGTGAGGATCAGCTGAGGGAACTCAGGTTGTTTAGTCTGGAGAAAAGGAGGCTGAGGGAAAATCTTCTCATTCTCTACAACTCCCTGAAAGGAGGTTGGAGCCAGGTGAGGGTTGTTCTCTTCTCCAAATTAACAAGGGATAGGAGAAGAGGAAGCAGAATCAAGTTCCACCAGGGAAGGTTTAGGTTGGACATCAGGAATAATTTCTTCCCAAAAAGATAGTCAAGGCCTAGACTAGGCTGCCCAGGGAAGAGGTGAAGTTACCATCCCTGGAGGGATTTAAAAGCCATGTAGACGTGGTGCTGAGGGACATGGTTTAGTGGTGGACTTGACAGTGCTGGCTTAATGGTTGGACTTGATGGTCTTAAAGGACTTTCCCACCCAAGCCAATTTTATGGTGTCTTTTTAGGTGCCGACACACGGATCTATGATAAGCACCTTGTTTGATGATGGTGACATTACCATACAGATGTTGAACCTCCCTTATTTTAGCTTTCCCTGTATTAGCTGTCAGCTATTTGGGGGTATGAGATATCGAGCTGAGTCCACTTTCTCCTCTTCAGAGAATCATAGAATTGTTTCAGTTGAAAGCAACCTCCAAGGTCTGGATGCATTCCTCTTTGACCTGCCTAGGTAATCCTGCTTTGACAGTGGGGTTGGACTAGTTGGTCCCTTCCATCCCCTAACATTGTATGATTCCATGATACTATGATTCTGTCAAGTCCATCCTTCAACCCAAGGCCACCATGGCCATTTAACCATGTCCCAAAGTGCCATGTCCACACATTTCTTGAAAATTGTGGTTTTAAAAGGGGTTTTATTTGCGTCTGTCTGAGCTGTAAAGCTTCAAGAGGCCTGGGAATAACGTGTGCTTTGGGATCAGTTGTGCAGCAAATCCCACCACTTGCTCAGCATATTAATTCCAGAGTTGTTTGGCCACCTCAGCAAAGCTTTTCTGGCCTTGTAACGTCAGTCAAATAACCGTGGAGTCACTTCGGTTGCTTTGCCTGCAAGAGTCCACCAGCACTGCTGCAAACACTCTGTGTTTGGGTGTTCAACCTCACCTCTGCTTTTCTACCCTCATTTTCAGCTTCTCTCCTTTCCTACCCTCCCAGTGACTTTCTTTCTCCTTCTCACTTCCCTCCTTTCTTTCCCTCTCCATAGGCACCGATATTCTTTACATCGGCCCCGTCAAAGGTGAGCTCCACCTCAATAGGACTTTTGTGCTCTGCCTCTGGTCTCTTTGGCTGCCCCCTTAGTTTATTTTCCTGCTCCTCTAAAACTTTTGACTTCCAAAATCTTTAAACAACAGGTAACACCGGTAAGTTGGGGGCTGCTCATGTCCCAGGTGCTGCTGAAACGCAGCAGGCAAGAGTTTCCTGGTGTGGGAGACCTGCCCCTTTTCCCATGGATTTGGGCTGGAATGAGTTTTCCATCAGTTTTGCTCTTGGAGAAGAGCTGAAAGAGAGGGACAGCTTTTTGTGGGAAAACAAGCAGTGCAGTCTTTTCCCATTGTGGAGAAAAAAAAGGTGGTAAAAAACTACAAACAAAAAGGGAAGGTTTTTCATCTGCTGGCTTCAGGTTTGTGTCTGAGCTGGCTTGGTTGGGAGCAGGCAGGGCTTGGCTTTGAGCTAACTCCCAGCTTTTATTCCCTTTACTGGTAGGAAACATCTATTCCAGCCCAGGACTGTACAGCAAAACGATGACACCGACCTACGATGCTCACGACGGCAGTCCCCTGTCACCCACCTCCGCCTGGTTTGGTGACAGTGCCTTGTCAGAGGGGAACCCAGGCATCCTGGCTGTCAGCCAGCCTGTCACATCCCCAGAGTCCTTAGCAAAAATGTACAAGCCACAGGCACTGCTTGATAAAGCCAAAATCAACCAAGGGTGAGTTAAGGATTTGGTTTTCCATTCCTCTCCTGTTCTTTAAACACTGCCTGTTTTTAAATTGCTTCTTGAAAGTATCATTGTGACTTCTCTGCAGGTTTTTGAGTGAGGGTGGTGAGACACTGGAACAGGTTGCCCAGGGAGGTCATGGATGTCTCCTCCCTGGAGGTGTTCAAGGCCAGGTTGGATGAGGCCTTGAGCAACCTGCTCTAGTGGGAGGTGTCCCTGCCCATGGCAGGGGGTTTGGAACTAGATGATCTTTAAGGTCCCTCCCAATCCAAACCATTCTATGAATCTATGTGGACAATTTACAGATGGCTGGATTCATCCCGATCCCTTATGGAGCAAGAGGTGAAAGAAAACGAAGCTTTGCTGCTCCGGTTCAAGTACTACAGCTTTTTTGACCTGAATCCAAAGGTACAGAGCTATTTATTTAACTTGCATTTTACAGGCAAAGGCTTTGAGCAAAGGATGCCTATGCCTGTAATGTGATTTTGTGTTGGTGAATCCTCCACCACTTAGAGAATTGGTCATGCAGGCGCCAAACCCAGGTTTGTGTGCTCCCACATACCAGTTTGCTTGGTAGAGGTGCTCTAAGGGTTGCATAGAGCCATTTGGCTTTGGTGGCTGAGGCTTTTCAGTCTCTAATTGAATCATGGCCTTAGTGGACTTGGTTTGGTGGTTGGACTTGATGATCTTAGAGGTCTTTCCCAACCAAAACAATTCTGTGATTCTGTGGCATTGAAATGAAAGACGAAATGGTTTGTCTTGAGCTGGGGCTCGTTCCTTCTACAACCAGTCCATCTTTTTGCCCTGCTTGGCAGTACGACGCGATCAGGATCAACCAGCTGTACGAGCAGTCCAAGTGGGCCATTCTGCTGGAGGAGATTGAGTGCACAGAGGAAGAAATGATGATGTTTGCAGCACTGCAGGTAAGAGCCAGCCCAAGGCCTTTATGGTTTTGGCAAACTCGACTTTGTAGCGTTCCATGCTTCTCTGTTGATGAACGCTGATGAACACGAGAAGTGAAATCTGCTCTAAATGGTGTTTCAAGCCTCACCTTGTCTTTGGTGGTTGCTTGCACTTCTCATGCTGGTAGAGATCGGATTGTTTCCCATCTCCTCATCCTCACTTGAGCTTATTAGGTGGTGTAAATATTTCCTGATGATTAGTTCTCATGAAAAGGAGCTTGGCCTTCTCCTACCAGACATGTTCACGTCTCTCTTAACTTTTAGTTTTGCCCTTCTTAAAAGCCCTAGTAAGTACACTGGGCTTCTGGCATGCTGCCCCCCAAACAGCTGCTGATAATCTGTGGGTTTCCCAGAACTATTTACTTATCTGTTTTATGGAATACTTGGCCTGATTTGGCAGAAATACCACACCTGCTATTGACTTCTGTAAGATGGATGGCAGGCCATTTGCTATGTGCGGTCTGGCACACCTCGTCGCTGTAGGATGCAGAAATATCCCCATCAGGAGCAGGGTTGTCTGCTCCTAGTGCCCCTCCTAGGGAAAGAAAAAGAGTGAAAACATACATATAAATATATATATATATATATATATACTCAGTTTACCTCTCTGGGCAGCCCTGAGTAGGTTGGGCATGCTCTTTCATGTGAAATTTCATTGATGTTTTGGCTTCTGGGATAAAAAACAATGCAATGCATCCTTCCAAACTGGGAGGTGTTCTTATGCTTGGACAAAACTGAGGGTTTCTTGCTTTTTGGCCTCAGGTTGCAGCGTGGGAGATTTAGGTTGGATATTAGAAGAAACTTCATCACTGAAAAGGTTCTCAGACACTGGGGCAGGCTGCCTCTGGTGGTGGTGAAGTCCCCATCACTGGAGGAGTTCCAGAGATGTGGTGCTAAGGGACATAGTTTAGCAGCAGACATGGCAGAGTTAGATAATGGTTGGAGTCAATGATCTTAAAGAGTCTTTTTGAACCTTTCTTGTAGTGATAGGATGAGAAGGAATGGATTGAAGCTTGAGAAGGGGAGATTTAGACTGGATATTGGGAAGAAACTCTTGACAGTGAGGGTGGTGGGACACTGGAACAGATTGCCCAGGGAGGTCATGGGTGCCCACTCCCTGGAGGTGTTCAAGGCCAGTTTGGATGAGGCCTTGAGTAACCTGGTCTAGTGGAAAATGTCCCTGCCCTTGGCAGGAGGGGTTGGAACTAGATGATCTTGAAGGTCCCTTCCATCCCCAACCATTCTATGAACCAAAATGATTCTATGATTCTATGAAATGCTGTGCCTTGCCTTTCAGTACCACATCAATAAGCTGTCCATCATGTCCTCGGAAAACCACCTGAACAACAGTGACAAGGAGGTGGATGAGGTGGATGCTGCACTCTCGGACCTGGAGATTACTCTGGAAGGTGGCAAAACATCGACGATCCTGGTAAGGGCTGCGGGCATGCGATGGCATCTTGGCTTGCAAGTCTCCTCCTCATCTCACACAAGGCAGGAGTAATCACCCTGAGCTGGGAATTCTGCCACACATCCAACTTTTTTTACTTCCTTCCTCTCTTGTTTTTTCTATTTCTCCTCCTACAGTGTGAGGAGGTTGCCCACAGCCCAGTAAAACAACACAAAAAATAGACCCCAATAATATTTGCATTAAAATCATAAGGTTTTTAAATACTGAGGAGTAGTTCTGATGGGAAGGGGTCCTTGGCAATGTCAAACATGGTGCCAGCACTTGAGCTGGAGCACAAAGTGGCGTAAACCAATGTGAATATGTGCATATATTGAATCCAAGGCTTCATTGTAGTTGCAAGACCTATTCTTGGGGTGTTTCAAGTTAATTTAGGAGGAAGAGCTCGGCCTGTCCCACACACCTAGCTCAATGTTGCTGTAGAAGTCAAGGGGGGTATTGCTTTTGCGCTGTTGGGACCATCAGACTAAATGGTATTGGAGAAGTGCCCAACACAAGAAGGACATAGATCTGTTAGAGCAGGTCTAGAGGAGGGTCTTGAAGGTGATCAGTGGAGTGTATCATCTCTCCTGTGAAGATGGACTGAGAGAGTTGGGAGCCTCTTCTCAGCCTGGAGAAGAAGAGGCTCCAGGGATACCTTAGAGCAGCCTTCCAGTATTTGAAGGGGGTTACAGGAGAGCTAGAGAGGGACTTCTTACAAACATATATAGTGACAAGGTAAAGGGTTATGGCTTCAAACTGGGGGAAGCTCAATTCAGACTAGACATTAGAAGAAATTCTTCCCCATGAGGGTGGTGAGGCACTTGAACAGGTTGCCCAGAGAAGTTGGTGGAGGCCTGGAAGTGTTCAAAGCCAGGTTGGATGGGACCGTTAGCAACCTGGTCTAGTAGGAGGTATGGGGGTTGGAACTAGATGATCTTGAATGTGCCTTCCAACCCAAACAATTCTATGATTCTATGTGCTGGAGGAGCTGGAATCTTACTGAACCCCTGCCCCTGCACCAAGTTACTAAATTAAAATGGAAAACTAAATTAAAATCCATTTGGCTTCTTTTCTCACTACCAACTTTCCAATGCGCTGAATTCTCCACACTGAGGTTTCTCTTCCACCATTTCTAATTCATGGCAAAGTTTCACAGCATGTGAACGATCTGCCACCCTCTTCAGAAATAGCTTAGATTTATGAAACCCTGTTTTTATGAGGCTGCTTTTTAGCCTGGAGTGGGGCTGTGACTGTTTCTGAGGATTTCATTATATATATATTTTTCCCTAGGATTTGCTGTTTTAACTCTGATTTTCCACCTTTAAAAACGTGAAATACAAAAACTAAACTGCAGAAAGAGTGCTAGGTCCGGTCAGACTTGGCAGGGCACAACTTTTCCAGGCACTTTGCACCTTTATACCATCTCTGAGTTGTGTTTAAGTTCTTTCAACCCCTAAAATCCCTGGAAGTTTCCAGTCTTACACTTCATAGAATGTTTCTAAGTGTTCCTAAGCTTTTTGAAGCTAAGATCCATACTTACCCTGCTTTATTAGCATTAATAACAGCGATTTAGAACATCAAGTGGTTTCTGCAGGGAGCAACATCCACAGAAATAACCAGAAGTTCTTATCATCCAGAGATCTTTCCTAATTCCCTTCCAAAACCAGATTTGAAGCCCAAGTCCTAAGGAACAGACCCTGCCAGATAGGAGGGACAATGATTCATCAAAACCCCTCCATCCCTTCCCACAGGCAGTAGCCATTTCCAGATGCATTCGAGTAATTGAATAGGGATAATGGCCAATTACTGGATTGTTTGTTTAGATTCTGCATTTTTTCCCCCCTGTGGTATCTGTAAACAACGTTGCTCACTGAAGTGGAAAGTAAACTCTCTTGCTACTGGAAGCTGTTGGAGCAGCCTTTGCTCTTTTTTTTTTTTTTTTTTTACTCCAAAAACCCTTCAGTTCCATCTCATGGGAATCACAAGTGCCACCCTGTATGTTTTGCTCATGGAAAACCTGAAATTAAATGCAATGTTAGAAAATCTGAAGGGAAAAAAATGCTTTTCTAGACGATGAGAAAGCCCTTCCCCAGTCCTCTGTGGAGGTGCAGGGCTTTTCTTTTCTTTGGAGCCTAAGGAAATAACTAAGGGAGGAGAAAAATCCCTCTGTGAACACGAGTTGGTGTGACCGCTGGTGACCTGGCGGGTGGGAATTGGCTCCAGCAGCAGCAGGAATTCCTCAAAGAAAAATAAAACCTTGTCCTCTGCTTTCCAAACAGCACTTCTGTGAGGCAGATTTTTATCCTCTTATTTCTCCCATGAAGCGGATAGGGCTTTCTCAGGAACATTTTCATGAACCCCTGAGCCACAGTGCTGGCTGGTGAAGCTGCCACCAGCGTCCTTCCCTGTGCAGCATCCCTTTGGTTCCCTTCCAGACCCAGCACCCTGGCTCTGCTTGGGCAGCAGGGTGAATGGGTTCCTCTTTTCTTTTCAGGGTGACATCACTTCCATCCCAGAGCTCGCTGACTACATTAAAGTCTTCAAGTAAGTGCTGAGGGGAAGAGCTGCTTGTGAAACTGGTGATGTCTGTGAATAATTAATGGTCCTACCACCTCATATCCTTTTGTTTTTGTCTCCTGGCCTTAAGGTCTGGCTGCACACATTACCCTCTTGTGAAAAGCCACCCAGCAATTGATTTGTAATACCACAGCACAGCACCTGGGCTTTGTTAATACTCAAACATTTTACTTCTTTATCCTGTAGCTCAGTCACGGAATAATTCACACTGCTTGAAATACTGGATAGTGAAGTTGATTAGCTCTTAAATAAGAGAAGGCTCCATGGGGACCTTCTTATGACCTTTCAGTACTTAAAAGGGACAATCAGAAAGCTGGGGATAGACTTTTTAGCAGGGCCTGTTGTGACAGGACAAGGGGTAATGAGGTTAAACTAAAAAAAAAGGGAGATTTAGACTAGATAGGAGGAAGAAGTATTTGACACTGAGGGTGGTGAGATGCTGCCCCAGTTGAGTTGATAGGTGCCCCATTCCTGGAACCATTGCAGGTCAGGTTGTTTGGGGCTCTTAGCAACCTGCTCTACTTGCAGATGTCCCTGCAGGAGGTTTGGACTAGATGACATTTAAGGGTCCCTTCTGACCCAAACCATTCTGTGACTCTGTGATTCTATAAAACTCAGGCTGTTTTCCCACTGTCACCACCCCAGGAGGCACACATCCCTCCAAGAGAGCTTGCTGCATCCCACAGCCAGCAGCAAGCGCTGGGATATTTCTCTAACAGAATTAATGCCCAGGAGATAATCAAGCCATCCTAAAATTGAGAGTGAAACCTAGAAACCTTGCCTAAATACTTCTGGTTTACAAGAGGCTGGATGAATTATAAACAGCCTAATCCCCATCTCTCAGCCCTCTCCTTGCCAAAAGGAGCAGGTTAAGCTGACTCTGCTCCTCTTCCAGCTCACTCAGGGTTTAGGAGTTGTTTTAATTTTGCTTTGACTTGGATGGTATTAGGTGGAAAGCAGGAGCAGCAGTGTCTGGACTTGGAGGAACGCTTTGGCAGCCGCCATCGTCTTCTGCAATTTATTGCCTGCTGCGGCAAGGGTTAGGGTGAAAGTTCTGGAAACTGGAAACAATGATGAGATTTCACAGCCTGGCTGGAGGACATATAGAATAAAAGCTGTCGGCAGCAAAACAGGCTCTGGGAGAAGCCTCTGCTTTATTAATTGTTTAGTTCTGGAGCCAGAACCTCTCACTTGTGTTCTGAAAAACTCTCCCCCACTCCAAAGGCAAATCAGCAAGGCCTCTGTGTCCATCTGGGCTTGTGGTTTGTCCTAACTGGGGCAAAGTTTCAGGGCTGCAGCCTGTGCCTTGCCTCTGAATGGACATTTTTTATTCCTCCTCTTGAACAAACAAACAAACAAATTTGCTCTCTCCTTTGATGTGTTATTTGCCAACAAAATTAGACATGATTTGGGGAGCTAATTGCTTGCAAATTGGATGTGCCAGTTGGTGGAGCAGGAGATGGAGCAGCAAGTAGCTGCTGGGTTCCTCACCCAGTGCAAACCCCAGATCCTGGAGCTGGGATTTTAGGCTGTCCTGCCATGGCAGAGAAGCACAGAATTCCCATTTGCTCCCAGAAATGAGGGTCAGGTGGTATTTTAGTGCCAGAAACCCAACATGAAAGCCATGATGTTAGGAGCTGGCTCAGCTTTGGGCATGCCTTTTGCCACACTTCTGTTAAGGAGGAGCTGCAATATATATCCTTAAGTATACCCTATATATATGTCCCTGTACATGCCTGGTGTTGCTGCAGACACTTGTGATGTTCCTCTCTCCCCTGCCAGCAGGGATACTGCCTATGCTGGCCAAAATGCCCTGCCTGCAATTTAAAGGAGTCCCCAGAAAAGGTCAAGGCAGTATTAAAACATCTTTAGAGAAGGATGCAAAGCAAGGGATGGAAAACCCTGCATGTGTAGGATGGCTGGGCTGGAAGTTGGTGACCTGTTCTGGACTGGGAGGCAGCTTTCAAAGGAAATTTGGGTTGTAAAGTTTGCACAGGGCCAAGACTGCGTGTGCCAGGGCTTTAGGAGAAGGAAAACTATCAAAGGCAGGAGAAGGCAGCAGGTGCCCCAAGCTCAGATGCCATCAGAGGTGTGGGAGCAGCAGGGTTCAGGCAGATGCCATGTTTCTCACCCATCTCCCTAATTCCCCTGAGCAGCCCCTAGCACATTTTTACAAGGAAATGAAAATGCAGAGCCCCAAGGACAAGCAATTTGGGCTGTGTCATATTTCATCCTTCCAGATGAGGCTTCAGCAGCTGTTTCTGGTATGGAGATCTGAGAAATGCTTTACAGTGAGAGACTGCAGATACAGCTTTTGAATAAGGTTTAGAAATGAAGGGGGTTAAGAAAAATCACCTCTATGAAGATCTTATGATGGGATGAGCAGGGCTCAGGTTACTACCATGCCAGGTTGTTGCAGGCTAACAGGGCCATCCTGCTTCCATAGATACAGGCAAGATCCACATTTTCCATAGGAAGGAACTGAACCTTCTGATGTGGAGTATTTAAAAGGAAAACAGCAAGTGTGCTCATGCAAGACTTTGGTGGACAAGTCTTTTAGAAGTCCCACTTCTTCCTTTCAGAGCTTGAGCAAAGAGGTTCCAGTTGAATATGGCAGGCAAAGAGCCATATCTTGCAGTGAGTCACAGACACGTCTGGTTTTGTAACAGTTCTTCACCTCCCCTCACCTTCCCCCAAATCAGTGGCACCTCCATGGGACTGAAGAGTCCAAATCTGCAACTGTAGTTCAGTTTCTTGACCCAGCATTGCAGCGAAGGGTTGGTGAGTGGTGGCTGAGCTCCCACCAGGCATGGACCATCCCAGTGGTGGGCATGTCCCAGGCTTCTGACACCAGGTTTTAAAGGGTGAAATGAGTTTGCTGGTGTAGGCACTTCAACCAACTGATATGTCCCTCAACCTGTCTGGCAGGCCCAAGAAGTTGACGTTGAAAGGCTACAAGCCATATTGGTGCACCTTCAAAGATACCTCTATCTCCTGCTACAAAAGCAAAGAGGAATCCAACGGGACTCCTGCTCACCAGATGAACCTGAGAGGTAAGAGAAGCCTGAGTGCCATTGCATTTGCAGCAGGTTTGCAGATGACACCAAACCGAGTGGTGCAGTTTGCACACCTGAGGGGCAGGATCTGTCCAGGGGGACTTGGACAAGCTAAAGAAGCATGTGCATGAGAACCTCATGCTGTTCAACAAGGCCACGTGTGAGCACCTGCACCTGGGCTGGGGCAATACTCGGTATCAGTACAGGCTGGGGGATGAAGGGCTGGAGAGCAGCCCTGAGGAGAACTTGGGGGTGCTGGTGGGTGAAAGGCTGGATATGACCCAGCACTGTGTGCTCACAGCCCAGGCCCAGCCATGTCCTAGGCTGATCCCCAGCAGTGTGGGCAGCAGGTGGAGGGAGGGGATTCTGCCCCTCTGCTCTGCTCTGCTCTGACCCCACCTGCAGTGCTGGGGTCAGATCTGGAGTCCTCAGCACAGGAGAGATATGGACCTGTTGGAGCAGGGCCAGAGGAGGCCACAGCAATGATGGGAGGGCTGGAAACCCTCTGCTGTGAGGTCAGGCTGAGAGAGTTGGGTTTGTTCAGCCTGGAGAAGAGAAGGCTCCAAGAAGACCTTCTTGTGGCCTTTCAGTACTTAAAAGGGTTGATCAGAAAGCTGGGGACAGACCTTTTAGCAGGGCCTGTTGTGACAGGAAAAGGGATGATGGTTTGAACTAAAAGAGAGAGATTAAGACTGGGGAGAAGGAAGAAATACTTGAGCCAAGGGTGATGAGACCCTGTCCCAGGTTTCCCAGAGAGGTGGTAGATGCCCCATCCCTGGAACCATTCCAGGTCAGGTTGTTTTGGGCTCTGAGAAACCTGCTCTAGTTGCAGACATCCCTGCTGACTTCAGGGAGGTTGCACTAGATGACCTTTAAAGGTCCCTTCCAACCCAAACCATTCCATGGTTCTGTGGTTTTATTCCAGTAATTGGTTGCTACTTGCTGCATCTTGTTCTCCCACTGCTTTATCTTCTTGGCATGCCACCCTAGGGTTGGGTAGATATGTTTAAAGGAACGAGGATGACTGGGTTTGATAGCATGGCAAATGCTTCCAGAAAGTGAGTGCGTGGTACGTGTGACCCCAAGGAGAAGCACCACCAGCTCCCCAATACCACAGGGTGACAACTTCTTCCATTCTTCTTTTTGGTTGTGGCTCTCCAAACAAGCTGAGCCAGCTCTCGACTGCCAAGGATAAGTCTGAGCTGGAGAGCAGCATATTCTCTTCCTCTTGCTGCTTTTAATTTTGTTTCCTTCTGTCCCTGGCTGTGAGCAGCCTCACTCAAGCTCTCCTTGCACATGAGCTATTAAATTCCTTTGGCTGATGGATTTTCCTATGTCAAGTTCAACATTCCTGCTCCAGCAGCCACCTAACTGCAGAGAGCTCATTTTTCTCCCCATGGGGGCGGGAGCAGATGTGATGCCAAGTGACCTCACGTTGCAGTCAGGGTGAAGCCCAGCTCCCAAGACCTTTTTTGGGAGCTTTGGACCTGTCTGCTGTGATGGCACGTTGGAAGTATCTTGGAGGCGATGCTGAAGCAGTGCTCAGGCTAACGTGGCTGGTTAAGTTCATCACACCTTGGTGTTCATACAGCCACTTGTGGTTCTCTATACACCAACAGCAGGATGGTCACACCTCACCCCTGCCTGTGGCAGTGATGTGAGGGGTTCCAGGGTGAGAGTCAGCACCCATCCAGCCACTTCTTCCTACCCTTTGATGGAACTCCAGTATTTGCCAGCTTCCTGGTGAGGCCATGCCTTCAGTACTGTGTTTGGTTTTGGGCCCCTCACTACAGGAAAGGCACTGAGGTCCAAAGAAGAGCAACAAAACGGGTAAAGGGTCTGGAGAACAGATCTTCTGAGGAGCACCTGAAGGAACTGGGATTGTTTAGCCTGAAGGAAAGAAGGCTCAGAGGAAGACCTGTGCCTGACTGTACAACTACCTGAAAGGAGGTTGGAGCAAGGTGGAGGTCTTCCTCTTTTCCCAAGTAACTAGTGACAGGACAAGAAGCAATGGCCTCAAGTTGCACCAGGAGAGGTTTAGATTGGGTATGAGAAGAATCTTCTTCACTGAAAGGTTTCTCAAACACTGGCTCCCCAGGGAAGTGGTTGAATCCACATCTCTGGAGATGTTTCAGAGGTGCAGCGATGTGGTTCTGAGGGGTGTGGTTTAGCAGCACCCTTGGTAGGATTAGGTAATGGTTAGACTTGATGATCTTAAAGGTGATTCTATGAGATGAACCTTGCTGGCATGCCTAAGCTTTTGTAATCTTTCTGTAACCTTCCAGATCAGGTCTTGCTTTTTTCTCCCGTTTTTTTCCTGTCACTTGGAATGGAGACATCTGATACTGTTTTTGACCCTCCCATGCAGAGTGCTCAACCATCAGAGATGTGGTGTAAGACCTTTGCAGCACTGAGGTGCTCTTGGACACCCTTTAGGGGCAAAGCTTTGCTTTTTCTTTTTCCTTTTTTTTGGGGATTATTTTTTCTCTTTTTAAAGCACAGTTCTTTGAACCACTGTTAAACAACTGACTCCTTCATTGCAGGATGTGAAGTTACCCCTGATGTGAACATCTCTGGTCAGAAGTTTAACATCAAACTTCTGATTCCAGTGGCAGAGGGGATGAATGAAATCTGGCTTCGCTGTGATAATGTAAGTTTATTACTTGGACCAGCCCTCTCTTCATCCTTTGCCCACTGTCAGCTCATGCTGATGGGACAAATCCTGGTGACAGGACAAGAGGAAGTGTCCCCAAGTTGCACCAGGGGAGGTTTGGGTTGGACACTGGGAAAAATTTCTTCCCTGAAAGGGTTGTCAAGGCCTGGAACAAGCTACCCAGGGCAGTGGTGGAGTCCCCATCCCTGGAAGGGTTGAAAAGCTGTGTAGATGTGGTGCTGCAGGACATGGTTTGGTGGTGATCTGGCAGTACTGGGTTGAAAGTTGGATTCAATATTCTCAAAATTCTTTTCCAGCCTAAATAATTCTATGATTCTGTGATTTAAAGCGTGTCCCATCCCACCATGCTAACATAATACAGTCTCTCCTCTTCCACCCTCTTTGGAGATCTAAAGGTTTCTTCCAACCAAAAAGATTCTGTGTGGCTGGGGTTAATTTAAAAAAAAAAATAAACTACAGTCCCATGTGTCTGATCTCAACATCCAGAGCATGTGTGTAAGGCTAGAGGAGAAAGTCAGCCCCTGCTCTTCCTTGGCCTTGTGCTTTGGTTGTAGTCTGCATGTTGACTGAGTTTCTGCCTGCCTTTGTGCATCTTTTATTCTGCTGGGGCTGCAAGGGAAATAAAGGTTCTCTGGAGGTGTTTTAAGGGGAGGAAGGTGGCATCTCCACCATTGTGATGGGCACGGGTCTCTGTTTCGGGGCTGCAGGAGACGCAGTACGCCAGCTGGATGGCTGCCTGCCGCCTGGCCTCCAAGGGTAAGACGATGGCCGACAGCTCCTACGGCATGGAAGTGCAGAACATCCTCTCCTTCCTGAAAATGCAGCATTTGAACCCAGACCCACAGCTGATCCCAGAACAAATCAACACCGACATTAACCCCGAGTGCCTGGTGTCTCCTCGCTACCTAAAAAAGTACAAGAACAAGCAGGTAGGTGCTGGCCTGCGCTCACCCTGCCGTGGTGGTGGAGATGGTGTGGACTTGGGCTCACCGTGCACCCGTTTGGGCAATACCCTGGGGTTTAACACAGTGTGTTTTGGATGCTGTCACTTATAACTGGATGCACGTGGTTACTAAAACGAGAATGGAAATGTGTGGTTTCGATCCAGCACCTGGGGATGGCACCCACCGCCTTCATTGTGCTGTGGTTTATGTGACACTGCACGTACACAGCCTCAGCAGCAGGGAAAAATGCGGTTTAATTGTGCTGTGCCCCCTCCCTGGAGGTGTTCAAGGTCAGGCTGGATGGGGCCTTGAGCAACCTGGTCTAGTGGAAGGGGTCCTTGCCCATGGCAGGGGGTTTGGAACTAGATGATCTTGAAGGTCCCTTCCAGCCCAAACCATTCTAAGAATCTATGAAACCAGTCCCTGGTGCTGGGATTAAAACCCCTTCCCTTGCACAGAGCCTGTGCAGAAATCCCCTGGAGCAGCAGAGGAGATGCAGTTGCTTGCAGTGCTTTATGCAGACTTGGCTGTTGTGCAGTTTATTTCTCTCTTTTGCTTTTCCACTACTTCCAAATGCCAGCCCTTGAAACGTTGCTTCATTTCAAGTTGCTGTGACTTGTGCTTGAACTCCATGCCGCATTCGATCCGTGCATGACAGGGCTGGAACTGTTCCACACTGGAAATAAATGCATGGCTTTCTGAAAGGCATTATATGTCAGGACAGCAGCAAAGATCAGGAAGGCAGGGCTCCGTGGCCTTTTGGTGACTTCATCATTCAGCCTGGCTGCTCCAGGCTGCCTGTGGCTAGATAGGATTTCTTCCAGCCCAGAAGAAGGCTGCAAGTCAGAGAAGCAGGGAAAATAGAACATTTTGTTGGCACTGCACGGTGGTTTCCTGGCAGTGGAGTTATATTTTATATAGCCCTTATTCTCCTTCTGAATAAGCCTTTATATCCACTTGGATGGAGGAGAGGCTGCATCAATGTACCGTTTTTACATATATAATACCTCCTGGGTTTGAACTCAGTGAAGGCACCTGGAAAAATACTGGCTCCCAGAAGGTGCTTACCACACAGGTATCCTCGTGGTGCACATAACCCCTGTCGAACCACGGGGACAGGCACGAGCTCTCACCAGGCTCCGAGGCCGGCTGCTTGGCACAAGGCAAACGCCATGTCCCTCACAGACATCACCTAAACACCAGATGGAGGCTTTTCCTTTAGAGCCAGAAGCAGAGCTTGCAGCAGTGGAGGATGTTTGCCAGCTGCACAAGTGACAGGAGGGATGGAGGCTGAGGGAATGCAAGGAATTCGACCGCAAGGATCCCTCTGCGACCTGAGGTGGGGGAAGGAGGAGGAGGAGGAGGTCATGCAGCCCACAGACGGTGCTGAAATGGGAACTGGCAGAGTTCCTTGACAGAGGATTTATAGATGTGCTTGATCCTATACTAGCCCCAGACCTGCTTTGGTGGTGGTTGTCTCCACGTGCCCTTGCAGCAGAGTAGGGTTGGCAGATGGGGTGTGGTGAGCACAAATCCGAAAGACGAAGGAAAACAACAACCCCAAATAAGCATATTCACAGCTCTCAAGAACCCCTTGCTGGGGTTCACTGTTGGAGCAGCATCCAGCTGGATGCGTCCCCAGGAAGCCTGGCTGATGTTATCCTCCAACCACTTATTACCCCAAGCAGCATCCCCATCATTTCTCCTTGTCTCTCAAATCAAAGGAGCTATCAAACTTCCTACTGAGCTTCCTCTGCAGTAAGAGAGCCTGAGTCTGAGCAGGGACATGGGGAGGAGCGTGGAGACACGAATTCTCCTCTGAGCTGCCAGCTTCACCTTCCTCTTTATCCACCAGCAGAACCAAAACCATCTCAGAACCTAAGCCTTTAGCCCTACACCACACCAGTGCTCAGGCAGGGCCAGCACGAGGGGCAAATCTCCTCTCCATCCTTATATTCGCTGTGGCTGCTTCTCCACCTGAGAAATTGTGCATGTGGTTTGGTTTTGTTTTTGTTTGGTTTTTTTTTGCTTGAACTTTGTTTTGCAGTTAATTTACACTTTTTTTTTCCTTTGCTTTATTGCCATATTTCTGATTGCTTTTTTTTTCTTTCTGCTTCCTTTTCTTGGTTTGTTTTTTTTCTCGCCTTGCCATCTACAGCCAGGCTATGTAAGAGACTTGGTAAGTGACAGCAACAATAAAATTAAGCTAAATTTAAGCTAAAACTTAAAGTAGTTTAGAATCTCTTTAGTTTGGAGAGCAGCAATGAAAAAAAAAACACACTAACAAAACCCAACCTTCCCCCCCTCCCCTTTGGTGAAATTTGGGCCCTGTTTGGTTTTTATAATGGTCCCCAGTGATTTCTGCTGCGAAACTGGAAACCCTACACCAGAAATTTGCTCACATCCTGCGTCTTCAACTAACGGAGCCCAAGTGGCTCTTTGCCTCCAGACAGCACAGATCTATATTTGCTTTTATATGTCTGGAGATGGGAGGCAGAAGCAGCTCCTCGTTGATCAGCCATGGCCGCAGGCTTTGAGCAGCCATAGCTGAAAGAGAGTAGAAGTTGTTAAGCGTGCTGCCTCCCAAACGCCTCCCCAGTCACTACCCCTTCCTGTGACAAGCTGAGATGCCACTAACAAAGCCACTCCCCTAAAGCTGGTGTGTCTCACCACCCTCAGATCACGGCACGCATCCTGGAAGCCCACCAGAACGTCGCTCAGATGAGTCTGATCGAGGCCAAGATGAGGTTCATTCAGGCTTGGCAGTCGCTGCCCGAGTTCGGCATCACGCATTTCATTGCCAGGTTGGTGAGGTCACAACAGGGGCAGCTGCATGGGTAAATGTCCACCAGAGGTGAAATGTAGGACTCTGGGAGAGTGGCTGGAAAACTGCCTGGCAGAAAAGGACCTGGGGGTGCTGGTTGACAGCTGGCTGAAGGTGAGGCAGTGTGTGCCCAGCTGGCCAAGAAGGCCAACAGCATCCTGGCCTGGATCAACAATAGTGTGACCAGCATAGGTAGAGAAGTTATTGTTCCCCTGTACTGAGCACTGGTGAAACCACATCTCAAATACTGGGTTCAGTTTTGGGCCTTTCACTCCAAGAAGGACATTGCGGTGCTGGAGCAGGTCCAGGGAAGGGCAATGAATCTGGTGAAGGGTCTGGAGAACAGGTCTGGTGAGGAGCAGCTGAGGGAACTGGGATTGTTTAGTCCAGAGTGAAGGAGGCTGAGGAGAGACCTCATTGCTCTCTACAACTCCCTGAAAGGAGGTTGGAGCCAGGTGGGGTTGTTCTCTTCTGCCTAGTATCAAGTGATAGAACAAAAAGAAATGGTCTCAAGTTGCTCCAGGGGAGGTTGAGGATGGACATTAAGAAAAATTTCTTTCCTGTGAGAGTGGTCAGGCATTGGAACACACTGCCCAGGGAGATGGTGGAGTCATTATCCCTGGAGGTGTTCAAGAAGTGTGTGGACATGGCACTTTGGGATGTGGTTTAATAGCCATGGTGGTGCTGGGTTGGGCTCAATGATCTTAGAGATCTTTTCCAACCCAAACTGTTCTGTGATTCTCTGAACATGTGACACACCCTGAGCTGTGGACCTTGTGGTGACGCTGAAATGAGAAGCTGGAATTCCATCAGCATGCGAACTCCCCTGAACTGTGTTACCCAGGCTGCTGAGCCCCCCAGGGGCAGCCGTGTGCCGCGGGCGGGTGGTCACTAATCCCTCTCCGTGTCGCAGGTTCCACGGGGGCAAGAAGGAGGAGCTGATTGGCATCGCCTACAACCGGCTGATCCGCATGGACGCCAGCACTGGCGACGCCGTCAAAACCTGGAGGTTCAGCAACATGAAGCAGTGGAACGTCAACTGGGAGATTAAAATGGTGAGCTGGTGCCTTGCACCTCAGCTGCTTCCCCAGCCTGCCTCACCCGAGGCACACGCTGCTCTCATGCCTTATTAAGGTGACTTCCTATGCTGGCTTTTGAACAGTCAAGGTTTCCCTTCACCAGTTCCTAAAATGGGCCGAGGACAATGGGTGAGGTTCAACAAAGCCAGGTGCTGGGCCCTACCCTAGCATCACAACCCAGGAGCACTCCAGGCTTGGGGCAGAAACTGCCCAGTGAAAAAGGACCTGGGGGTGTTGGTTGGCGGCCGGCTGGAGATGAGCTAACAGTGTGCCCACATGGCCAAGAAGGCCACCAGCATCCTGGCCTGGATCAGCCATAGTATGGCCAGCAGGACCAGGGATGTGATTGACCCCCTGTACTCAGCACTGGTCAGGCCACACCTCACATGTTGGGTTCCGTTTTGGGACCCTTACTGCAAAGAGGACATTGAGGTAGTAGAGCGCGTCCAAAGAAGGGCAACAAAGCTGGTGAAAGGTCTAGAAACAGGTGTGGTGAGGAGCAGCTGAGGGAGCTTGGGGTGTTTAGCCTGGAGGGAGTCCTTCTGGCTCTCTACAACTCCCAAAAGGAGGTTGGAGTGAGGTGGGGGTTGGTCTCTTCTCCCAAGGAACAAGTGATAGAATGAGAGGAAATGGTCAAATTGTGCCAGGGAAGGTGTAAGTTGGACTTTAAGGAGCAATTTCTTCCTCGGAAGGCTCATCAAGCCCTGGGACAGGCTGGCCAGGGCAGTGGTGGAGTCCCCACCCCTGGAGGTATTTTTAAAAGCTGTGTAGATGTGATGTTGGTTTGGTGGTGATCTGGCAGTTCTGGGTTAATGGTTGGACTCTGTGGTCTTTAGGTCTCTTCCAGCCTAAACAATTCTATGATTGTAAAGCATGTCCCATCCTACTCTGCTAACATAATACAGCTTCTCCTCCCTCCTCAGAGATCTAAAGGTTTATTCCAACCAAAATGATTCTGAGTAGCTGGGGTTATTTAAAAAATATTTAAATCCAGCAGAGCTCACCCTAACTGTTGGTGGAGTTGAGTTAGACCTGAAAAAGCAGAAAAAAAGCCCTGAATGATTCTTTGTTGGAGCCATTTCCCCCTCTCTGAACACCCACTGAAAGGCAGTGAAATAAAACCGAGCATCAGAACCAATGCTCAGGCTGGACCCTAACCAGGAACATTGATGTGCTGGGCTCCCTCCACACAAAAATTCCTTTTCTTTCAGCTGAAAACTTTGATGTAAGGAACAAAAAGCAACAGCAGACCCTTCTCTGGGCTCCAAGATGGGCTTTCACCCAACTGTTCTGTTTGGATGCACAAACTTCTTGTGCTCCTTGTTGGCTGAACACCTCATTAAAATCGTCAGGGATCCATGGGGGATGTTCTCCTGTGGTTTGTGGCTCCAGAAGTGTTGCTGGAGAAATTATTCAGCTTCCCCTCTGCCTCAGAGGCTTTGTTCTGACCCAGTTGTATGCCCCAGTATCACAATTACTCAGCTTGAATACTCTGCTAGGAATCCCCCTCCCTCCTGGAGAGCTGTCAGTGATGAGGGGACAAAAAAAATAAGGGGCAGCAATAGATGGAGACTGCCTTCAGTCACTCCAAAATGAGCACCCCACCCCCCACAAAGCATTTCTGTGGCCAAACTTTAACTTACAAAACCAGAATCAGCTCAGGGAGATAAGTGGAAAGAAATCCCAGGTCTGTGCCTGGTTTCTGTTGCTCCTGAAGCAACAGAGATGTCACCACATGCTCAGCACCAGAGATGGAAACACACTCTGAATGACTTGGGAATAAAAGGTGTAATAAAAATAATAATAAAAAAAGGATAAATTTTAAAATTAAATCAAAGTAAAATAATAAAAAAGGTGTTTCTATATCTGCCTGAGAGGCTGTGAGGTCTCCTATGAAGAGATTCAAAACCCACCTGGAGAGGACATTGTGATGCTGGACAACGTGCTCTGGGTGCCTCTGCTTTGTCAGGGGGGGGTTAGACTAGAAGATCTTTAGAGGTCTTTTCCAACCCTCACCAGTCTGGGATTCTGTGACTTAGGCAAGGGTGGTGCTTGGGGATATGGTTTAGGGGTGAACCTTGTAGAGTAGGGTTAGCAAGTTGGACTTGGTGATCCTGAGGGTCTTTTCCAACCTGAATGTTTCTGTGATTCTGTGAAGGGAAAAGTCCTCTCAGTTAAGAGAAAAGAAAAATGAGGCAGAAAGGAAGAGGACGTGTCAGCGTGACACCCTTGGGAAGCCCCCAGTGAGGCTGACACACAGCACCCCCACATTTTGTCCCCGCAGGTGACAGTGGAGTTCGCCGACGACGTCCGTGTGTCCTTCATCTGCACGGAGGTGGATTGCAAAGTGGTTCACGAGTTCATCGGGGGCTACATCTTCCTGTCAACGCGAGCCAAAGACCAGAACGAGAGTCTGGACGAGGAGATGTTCTACAAACTGACCAGCGGCTGGGTGTGAGGCCCTGCTACTGCACCCCCCAGGAAACCCCACGGCCCTTGTAATATTTAACATTCAACAGCTGTCCTTCGAGATCTGCTGCTTAATAAAAGTAAGCTTGAAATGTATCTTTTCCCCCCCCCCCCCCCAATCAGGAAAAGTTGGGGTTTTTCCTTTTGCCTTACCTGCCCAGTTAATCTGTGTGCACTAATGAGCACTTCTCTTAACTTGCTGTAACAAAGAGACTCGTGTCTGGGCCAGGTGGACCACGCCAGTGGTCTTCAGATACCTGCATCCAAGGGGCAGATCAGGACGAGATTTTTGACTGACTGAAAGCAGCCAATTTTCTAAGAGAACTCTAAGCCATCTTCTAAAGCCATCCAGGGCTTGACCTATATGAAGTCTATTTATCATGTTTAACGCATGAGTGTTTGCTTTCCTTTGGTTTTTTTTTTTTTCATTGGGTTTATTCTGTACATTTGATCTGCTTTGAAGTCATCCCCCACCTGTAAGTAGAGCTTCCATCTCTCTCCTTCCACACTACACGCCCCAGGACTCCGCTTAGCAAGGTGCCTGGACGTGGCTTTGAAGACAGTTGTGTGTGGCCTCGAAGATGACCCTTCTGTTAGTCTGTTATAGCTTGGGTTTTATTTGTTAAAGGTGCCTTTTGATAATCATTTATATTGTCCTTTTATTTTTGTTTCATTTTGGGTTTATTTTAAATGTTTATTTTATTTTTACACCACGTTGTATTATTGACACTTCTTAGTATTTTTCACCAGCATAGCCACTTCTTCTGCCTACGATATGCAAAACTTTCTCATTACAATATGAAGTCAAAGGTCTATGAAGTATAATAGGGGTTTTGTTTTGTGTGTAACTAATGTAAAAAAAAAAAAATCAACAAAAACCAAAAAGAAAAAAAACAAACCCACAGATTTTATAAAATTGTACAGTTTTTTTAACTTCTCTCACAAGCCAGCTTAGATTTATCAGCATAAATCAGCATTAACTATAGGATGCCTGTAAGGAGTATGGGGAGTCACCAAAATACCCCTGCCCTGCAAAACCCCTCAGTTTCAACCCAGGAAATTTTTATCTCAGTTAAATAGGATTTCAGAGCTGTGCCACAAACCCCTCCACATCCTCTCCAGGGCCAGGACCTCCTCACTCCTTAAGCCAGCGCCACAGTACGGCAGACGAGGAGGGGAGCTCCTGCCCCACCTGATGCCGGGGAATAACCAGTGTTGCGTTCCTGTAGTCTGTGGTTACACAAAGACTATGTACAAATGCATTTTATTTTAAATAAAAGTCAAATCTTTTATTTAATACCCAGCTGCTTACTCCTGGTTTCTGTGGGTTTTACTCCTGGGTTTCGTGGTTCCGCTGCGCTGTGGCAGGACAGCTCTCCCGTGATGCAACCACCCTCTGCGTCCTGCTGCTGCCTCGTCCCAAGCTTGCCAAAGCAAAAGAATCAGAGAATGGTTTGGGCTGGAAGGGATCTTAAAGATCCTCTCTTTCCAACCCCCCTGCACTGAGCACCTGCCACTAGACCAGGTTGCTCAAGGCCTCATCCAACCTGGCCTTGAACACTTCCAGGGAAGGGGCATCCACAACCTCCCTGGGCAACCTGTTCCAGTGTCTCACCACCCTCACTGTAAAGAATTTCTTCCTAACATCCAGCCTAAATCTCCCCTCTTCCAGCTTCAATCCATTCCCCCTCATCCTATCACTACATGTAAAAAGTCCCTCCCCACTTCTACAGGCTGAAGAGCCCCAACACTCTCAGCCTGACTTCACAGCAGAGGGCCTCCAGCCCTCACATCAATGTTTTAGCCTCCTCTGGCCCCTCTCCAGCAGGTCCATGTCCTGCTCGTGGCTGGGTACTCACGTGGACCTCCAGGTCCATGGGCGACAGAGAGGAGCAAGAGACAGCATCACCTGCAGCATTTTCCCTGGGTGCAAGCTGAACTTGCTTCACTGAGAGGAAATGATTCACATCCCCACCACTGCTGCATTTCTGCAGAGATCTCCTTTGCCTCACATGCTTTGGGGCAGGCTGCACCTTTGCTCCATAAGTGTAAGGCGAAGAGGTGGCTCAGTGATGCCAAGTGGTTCCTCCCACTCCTTGGTCCCACGTCAAATGGGACTGCAGCCAGGGCAGAGGTGTGCTCAGGACCTGCTATGGAGCCTCCCAGCCCTGCCCCTTGCCCACAGGCTCGTTCTTTTGGGTGCTGGCAGCCCCTGGCTGCCCGGCAAGTCCGGGCGGTCCCAGGAGACAGGGGAACGGGCACGGTCCTGGCAGGCAGCACTAGGATTTGGCTGGGTGAAAGAGCAGGTGAGGCACTGCCATAAAAACCTGCCTGGCCTGGAACTGCGCTGAAGCCAGGCGTGTGATGGGCATGGCTTGCCAAAAAATATTCACCTCTATTTCACAGCCTGAGGGTATGCAGGGCAGGGAGCTGTAAGGTGGAAAGGAAAGGTGGGGCAAGAATCACAGAATGGTTTGGGTTGGAAGGGACCTCACAGATCATCTAGTTCCAACACCCCCTAGCACGGGCAGGGACACCTTCCACTATCCCAGGTTGCACAGGGCCCCATCCAACCTGGTCTTGAACACCTTCAAGGGAAGAGGCATTCATGATCTCCCTGGGCAACCTGTTCCAGTGTCTCATCACTCTCACCGTAAAGAATTTCTTCCTAATATCCAGAGAAGATCATAGAATGCATCAGGTTGGAAGGGACCCAAAAGGTCATCTCTTCCAACCCCTCCTGCAGTGAGCAGGAACATCTGCAACTGCATCAGGGTGTGCAGGGCCCCATCAAGTTTGACCTTGAATACCTCCAGGGATGGGGCTTCAAACACATCTCTGGGCAACTTGTTCTAGTGTTGCACCATTCTCATGGTGAAGGGAGGGACTTTTTACAAGGGCTTGCTGTGATAGGATGAGGGGGAATGGATTGAAGCTGGAGGAGGGGAGATTTAGACTGGAAGTTAGGAAGAAATTCTTTACAATGGGCATGGTAAGACACGGGAACAGGTTGCCCAGGGAGGTTGTGGATGCCCCCTCCCTGGAAGGGTTCAAGGCCAGGCTGGATGAGGCTTTGGGCAGCCTGGTCTAGTGAAAGGTGTCCCTGTCCATGGCAGGGTAGGGGGTTCTAACTAGACAGTCTTTAAGGTCCTTTCCAACCCAAACCATTCTATGAGTCTACAATTCATTGTAAAGATCCATCATCCATCCATCTACCCATCCATCCCTGGTCACCTCCACAGCACTCTGCTACACTGACTTGGGGCCCAGTTTTGCAGCTGGGGGAGGTGATGAGGCAGGAAATGCTAAGCAGAGAAGCCGAGGAGGTCGAGGAAGGGGCATGGGAAGGGAGAAGCTGTTTGTGACTGCAGATCTTCCCTGCATGGCCCCCCTCAAGCATGGGAGTTGGGAGAAGCTGGGTGGGAAATTACAGGAGGCTGAGAAGCAGCACAGGAGTCACAGGGTGGTTTGAGAGGCTCTGAAGGAGACTGGTGGAGTTTCTGGGATGTTTTTCCTTTTTCCTTGGATGAAAAGATCCAAATGGGAAATGAGCTGTTGGAATGGAGGGGGCAGAGGAATGAAATATCTGTGGTTTACCTAAAGTCTGGAGAAACACCAGATCAAACAGAGCACAAAGGCAAGCTCGGGGCAGGCCAGCATGGGTGGGAACAGTCACACACCGAGTATGGACACCAAGCATGAGGTGGAAGCACAAGCAGCATGTTGGCTTGGTGAGGGGAGGTGGTAGAGCTGGAGCCCACAGGAGGGGATGGATTGTCCACCCCAGGGACAGGCAACATGAGGACAAGGAGGACCATAGCTATCTGCTCTGCTGATTCTCCTGTACTCACCAGACATTGCTCCCATGGGCCTCTGCAGCACCAGCACTGAGTGGAGATGTGGAGCATTATTCTGCTGATGCAGTGAAATATGGCTGTGGTTGACCCTTCTGGGTAACAAAAGACAAGTACACCAAATTAAAAAGTCTCTAGAGAAGGAGACCTCTCTGGGCAGCCTGCTCCAGGGCTCCAGCACCCTCACAGCAAAGAAGTTTCTCCTTACGTTGAGATGGAACTGCCTGTGTTCCAGTTTGCATCCATTGCCCCTTGTCCCAATACAGGACACCACTGAAAAGAAACTGGCCCCTTCTTCTTGACACTCACCCTTCAGGTATCTATGTACATTGATAAGATCTATTCTCAGTCTTCTCTTTTCAGGAAGGACATTATGGGGATGGTAGTTCAGAGCCAACAAACTCTTAAGCCCCAGTTTAATGCAAGCAGCTGATAGAGATGCCTGAAGATGGGATTTCTCTAGCCCTAAAACAGCAAGGAGGACCAGGGGGATGGATGCCCTTTCTCTGCTGACCCTGCTGCACGACCTTGAAAAGGAGGAGAAAGGAAAAAATAAATCACTCCAGTGAAAGGTCTTGATGCAAACCGGCTGCTGGGGTGAGAAACCAGTTTGCTGGAGGCAGGGAGAGGGTTTGCATGTCGGAGCAAGAGCTGGGCTGGGGGTGGGCTGGGATCCCTGCAGCTTTTTAAGCCCCCAGTAACTCAATACCCTGCAGATGGGCAAGTCACAGAGAGGTCCTAAAGCAGGAACAGAGTTTTGTACTGGTGGGAGACCTGCAGACCCACAGGGAATTTATAAACAACAACAACAACAAAAAAAACCCTAGGAAGTATCTCTGAAAGAGGGCTGCAGAAAGGAGCAGAGTGAGAGCTGCCCAGCCTGGGTATGAACGCAAGTCGATGGAAAGAGATCTGGGGAAGCTGTTTGGGAAGGGATTCCTGGGTGGTCCAGCTCTCTGGGATCAGCTGAGTGCAAAGGCATCTCCTAAATTACAAAACACCAGAATTCCAGACTGGTGGAGGTTGGAAGGGACCTCTGGAGATATCTAGTCCAACCCCCCTGCTAAAGTAGGGTCACCCACAGCAGATTACCCAGGATCACAATGTCCAGGTGGGTTTGGAATCTCTCCAGAGAAGGAGACTCCACAGCCTCTCTGGGCAGCCTGCTCCAGGACTCTACCACCCTCAAAGGAATGCACCCCAGGAGACCATTGGCCTGCTTGGCTGACTGAGCACATTGCTGGCTCATGGTGAACTTGTTTTCCACCAGCACTCCCAGGTCCTTCTCCAGAGAGCTGCTTTCCAGCAGGTCACCCCTCACCCATGCTGGTGCAGGGGTTATTCCTCCCCAGGTGCTTGCCTACACTTGTTATTGTTGAACTTCATGAGGTTCCCCTCCAACCAAATTTCCAGACTGTCCAGGTGTCACTGAATGACAGCACAGCCTGATGGGGGGTCAACCACTCCTCCGGGTTTGGTATCATCAGCAAACTGGACCTGGATCCACTCTGTCCCTTTATCCAGGTGCTCAGACTACGGTGGGGATGTGAGCACCGTCCCCTTCCTCTTCCAACCCTTCCTAGCTTCTCATTTGGTCATGCACTGCAGGGCCAGAAGCCTGGTAAACCCATCAGGGATGGGATCAGCAGCATCTTCCACCCTGCCCTGCCCTGCTTGCTGCATAAGCCTGTGGAGAGGGCCTCTAGGCAACCAGGGCCACCAGGGATTCACCCAGCACTGACCAAGGATGCAGGAAACCCAGACCAGGCGTCGCCACCGCCAGCCAGAGACAAAACCACACACGGATGTGAGCTGCCTGCTTCAGTCTGCCTGCTGAGAACCCCCCTCTCCCTGGGTGTTGTAACCCTTGTCTTCAGTGCAGGAAAGGATGGTGATGAGCCAAAGCCCTCAGTGATGGCACCAATTTGGATATGAGAAGCGGTTTCATCAGCCTAATTAAATTCTGACTGAGTCATGACCACGCTCATGCAGCTCAAAACCTTTCTGGAAACCAGTGGGGGTTTGATTTGTTGGCTTTAAGTACCATAAAAGCACTGGAAGCTTTTACTTGTGGCACCAAGGCACTGAAGAGATAAAAGATCTATAAATATCTCCTGGATGTTATGGATTAAAAAGCAAGAAGTGCCTCTTTTCCCATAAGCTCCAGAGCAGTGTGCTCTGGGCAACCCATCCTCACGCCTGCTCCCGTTCCAACTGGCACCCCAGCCCCTCCTTTGAAATCTCACAACCAGAGTGTTGTTTTGGTTGGGAAAGTCCTCTAAGATCATTCAGTGTAACCATCAACCTAACACCACCATGACCACTAAACCATGTCCCAGAGTGCCATGTGCACACACTTCTTGAACACCTCCAGGGATGGTGACTCCACCACCTCCCTGGGCAGCCTGTTCCAATGCCTGACCACTCTTGCAGGAAAGAAGTTGTTCCTAATGTCCAACCTAAACCTCCCCTGGCACAATTTCAGGCCACTTCCTCCCATTCTATCACCTGATGCTAGGGAGGAGACCAACCCCCACCTGGCTCTCTAGAACGCCCTGAAAGGAGTTCCCTCAACTGCTCCTCACCAGACCTGTTCTCCAGACCCTTCACCAGCTTCACTGGACATGCTCCAGCATCTCAATGTCCTTCTTGGAGTGAGAACACCAACACTGACCCCAGTATTTGAGATGTGACCTCACCAGTGCAGAGCCTTCCTGCCCTCCAGCAGATCAACACTCCTCCAGCAGATCAACACTCTAACCCAACTTAGTGTCATCTGCAAACTTACAGAGGGTGCCCTTGACCCCCTCATCCAGATCATTGATAAAGATATTAAAGGGAACTTGCCCCAGCCCTGGGGAGCACTGCTGGTGACTGTCTGCCAACTGGAGTTAACTCCAAATCTCCTGCATCTCTCCAGCTGTTCCACATATTTCAAGCTTCAGCCTTCCCTACCCTCCCCCCCAGCCGGCTCCTTGGGTTTCTCCGAAGCTTCCTGTCTGTTTTTTATAACTGCAGAACACAAATGGGGACTTTTCCCAGGGTGTTATTGAGGCCACAGGTCAGGGATGCAAATCTGGACCTTCCCCTTGCTGGGAGCTGGGAACAGCTGTGATGGGGGATGGAGGAGGGGAGGAGATGGGAAACACCAGTTTAAGAAGAAATAAAATCCCAACATACCAAATTCACCCCCAAAAAGCTGATGGGGAGCTTACATTGTTTTGATCATTCATAGAATCATAGAATCATGGAATGGTTTGGGTTGGAAGGGACCTTAAAGATCATCTAGTTCCAACTCCCCTGTTGTGGGCAGGGACACCTTCCACTAGACCAGGTTGGTCTGATCCATGTAAAAGGCTGCATGCAGCATTTCACTTTCCAATAGAATCCCAGCATGATGGAAGTTGGAAGAGACCTCTGGAGATCTTCTAGTCCAACCCCCCCTGATAAAGCAGGGCCACCCACAGCAGGTTGCCTAGGATCATCTCTAGGAAGGTCTGGAATCTCTGGAGTGGAGACTCCACTACCTCTCTGAGCAGCCTGCTCCAGGGCTCCAGCATCCTCACACCATTTGAGTTTCTCCTCCTGCTCAGACAGAACCTCCTGGGTTCCAGTTTGTGCTCACTGCCCCTTGTCCTGGCACTGGGCACCACTGAAAAGAGTGTGGTCTCATCCTCTTGCTGAGCATTGATCAGATCCCCTCTCAGGCTGCTCTTCTCCAGGCTCAACAGCCCCAGGTCTCAGCCTTTCCTCCTCACAGAGATGCTCCAGGCCCTTCAGCATCTTTATAGCCTCTGCTGGACTCTCTCCAGTTGTTCCCTGTCTCTCCAACTGAGGAGCCAAGAACTGGACCTAGTTCTCCAGATGTGGCTTCCCTAGGGCAGAACAGATGGGGAGGAGAACCTCCCTTGACCTGCTGGTGACACTTTCAGGGTAGGGGTGAGATTCTTTTTTTAGCTCAACACAGGACCATCAGAAATATTTCCCTGGAGCCCAAGTGACTCAGAAGGGCCAAGCCCATATGTCACAGTGGCTCAGGAATGCAAGAACCTGTCAGACACAGAAATCATCTGGAAAGCTCTCCCTTTGATCCATGGTTAAGTCAAAGACCTGGACATGGAGCTCCCCTGCGCTGCTGCCTCCCAGCGAAGCCGGTGGGAAGGCTCTGGCTGGAGGGCTCCCACTCCTCCCCTGAGAAAGCAGCAGTTTGAGCAAACACAGCACTTGGGGTTTTTTGTTGGCTTTTGGTCAGCAGCTGGTCAGCCCCTAATGAGCAAGCTGGGCTTTGATTTCCTGCCTGGAGAGGGGGCGTAAAAGAAACAGCAGAGGAACTGGGATAAGAAATTTGACTCACACCAGCTCCCCTGGGTGGGAATGGCTCCTCCTCAGTCCTTGCCCAGAACACATCCCAGAAGGAGGCATTGGATCGGCTCAGGGGCAAGCAGGAGGGGCCACAGGGGGATTGCAGTGGGCGAGTGAAGCCCATGGGCCCAGCCTGTGTCCCCATTCTGCCCTCCAAACTGGGCATGCACCAGTCTGGGCTTGCAGGATGGGACAACAGCAGTTCTGTATTCACAGAATCATGGAATGGTTTGGATTGGAGGGCACCTTCAAAAGCCACCTAGTCCAACCCCCCTGCAGACAGCAGGCACTTCTGCAAATACAGCAAGTTGCTCAGAGCCCCAAACAAGCTGGTCTGGAATGGTTCCAGGGATGGGACATCTAAAACCTCTCTGGGCAACCTGGGCCAGTGTTACACCACCTTCAGCATCAAAAATGTCTTCCTTTTATCCCTGGAGCCCTGTCTTCTCTAGGTGGTACAACCCCAGCTCTCTCAGTCTGTCCTCACAGCAGAGGGATTCCAGTCCCCTGACCATTTTTACAGCCTCCTCTGTCCCCACTCCAACAGGTCCATGCCTTTCTTGGAAGGAAAGAAAAAGAAACAGCAAGTGGAACCAAGAGGTAAAGTGGGGGTAGGGCAAGAGGATGGGACCAGACTCTTTTCAGTGGTGCCCTGTGACAGAACAAGGGGCAACAGGCACAAACCAGAACCCAGGAGGCTCCATCTGAACAGGAGGAGAAAATTCTTTGCTGTGAGGGCTCTGGAGCCCTGGAGCAGGCTGCCCAGAGAGGTTATGGAGTCTCCTTCTCCGGGGAGATTCCAGACCTGCCTGGACATTGTGATCCTGGGCAAGCTGCTGTGAGTGACCCTGCTTTTGCATGGGGTTGGACTGGATAATCTCCAGAGGTCTCTTCCACCCCCCACCAGTCTGTGATTCTGTCATTTTTATGCTGAGAACTCCAGAACCAGACACAGTACTCCTCTTGTGCAATTCCTGAATCCCAGGGCAGAGCTGAGATGTCAGCTCTCCCTCACTGGCACATCCCCTGCAGAACAAGCCTGGTGAAGTCCTTCTCACACCTCTCACCACCCTGTTTCTGACTGGCTCTGCCACTTGCTTGCCTGGAGCAGAAAGTTGAGGGACAAGCCCAGCAATGGGGAGCCTGCAACCAGCTCCTGACACCTACATTTGCCCCCAGCCACCTCCCCGCAGGGCTCCTCTCCCTTCATGTTCCTGTTAGGGCTTTGGCACTTAAAATGTTGAGAACATCAAATGAAATCCACAGCACCACATCCCAGCAAGCCCCAGCCATGCTCCCCACATCCAGCTCAGGAGCAGGAAGGGTTATCTCAGCAGCCCAACTGTCCTACCTGTGCCCATTCAGTCCTCCTTAGTATGAGGGTGGTGGAATACTGGAACAGGTTGTCCTGGGAGGTGGTGGACGTCCCTGGAGACATTCAAGGTCAGGCTTGACGTGAGGCTCTGAGGAACCTGATCTAGTTGGAGATGTCCCTGCTTACTGCAGGGCACGTTGGACTAGATGACCTCTAGAGGTCTCTTCCAACCCAAGGCATTCTGTGATTCTGTGGCTTCCTGGCTGCATTTGGAGGTGGTGCTCCTTCCCACAGGTGTGGTGTGTATTGCCCATCACAGGAGGCAGGGACAGCCACACCTCACCTGGGACCAGTTTCCCCAATGGCTCTCTCAGCAGCTTTAGGCAGGAGAGCAAAGAAAGAGCTGCTCTTGGCTATCAGTGACCTTGAGGAAAGAGTTTTAGACTATTTGCTTTTGTCCTGATGAGGTGATAAGGGTGAGGAGGGCTCTCAGGAATGGCAAAGTTGGAAAGACACAGCCCAGAAAGTCTTGGAAAGGCTCTAGGTGTAACACTGAGAGCCTGGGGTATGCACAGGCTCAAGCAAAGCAACAGGTCTGAGACCAAACATCCCAAACATGGTATGTCCCTTCCTAGAGCTTGGGTCCTGCTAAACAGGCCAGCTCATCCCCTCTGCCTGGCTCCCCCCACAATGCCAAACACCACAAGATGTCCCCACAAAGCAAACACAGTAAAAAAAAAAAAACCTTCACCCAGCCCAGATCCCCATGTATCCTCATCCCTACTTATCCAGCTGCCCCATGGCCACCTCCAGCTCTGCTCCACACTGCCCTGTCCTGGGTAGCCATCTGGAGGGACCACATCTGCTTCACATCATGCCACAGCTGAAAATCACGTCAGGCACTTCAAAGGACAAAGCCTTACCCTCGATGGTTTATCTCATGAAGGCTTTTGGGTTTTTCCCCTTCCCATAAACAGGAGAAGCTGATGGGAACGTGTCTAAGACCAGCAGGGAGATGATGGGACAGGAGGGAGAGGGGGGGTTACATCTTTAAAAGCAATGAAGATCCTGGGAGGGACCCTGAGAGTGAAGAATGTTGCTGGTGGGTGAACAAGCTGAGCACCAGGGAGAGCACTGGGTGAGCACTTGTAACATTCTTCCTTTATGCAGTGGCAAAAAAAATAAATAAAAAAGAAGGAAAAAAAAAGAGAGAGAGAGAAGAAGCCACTTTCAAGGACCTAAAAGCTGACCCTCCTGGCCCTGCAGCAATGCAGTGTGGTGAAAGGAATGGGCACAAACTTGAACATAAGCAGTTCCATCTAAACATCAGGAGGAACTTCTTTAATTTAAGGGTGATGGAGCACTGGAAGGTGGTGGAGTCTCCATCTCTGGAGACATTCAAAACCCACCTGGATGTATTCCTGTGTGACCTTCTGTAGGTGAACCTGCTTTAGCAGTGATCTCTCGAGGTCCCTTCCAACCCCTACAATTCTGTGATTCTGTGAAGATGAATAGCCTCAAGGGTAGACCTGCTCTTGGGCACAGCAGAATCTGGCTCAAGTTGCTCCCTAAGCACTCACAGTTCTTGGGCACAACAGAATCTGGCTCAAATTGCTCCCTAGGCACTCACAGACCTTGGGCACAGCAGAATCTGGCTCAAATTGCTCCCTAAGCATTCCCAGCCAAACCCTGTGCTATCCCAGATGTCCATGCAACCTGGGAATGAGCACATCTGGAAGCAAGGTTGCCCTTCAAGCCCTCTGCAACCAAGTCAATCCCCACCCCTTAACGACGTTGTTAATCGATCCAGAGTTCAAAAATAGCCCTGCAGGATTTCCTGCCTTCCCTCCCTCCCCCCCCAACTGCACCACCAGGTAAGAGGGGGATAAAGCAGAATGAAGGGAAGATGCTCCCCAAAGCCCACACTACACCCCTGTGTTATCCCTCTCATTGCATTCGGAATGGCCTTCCCCCTTCCCCTGCTCACATCACCCCAAGCACAGCTCAGCCTTCCCATCCCACACATGCAGCAAGCAAACCCTCCAGGACACCCTGGGCTTCATTAAATTCCTGGGAATTATCTGAGTAATGAAGATGCCAACAGAGTGGAAGGGACCTCATCATCTGCAGGTCCAGACACGGAAGGAGCTGAAATCTGATGTGTAATAACTCCACCTAGAGGGAAAAGGGACAGCTGGGTGAGGTGAACCAGGGACAGCCATGGCATGGCTGAGCAGATTCCCTGTCACCAGCTGGCTGGGGCCAAGGAGAGATCACAGCCCTCTACAAGGATGGTGCAGCCAGATGAGGGTTGGTCTCTTCTCCCTAGTAACAAGTGCCAGGACAAGAGGAAATGACCTCAAGCTGTACCAGGGGAGGTTCAGGGTCATGGAGTATTTGCCACCCTCCTGGTGAGGCCATACCTTGAGTACTGTGGTCAATTTTGAGCTTTCTTACTACAAAAACAAAAAAACAAACAAACAAACAAAAAATATTCTGAGGTGCTGGAGCAGGTCCAGAGAAGGGTAACAAAGCTGGTGAAGGGTCTGGAGAACAGGTCTGGTGAGGAGCAGCTGAGGGAACTGGGGTTCTTCAGCCTGGAGAAAAGGAAGATGTGGGAAAACCTTCTGGTTCTCTACAACTCCCCAAAAGGAGGTTGGAGCCAGGTGGCAGTTGGTCTCTTCTCCCTGGTAACAAGTAACAGGGCAAGAAGAAATGGCCTCAAGTTGAAGCAGGAAGGTTTAGGTTGGATATGAGAAGAAACTTCTCCACTGAAAGGGTTCTCAAACACTGGAACAGGCTGCCCACAGTGGGGGCTGAATCCCCATCCCTGGAGGTGTTTCAAAGACACAGAGATGTGGCCCTGAGGGACATGGTTTGGCACCAGGCTTGGTGGAGTTAAAGAATGGTTGGACTCAGTGACCTCAAAGGTCTTTTCCAATCAAAATGGTTCTATGATCGTGGCCTGGACACAGAGGTGGCCCTGCTGCAGGTGGCTCCATGACACTAGAGCAGTGGCAAAATGCTCCACCCCACAGGCTTGTATCAGCCACCACAGGACTCCTGCCACACCATGCTGGCTCTGGGCACAGCAATCAGCCACCACTGTTTTTTCTTCTCTGTAACCTTGGAATATGGAGACCAAAGGAACATCAGCCTGGGGTTCTGTTTAACAACCACCTCTTATCACTGCTCACAGTGCAGCCCAGGCAGAAGATAAGGCATTCCCACCAGGATGGATAAACAGAGATCAAGCCTGCCAAGCAGCTCACAGGGCAACGTTGTCCTTTGTGTTCTCAGCTGCCCAAATTCAGGCTGTGCTTCCTCACAGGCTACACGTCCTGCTCCACAGCGTGGTGCAGGGTCCAGCATGGCCTGGCAGAGCCTCTCAGCTGGTTGTTAACCACTTACTTCCAAACTGCTGCACACTTTGTCCCATCAGCCTGCTGCTGAGGGACATGCCAAGGTTTTTCTGCCTTCAGCTGGGGTGGTCACAGAGCTGCCGTGCTGGGCCTCACGTACAGTCAGGGTGTGAGAGCTTCCTCCTGCCCACAGCTCCTCTCCAAAGCCCTTCCCACTGCTGAGCTTGGCCTTCAGTTTTCAGATGACCTCATTGTGCAGGATGGACACTCACCCGTGCCCAAACTCTGGCTGCTCCGTGGCTGCAGAGAGGTCAGTTTTGTCCCTGAAACATCTCCCCCAGCATCCATGGAAGAGGAGGATAAGAGACCAGGACTGTATTCCCTTTGAGGAAGCTTAATTCCTGAATTTAATTCAGAAATACACCCTTTGGGAAATGCAGGAAGGTCCTTCAGAACCAGCTCACTGATGGGAAGTCAGGTGAGACAGTGTGTGTGCAGAGATAGTCACTAGACAGGTGCCATCTTGATGCCACCAGCTTGAGTTTGGTGGGAGGGTAAAAGGTAAAAGCTGTGATTTACTCCCTAACCCATCCAGAGAAAATGACTTCTTGAGTCCACAGCATGCTCATTCTGCAGGGGAAGGCTGGGGACATCCATCACCTGGAGTGCTCTGCCTGTGGCTGATGAGAAAATGTCATTTCACCTGCAGGGACCATCCATTTATGGACTTACTAAAGATCCAGCACCCTCATACCTGCTGTGTGCAGGCTCAGGGGGCTTGGGGATCAAAAGGAAGTGGGCTGCATTTCCCACTTCTCAGCTCAAGGCCAGGTTTGTCCTCAATCTACTCCAGGTTCAATTTTTTTGGGGGCAAGCTGCTGCTATTTTACGTCTCCTGAAATGGCCACATCCAGCTTCTTGCATGATTTTAAGCCTCAAGTTGGACTCACAGCTGAGATATTGGAGCACTAATAAGGTGTGATGCTGTTGGCCTCAGGTGGGGATTTTCTTTACAAAACTTAGTGTTTCTGGGCCACGGGGAAGACAGATGATAAAACCTGAAGATGCTCAACATGCATTTCTTCCAGCCTCTATAGATGGTGGGCTGAGGCAGCCTCTGCTTCCCCCTGAAAGTTGGGGCAGGGGCATTTGACACACCAAGCAGTTCCAGACACTTCCCCTGCAGTTAAATTACTTTTGGCTTCTAAGCTAAAGATGGGAATAATTATTTCCAGTGAAGCAGACACTTCTCCTCTAAGAACTGCACCAATGCTATCAAAACCCCCAAAGAAATGCCATTTCCCAGGTCCCAGGTGGCCAGCTGGATGGTGGCAAAGCTTTGCTGGAGACTACCAGGCTTCCCCTGTGATTTTATCATGTTCAAGGTTCTTGTCATGCATCTGTGGACAACATCTGGGGAGGCATGGCAGCATCTTCTCTTTGTCAGACAGATGAGAGTTAGACTCATAGAATCATTCCAGTTAACAGAGACCTTTAAGATCACCAAGACCAACAGTTAACCAGCACTGCCAGATCACCACTAAACCGTGTCCCTCAGCATCACATCTACACAACTCTTAAATCCCTCCAGGAATGGTGATTCCACCACTACCCTGAGCAGCCCTGTCCAGGGCTTGACAGCCCTTTTGGGGAAGAAATTGTTCCTAATGCCCAACCTAAACCTCCCTTGGTGCAACTTGAGGCTGTTTCCTCTTGTCCTGTCACTTGTTTCTAGAGAGCTGTAGAGATAGGTCTCCCCTCCTTTTCTCCAGGCTAAACAACCCCAGCTCCCTCAGCTGCTCCTCACAAACCTGTTCTCCAGACCCTTCATCACCTTCATTATCCTTCTCTGGACCCACTCCAGCACCTCAGTGTCCTTCTTGGAGTGAGGAGTTAAGCAGGTGCTGTGTCCTCTGTGAAACCCAGCTGCCTGGAGCTCATTCATGGAGACATTTCCACCACTCAGGATTTATCAGTGCCTGGATACAGCCTAATCTATAAGAAGTTAAAAAAGAGCCAGAGGTTGGTCCCTGGGTACACCAAGCCCTGAGCATCTGTTTCCAAAACAGAAGATAAACAGTTTTATTGTGGTGAGGGTTTGTTCGTTCTTCCTGCCTTGTGTCATAGGGCCAAAGGAAAGGAGAAGCCTTTTTCTTTCCTCATAAAGCAGGGTGTGTTTCAGGCTCAGGCAGCTACATCAAGCGTGTGGCTCCTTTCCCATCTTCCTGACTGTCCTTTGCTCATGAATTTGCAGTTTCCCTGCCTTGTGACAGCCTTGTTCCAGCGCTGGCAAGCACGGAGCAACCAGAGGATATCACTTTCCTGGGATGTTTTTTTCCCTCTGCAATAAAATCTGCTGCAGGGGAACCAGCAGAGAGGAGATGAACGTTATCTGTGACACAAATGGAAATGTCTTAGTTCAACTTTCCCCTTGCTTTTCAGCAACCAAATCCTGGCCTTGGAGCTACCAGGGAGGTTTAGTTGCTGGCTGCTGTGAATCCTCACTGGCCCTAATTGCTTGACCTTTAAAAAGCCACCGGGTGGGACTCCAGGAGATGTGAGAGCTCAGCAGCAGCCATGTGCCTTTTGCCAAGCTCTTGGTAGAAAGTGAAGCCTGTTTCGTGTGTGGACTCTCAGGAGCACCAGACCTGTTTTTCCAAACCTTTCACCATCTTCATTGCCTTCTTTGGACTGACTCCACAATGTCCTCTTTGGAGTGAGGGACCCAAAACCGAACCCAGTATTTGAGGTGCAGCCTGGTTTAGACACCTGCTGCTACAAAATCCACATGCAGAAAGGTTTCTGTCCTCAAGCCAAGCTGAAGCCAGCACTTGAGCTGGTAAATAGGACAGGACTTGTCTCCAGGACAAACAAAACTGGTCCTGCTGGGGCAGGGTGAGGGGTTTAACCCAAACTAAAGGGTTTTTACCTCATTCTGTAAAGTTATGCTGCAGCACAGTGTGAGCTCTGCAGGTCAGAAGCTGAGATGCACACTCAGAGAATAGCACTGCTCAGTTGGGTCAGGATGTGCTAACACAGCTGACTGCTGGAAACCCGGAGGATGTGTCTGGATAAAGCTCATCCAAAACCCAGGGTATTCCCAGTGCAGACCCAAGACCTCTGTGGCAAGCCTCACTAGGGAGAGCTGGGCTGACCCCATGTGGTCGTGACCTTGTTATGGCATGATCTGGCTTTTGAAAAGCCTTCACTTTTCACAGGGATTTCACAGTAAAACATGGAATCTATCTCACATACACAAAATCTTTCCATCAAGGAAAAGGCACTGCAGAGCTAATTAAGCTAAACCCTTGCCTGACATCTTCCACTCAGGGGAAACATGTTTGCACTCCCAGTTTCTCTATTTAACCAACCAAAGCAGCACTTCCCAGTTTCTTTTCATGCAAGATCTGATGTTAATTTTTCAAGGGTGGGACCTTCCCTTCTCTTTTACTCCCTCAAAACAAAGGGAATAGAGATGGGACACAGTGGGGAAAACTCACAACCTGTTTGTACTCTTCCCTTACCATCAAAGGTTAATGGTCACAGTGGTTTGCCCACAGACCCCAGCCCTGGCTCTGCTGGATGAGCTTGAGGAGAGCATCTCCCCCAGATTTTGGGTGTGCCTGAGCCCAGGGAGGTTGGTGTGTGTCATCTGGTCACTCTGGGCCTGAAGAAGTGAAAACTAAGTAATGTTGATAGTTTCCATGGTAACAGAGAGTGATTCATTCAGGGGGAAGAAACATGGAAAATGACAATCATGTCTCAGAAGCATGTTGTAGAATGATCTTCTTCAGCAGGGCTCCAGCTCCACACATGCCTTGACCTCAGCTATTTATAAATCAGTCTCTCAAGTGATCTCCAAGTTGTTGCTTTCTTTATTGAAAAGGAAGAAAAACCCCTGCTCATGTCTCCTGTCAGTCATGGAGGATGAACAAGGCCCATCTCAGCAAAGAACCACACAGTGGTTTGGGTTAGAAGGGATCTTGATGATCATCTGGTTCCAAGCCCCTCTACCACACATAGGGACACCTTCTACTAGATCAAGGGCTCAAAGCCCTTGTCCAAGGGGAATGAAGGAGGTTCCACACACAATCTCCCAAAGATTAAAATTATCAAAGTGAGGGATGTTTCCATGATGAAAGCTGCTGCCACCTAAAATTCCTCAGGTGAAAGGAGAATCTCTGTGTAGCCCTTTCACCTGAGCCATCCCTCCAGAGATACCCGTGAGCCTCTCCTGAGCTATAGCCAGCTCTGGATTAAAGCGAGCAGCCCTCCAGAGCTTCCCAGAGTAATTCCAGAGGCCTAGTCCCAGTAAAAACACAGGGAAACATTTCTAGAGCAGCCAGCAACCACACCCTGCGAGCTGCCCAGTGATCTGCTGCTTCTGCAAAGTGTCAGACAGATCTTCACTGACCTCACGTGGTCTAGGCTTCAGTTTTACCTCTCCAACAGAAGAAAACCCTGAAACTAATCAGAATCTTTAGAATCACAGAATAATTTTGTTGGGAAAAATATCTTTAAGATCATCAAGTTCAACCACTAACCCAGCACTGCCAAGTCCACCACTAAACCATGTTACTCAGCACATCCACATGGCTTTTAAAGCCTTCCGGGGATGGTGACTCCACCACTGCCCTGAGCAGCCCTGTTCAGGACTTGACAGTCCTTTTGGGGAAGAAATTGTTCCTAATGTCCAACCTAAGCCTCCCCTGATGCAACTTGATGCCATTTCCTCTTGTCCTATCGTTTATTACTTGGGAGAAGAGACCAAACCTCACCTGGCTCCAACCCCCTTTCAGAGAGTTGTAGAGAGTCAGGTCTCCCTTTGGCCTCCTTTTCTCCAGGCTAAACAACCCCAGTTCCCCCAGCCACTCCTCACCAGACCTGTCCTCCAGACCCTTCCCCAGCTTTGTTGCCATTCTCTGTACACGTTCCAGCACCCCAATGTCCTTCTTGGAGCGAGGAGCCCAAAACTGAACCCAGTACTCAAGGTGCAAACAACATCCCCACATCCCGCTGCAGGAGAAATCACTCCCTGAGCTGAGGGACACTGCCCGACCCTTGACACCCGCCTCACTCCTGGGGATAGGTCGGGAGGCGTCAGGAGGAGCAGCGGGAGCATCGAGGGCGGACAGCAACACCAACCACTGGCCACCATTCATCATCTTGTCCCGGCTCCCGGGCGCTACGTCACCTGGGGCGGGGCCTTCCTGGAGGCCGGGGCGTGGTCATACTGAGTATAATCCAATCGGCGCTCGGGGGCGCGGCTGTCCCGGAAGGTCACAGGGCCGGGGCGGGGGCGGAAGGCGGTGATTGGCTGCGCGTTGTATGTGCGTAGGGCGTCGGGTCTCGCCCCCCTGCCACGTCCGTGCGGCGCCTGCGGCGGAGCCGGGTGCAGGCGGGAGCGAGCGCCGCGGCCTCGTGTGCGGGTGAGTACTGGCGGCGGGGCTGCGGGGAGCGGGGCTGCGGAGAGTTCTCCTGAGGGGGCTGTGAGGGGAGTGGGGCTGCGGGAAGCCCTCCTGAGAAGCCTGCTAGGAGAGCGAGGCTGCGAGGTGTCTTCCTGAGGGGGCTGCAAGAGGAGCGGAGGAGAGCTGTGGGGACCTCAACGAAGGGGTATGTGTGAGGTGAGAGGCTGGGGTGGGCGCCCCCACGAGCGGCTGGGTGTGAGGTGATGAGATCTGGGGACTCTAAGAGGCTGAGCCTTTGGTGAGGGAGTGTGGGGGCGCTCCGAGGAGGGTGTGAGGTGAGGGGACCCTGCTGCGGGACTTTGTGTGGGGGTGAGGGGACCCTCTTCGGGCGTTCCATGTGGGATCTCACTCCTGAGGGGCTGCTTCGGCTGAGGGGAGCTGTGAGGACTCCCTGAGGAGGCACACGTGGGGCTGTGTGGATCCCCCCCGTCCCGAGGAGTGGTGGTTCAGGTGGGCACCCTGCCGCGGGGCTGTCATCCCTCTGTCAGCTGGTCTCCCAGCGCTGGGGAGCTGGCAGAGGTCCGGCCGAGCAGCCGCTGGCTCCCAGGATGGGGACGCGGGGGGGAGGGTCTCACTTCATGGGCACCCTTGGCATACCTGGCCACCTTCCTGGAACAGTGCAGAGGAAGGTAGGATGGGTGAGTGGGGCTGAGTGTGTCCTGTGGGCGCTGGCATGACCCCATCCTTGCCCTGTCACGAGTGGGAAGCCTGGGAAGCTCCAGGAGTGACTGCAGGTGTGTACCAGGGCCAGCTCCCGGGCTTGGGGAAAGCTCAGCAAGCTTGGAGGGGAAATGGGCCACTCATCAAACCAGGCCAGAGCTCATCATCTTCCTCATACGTTCATCCTTGATTTGTGGAGTGTTTTTTTTAGAGAGCAAGTCATATTCCTAATTCCAGGAAATGCATGAAACTTCTTCCTGCTCCAGCTGTGACAGATGCAGTTTGAGAAATAACTCTTAGTTTGTCAATTAACTGCTTGAAGTGCATCAACAATTTTATTTCCTTTGTGTGCTTTTCTACCACTGTGTGTGGTGTTCTATAACCCTGAGCTGAAATTAATTAGGTTTAGTCTGCACAGAACACGAATGTTGTTACAGACACTCACAAATTCTAGCAGGGTTTTGTTGGGGGACAGGGTAATGGCAGTATTAGAATAATTGAGATCTAGGCAAAGAGATGCCAAATGTGTTGCTGAAACCAGGAAGGCTTCAGTCTTGCTTAGCAGGGACCAGTTTATTATGGGCTCCATAAACTGGTGTGGTCTGATGGCTAAAGCTCAGGATTGAGATTCAGGAGACGTGGATTCTCACTTCTGACTCCCCTGTCTATGGAATTTCTTCTTTTCTTTTTTTTTTACTTCATTTTTCCTGCTCTTTCATTTTGAAAACTCAGGGGGTGGGGGGTGAGAATTAGCACTGCTGTTTATTTGCTCTAACAGCTATGGGGTTTACTTTCCTGTGCAAGGTTGAGATGAGAATGGGGATTTTTAAGGCTAGTAGATACCAGCAGGTGGCCTAAAAAAAAGGAATTTGTGGTTATTTTGGGTTTTTTTAAGGAGATTTTTTTCAGTTGGGTTTCCAGCTTTGAGGCCTGAGTGCTGCAGCTATGCTGAGGTGTTTCATAGCTGACATCCTCTGCGCTTTCTCTGGCAGCTTAATAAAGCTGTGACTTGTCTTATTTTGAAAAGCATTCATCCCAAAGACATTTTTGTTTCTGATTTTTATTTGGCCTGTCCTACAGCATCAGACCACCATAACTTTTATGGTGGAGCTAAGCGAATCTGAAGATGAATAAAGAACCTAGCCTGGGGAGAAGTTCCCGTGAAGTGCTCTGTTCACACCAGAAACCCAAACAGGTATTCCCCAGGTGACAAACCAAGGATTAGTTTCCTGTTATCTAGCAAGTAGGGAAATATATCTCGTTGCTTCCTCTTATCCCTGATTCCAGATAATGCACAATTCCCAAATCTCTCTTTAATCATTAACAGGAGTCTGTCATCTTGGCAGTTCAGTGTTCTCCCAGTTAATGGACAGTGAGGGCCTGTGCTTCACAACTGTGAGGTGGCATCAGGCCGTGTAAATACCCTGAGCCAACACAAGACAGGCAGTGCAGGCTGCTGGATCACCTGGGATTTCATCTGTGTGACAGGGTGGCTCTGGACTGAGACATGAAGTATTTGTGTGATGGGGCTGATGGAAAAAAGCCTCTACTGTGGCTACCAGAGGTTGAAACAGAACACTGATGGATATCATCTCCTCTGTACTCAGTAAACTCAGAGAGCAAAATGCTTCCCTTTTCAGAGGGCTGGAGGGGTCAGTGTCTTATCTGGGTTTGTTTTTCCCAAGGAAAAACTTCCCAGATGAACACAAGTGCCACATGTGTTGACTTCAGATCATAGAATCACAGAATGGTTTGAGTTAGAAGGGACCCTAAAGATCATCTAGTTCCAACCCTGCTGCCATGGGCAGGGACACCAGGTTGCTCAAGACTCCATCCAACCTGGCTTGAACACTTCCAGGCTTGGAACCTTCACAGGTTCCAAGTGTCCAACCTGTTCCAGTGCCTTACCACCCCTATGGGGAAGAATTTCTTCCTAATGTCTAATCTCAAATGATCTTCTTCCAGTTTGAAGCTATCAGCCCTTGTCCTGTCACTCCATGCCTTTGTAAAAGGTCTCTGCAGCTCTCCTCTAGCCCCCTTTGAATACTGGAAGGCTGCTCTAAGGTCTCCCTGGAGCCTTCTCTTCTCCAGGCTGAACAAGCCCAACTCTCTCAGCCTGTCCTCACAGTAGAGGGCTTCCAGCTGTCCCATCATTGCTGTGGCCTTCTCTGGCTCCACTCTAACAGGTCCCTGTCTCTCCTGTGCTGAGGGCTCCTGAGCTGGTCTCAGCAGAGTGCAGCAGAGGGGCAGAATCCCCTCCTTCCACAGGCTGCCCATGCTGCTGGGGGGACACAGTTGGTGTACGCTCCATGCTTTAACCCTCTGGTGAAGGAGCTTCAATTGCAGATAAAGTTTTGTTCCCTTTTCTTCACATCCCTGAGGAATATCACATGGTGTGATATAACCAGGGGAGACAGCACACTGAACCAAAAGCAGACCAGAATGTCCCTTACCTGTGTGTTTCTGTTCCAGAACACCTGTTGCAGCCATGATGCCTGTTGCAACCGTGATGCCTGATGACACGCCGATGTTTGACCCAAATATTCTGCATGAGCTTGACTGGAGCCAGAACACCACCACGTTTTCTCCTGCTATTTCTCCTCTAGATCCAGGAGATGGCCTAGTTTTGAGACCACTTTGCACTGCTGATTTAAATCGAGGTAAAGTAAAAAAAGTAAAGCTGGGTGCTGAACTGGATAAAATGTATTGCTACAAGATAGCTGGGGATTGCTCATTTTCACACATTCGCAGCCTGTGGGGGACATGTTGGAAGGGGCCTCTGGAGATCACCTAGTTCAACCCTCCTGCTAAAGCAGGGTCATCTAGAGCAGGTTACCTCCCCTGGCACAACTTGAGACAGTTTCCTTGTGAGACAAGACCAATCCCCACCTCACTCCAGCCTCCTTTCAGGGAATTGTAGAGAAGAGTGAGGCCTACCCTCAACCTCATTTTCTCCACGCTGAGCAACTGGAGTTCCTTCAGCTGCTCCTCACAAGGCCTGTTCTCCAGACCTTTCACCAGCTTTGCTATACTTCTCTGGACCCACTCCGGCATCTCAATGTCCTTCTTGGACTGAGGGGCCCAAAACAACACAGAATTGGAAGGTGTGATCTCACCAGTGCTGAGTACAGAGGTCCTGCTGGCCAGGGCGATGTTCTCTTCAAACAGCCATTGCACTCTTTGGAGCTAATCGTGTGTCTCTGTCCTTGACTGATATTTGTTTCTCCCCCTCTTCTTTAATAACAGGCTTTTTTAAGGTTCTGGGTCAGCTGACTGAAACTGGAGTTGCAAGCCCAGAGCAGTTCATCAGTGAGTAGATCATAATTTCTTGGCGTTTCCATAGTGGTTGTTGGGAACAAGAGGATACTGATGGCAAAGCTGCTTGGGCGTGCCTCTCCTGACTGCCTGATGCCAAAGGGATTTATTAGCTCAGCTACCCTGAGGCAGCCTCTAGCACTAAGTGTTGGATCCAGTTTGAGGTATCCTGGAGGGCATCTTGGCTGGGACAGGCCTGAATTGTATTCCTGCTTCTGAGGCCGAGCTTTAGGTACTCGGTAGAGGGGGGATGGCTTGTTCTGGTTGAGTTATTGCAGCACTTGCAGTGAGGCAGAGGCCTCTGACCTCCACAGCATCCTGAGCTTCCTTCACTGGTTTGTCTGAGATTTAGGAAGACTTGGAAGTGTTGCCAGTTTTGTCATAGTGTCCATCTGCAAGGACTCTGGGAATGGACGCTTCTCTTGGCAGCTGAGGGAAAGGATTTTGTTTAATTTCTGCTTTTTTCCTTCTCCTGTCGGCTTGGTCTATCTCTGGGGCTTCCAGCTTCTGGGATTTTCACAGAATTGCAGAATCACAGAATGCACTGGGTTGGAAGGGACCTCTAGAGGTCATCTGGTCCAACCCCTCTGCAGTAAGCAGGGACATCTGCAACTACATCAAGTTGCTCAGAGCCCCATCAAGTCTGACCTTGAATGTTCCCAGGGATGGGGCTTCCACACTGTTCCAGTGTTCCATCACCCTCATAGTAAAGAACTTCTTCCTAATGTCCAATCTAAATCTACCCTTCTGTAGTTTAAAAGCACTCCCCCTTGTCCTAGTGCTACAAGCCCTTGTAAAAAGTCCCTCCCCAGCTTTCTTGTAGGCCCCTTTCAGGTACTGGGAGGCCATCAGAAGGTCTCCCTGGGGTCTTTTCTCCAGGCTGAACAACTCCAACTCTCTCAGCTTGCCTTTGTAGAAGAGGAGCTTCTTTTTTGCCCTAGGACAATGCTGAATCCTATGCAGTGGTATGCATTCAGAACCTGTTGCAAGTGTTTGACTTGACATCAATTTCATCTGAGATTGATGCTGACTCTCTGCTCTCCGTCTGCTCCCACAGAAACCTTTGAGCACATGAAGAGATCCGGAGATTACTACGTTACTGTCGTAGAAGATACCAACCTTGGCCAGATTGTTGCCACGGCAACGCTGGTGATAGAACACAAGTTCACTCACTCCTGTGCAAAGGTAAATTCTCTCACTGCAGGAAAAAGATCCTCTCCCCTGACAGGTCATTCTGATGTGTTACTGTGTGATGAGGTACCTTGCAAAGGCACTTGAAAAGTAACTCCCATCCTTGGGTGCTCAGCAAAGAGTAAAAAGGGAGCTTTTCGCTTTTCTTGAGGAAAATGAGCAATCTAAGTCTGTCCTGTCCTCCCAGACCTAGCCAGACGTGGTTCTGGTGAAGCAGATGGCTGAGGATCTTGCTGGTGTGGAGTCCCAGCTAAATGTGTGAAAGCAGGGAGCTGGAGAGATACAAACCCCTTGGCAGGGAAGAGCTGGGGTGGGATTGAAGTTCCTGCTGGCTGCTGGAAGGGGACTTACCACTGTCAACACTGTGTGTTGACCACCGGAGGAGCTGGATCTAAATAGAAAAGAGAAAATCCAAGGGTGAAAGGTAGGGCAGAATCTCACACAATAGTGCTCTGTTTGACTTAACACCTCACTGTGTTTTCAGAGGGGAAGGATAGAAGACGTCGTAGTAAGCAGGGAGTGTAGAGGAAGGCAGCTTGGTAAACTGTGAGTATTTCATCACCTTTGTCATTCAACAGCTGGTTTCTGTCCCCTCACCTTATGCTATGAACAAAGACAGCTCACAGAGCAGGATTTTCTCTGCAGGGTGGGTCCTCCCCAGGCAGATGTGTGAAAGGAGTTTAGCCAGTAGGTTGCGCTAGCTAGCAGCGTGAGAGCTGAGGTTCTTGTATCAGTCATGTGGAATGGGCTGGAAGGTGCTAATATATCTAGGTCGGGGCAGTCCCTTGCTGTCAACACAAGCTGGAGAGTAGTCCCCTGCTGGAGAGTAGCCCTGAGGAGAAGGGGGTGCTGGTGGATGAAACATAAGCTGGCACTGTGCACTCACAGCCCAGACCCCGGTCTGTCCTGGGCTGATCCCCAGCAGTGTGGGCAGCAGGTGGAGGGAGGGGATTCTGCCCCTCTGCTCTGCTGAGACCACAGCTGTAGTGATTGGTCCAGCTTTGGAGTCCTCAGCACAGGAGACACATGGACCTGTTGGAGAGGGGTCAGAGGAGGCCACAGCCCTCTGCTATGAGGCCAGGCTGAGGGCTGGAATTCTTCAGTCTGGAGAAGGCTCCAGAGAGACCTTCTTGTGTCCTTTCTGTGCTTAAAGGGGCTGATCAGAAAGATGGGGACAGACATTTGGGCGGGGCCTGTCGTGACAGGATAAGGAGTAATGGTTTAAACTGAGAGGGAAATTCAGACTGGAGAGAAAGAAGAAAACTTTGATGCTCTGGGCCCAGGTTGCTCAGAGAGGTGGTAGATGCCCCATCCATGGCACCACTGCAGGTCAGGTTGGCTGCGGCTCTGAGCAGCCTGCTCTAGTTGCAGATGTCCCTGCTGACTGCAGTGGGCTTGGACTAGATGATAGTCAACCAACCCAAGCCAGCCTACGATTCTATGACATTTTGTTCTTTTCTTGGGACAGCAGTTTGTCCTGTAGTGCAGTAAAATGCACAGTGCTGTAAAACGTTGTTTAGCCACTGAAATGTGAACCGAGCCCATCCTTCCATGTAACTGCTGCTTTTCTCTCCTTCAGATTAACATCCACCCTGACACTGCTAAGTAAGAGACTGAACTGTTACAAAATCACCCTGGAATGTCTGCCAAAAAATGTGGATTTCTACAAGAAGTTTGGCTATTCGGTGTCTGAAGAGAATTACATGTTTCAACGGTTCTTTAACTAAGAACTTTTAGTCCTTTTTCTTTTGATACAGACTGTTGGTGGAGAAGCTCATGTTACAAACATTCTCTTCATGGAAAAATTGTCTGGTTTATTGCTGCAAATTTAATTGATCCCTATAAATAACATCAAATGTCTAAACCCTGATTTGAAAAAAAAGAAAAATAATCACTGATGTTTTAGAAGGGTCCTTGGGGTTAGGAAAATCAGTGCTTAGAACTAATTTTTACTACTGTTTAGTCTAAGTGGAGCTTATTTTGGTTCTAGTTTGGTTACAAAGAACTCTTAAAGGGATGGTTTTTAACCAAAGGTCTATATTTTTATCTCAAATCTTTTCTCACGTTGTATTTTTCTAAAGGTTTGGGCTTCTTTTCTTGGTAGCCAAAGTCCAGCCCATGGGATGGTTGTGCTGTCTGGGTTCTGTGGAAGGGTGACGTAGCTTGGGCAGGGATGGTGCTTCTCTTGGGTAGAACCAGCTCTGGTTCTGCTTTGCCCATGAGATCCAGTGATTAAATTGGGTTGGAAGTGCTAGTGGTCTTCATGTACCTGACGTTATAGGCACAACTTTCCACAAGCAAATTTGTCACTTTCTGAGGTAGGGGTGAATCCTTACAGGCTAACAGCTGGTGTTCTGGGTCTTGAACTGCATGTGTCCTTCTCGCTGCAGGGCTCCTGCACTTTAGCTGATAACTTTGTTTTCAGGATAATTTTTTTGGACTAAAGAATATCCCAGTGGTTCCCATCCCTGGAACCATTCCAGGTCAGATTGTCTGGGGCTCTGAGCAACCTGCTTTAGATGATGTCCCTGCTGACTTGAGGAGGGTTGGACTAGATGAGCTTGAAAGGTCCCTTCTAACCCAAACTAATCTAAAAGGACTTTTCCAACCTCAATGATTCTGTGATGCTTTGGTTTCCAACAGGGCAAAGGTTACTGGAGAACTGGGATGTTGGATGGAGAATACACCCAGTTTGGAGTGGGATTGTCTTCTACTCCATTGGAATGTGGTTGGGATGTGCAGTGAGGGATCCATCCTCACAGAGCACCAGCCAGCTGGCTCTACTGGATCTCCTGGGAGCCACACATTCCAAACCAGCAGAGAAATGTCCATCCTGAGGGCTCCCTCTTGCTGTGAGGCTGGATACACAATTTGAGCACTTTTGCCAGTGCTGGCAAGCAAATTAATGTACAACGCCAGGGCTCCAACAGTGGTGTCTTGTGTGACAAGTGACAAATGCTCCATCCCTGAATAGGGCATTATCAAGAGGTGAAGGTCTGGATTGTGACCAGTCATGGCCTTACAAGAAGTTCTTTCATGGTGGTGTGGAGAGCTACTTTAAGCTGGGGTGGGGGTTCTATGGAATGTTTCTGATGGTACTCCGCTCACCCTGGTGATGCCTGGTTTGTTTATTTATTGATTATTTTTTAAGGAGAAATAAAAATTATCTTTGTTTAAGCTGAATAAATGGAAGTTGTCAAACACATGTGGTCTGGTTTCCATGTTGCTGCATTGTGCCTAGTGGTGGGGATCAAGTCAGCACAGACCTGGTGTCTTTCAGCACCACCTGCTGCAAAATACCTTTTGGTTTCTGTTCCTTGGACTTGAAAATGATGTTTTGTGACTCATTGATTTTAAGCACGTGCTTGCTGTATGTTTTCATCGTTACAAGGATAGGTTCTGTGAATCCAGTTTTCAAAGGGCATTCTTGGCTCATTCTGAGGGTGGAGCTTTTGTCTGTAGGGACAAACCCCAGCCCAAGCACTTCTCCTGCAAGCAGAGGTGTGCATCCAAAAAGCTGGATTGCTCAGACATGGACACAAGCCCTGAGCTGCCAGGAGCAGGACAGAGTCTGGGATCTGCTGGTCTCAAAGCCAGACATGTTCCTAACCCACTGTGTCCCTGTCTTTCAGGCTTTGCACCACATTTGCTTAGGGGAGAACATCCCTGAGGGAGAGCTGAGCTGCTCCTGACAGAAGATCCAAATGGTTCTTGAGCCCCAACTCTGAACTAATTGTATAAGATCAGCTACTGCTTTCTGATGGGCTCAAATAATTGAGGTGGATTTTCTTGTCTTTCACAGTGTTTAATTAATTCTGAACTTTCCCTAATTCCAGGTGGGTTGTTTGAGTTCTGTGATATCTCCACCATCTAAATAGTTTCAGGCCCTCACTAAGAGTTAATGAAAAGATCAGGAGTGAGGAGCAGGTGATTGTGTGCCCAGCTTAGATCATTGTAAACCAAATGAACTGGGCTGAAAGCTTTGGTTTTCTTGGCTGCATGACAATGCCTCTGCTGGGTGGAATCATCTCATCAGCATCTCCATAGCTAGGAGGAGCTCTTTGTCCTGTGCCAGAGGTGACGTTCCCACCCTTGGCAGACTACACCCAGATGGAAATGGCAGTTACTGCAGCTCTAGGTTGACAGGAGAGGTGGTGTCACATGCTGTGTCACACCTGAGCTGGCAGAACTCCCAGGAGGAAGGCTGGGCTCTGAGTAAGGTCTTCTCCATGAGGAGAGGGTTGTGGGAGTGAGCTGCAAGGCAGGAACTGGCCAGTTACTGGGCAGATGCTGCTGAGCTGATACCTAAGACAAATATCGCTGTGGATTCAGGCATGGCAGCTGGAAGAACACCTAGGACACAAGTACCTGTGTTTTGAACTGGCATGGCTCACAGGAACCAGGAAGATGCCACAAACCCCAGCATTTAGCAGCAGCTGGTGATATGAAAATACACCATGCATCTCCTGAAGTGAAGAAGCCCTCTTAATTTTTCTGCAGTAGAGTTGCTTCAACAGGAAAGAGCAAGACCCACAGGAGAACAGAACCAAGGATCCTGTCAGAATCACGGAATGATTTGGGTCAGTCAGCAGGGACATCTGGAACTAGAGTAGGTTGCTCAGAGCCCCAAAGAACCTGACCTGGAAATGTTCCAGGGATGCAGCATCTACCTCCTCTCTGGGCAAGCAGGGACAGGGTCTCATCACCCTTCTCTCATCACCCTTAGTCCTTCCTTCTCTCTAGTCTGAATTTCCCTCCTTCAGTTTAAACCCATCACAGGACAAAGGTCCTGTCACAAAAGACCCTGCTCAAATGTCTGCCCCCATCTTTCTTCTCAGCCCCTTTAAGTACCAAAAGCCCACAAAAAGGTCTCCCAAAATCCCAGAAATCAACCATAACATAACTGCCAGCTTCTCCAGATTCTTAATGGTGCCTCCTCCTTGGGATTTCACTTTTAGGGTAACAGCTCGCCCCTGATGAGCAGCAGATCTCCAGCTTCTTCACTCTGCTTCCCCTAAGCTGGAAAAGGGAACATCATCAGCACCTTAACATACAGCTGTAGATCCTCTAAAGATCTGGGTCCTGCAACTTCAAATCTGGACCTGCAGAAGGGAGAAAATTCAACCTGTGCTGCTCCTCCAAGGCCAATTACCACCTTTGGTTTAACTCCAGAAAGCAAACAGTAATTGAAATATCTGCTGACAGTGAGCTTAGTGAGACAGATGTCAAGAAGTTTTACATAAAAGGCTTAATAATGGATAGATAAGGAAAACTAAGCTCAGAATCCCTTAGGATCCAAGAGGCTGTTATCTGCAAGTAGCAGGCAGACAGACCAGAATGATTGTAGGAGGCATCAGCAGGGGGTAATGGCATGAAAAACTTAAGACTGGTGGAAAATCATTAGTCATGAAGCTTGTTAGTTTGTGAAACAGTCTCCCCAGGGAAGCACCAGGACCTTGGTGAGATAACAGAACCAGACTAGACATGAACAAGCCTCTCTGGCAGGGGATAGTTAGATGAATTAAGAGTGTTCCTCCATCTGTTTCATCTCTTCTGCCTCCCAAGGGAGCTGAAACAAAGCCATTTAGTGCACTTTTTTTTTTCTGGTTCCCACCCTTGTTTCAGCAGCAGCTCCTAGCTGTGAGCATTTGGTGAATGTTGCAAGAGAGACAAACATCAACAGACTCCACTACAGCCCTGTGGTAGCTTCGTGGGTAAGTGGTGAGACATCCCAGACTGCATTTCCCAAGAGCTCCAGAAGCATTCTTCTAAAGAGAGTCAGTTAATAGAGCCTGCAACCATGAAACCAGCACAGCATGCTGAGCCAGTCAGCTGAACCCTGATGGGCTGGAGTTCTGAAGCAGGGAACAGTCACACATCTTTTCCTTGAACTGAAAGAGTTCCAACTACTAAAGCATCAGTGAGATGGATGAGGGGATCAAGGCACCCTCAGTCACACTGCAGATGACACTAAGCTGGGAGGGAGAGTCGATCTGCTTGAGGGTAGGGAGGCTCTACAGAGGGATCTGGACAGGCTGGACTGATGGGTCAAGGCCAGTGGGTTGAGGATCAACAAGGTCATGTGCTGGGTCCTGCAGTTGGGTCACTCCCATGAATACTCCAGGTAGAGTGGCTGGAAATTGCCCAGTGGAAAAGGACCTAGGGGTGTTCATTGACACTGGGCTGAACATGAGCCAGCAGTGTGCCCAAGAAGGCCACCAGCATCCTGGCCTGGATCAGCAATAGGGTGGCCAGCAGGACCAGGGTGGTGATTGTCTCTCTGTACTCAGCACAGGTGAGGCCACACCTCATGTACTGGGTTCAGTTTTGCTTGGACATGACAAAAACTTTCTTCCCCAAAGGATTGTCAAGGCCTGGAATAGGGTCCCTAGGAAGGTGGCTGGATCATCATCCTTGAAGGTGTTTTAAGAGATGTGCTGAGGGACATGGGTTAGCACCAGACTTCATAGAGTTAGATAATGGCTGGACTCAACAATGCTAAAGATATTTTCCAACTGAAATGATCCTGTGTTTCCTAAAAGATTTTTTTCTTGAGGGATCTTCACTGCTCCAGCACTGATGTAGGCAGCAGAAGACAGACAGCAGTGAAGTGCTGCTGAACTCCTGTTAAGCTCCACTGAAGCTGTGATCTCTGCCCTCATGCAGCACTCTAGGACCTTCACAGTCCATGCACGAAGGGATTGTGAGGCTATATAGCCTCACCCATGTTTCCTGACTTAAGGCCAAGAGCTCATAGCTGAGAGACTTCCTCTCAGCAAACCTTGAGGAGCTTCAGAGGAGACAGGGCAGAGGATCAGCAACTAAGCAAAGACTAGCAAGTCACAGGTGTGGTCAACTTGCCTTGAATACACAAAGTGAGGCAGAAACTCCTACAAGGTAAACAAGCTTCTGGACCATCCTCCAACAAAAGGCAGCATCAGAAGAGATCCTCAGAACAAAAATGGCTGCACTGTTTAGATCTGTGCAGGTAAAATCAAAATATTTGCCCTCAGAGGGTCCCTCTCATCACAGGTTGCCCATTTTGAGGATGACAGAAGCCAGTGGCCACTCACAGCCTCCTTCTCTGCTCTGATGAGACCCCACTTGCAGTGGGGTCCAGCTCTGGAGGCCCCAATAAAATAAGGACATGGAACTGTTAGAGCAGGTCCAGAGGAGGGCCATGAAGATGATCAGAGGACTGGAACATCTGTCCTATGAAGACAGGCTGAGAGAGTTGGAGCTGTTCAGCTTGGAGAAGAGAAGGCTCCAGGAAGACCTTAGAGCAGCCTGCCACCATTTGAAGGGGGCTGCAGGAGGGCTAGAGAGAAACTTTTTACAAAAGTTTGGAGTGACAGGACAAGGGATGAGGGCTTCAAACTGGAAGCTCAACTGAGATTAGACATTAGGAGGAATTTTTTCCTGACGAGCATGGTGAGGCACTAGAACAGGTCACCCAGAGAAACTGTGGAGGCTCCAAGCCTGGAAGTGTTCAAAGACAGGTTGAATGGGGCTATGAGCAACCTGGTCTAGTGTCCCATGGCAGGGGTTGGAACTAGATGAGATTTAAGTTCTCTTCTAACCCAACCCGTTCTGTGATTCTATGAGATCAGAGTACAGGACAGAGCTGGACTCTGATCTCTTGAGCCCACCTGTCCCCTGTTAAAACACTCCTATCCACAAGCTCAGACTTCCCAAAGACACAAGTTCTTCTCACAGCTTTATCATTTACTCGGTCACCTGTGAGCTCTAGAGGAGCCATCATTTCACTCATCTCTGATGCAGCAGGCTGAGCTGGCAAACCAAGCAGAGACACAGAGCTGAGGCTGTAACTGCTCAACCAGTGGTTATCACTGAGCTGCTGAGAAGGAACAAGAATTAAACCTGCACAAACTGCCTGGACAATTCCCAGCTGGAAAACTTTAAAGCAGATAAGTGTGATCTTAATTGACTCTAATGCTTTAGAAGAGCTGATGTCTCTACAATGGGTGTAAGATGGAACACAGGAAGTTCCACCTCAACATAAGGAGCAGGCTACCCAGAGAGGTTGTGGAGTCTCCTTCTCTGAAGAGATTGCAAACCCACCTGGATGCATTCCTGTGTGACATGTCCTAGGTGGTCCTGCTTTGGCAGGGAGGTTGGACTGGATGATTTCTAGAGGTCCATTCTAACCCCTAACATTCTATGATTCTACATCTAAGCCAGCACTTTAGGCCTCAGTTTTCAAACAACCCAATTTTTACCTCCCATGATGCAAACCTTTGTCTTAAAGGCAACAACTCCTTCAGTTGTGCAGTCTGAAGCTGCACCAGGCTAGCAGACAGATGGGTCATACTGGTTTCCTCAACTGCAGTCAGCCTCTGACCAATTTAACAAGCAGCTTTTTAATGCTCTCTAATTCAGTTTTGATGTATGTAAAACTGGTAGCTGCTCTCTGTATTAGCTCAGCACATAACTATTTCATTAAGTAATTAATCAGGACTCTTAAGTTCTAACTTGTATAAAACAAGGTGAGGTTTTTAGATCAGTATTTTGTCTTAAAGGGGTCTCAGAAGGTCTATAGCACAGGTCTTGTGAGGAGCAGATAAAGGAACTGGGGTTGTTCAGCCTGGAGTAAAGGAGGGTGAAGGGAGACCTTCTTGCTCTCCATGACCCCCTGAAAGGAGGTTGGAGCCAGGTAGGGGTTGGTCTCTTCTCCCAAGGAATAAGTGATAGGACAAAAGGAGATGGCCTTAAATTGTGCCAAGGGAGGTCTAGTTTGAACATGAAGAAAAATTTCTTCCCTGAAAGGGTTGTCAAGCCCCGGGCACAGGCTGCCCAGGGAAGTGATAGAGGCTCCATCCCTGGAGGTGTTTAAGAGGCAGAGATGTGGTGCTGAAGGACATGGTTTAGCACCAGACTTGCTTCAGCTAACAGTTGAACTGAATGATGTTATAGGTCTTTTGCAGCCAAAACAATTCTGACTCAGTGTCAGTATCAAGAGTTTAACGGATAATGAGGCTTTAAGACAAGGTAAAGACTTCAGTACTGATGAGGTCACTGCTGTGGCACAGCTGTCAGCAGCAGCACATTTCCACAAGCACCACCATGATACATACTGAGAACAAGGTGAGTTTTAGCAAACTTTTTCTTTACTAAAGTCTCTCGTTATAAATTACACAAATAACTTTATAAACAAATTCCCCCCCAGCTTGCATTTTTGTTTAAAGTAATAACTTTATATCATACAAATAAAGAAATTTCAAGTATGAAAAGTGCATTATTGCAATAATACCTCTTTGCAAGTCCAAAAAATCTTGGTTTAGAATAAAACTGTAAAGTGTAAAAAAGGAGTAAAACAATCAGTGCCATCTAGTCATTCAAGAAGTCCAACATCTTAAAAATGATGCTTAGTGTGTTGCAGAGGCAGATTCACATCTGAAAGCAACATGTAATTGAAAAGAAGCTCTGTGTGTGTGTGTGAGTTCATCATTTTGCTTTAATGTTGTTTGTTTGTTTGTTTTTTCCCTATTTTTCTTCACCTTTCTTGACAGGAATTTGCAGTACCACCAATGCTTGTCCTCAGGCATCATCCATTCTGTGCTGCTGCCACTTGCATGGTTCCAAGTTCTTCATCCTCTTCATGCATTCGCTTCAAGCTTCCTGCAACAGGCAAGAAGAAGAAGGATTCAGATGAACAAGATCAGCTGTGAGCAGGGCTACAGGGCAGTTATAATTGTTTCCTTGAAAGAAGAGTCAATAACAAGACTCTACCCTGAAGACATTCAGGTTTTGGACAGCCAGTTGGTGACAGCACTTTTCTTCCCTCAGTTCTCACATGGAAGAGAAATTCCCTAGAACCCACCATTTTTTGCACTCCCCTTCTGCATCTCCTCCCAAACTGCATTTTCACTGACCTTTAGCTGGAGTTGCTACTGGCCCCCATCTAGATGATGAAGGTAACATTTTTTACGTGCCCTGATCCCCTGTTATCTGTTTAAAGATGCAGCAAAACTTTTTTTTTCCTGAGCAACCACCTTAATTTTAAAGGCAGCAGCAATATCAGGAACATTGGCTGCTTTCAACTTGCTCCTCTTGATGCCTCTGGGGAACTTGTGGGTTTTGAAGGACAGGGAGAAGGGGCAGGGTGAAGGACACCACAGGGAATTTTAGCCAGAGAACAGAATATTTAAGTACTGCACACTGGAGTTTGAATGCCATTTGGAGCCATCTCCTCCTCAAAAGTCTGAAAGTCACAGCTAGAAATTTACTTAGGGAGTACAAAAGTCCCCAGTGAGACAGGTAGCATCATACACAACAGAAGAGGCTTCTGACCTGTAGTACCAGGAGGAACCGAAAGGGATCTCTCCAGCTGCAGTGGTGACATCATCTGGATGGTTAATTTTGCTAGATAGATGGCTTCATATTCCTGAAAAAGTTTAATATATATTGCTATTAATTTGGCATGCTGCTGTGTAAGGATCATAGAATCACATCTGTTGTAGTGTTTACCTTTCTGCTCCAACTCTGTGAGAAGAAATTAAAGATATAGCCTTAAAACCATCACAATGTCATAGAATAGTTTAAGTTAAAAGGGACCTTCAAGATCATCTAGTTCCACCCCTCCTGCCACAGGCAGGGACACCTTCCACTAGACCAGGTTGCTCAAGGCCCCATCCAACCTGTCTTAACATTTCCAGGACATCCACAATTTCTCTAGGCAACCTGTTCCAGTGCCCCAGGACAAGAGGAAACAGCCTCAAGTTGTGCCAGATGAGGTTCAGGTTGGATATCAGGAAAAATTTCTTCACAGAAAGGTTTATCAGGCACCAGAACAGGCTGCCAATGGAGGTGGTGGAGTCACCATCCTTCAAGGGGACACGTGGATATAGTGCTTAGGGATGTGGTTTAGTGGTAGCAGCTTAGCAGTAGTGGTAGGATTGTGATTTCTAGATGAGCAGTTGGACTTGATGACCCCAAAGGTCTCTTCCAACCTCAGTAAGTTCTATCATTTTACCATCCTCATGGTAAAGTTGAAGACTAATTCAGATTACCCTAAGACTGATTAGAGTGTCTTAGAGGAAGGCATACATTTTAGAGGAAGGCATACATTTTAGCGGAAGAGAGTTCTTTGCTGCTTTGACATGAGAAATATACTGTCAAGAAGACAGAGCAAAACAAAACTTAAAGGGTGATCAAAAAATGGCATTAAGGAAAAGTAAACTTCCATTGAAACAGTTCTGTGAGAACGTTCAGAGAACTTGTTGCTCGCAGAAGGCAACTCAATAGGAACAAACCAATCCTAGAATACAGTAGCTTCAGACATTTATTACGAGGAGATGGCTTTGACCTCGTGTTTCAGTGGCCTGTCACACTTCCAGGGCTACACAGCAACTCCTCACAAGAGTTACTTTAGAAACAAAAAAAAAAAACAAACTCAAGAGATATGAGTCATCTTGATGCCAGCCACCTAAGTAACAGCAGAGACACTGCAAGTCTGTTTCAACACACTGTTCTGACATTTGCCCACCCAGCAGACTCCTGGACTGCGACAAAGCAACTTCACAGTATCACTGTTTGCTGTTCCAGACCTGCGAATTCCATCACCTAGGAATTCAAGTGTCAAGAAGCATCACTGGTGTGTGGCACAGTTCTCACGCTGCAGTTTCCTTATCCCCAGCTAGCCTGTTTCAGAGCCTCTTGATCACTGCACAAAACAGGGTTTTTATTTCTCCTCCATTCCCAGCTTTGTTTGGTCTAACGTCTAAGGAACCAGGATACCCATTCATCTCCCTCCCAAGCTCCATTACAGCTCCTGACATTGACTTGAAGCACATTCTTACAGTAAATGTTAAGCCTAAGTAGAAACAGCTGTTGTGCAGGAAGATGATTCATCAAATAGCTTTTGAGTTATGACCAGTAATAAAAGAAGTCACCTGAAGTTGATGGACAAAACCAGCATTAGGATTAATACAGAATCTTCTTTCTTGAACATAAGTAAATGCATCCCTTAGAAAGAGAAAGAGAAACTACTTTAGTGGGAAACAGGTTATGACAAAAGGCTCTGCAGCTTCAGTTTTCCTTCTATCAGTTCTTAGGAAATACACAACCTCTAAATTCTCCTCTAAACTGGTTTGTGTAACGAATTGTTTGAGCAAAATAAGGAGGAGAAGTTGCAAAACATTTGCCCACCTCCAGCTCCACTCCTCAGCTTGCTGACCTGTTTTCAGCTACTTAAAACCAGCCTCTCAGGGCCTCTCCTCTAGCTTTACAGCACAGCATCAATCTGCGTAGGCTGGGATCCTGCTCCCATGAGCAGCAGGTAACTACTTCTTCCTAAAGGAAGGATGTAAATAAACCTGGAGGGAAGTGAGATGGGACAATCTACCCTACGTTAAAGTCTTCACTTAATCTCAGCAACTGGCTTCTGAGAGTCAATACATGTTTATGTTCTCTCCAAACTGATTCTTCATTTACAATGCTTGAATCAAAAGACGAATACCTACAGAGGCATCAGACTTCTGGCTGTACTCAAATACTCTCTCATACAAATGGTTGCCTACTGTTAACTACTACTGTTAGTTAGGTAGCAAGAACTCCTTTTTGGTAGTTAGACAGTAAGAACTCCTGTTCCTACCTGTACTTCACCCCAAATGTTTCCATTATGTATGCAATAACTAAGGCAGCACTGAAAGGAAATAAATAAACAAATCAATAAAAATGTCTTTCCATTGGTTTAAAATAATAATAAAATAAACCAAAAAGCAGCATGGATCATTCCCTACCTTCTAGAAATCCCTGCATTTCCATGGACAAGAACTTTTCCTGAGAAGGCAAAAAAGCCACAACCACACTTGAACAGACTGAAGAAAATTCTTTAAAATCTATTTTTTTTCCTATATATGGAGAACTACACAGCAGCAAGGTATATCTTAAGAATAGTGCCTTACCACACTCTACATTACTAAACTACTGCTCTGTCCACTGCTGCTCTGGGATACTGCTCCTCTAAGGATTTGAGGAGCAGAATGTACAACAACACAGGTTTAAGGCCCTACACAAAAGGGGACAAAAATCATTCATACAGAGAACACAGTTGTGTTTAAAGTGAAAAATATGCTAGAGCTACAAAAAGATTTGTTTTCCAGTCAGAGGCAGAAAGAAAGAACACTTTGCTCTGAACTTGTCTAATACAAGTAAATTCCAATAAACCCCCAAATTCAAGAAAGCTTCATACTCAAGAGCCTCTACCACTAAGCTAGTTTTAAAGCTTTAACAACAATGTATCAGCAAATAAAAGGGTAAAGTTACTAGGGTTTTACCTCCACTTTGTAAACTTCCATCAATAAATTCTTTAGTCTAAAAAGAAAAAAAAAATTACAAGGCTCAAAGTTTCAGATTATTTTTAGATATAAAAATTCTACCAAACTGTAGAATGTAACATCAGTCTTTTTATAGAGTGACAATGACACATTCTTTATACAGACTTAGATATCACTTCAACTGGACATTTCTCTTTCTTCTGGGCATTCAAATACCCATAAAATTTTCAGCGAAAAACTACTGCAAAGCCAGAAATAAAAATGCATAAAAGTCTAATGAGTGTCCCCTATACACTATATACACTACCCTCTATAATCATAGAATGGTTTGGGTAGGAAGGAACTTCAAAGATCATCCAGTGCCAACTCATTGCCACAGGCAGGGACACCCCCTGGCTTTACTTTCTGGTCAGAGAACTTCTCCAAACAAGCAAACTCCAGAGCTGTCCTTATGAGGAAGCACGAAGAACCTTCTCCAGCATCCCCTGACCAAAAGTATTTATACTTCAGAAAGTATGTTAAAAAAGCTGCAAGCTACTGGCTAATTTGTCCCCTTGCTCTGCCAAAACATGACCACCTCTGCCATAGACAGGGAAGCCAGAAGATCTTTTTGGTGGGGCTTGGGATTTATTGGGGTTTCTTCAGGTTTGTTTGTTTGTTTTTGAGGAGGAAAAACCAAAAGGGATTTTTCACTGTTGCAAACTAACCTAAAATAAAGATACAAACTCATAGCTCAAAACTAGGGGTTTAATCTATTTCAAAGGTCAGTATGTAAACAGGCACTGTTTAGTTTAAAGTTACTTTTTAATTCCTCTGCAGCACAGGTTTGGAGATGCTGTGAAACTTATTTACAACAACTGGTTACTATTTACTGTTGAATTTGTATTGATACATATTGAATAGTATTTGATACAAGAGAAGTAAATACTCTTGAGCTCAAAAGATAAGTTTCCTAGGGGCCAAGTTTCTCTAGCACTCTCCCATGACCTCCTAGACATCTTTGGTCTGAGACCAGTCCTTTCTAATTTCCTTTCTTTTTTTTTTCTTTTTTGGTGAGACTATAAGATGATAGAGCTCTTACAACTCTGCCTTAGTTTCTATATCTGTATAAAAGAGGTTAATTACACTTAAAGTGGCATTAATAAAGTCACTGAAGAGTTCACAGTCCTTCCAGGTGCTTGAGGGTGGATATCCTAAGTTCAGAAAACTTCTACTGGCACCTCCACTCCCAACCCACTCACATCAACAAAGAGACACTTACCATAGGGAAAAAACGTATTATGTTCTCAACTGGATTATCTGCTATGTCCAAGACTAAATACCTGCAATGAAAACAGCTCTTGTGAGTAGACAATAACACTAAGTTGCTGCCTCCAGTACAGGTACAGCTGATTCAATCCCACTACAACACCCAAATCTACAGATAGCAACCAGTGTGGCTTTACTTTCTGGTGTAAGAACTTCTCCAGCACTTCTACAACCAAGCAGACTTCAGAGCTGTCCTTAATGAGGAAGCAAGTAAAGAACCTTCTCCAACATCCCCTGATCAAAACACCTCTTAGACATGAAGGAATCCACAAGTGCCATAGTACAATAGAATAGTTTGGGTTGGAAGGGACCTTAAAAGTCATCTAGTTCAAATCCCCCCTGCCGTGGGCAGAGACACCTTCCACTAGACCAGATTGCTCAAGGCCCCATCCAACCTGGCTATGGCCTTCTCTGGCTCTGCTCCAACAGGTCCACATCTCTCCTGTGCTGAGGACTCCAGAGCTGGCCCCAGCACTGCAAGTGATGTCTCAGCAGAGCAGAGAGGCAGAATCCCTTCCCTCCACCTGCTGCCCACACTGCTGAAGAGCAGCCCTAGACCTGGTTTGTCTCTGGGCTGTGAGTACATGGTGCCAGCACATGACCAGCTTTTCACCACCAGCACCCCCATGTTCTTCTCCTCAGGACTGCTCTCCATCCACTCTGCACCCAGCCTGTATTTGTGCTTGAGATTGCCCTAAACCAGGTGCAGGACCTTGCACTTGGCTTTATTGAACTTCATGAGGTTACCATGGGCCCACCTCAAGCCTGTCCAGCCTGTCCCTCTGGCTGACATCTCCATGCTACAGGTGCCTCAGCTTTATTTGAAGGTGGTGTACTACATACTCATCTGCTCCCATCAGTGTGTAAATACAGAGCAGTGTTCTTTCCTGGGGCTCACTGCAGCTTTTTCAGAGGTATATTAAGTCACCTCAAATGTTATTATTAGCAGGACAAATTGTCCTCGGAGTAACTTTGGTGGGTAGTTCTCATTTGCAGACTTGCCTAAATCTGGAGTTCAGCAGGATGAATAAACTTCATGCTTTGGATGTAAGTCTTTCTGCATCTCAGTACATCGTTCAAATAGTTCTGACAATACGAAAATATTTAGAAAGGACACAAATCTGGCTCATTTCTCACCTAAATAACTGTTGGAAGTTTGGTTTAATAAAATTTGCTTCAATGTTTTGCCGTATGCATATTACATGGGTTATTCCATGTTTCTGAAGTGTAGGTAGCTGTGGAAAAACAAGAAAACACACAAGACATTTTGATTAAATCTTATTTAAAAGCTTACTAAATCTTGGTTTGTTTAAATAAAAAAAGAAGGCTGTTACACAGTAATAGAAAGAAAAGCTATGCTTAAACATACAACATGGCTGTATTGTGTCCTCAAGGAAAATCAGATCTTGTTTTCTAATATTCAAAGCACAGCATGAAAAATTTTGTCTTTGGAGAAAACAAAGCACAGTCATTAGGAGCTGCAAGAAAAAAATAACCAAACCATTCCGAACAATAACAGAGAACAGGGAAAAAAGGCAGCGTTGAGTGAACTAATTTATCTCTGCCCACCTTTGCCTGCAACTCCAAGTCCCTATATGATGCAATAATTCTCAGCTAGCATCAGGTTCTTGCTGGAATCAAACTCTTGAAAGTAAAATCACCTAATTTGAGGTAATTTGGAGATAGAAGCTTTGTCTTACGTGTCTTTAGTGTAGATGCAATTTACCTTATTTTACTGCATACCTGTGAGTTCTCAGCTCTGATTTGTGTTGCAACACTTTCATAGAATGGGAAAGGTTGGAAGGGACCTCTTAAGATCAAATCCAACGCCCCTGCCAAAGCAGGATCATTTACTGCAGGTCACACAGGAACACATCCAGATGGGTTTTGGACTATCTTCAGAGGAGACTCCACAACCTCTCTGAGCAGCCTGCTCTGTCACCCTCACAGTAAAGAAGTTTCTCCTCATGTTGAGGTGGAGCTTCCTGTCTACATCCATTGCCCCTTCTCCTATCACATAACACCACTGAAAAGAGGCTGGCACCTTCTTGACACCCATCCTTCAGATACTTATAAGCATTAATTAGTCTGGAGAAGACTGAGAGCAGATCTTAACAGCCCCAGGTCTCTCACCCTTTCTTCATCAGACAGATGTTCCAGTCCCTTCATTGCCCTTGCAGCCTCTGTTGGACACTCTCTAGTATATCCCTGTCTCTCTTGAACTGGGGAGCCTGAAACTGGACAGAATACTCCAGATGTGGTCTCACAAGGGTGGAGCAGAGGGGGAAGAGAACCTCCCTTAACATGCTGGCCACACTTTTCTTAATGCACCCCAGAAGATCATCGGACTTCTTGGCCACAAGGGCACATTGGTGTCCCACAGATAACATACTGTCCACCAGGACTCCATGGGGCTTCTCCACAGAGCTGCTTTCCAACAGGCCAACCCCTAATCTGTACTGGTGCCCGGTGCTGTTCTTCCACAGGTACAGTACTCTACACTCACTGTTTTTGAACTCTACACTTAATTGTTTTTTGAACCTCCTTAGGTTTCCCCTTAGCCCAGCTCTCCAATTTGTCCAGATCTTGCTGAATGGCTGCACAGCCTTCTAGAATATCAGCCAATCTTCCCAGCACACTTGCTGAGGGTATACTGTCCCCTCATCCAGATTGTTGAAGAAGATATTGAATAAGATTGGACCCAGCACTGACCCCTGAGGAACACAACTTTAGCAAGGGAAATAAAATGCTTGATAGAGTTTTTCTTACCTATCTGACCTTCCCTATAAGACTCGATTTTATTACAAAAAGCTGCCAATTAATGCAATTGATATGGAAGTCACTGCAAACTTGCCTTTTTTCTCTGGTTTGCAAGAAGTAGGTAAAAGCTGACAAGCTGAACTGAGAAAGTACATGTGTCAGTATAAATGCATGCAGCACTTCAAGCCACATGAAAAAAAAAAGTTAACTGAGGTTCTTTTTTTCACTATTCTCCTGGAGCAACCCTTTAGGTCACAAGATTGTTATGGTAAACAAAGTGTTTTAAGTGCCAGCTGCCCCAGGATGTGCCTGAGGGGAGAGTTAGAATTATAGAATTGTTTTGGTTGGAAGAGACTTTTAAGATCATCACCACTGGATGATTAGTCCAACCACTAATCCAGCACTGCCAGGTCACCACTAAACCATGTCCCTCAGCACCATATTTACATGGCTTTGAAATCCCTCCAAGGATAGGGACTCTACCATTTCCCTGGGCAGCCTGTTCCAAGGCTTGACAACCCTTTCAGGGAAGAAATTGTTCCTCATTTCCAACACAAACCTCCCCCGGTGCAACCAGGGGCCATTTCCTCTTGTCCTGTCACTTGTTCTTTGGGAGAAGAAACCGCCCCCACCTGGCTCCACTCTGGAAAGGGGAGGCATCAACACCAAATCAGATAATGCTGTAGGATAAAAGGTCCACCCCATAAATGCACCATTTATCACTTCTCTGGCATCTTGCATGTTCCAGTTGAGGATTGCCAGCAAATTTACACCTATATAACTAACATTTGAATGCATCTGCAGTAACAAATGAAATCAGCACAGCAAAGTTTCCTTATGGTATTCTAAAAATCTTACCTTGCTTTTCATAGCTGAAGAATATGGGCCTAAAAATAACCCAGGTAAAATTTCCTAGGAGGCAAAAGAAAAGACATTTAATACCAAGTGAAAATTACCCAAGAGAATACATCCCTCTCAGCTCAGACCACAGCCATGGGAACAAGTCATTCATGTGGCAGTGAGAGGTGTTATCAAGTGTCATTTCTAACAGGACAATGGTCTAAACGTTTGGCAAACCAAAAGAAACATGATCTTTGTGCAGGAGATCTTGCTTTGGAACAGGAATCAAGTCCTTTATTTGGATCGAGTTCCAGTTTGATCACTGCACCTTACCCAGCCCCAGACCAAATGAGGGGGACATTAACTTTGTGTATGAATGTGTCATAATTAATTCTAAAAAATCACTCACATGAAGAGACATACATGTATGGCAAGTCTTCTAGTCTTAGCAGCAGGAAAATACCAATTTTCAGCCATTTTTCTCCCCACCAACACAGACATGCAAGTCTGCTGATCTTATCTAGAGCAAAGACTCAGTGACATTGTGGTAGGAAAATTTTATTGTCCATCCTGCTGAAGAGCACTTACTTCCAACCAAATTCAAGCTAAAAAGCAAAGCTCTGATACGTTTTTAACAATGATCTCCTAAAAACAAAGACAAAAACATAACACGGTGGGGATTCTGAAAGACAAAACACACTTTTTTCTTTGTATTTGTACAGCAGAGATCCAAGCACGTATCCACTCCTCACACATCCCTCCCATGGTGTTGCCTAACACTTTACCCCTAAAGACTTATTTTGATCCCAGGCCTTTTTTAGGCACTTTTTTAAACTGAAAACACTACAGGTTTTGACTCAAATGATACATTAAATTGTGTCATACCTGCATCTCTCTCCTCATCGGATAGGTCCAATCCTTAAAAACAAAACAAAACTCACAATTATAAATGGGCACAAGGGAAAAAAAAAAATAACAGAACACATTCAAGCAGAGATTTGCATGTGTATGTTATATAAAAGAAGCAAAATCTCTATTCTGCAGGTTGTACAAGCTACTTGCTATGCAACGGCACAGTGGTCATACTCACTGCTAACTCTCCACATGGAGACCAGTAACGCTCAAGTGCAAGTAACACCATTTTAAAAGCTAATGTGAAGAAACCTCTACATCAGAGATGAAGCCTGCATATTGTACATCCACACCTTAGCTTCCTGCTTAGAAAAGGCAGGAAGGAAAAAAAGAAAAAGGAGGAAAGAACATTAGAACATTCTGTACTAGCCCCAGAAGCGAAAAGAATTCCTTTGCCTGGCACATTCCTACAGCCACTGAAAAAACAGAAGATAATAAGTATAGTGGGTAACTCCCTTAAAATCCACACTGCCCCAACTAACATATTCCAAATAACTTTCTTCTGAATATTTAGGATTTTTCTTTAACAATCTTTAGAAGTTATGTTTTCTGTGAACTCAGCAAGCTATTGAAGTGAACCTCCACTAGAGAGTTAAGACAGGAAGGACGGTAAATGCACACACTTGTGTTCAGCCACAAATGACACAGTACTCCCCATCAGTTAATCCACACATCACATCTTTCCAGAGATCTCAGATCCTCAATTTTGTGAAAGTCCACCACTGGGGAACCATCACATCCCCACCTACTTACTGTCACAGAATGGTTTGGGTTGGAGGGGACCTTAAAGATCATCTCGTTCCAACCTCCCTACACTGAGCAGGGACACCTTCCACTAGATCAGGTTGCTCAAGGCCTTGTCCAACCTGATCCTGAACATCTCCAGGGAAGGGGCATCCATAACCTCCCTGGACAACCTGTTCCAGTGTCTGACCACCCTCACTCTAAAGAATTTCTTCCTAATATCCAGTCTAAATCTGCCCTTTTCCATCTTAAATCCATTCCCCCTTGTCCTATCACCACAAGGCCTTGTGAAAACTCTCTCCCCAGATTTCTGGCAGGCGCTCTTCAGGTACTGTAAGACCACTATAAGGTCTCCCTGGAACCTTCCTTTCTCCAGGCTGAACAGCCCCAACTCCAGCAACCTGTCCCTCTATCTATCCGAACTGCCCTCAGCAAGAGCCAGTATCAACATTTTCATCCTTCAGCCCATTTAAGAGAGCTGCCAAAGCTGAAGAGCAAAATGCTCAGGCAAGCTCTATTCCTGTCTTTCCCTCTCTACAACTCCCACTGTCCTCTATTAACAGGCTCTTACTCATTCTTTGACCCAGGCACACGAAGGAGTTGTATCTGAGATCACAGTTACCAGCTGGAGAGAAAATAAAAAGGAAACAGGCAAACACACCAAAGCAAATAGATTGCATGCATTTCTTTATGTAACTTTGCTGGGTGCTCCACGCACATGGGCAGCTAAGAAAAAACTTTGCCATATGTCGCTCTTGTTTGGTTCCAAAAATCCTCTAAACTCTGAGAAAATTACAACTCTAAATATTCCACCTCTGAAAGGAGATCAGGGTTACAACAAGAAGTTGTGGACAGTGGGATTGAGTGCACCCTCAGCAAGTTTGTGGATGACACCAAGCTGTGTGGTAAGGTTGATAGCGCTGGAAGTAAGGGATGGCATCCAGAGGGACCTGGACAGGCTGGAGAGATGGACCCAAGCCACCCTCATGAAGTTCAAGAAAGCCAAGTGCAAGGTCCTACATCTGGGTTGGGACAATCCCAAGCACAAAAAGGGTGCCCCCAGCACAAGAAGGACGTGGAACTATTAGAGAGGGTCCAGAGGAGGCCACAAGGATGATCGGAGGGCTGGAGCACTTCCCCTGTGGGGACAGGCTGAGAGAGTTGGGTCTGTTCAGACTGGAGAAGGCTCCAGACTTTTACCAGAGCCTGCTGTGACAGGAAAAGGGGTGATGGTTTTAAACTAAAAGAGGGAGATTCAGCCTAGAGAAAAGGACAAAATTTTTGGTGCTTAGCGTGGTGAGACCCTGGAAACAGTTGCCCAGGGAAGTCATGGGTGCCCCCTCCCTGGAGGTGTTCAAGGCCAGGTTGGATGAGGCCTTGAGCAATCTGGTCTAGTGGAAGGTGTCCCTGCCCATGGTGGGGAGGGTGGAACTAGATGATCTTGAAGGTCCCTTCTAACTCAAATCATTCAACGAATCTATGAAAGAGCCAAGATCTTAACCTGCAGCACTATCCAGCTCAGCATCAACTTCCTGTTAACCTCCCTTTTTATTGAGGCACACAAGAGAAATCAAATCCAGTGCTTCCTCAGACACACACATGATGACTCAGTGGTGTTTTGCTGGCTCTTGGAAGTGGAATTAGGAAGGATTTTAGTATCAGTGAAGTTAATCTGGAAACCACTTGAATTGAATCTGGGACAACATTTCTGAGAAAGCAAACAAATATCAAGCCACTCAAAGCAATTCTTTGAATACTACCTAAAATGGTAGACAATCAGGGATATAAAATACACAGAAATGGTCTTTGCAAAAGACCCAGAGAAGTAAAGTAAGTTACTCTTGTGTGTTCCAGCTGTAACCATAAAAATCTCCTTTCAGTAGAAAATAGAAATCCTGTGACAAAAGGATAATATTTATAGAACTCTGTCCAATGAATTCTGACCTAAGAGAGGTTTAACATAATCTCATTGTCTTACTGCATGTATGAGAGCATAATTAGAATCATAGAATTGTTTTTGTGGGAAAAGGCCTTTAAGATCATAGAGTCCAACCACTCTCTAACTTTACCAAGTCTGGTGCTAAATCATGTCCCTCAGTACCACATCTCTGCATCTTTGAAACACCCCCAGGAATGGGGATTCAATCACCACCCGGCAGAGTCCATTCCAGGGTTTGGGAACCCCTTCAGTGAAGAAGTTTCTTCTAATATCCAAGCTAATATCCTCCCGTAGCACAATCTGAGGCCAAAAAGCAAGAAACCCTCTGTTTTGTCCAAGCACAAAACAATATTGTGAGAAAAACTCTGAAAGTTACACTCCAGGAGCACAAAAGTGTTTAAGTGGGTTTATAACTCCATGTACATACTTGCAGAATTTAAAAGTCTTAATCTGGAGCATAACAAAAACACAAATTCATCACTAGTGTGATCAAAAGGACTTAACACAACTATTCCTTAGAGGGGGTGGTGGAGCACTGGAACAGGCTGGCCAACAAGGCAGTGGAGTCTCCATCTATGGAGTCATTCAAATCCCGTCTAGAGCGGTCCTGTGTAACCTTCTCTAGGTGAACCCACTCTGGTAGGGGAGTCGGACAAACTCCAGGCTTTTCAAACTAACAACACAAGGTTATTCAAGTGTCATGCAAAATTATCCAAAAATAATCTATTAATGTAGACTGAACCTAAGCAAAGGTCTCATTTTGAGGAATTCATTCATCAACCATGCTTTCCACACTGTGAAGCACCCAACAGACAAATAACTGAAAGCTTCCCTTTTTATCAGATCAAACACAAGAATTTTGCTAAGAAAACAACTGCGGATCATAGAATCATAGAATTGTTAGGGTTGGAAGGGACCTCAAGGATCATCCAGTTCCAACCCCCCTGCTATGGACCGGGACACCTCACACTAGATCAGGTTACTCAGAGCCACAGATGCCCCAGAGCTGTAAAGAATAGCAGCACTCCTTGCCACTGAGTATTCAATTGGTTCTAACTAGTCAGTGGCAACTCAGTGAAAGACACTATCTTCCAGACTAACGAGACAGGACAAGGGGAAACAGCCTCAGGTTGCACCAAAGGAGGTTGGACATTTGTAAAATCTTCACTGAAAGGTTTATAAGGCCCTGGAACAGGCTGCCCAGGGAAACAGCTGAATAATCATCCCTGGAGGGACTTAAAAGCCATGTAGATGCGGTACTGAGGGACGTGGTTTGGTGACTGTTTTGTTGAGGGTGTTCACTGCACGTGTCTGGTGTATTTTGTATTTGCACAAATGAAATGCAAGGAACTATCTGGAAGAAGCTCAACTGAGATTAGACATTAGGAAGAAATTCTTCCCCATGGGGGTTGTCAGGCATTGGAACAGGTTACCCAGAGAAGCGTGTTCAAAGAGAGTGTTCAAAGCCCAGCTGGATGGGGCCTTGAGCAACATGGTCTGGTGGAAGATGTCCCTGCCCATGGCAGCAGGGCTGGAACTAGATGATCTCTAAGTTCTACTCCAACGCAAACCATTCTGTAATTCTACAAGTCCATCTAAAACACTTCAACTGCTGTCTGGGAACAGAGGGATTAGCAAGACAAAAAGGAATAAGGCACATTCAAATCCCTCCCTTCCCCATCTACAGCCAATTGAAGGCAGCAATGAACAGGTGAGAGTTGTCTACGTGACAAAGAGCTTCTTGATAACCAATATCCAGACTACATTGAATCACTATGCCAACAGTTCTGCCAATATTTTGCCATAGCTACACTTGCTCTTCTGTTGAAGAACAGTTTAATGGCAAGAAACCATGACACCTCACAGTGATGTGCAAATGCACACAGACATGGACTTTCTCCTGCAAGAGCAACCTTGGCAAGGACTTAAAACTAATTAAAAAATTAATAATATCAATTTTATATTAACAGCCCCGACACTGAGACTTGTCCATGTTCAAAATCTGCATGAAAGCAAAGGCTGTGGTTCTCAAACACAGCACCACAACACACCTGATGCAATTTGTGTACCTCACCAAAAGGAATGTGGTGAAATGGCGATAAGTGGCAACACTTAACTGCTACCTAACAGACAGTTTGAATCTGAAGGCCCACCTAATTTTCACATATAAAAAGTACATCTCAGTTGGTCTTTGCCAAAGCTCAGCCTTGGTTGAAAGGCAACCTGCAATACTGCACTTTGTTATGGTTAAACTCCTGCTGCCTAATTAGTAGAGACTGCAAAACACCTTAGATTGAAAGAAGAAGCTCTGAAAGGTGCTGGAAAAACAAAACCACCAGTAAAATAAATCAGAATCAGCAGGTTTATCCAGCAGGTTTATTTAGCAGGAGAATCCAACAGCAATAAAGATATTTCTAGATTTTAGGTGCTGGGGCCTTTATCTGCTCAGCATCACCCACCATCTGCAGTGGGTTTCTCTGCTTTCAAGGCCTCAGATCCTTTTGAAAGCTGCACAACACTCCCAGTAACTTCCTGGCTACTTCAGATTTCTGACGTTTTGCAACACCCTAACAGCTCTTTTGCTCTTGATTAATAGCATCACTCACCTCTCTCTACTGATTTTTCATCCCATTAGAGCTCATTACAGCAAGACTTCTGTGTGATTTATTGTTCCTTGCATACCTCAAAAATCTAGGGCTGTCACAATCCTCCTGCCTAAATTTCTTTCCCTGTCTAGTGGAATATTCATAGAAGCTGTAAGACTCAGTCTCTCCTCCAAACCTCACAACCACAAGTTGTGAAACCAAAGCTGAAAACAACTGTGAAGACTATGACAGCCACAAATCCTGCTGACCTGCTTCAACTCCTTCATCTGCTCTGGCCAACGGATCTCTTGGCTGTAACTTTGTACTGCTCTATGCAGGAAATTAAAATTACAGCTACACAGTGTAGGATCAGCACAGTCAGGGCATCATTAACTGCCAACACCTCTCTGAGCTGGCTACAGCTTGGATTGTGGATGGTTCCTGATCCCTGAGTGATTACCTTAACATAGGAGCTTTATGCTTAATTCTGAGGCAGTTTTAAGTTTACTTTACACAATTAAATGAGATGACATCTTATTTTTCAAAGTGTTTTAGACTGGAAAAAAGTGCCAGCTGATACAGTCCACAAAAGGGTGGTAGGGAGGACATTATCATTAAAGACTTGCACAAAAATAAACCTCGTGACACCAACAGTCTTTGCAAAATGGGATCACAGAATTGTTTGGGTTGGGAGAAACCTCTAAGATTACTGAGTCCAACCTTCCACCTAAGACCATCATGTCTATAAAACCACGTCCCAAAGTGTGATGCCAGCATGTTTCTTGCATGCCTCCAGGGACAGTAACTCTACCACCTCCTTGGTCAATCTATTCTAAACAATTGTCAAGGAGAAATCATAAAACACTAAAGCAGTAGTCCTCACTTGCCACCTTTTAGTAAGCAACCAGATAAATTAAATGAGGCACTGAAGAAATAATCAAGTAAAATATTTGAGTATTACTGAGACCTGTCATGTCTGGATACTCTGCTACTTTAAGGGCCTCAAAAAGAGCCACAAACAAGAGTGACATTAAAGGCTGTCTGTAGTTTCAGTCAGGCTTCATGTTCTTGGACAGTTACTCCAGTAGAAGCTTTTTTGCCCCTTTTTTAATATATATGTATTTTTTTACATATATTTATAGAATTATTTCAATTGGAAGTGACTCCATCCAACTGATGGGAGTCAGACATTGTGATCCTGGGCAACCTGCTGTAGGTGACTCTGCTTTAGTAGGTGGGTTGGACTAGATTCCAATCCCCACCACGCTGGGATTCTGTGACCTATTATTATTCTGAGGCCAATGATCATTTAGTCCAACTGCCTGACCACTTCAGGGCTAAGTATCTTTGGTTTGTTTTCAAGTGGAAGTTCTAATGCAGATACATAAGATACTGAAAAATGAAGTCCCGTATTTTTGTTCCCTCAAGATGTGGCCATGCCAGGAACAAGAACAGAGCTGTATAAGGAGGTGAAGAAAGGCTTTGACAGCACTGCTAACTCAAACCAAAGCAGTGGCTCACTAAAGGGTGAAGTTCCACTCCCACCTTTGCACTACTGCTTAATCGCTACACTCAGGGAACTATAATGGCCCCAACCAACAGCCTTTTTAGCAAAGCCAGCTGTAAGCTCCCTGCCCCAGGTCACCACAGGTCAGATAAGCACGGGGACAAAACCAGTGACAACACTGGGTGGTTGGCAGCATGGGTAAAGCCCCTTTTTAGCAAAGCCAGCTATTAGATGGGTTCAGTCACAGATTCCCAGTTTGGGGAGCCTCAACAGTGATAAACATGGGCTGGGAAGCAGCTGAACAGTGTGTTCTGTTTGTAGAGTACTGGGACAGTGGGATGTCCTCATCCTTTTGGCTTCTGAAAACACAGAGGAATACAAAAGCAGGAAGCTGGAGAGGAAAAACAATAGCAGGTGGGAACTACAGAAGACAGAGGAAGGAAGAAGAATCCAACAGTAAAACAACAGTTGTTTTAGCAAAGAGAAACAAACCATGGAAAAGGATAGACTATAGATAAGAAAAATGTTTCTAATTTGTCCCATTCTGTGACACTGGTCCAAAAGACACCCTAGTAGCTTGTTAAATACCAATTAGCACACAGGGTCTGCAGACCTGGCTGATTAAAGCATGATCGAGCAGGGAAGGCAGAATTCCTCAGCTCATATGAAGCACAGAACCAAGTGACAGGACCAGCACATTTTTTGTACTAGCTTCTTTTTAAATAGAAACATGGAATTGTTTTGGTTGGAAGAAACCTTTAAGATCACCAAGTTTTGACCAAGACCAAGTCAAATCATTCTCAAACTCTACCAAGGCTGTTGCTAAACCATGTTCCTCAGTACCACATCTCTTTTCGACACCTCAAGGGATGAGGATTCAACCACTTCCCTGGGGAGCCTGTTCAAGTGTTAGAGAATCCTTTCAGTAAAGAAGTTTCTTCTAATGTCAAACCTAAACCTAACTTGTTCAACCTGAGGCCATTTCCTCTCATCCTATTCCTTGTTACTTGGGAGAACAGACCATCCCCCACCTGGCTCCAACCTCCTTTCAGGGAGTTGTAGAGAAAAGATCTCCCTTCAGTCTCCTTTTCAGTTTCTTCTGCCATTCCTCATAGGATTTGTTCTCCAGACCCCTCGCCAGCTTTGATGCCCTTCTCTGGAACTACTCCAGTACCTTAATGTCTTTCTTGTAGCGAGGGATAGACTTGCATAGAAGCTAAGACTCATCTAAATTTCTTCTAGTAGTATGTCTCTCACACTGATCCCAAGCCATTTCTACCCACTACAATAAAAGGCCTTAATTCACTTTATGATGAATTTGTAGAATAAGCACTAATGAAGCAAGTTTTACCAGTAGAGAAAAATGGAATTCAGATTATCACTATTATTTACAATGGTAAAAATGTCCTTTTTCACACTCTTACCTGCAGCCTAGTGAGCAAGGCTACATAGGGACAGCCAAGTCACTTTACAATCCTCATTTAGATAAATATCACAAAAATCACAGAATAATTTGGGCTGCAAGGGACACTGAAGATCTTGTAAGTTTCACCCCAAAGTCATGAGCAGGGACACCTCCCACTAGACCAGATTGCTCGAGACCCCATTCAAAATGATTTTGAACGCTTCAGGCTTGTAGCCTCCACAACTTCCTTGGGTAACCTGTTCCAGTGCCTCACCACCCTCATGGGGAAGAAAAATAGAGCAACTTAAAGGAAAAAAACCCTAACATCCTTTAAGTCATAGAACCATAGAATGTTAGGGGTTGGGAGTTTCAGAAATCAGAGTCTAATGCCCCTGCCAGAGCAGGATCACCTAAGGCAGGCCACGCAGGAATGCATCCCTATGAAGGAGACTCCACATCCTCTTTTGGCAGCCTGCTCCAGAGCTCTGTCACCCTCATGGTAAAGACATTTCTCCTCACGTTGAGGTGGAACTCCCTGTGTTCCAGTTTTTACCTGTTGTTCCTTGTCCTATTACTGGGCACCACCACAAAGATACTGGCACCTTCATCTTGACATCCACCCCTCAGATATTTGTAGACATTTGTAAGATCTCCTCTCAGCCTTCTCTTCTCAAGATTAAGCAGCCCAGTTCTCTCAGCCTTTCTTCACAGGAGAGATGTTCAAATCCCCCAGTCATCCTTGTAGCTCTTTGTTGAGCTTTCTGTCTTTGCTGAGCTCTGTCTCTCTTGAATTGGGGAGCCCAAACCAGATACAGTATTGCAGGGGTGTTCTCAGCAGGGCAGAGTAGGGGGATACCATTGGCCCTCTTGGCCACAAGCCCCCCTAGTCCTACAAACAGCTCCAGCTGTGAGCCACCTTCACATCTGTGTGAATTCCTGTGGACTCAACAGGCTGCCCACAGAGGCAAAGCGCAAGGTAATCAGGACTGACAGGGCGTGAGTTAATCACGACTGACAGGATTGCTCAACTTCAGCTGCCACAGAGCACTGCTTCTGATGTATGCAAAGTCGTCTGAGAGTATCCCACAGAGTTATGATCAAAATCTGTCACCTGATTTACATTTCCCAGCATAAAATGGCATTTGTTTTAAATTTCTTCTGTGGGCAGGTAAAATAAGTATTATACTCCAGGCTTCCTACTTATTTTAAGATTTCCCCCCTGCAGAGGAGGGGAATCACTGTGTTTAAGGGGGATTGTGTTCCCTATTACAAGTAAGAGTATAAAACAGTTGAAGAGATGTGTTCCACCTTTAGACAGACTGCACTGTTGCACAGCTAAAAAGGCAGTCAAAAATCCATTAGCATTTCAGACTAAATATAGCTGTCAAGAAATGTAAATTCCTTCCAAAAAATCATGTGCTAAAAAGAGAACTCAGCTCGTATGCATAACAAAAAGGCAAATGTGACCATTCAGTCAATAAGCTGATAATTCCGTTACAAAAACCATGGAGAGTCCTAAAAAAATAAAACCATCTCTAAACACATCACAATTATTAGTTTACTCAGCCTGCTTCCAAGCAGATATGCTAATGGTTTAACAAAGAAATGAACTGGTAGTTATTGCTGTGTTCCCATTAGGGGTATTCTAGTATTAACTCTTTATTTTTGTTTAATGTTAAATAGGAAAATAATTCACATTAAAATCTTTAAATTATTCCAGTTTTTATTTACCACCTTTCCAGAAACGCTAAGATGTCCCAGTTCTTGTCTTGTAATAGGACAAAAGGCAACGGATACAAACTGTAACACAGCAAATTACACCTCAATATGAGGAAAAACTTCTTTACTGCAAGGGTGACAGAGCACTGGAGCAGGCTACCCAGAGAGGTTGTGGCATCTCCTCCTCTGGAGACTTTCAAAACCCATTTGGATGCATTCCTGTATGACCCACCCTATGTGATCCTGCTTTGACAGGGAGGGTGGACTCAATGATCTGCAACCTTCCAACCACTATCATTCAAGGATTCCAACATGCCAGCATACAACTAATAACCTGATCCTCTTTTAAAGAGTCTTTAACCATACATGAAAAAAACCCACACCCACAACCAACCAGCCAGAACGTCTCAGATTTAAGAAAGTTTGAGACTTCATCTTGACAAATGTACCAATTTTAGAAAAATAGAATTAAATCTAAGCTTGGAAATGGTTTCCATGCTGTGCACAATCAGTATTACTCATCAGACTTTGACATATTCACTGTTGCCAACCTATAAAGGCACATGCAGAGTTTACAGACGTTGATGGCATATACCAGAAAAGCTTTGAAAGAATGGTGAGGTAGATGTTGAGGCTGGTGAGACACTGTCCCAGGTTGCCCAGAGCAGTGGTAGATGCCCCGTCCCTGGAAACATTCCAGATCAGGTTGTTTGAGGCTCTGAGCAACCTAATCTAGTTGATGTCCTTGCTCATTACAGGCGAGTCGGACTAGGCGACCTTTAAAGGTCATTTCCAACCCAAATCCTCCTGTGATTCCACAACTATCCAAAAATTAGAAGACACTCAGATGACACAAGGACCTGTAAAAAGAGTTCAGCTTTTAACTACCATGGATTCACCAGTGAAAGACAGGAGCTGGTTTACCCCAGCCTTCATTAGCTAATCTTGCAGGACTGGACAACTCACCCAGACCACAGCCAGCACATGAGAGCAGACTAGAGGAAGTAGTACAAGCCACCGCTGACACATGGTGGTACCAAAGCATGGCAAGTGCTGGCAAATACCTATCTGTGCTTGACCTACAACAAACAGGGTTTCACCACCTGAATGAACTTTAAGTACACACAAATTGCCCCCCAAAAAACACAACACTCAAAGCAAAAAACAACCAACCAACCCAAAAGTGACACAGATCACTAACTACTTAGAAGAAGCAGTTTCTGATCCATCAATTCCAGAAATGGCAACTGATGAGGAATGCAGAGGAAAGCACAACTCTCTCCAGCAGGTAAATACCACCAACATTTCTTGATGTGGCATTTCCCAAGCTCTAAAAATTACCAATAGCCAAGTAGTTTAAAACTCCAGCAACATGCAACACTAGGTATGGATTAGGGACACTGCAAACAGTCTACAGGGCAGAACACTGACCTATTTATCTAGAGTGTATTCCTGCAGCCTGCCTAAGTCAATCCATCCACTGCCTGCTGTCACCCCCCCAACAGACAGCCCTGCCTGCTCTTGGACTTCTTGTGCCAACACTGGAGTGTGAAGCTGTGCAGTTAACCAGATCAGCTCACTTGTTTGGTTTCTTTTTCAATTATTATTATTTAAGCTGTAATATGGTTATTTGTGTCAGTCAGGAGAAGGGAGTTGGGAGGTTGCAGTTAGACTGCCTTGAAATTACCACAAAGGTGCACTTCAGAAAGTAAACCAGGGGTTTCCCAAGTTATCTCTCCTCCCCTTCCTCCTCCCAATATCTTGAAATCACATCTACCAAGACAGCATTAAACCAAGCACAGCCAGCTTCCTGAAATAATATTAGAGAGGACTTCTTAACGAGCCTTCTCACTGCAATATACATGAGATGATCTTCAGCTTTCCACGAGTAACTACAGTGTGTGGGCAGAATTATTTTAGCTTCCTTAATTTGCTTTTCCAAAGCATCTCCTTAAGAAATGGTCTGAAAGCCCAAGGCTGAATAAATCTCTTATGTTTTGCTCAAGTTAGCTCCACAAGAACTTTGACAGTCTCACACTGGCTTTAACTTTTCTGTTTTCCTCAAATACTCCCAACTATGATGCATTTAGATCGAGTCAGACACAAGTGTAAGGTGCTGGGGAAAAAAAAAAGTCACCTGGAGTTTTTAAATAATATTTCTTCAATTTCTCCACTATGGTCTAACAGCATGTGAAGTTCTAACACTCTATACATTATACTATTGAGATAGAGCACAAAGAGAGCAAAAAGCAAAGTCCATTTTGAAGGAGATTATTATAATTTCAGTTTTCATCAGCTAAGAGTTGGTAAGACTGGAAGCAATCCCTGCTTCTAAAATTATTTTAACCACACACTTCATTCTAAACAGCTTCAAAAAAACCATCCAGGTTTTAATTAATCATTTTCAGAAGTAACTGTAGACCATGTTTGGTTTCTCCAGAAAGAAAAGATATTTAAAAACAAACAAATTCTAAACTCAGATACAAACTGCTTACAACTTCTGAAAACAATTAAGGTGACCGGCAAACACCCTCCTGGCTTTGACATAAGGAGGTTATTAAACCTTGACAACAAAAAGGAGACATAGTAACTTCTGTATTTCAGGTAACTTACCACAACAGCAGCATTCAACAATAACTCCATTCAAGCAGGAACAAATGCTGATGTTTATGAAGCATACAACAACCTGTAAAGCTCTGATGCTATCAACTTTCCACGTGAACACTGCAACTTTTTCCATTAAATAACCAACAGCTATGAAAGCAGGGCCCTTTGGGCTGCTTGTGACACATGAAAACACCCCACCAGCCTCCAGGGTCAGGCCTGAGAAGCTAAGCCAAGTTCAGAAATCAGACACTGCACTGACCCGACTCCTCTGACACCACACAGGGCGCAGTTTAGTCTTGGCAGATATTGCCACCTGTCTTAGTTTGCAAGTCTTGGCTCTGGAGCGCTGTAAAAATGCCTCCCCAATAGACTCACCAATTGTTTCTGGAGTATCTAAAGAGTTAGTAGGCACCAAATGTTAGGAAGGGGACAGGTAGGTACTCCCTGTTAGCAGCTCGTTCCCTTTCTGCACGGACATAGAAGGGGCAAGCAGGCAGCCAGCAGCAGATGGAGGACTGGTGACCATACAAAGGGAGAGGGAACACGCAGTGGAAAGCAAAAGGGCGGCTAACAGGCAGGCCATAACACACTGAGGCACAGAAAAGGGGACATCAGAGACAAGAAGCTGAGGGGAGAGCACTAGCAGAAGGTAAAAGCCAACGGAGATTAACTGGAAAGGGTTCTGTGAAAGCAGGCAGGGCTGGCTAAAAGCCCTGGAAGAAGACGGGGAGTGACCGGAGGCATCCCAAAGGGAGGTGCAGGAGGGCAGGGGGTCTGAGAGAAAGCCATGGAGACGGCAGGGAACAGAAGACAACAGGCAGCACCGAAGGATGTGGTCGGTGGTCCTGCGGGAGTGGCACAGCCCCGGCAGTGGTGCCTTAGAACGGGGGTGTCACCAATAGAGAGGGGAGGAGACAGACCTGCGCTTCGGTGGGGATTCGGGGGGCAGCCAGTGAGGCCTGCGTTGGGGTCTCAGCGGGGTCCCTGCGGCCAGGGGAAGCGGGTTGTGAGGTAAAGGGGACAGAACATACCCCACTGGTGGGGGACAGGGCCCCCCAGACCGTGTCGGGACAAGGGATGGGGAAGCCAGGACCACCCTCGCCACGCGGGGCTGGGGCGCAGGAACCGGGTCGGCAGCGGTTCTCCTCAGGCGGGCCCGAGCGGCGGCCCCCCCGTCGTTCTCTCTGCCTCTCACCTCAGAGTCCTCTTTGGCCTGCGGCAGCGCGGGGAAGGCCGGCTTGGCGAGCTCCATGACCGGGACGTTCTCCGAGCGGGGCAGGACCGGACAGGGCGGCTATTTGGGCAGCGGGCCCGCAGGCTCCGGCTCGGGAGCAGCAGCAACGGCGGCAGCGGCGGCAGGAGGAGGCGGTGGAGGAGGAGGCGGCGACGCGCTCAGCCGCTCGCGCCCGGCCGCCATGCTGCTGTTGCTGCTGCTTGTGCCTCTTCTCTCCTCCTCCCGCCACCGCCTCTCCCCAGCCCTTCCGCCCGCCCCCGGCAGGCTCCGCTCCAGCGGCAGCGGCAGCGGCACCGCCTCCACCCCCGGCCCGCCACCGCTCCGCCCCCAGCGGGCGCCGGGGCGCTCGCGCTCCCGCTCCCCTCAGGCGCCCAGCGGCTTCCCCGCGCTCTCCGCCTCCCTCTCCGCAAGGGCCTTCCCCAAATCGGGGGTTGGGGCAAGCGCCCGTAGCACCCTGAATTCGTTAATTAACAGGCGTTAATTAACGTCTCACAACGCAGATCAGAACTTCAGCAGGCCCTGTAACAACCAAAGGGACACAAAGATCGAAGTCCAGCGTCTCTGGGTAGAAGCACAGGCCTGAAGCACGTCATACCTCACACACCCCACACCTCACACACACACACACACACCACTGTATCGTGGCCATCAACACATCCAAACATCACTGTCCCCTCATCCTGCCACTTTCTCATAGCATCATTCAGGTTGCACAAGATCCTTGAGATCATCAATCACTAAACCATATGCCACATCTACACATCTTTTAAGTACTTCCCTGAATGGTGACTCCACCACTTCCCTGGACAGCCTATTCCAATAGATGACAACCCTTGTGGTGAAGAAATTTCTCTTCACATCCAGTGTAAACCTCCCAGGTGCAACCTGAGGCTGTTTCCTCTTGTTCTATGGCTTGTTACTTGGGCAAAAGAGTCTGCCCCCCCCTGCGTCCAACCTTCTTTCAGGGAGACGTAGAGAGCAAGGTCTCCCCCTAGTTCCCTTTTCTCCCCAAAGTTCCCTCAGCTGCCCCTCATTAGACTTATCCTTAGACCCTTCACCAGCTTTGTTGTACTCTTTGGACATGCTCCAGCATCTCACTGTCTTTCTTGTACTGAAGAGCCCAAAATTGAACCCAGTATTTGATGTATAGCTTCACAAGTTCTGAGCAGAGGGGCACAACGACTTCCCTGCTCCTTGTGGCCATACTATTGCTGATCCAGGCCTGCTGCTGGCCTTCTTGGCTACCTGAGCACACTGCTGGCTCATCATCATCAAACTGCCTCCATTTTGGCAATTTAGCTGCCATCAAAAAGGGTCTGTCTGCCTCAACTTTCAGCTGATGCCACTGGGGTTGTTTTCAAACAGGTCCTCTTCATGCATAAGAGATATCCTCTGACAACTGTTCTAGGGCAGGAATCTTTTTCTGCTTTTTGAGGTTCCCTGGTCCCATGCTTTCCAGGACTTTAAGATAGCCTTGAGATCCTTGTCCCTAAATTGGATATGGATGGTTACACTCAGACTTGGTAACAGCTCACTGTCCAAGTGGAGTCCAGTGACAACTACTGTTCTTCAGGGGTCAGTACCAGGACCAGTGCTGTTTAACACCTTTACCGGTGACATGGGACACTGGGATCAGGGCACCTGCAGTAAGTTCGGCTGAGTGATGTGGTCTGCACTGGATGAAAGGGATGCCATCCAGAAAGAGGGACCTGGACAGGCCTGAGATATAGGTGCATGCAAACCTCTTGAAGTTCAACAAAGCAAAGTGCAAGATCCTGCAGCTGGGTTGATGCAATCTCAAACAGGCTGGGGGATGAAGGGACTGAGAGCAGCCAAGGAGAACTGGAGGGTGTTGATGAATGAAAAATTGAACAGCAGACATCAACGTGTGCTTGCAGCCCAGAAAGTCAGTCACATGCTAGACTGCATCTCCAGCATCATGAGCAGCAGTTGAAGGGAAGGGATTCTGCCCTTCTACTCTGATGAAACCCCACCTGCAGTGATGGGGCCAGCTCTGGAGTCCGCAGCACAGCAGAGGCATGAATCTGTTGAAGGAGGGCGAGAGGAGGCCGCAACAACGCGAGGACAGGCTGGAGAAGAGAAAGGTCCAGATAGACCTTCCTGTGGCTTTTCAGTACTTAAAGGGGCCAACAGGACAGGAGGCACTCTGTAATGAGTGTACTGATAGGACAAAGGGTAACAGACTCAAACTGAAAGAGGGGAGATTTAGATTAGGTAGTAGAAAGAAATTCTTACCTGTGAGGGTGGTGAGGCACTGGAACAGGTTGCCCAGAGGATATGTGAATGCTCCATCCCTGAAGGTATTCAAGACCAGATGGGATGAAACTTTGAGCAACCTGATCTAGTTGAAGGTGTCCATGCCCATAGCAAGGGGGTTAGAACCAGATGATCCTTGAGTTCCCTCACAATCCAAACCATTCTATGATCCCAAACTACTTAAACGCTTTGTTCATTTGCTTATTTCCCCCTTGAGAAACTTCCCACTTCAGTGACCGCTCCTTCAGCACTGCAATTCCCTTTCAGGGAAAGATGAAAAATGAAATGGCAAAGGGAAACCAACAGTGAAACTTCAGCTCCCACCTTCAGCTGGTGTCTGGAAGAGGGATGAGTGTTGCTAGCCTTAGCTTACAGTTTGAACTAAAGAATGAGCTATAACTACTGCCAGGGCTTCAGGGAACAGTTTGCCACCTTTTATCCTCCTCCAGGATAATGCTCTGCTTACAGCTCACTGCTTACATCACTGCAGTGCTCAGAAATGGACTTTTATTGAATTTTCTTGTTCCAAGTACGCTTAGCTGGAGCACTCAGACCTGTATTAGCTGCATTTAAATGGGTGTCACAGTCAACTGAACCTGAGATTTGAATCTTCACACTCCTGACACAATGACAAGAGGCAATTTTCATACTAACCAGAAAACAAATCAACAACCCTTACCCACAGAAATGTGAAACTCTTGTTGCCTGTCCTGTTAAACTACACCTTATGCCACCTGTTTTTTCTCAGAGTGACAGGGAAAGATCTAAAATGGCTGTCAAGGCTGCCAGGGAGATGCTGTTAAGGGTTTTGTTTCCTGGCAAATCTAGAGTTAATCTAATGTATTTGTCTGTCAGCTGAACATGCCTGGAGTAATCCAATTAGGGTATCAAGGAGCAGCCAAAAGTAGAGTCTGGTACAGTTCTGTTTCAGCCCAACATTTAGGTAAGCTGCACAGTGGTGCAGTTGATCCACATGCACACCTCTTGGGGTGGAACTGATTGGAAATAAAAATAATACTGACAGATGCCCTTCAGAGCAGCAACACCTTGGCCTCTGCATTTTATTTCTGTTTACTACAACAGCTGCAGCAGTCAGCTGCTAGGGTGCACAAAGGCAACACACACACTGCCAAATTCCAGTCTCATAAGGTACGCAACATCGATCTGCAAGTATTGGCTACACCACTCTGCATGTCTAAAGAAACACAGGCTCAAATCATAGAATTGTTCTCATCTGAAAGGACCTTTAATACCATAAAGGTCAAACATCACCTAATGCTACCAAGTCTGCTGCTAAACCATGTCCCACCTATGCATCTTTCAAACGCCTCCAGGGATGGCTACTCCACTACATCCCTTCCCAGCTTATTCCAGGGCTTGATAACCCTTTCAGTGAAGCTTCTTCTAACCTCCCCTGGCACAACTTGAGGATGTTTCATCTTGTCTTGTCACTTGTTCCTTGGGAGAAGAGACCAACCCCCAACTGGCTTCAACCTCCATTCAGGGAGTTGCAGAGAGCAAGGAGCTCTCTCCTCTGTCTCCTCTTCCTGAGACTTAACAACCGCAGTTCTTTCAGGTGCTCCTCACAAGATTTGTGCTCTAGACATTTTTGATGCTGAGACTGGTGAAAACATGATCTAAGTTGCCCAGAGAGGTGGTAGACTCCCCATACCTGGGACCATTCCAGGTCAGGTTTGATGGGGTTCTGAACCACCTACTCCAGCTGCAGATGTCCCTACTGACTGCAGGGGGGGGTGGACTAGATAGCCTTTAAAGGTCCCTTCCCATCGAAACTATTCTATAATTCTGTGACAGCAAACATTTTAAACCTCATTTACTCCTTGCAATAATTAAATGCCAGCTCAGCTAAATCCTCTTCCTGGACTTGAGCAGTGAAGGAGTGACTACCAGTTGCCCTTCCCTGGCTGAGCAAGGTTTGCTCAAGGCTATGCGAGGCAAAGGACTCCAATGCAGTAATCCCCGTGTAAGAAGAAAAGATGCTGTTTAAATTCAAAGATACACAACTTAGTGCTCCTCAAGTTACAGGGAAAGTGCACAAGGATAAGCAGATTTAAACAAGTTTTATTCATAAACTGTTTGGGGAAAGGAAATTTACTGATATAAAAAGAGTCAAGAAATGAAATTACTTTCCTGCTGTCAACCCATCTACACAGCTTTACAAATCCAGACCATAATTGCTAAGAAAAATTTTACTTACCCTGGGCTGTAATGAATGTTGCATTTCAGAACTGTACAGAAAAAACACTTCTGTAGCCATCTTGCAACCAAATTCCTAGCTACACATTACACAAACACCTTACAATGATCAAGAGGGAGGTTACTCCTCTGTGTGTACATGAACCCGGTATGATGCGTGCAGTCATCACACATGACACAGTTAAACAGGTTTGTAGTCAAGCTTGGACTCTAGCTTCTTAGAATCAGCCACTTTCCTAACAGCTTTCATGAAGTCTTCCTGAACCACGAAGTCATGATCAGCACGGATAGCAAACATCCCTGTGAGGAGCAATTTAACAGCATGAGTAAGTGGGTGGTCCTTGCAGCAACAGTGTGGAGAGGACACCACATAGAATCATAGAATTGTTTTTGTTGGAAAAGACCTTTAAGATCATCAATTCTAACCACTAACCTAACACCACCATGGCCATTAAACCATGTTCCAAAATACCACGTCCACACATTTCTTGAACAACTCCATGGATCGTGATTGCACCATCTCCCTGGGCAGCCTGTCCAATGCCTGACCACTCTTGCAGGAAATAAACTGTTCCTAATACCAAATCTAAATCACATAGAGAATCACTCAGATTGAGGTGAAAACAGAACTAAGTTACAGGTCTTAGGTGATGGGAAGAGGAGTGAACTTCAATGAAATCATCTTCATGACTAGGTGATCAATTGTAACTCATTTTAAACTACAAGGTATATTTACTGTGTAACTCAGCCTTCCCATGTAGGCAAACCCTACGCATACATGAGCTTACATGGTGGAAAAAGCATGACAGTATTAACTCTTCAGTAACTCAGGTACTAAGAAACTTGTATTCTCCACAAAGAGGAGAAAAATGGATGTTGGTGCCAAGGGACAACCTGCTATGGCATGGGGATTTGAACTAGGTGATCTCCAGAGGTCCCTTCCAACACCTAACATTCTGTGATTCTGTGGTTGTCAAGCCCTAGAACAGGCTGCCCAGGGCAGTGGTAGTGTCTCCATCCTTGAAGAGATTTAAAACCCATGTAGATGTGGAGCTGAGGGACATGGCTCAATGGTGACCTGGCAGTGCTAGGTTAACAGTTGGACTCCATCTCAGAGATCTTTTCCAACCTTAATGATTCTGTGTCACAGCAGTCAGCCAACAAGCAGTTAGAGAAAATATAATTTAGCAGAGAAAATATTAAGCCCTTTTAGCATCAACCAATAATTAGCACATCAAAATTAAGAGTTAAGAAAATACCTGCTTCAGTACAGACGTTTCTCAAGTCTGCTCCATTAAAGCCATCTGAAAGCTTCACAATTGCTTCATAATCTATTAATGACACACAAATGCTGATTAGGAAAAAAATTTACACTTTCTGTTAGGGATTCCAACAAAATACATGTTCAGCTAACAAAGAATGACTTTACTTTGATGTCAGTGCAAATAGATGGCTGCCCACTAAATTAAATTAACTGAAGTCATCAGCTCTATCACCCTTTTCATTAAAACTGAAATGTGCTGCAGCCAAAAGCTCACATTTTATCATTAAATCCCAAAGTGACTCACTTGTGGTTACAGCCATCAACATGAAATGGAAGAAAAGCAACATCAAGACAATGTTCTCATAATTTAAATGATGTGAAAGCAGAAAACATATCTCCCAGTGATGGGAACTCAGTCCCTTTCTGTTTATAACTGCATCTACTAAAGGCATTTAATGTCTTGATGTATGCTGCCATTCAGTAAGATATGGGCAGGATGGAGAGTTGAGGCGAGTTCAACAAGGGCAAGTGTAGAGTCCCACACCTGGAAAGAAATAAACCCCCTACACCAGTACAGTGAGGGTTGATCTGCTGGAAAGCAGTGCTGCAGAGAAAGACTTGGGAATGCTGGTGGACAAGCTCACCATGAGCCAGCAATGTGCTCTCCTGGACAAGAAGGCCATTGGTCTCCTGGGGCGCATTATGAATCCAACCTCCCTGCCAAAGCAGTGTCTTCCACAGCAGGTTGCCCAGGATCACAATGTCCAGGTGCGTTTGGAATCTCTCCAGAACAGATTTTTGGGCAGCCTGCTCCAAGACTCCAGCACCCTTATACCAAAGAAGATTATCCTTTTGGTCAGATGGAACCCCCTGAGTTCCAGTTTGTGCCCACTGCCCTTTGTCCTATCACTGGGCACCAGTGGAATGAGTCTGACCCCATCCTCCGACCCCGCTATGGTCCCTTTAGCTCTTGCTGAGCATTGAGAAGATCCCCTCTGTGTCTGCTTTTCTCCAGGCTCAACAGCTCCACGTCTTTCAACCTTTCCTCCTCACAGAGATGTTCCAGGCCCCTCAGCATCTTTGTAGCCATTTATGGATAGGAGAGAAAAGATGAACTACTTCACCTCAGGTTCATGATTAGTTTTGGAGCTTCTTCTCTCAGACAGGCACATTTAAGCCAACACTGATGCTCAGAAAAATCACCACTTATCCCTCACACCCTCCCCCAGCCTCCACTGCTGCGCTGCAGCTGTTAGTGCAGCCAGATGGTGAAGGAGATCAGTTGCACTGCCCAGCCCTTGCTGCCTGGCTGTGTGAATAGCTCGTGTCAGCAGAGATGGGCCTGTCGGGGGCATTACTGAAATAAAAGGCAGCAGTTTCAAAGGCAAATCATAATTACAGGTTTTATATAAGAAAGCTCTGAGGTGTCACTATGAAAGTAAGACTCTGGCCAGCTTAAAGTAACACTGTCATGAAATAAACCGTCCTTGGACTATCTGATAGATCCTGGTATTCACGCTCTGGAGATTTACACCACTACCCAAAGACAAGCTTTGTTTCAGACAACAAGACTTTCATCATGCCATCTCCAAACTCCAACTAATTTTCTCCATGACCTTTAAAGATTGTTTTCTGATTTCTGAAGAAAGACATTTTCTTTGTGAGGGAAAATGAAAACATGAAAATGATGGTTTTACTCGTATTGTACATTCCTTTAGAAACAGCAAACTACCTGATAAGAACCACATTGATTTTCCAGTTTACAACTACGTTCTGAGGCTTGCAAAAGAAGTTAGCAACAATTCAGTCAGGATGCATTAAAAATTTAGAATTCTGAGAGAGAAGTTGTGTAGCCAGTGTAAAAGAGCAGAATCATTGTCACAACCCACCCTCGTCACAGTTTTACAAAGAGAAGTAGGAGGAATATCTAAGGTAACTTCCTACTTACCTATTTCACCATGTTTTGTGATAGGACCTGCATGAATCTTCAAAATGTCTAATCTGGCTTGCTCATTTGGCAGATCAATATCTAGAAAGAGAAACAGCTTTAGTAAGAAGCCCACAGCTGATACACAGAACATCCTCCTCCCAGCCACACCAAAGCAGTAACTCACGGATTTTCCTATCCAGTCTTCCAGGCCGCAGGAGCGCGGGATCCAGAGTGTCTGGTCTGTTAGTAGCCATGATCATTTTAACTCTGTGCAGAGTATCAAATCCATCCATCTGATTCAATAGCTAACAATAAACAGAAGTTTGGTTTTAAACAACCTAAGTCTTTCTTAATGTGATCTATTGTGCTTGCCTTCTGCATAAATACTTACACCAAGTGATAAATCACCAAAAAATGCTACAAACCAATGAGAGGTTACCATCTCCCTACATACTCTAAGAAATAAAGAAGAGCTTAAGAGAGACACTGAAAACGCTCTACCCAGAGAGAAAGATCTTGAGCAAAGCAGAGCTGAAATGTGAAAGGCTTGACTAAAACAATAAGGCAATGAAAACAACACAAGGAGCCAAATGTTGGCTGACACAGCCTGAGTGTATTGCAGCAAGCCCAGGACATTCAAATCAGACTTGGAGAGCAGCCTCTTGAATACTAATCCACACACAGGAAGGCATTTCATTGTGAAGATTCAAAGTACTTGCTCTTTGATCACAGCCATTTAGTTCTCTCTGTAAGGCAGGGACATTCTTTTGAATCAGGCAAACTGTTTGCAAACACAGGCCAAAGAAGGTTCTCATTAGCTCCAGTGTTAGTCAGCAGTGGTTTTAACATTCTCTTCACACCACCCAGCTCACCAGAGCAGTTAGTACAGGAAAAGTAACACAACTACTTCTCAGAACCCTTGGGATGACCAAGTTCAACTGATAACCCTACTCTACAAGGTTCACCCCTAGACCAAAGTTTTGCAAAAAATCAAACAGTTCTAACATTTTGTAGAATAAGTGGTCTTGGGACTTAAGAGACAAGCTCAGTTTTTCCCTCTTTAAGAAAGAGAAGCCCTCCAAATTTTCAAGATACCGTAAGCAGCAGCAAAGTCAAGTTGCAGCCAGAAAAGGAAACCTCTCAAACATTTTTAGCAGTTTTAAAGCTCCTTTCCATTACTCTCCAAATAGAACTCATGGCTGAGTTACCAAGGATGTGCAGCTACCCTTGGTGAAAGCAGCACGTAGTTCACTTTTAGCTTATTAACTCAGAAAAGCTTGTACCAAGAGAGATCCCAGTGGAACAATCCATATCTGGACCCTACAATATGTAGCCAGGGATGAGACACTCACCTCCATCAGAGTCCTCTGAATTTCTCTGTCAGCTGAGGTGCCTTCAGAAAAACGGCGACCACCTGCAGCACACCAAACCCATCAGTGACAGCACTTGACGTTTGCCTCCACAGAATACTAACTCTGAAGACAATTAGGTTTCCCTTTTAAACTGGGGGAGAGCCAGAATGGTATTTAAAAGGTTAAATACACACCTTTAAAAATCAAGTCCAACCATTAAACCAGCATTGCCAAGTCCACCACTAAGGTGTCCCTAACTGCCACATCTACACATTTTTCAAATACTTCCAGGGACAAGGATTTCACCAATTCCCTGGGAGGCCTGTTCCAGGGCTTCACCACTCATTCAGTGAAGAAACTTTTCCTAACGGCCAATTTAAACCAACCCTGGCATAATGTGAGACCATTTCCTGTCCTGTCACTTGTTGGTTGGGAGAAAAGACTGACAGCCACCTGTCTCCAACCTCTTTTCAGGGAGTTGTAGAGACAAGAAGGCCTCTCTTCAGCCTCCTTTACTCCAGGCTGAACAACCCCAGCATTCTCAGCTGCTCCTCTCCAAGACCTGTTCTCCAGAACCTTCACCAGCTTTGTAGCCCTCCTCTGGACACGGTCCAGCACTGCAGTGTCCCTTCTTTGGGACCAGCACACCTGCACTCTTTTGAGAATGCAGGTTGAGAATGGCTTTATAGCTAATTTTAGCATTTGAAGAAGACTTGGGCTACCCCTCAAGCCACCAGCCTTACCAATAGCATCTATCTCATCCATGAAAATGATACATGGCTGATGATCTCGGGCATAATTGAACATCTCTCTGATCAGTCGAGCACTTTCACCAATGTACTTATCCACTATGGAACTCGACACCACCTATGCAGGAACAAAAGACACAAGTGAAGAGACTGGAGTGCACACAGGCTGAGGGGGTGTGTGAGGTCAGAAGTAAAATCACCCTACCTTTAGGAAGTTGCAGTCAAGCTGGCTAGCAACAGCTCTGGCCAAAAGTGTTTTCCCTGTACCTAGACAGAGAGGAGATTGAAGCTGTTTAAATCAATGCTGCACACTGGGGATTTAAAAAAAGCAACAAGAAAGGAAAAAAAAAAGCAACAAAACAAGGCTATTGCCACAGTACGAGTGTGACAACTCAATGTTCATTACCCTTTCATGAGACTCACCAGGGGGGCCGTAGAGCAAGCAGCCTTTTGGAGGTATTATTCCCACACGCTGGAATAATTCTGGGTTTGTAAGTGGCAGTTCTATTACCTGTGAAGAGACAGAAAAACAAACTGAGACTCATGTGTATTAAACTAGATCAGCAATCCCAGGAAGCTAATGGTACTTGACAGCCTGTTAGCCAGATACCTGTGTTCTTATTTCTCTCTGCAGCATATTTTCTGTGAGAACCGTTTAAGATGGAAAACGTCTGACTGATTTAATGGATCAGTCCACAGTCCTGTCTTTGTTATTCAGACCTCAGCTCTACAACAGCTTGTTTCTCTTGATGGCCTTCGCTTAAACTGTATTTTGCTACTGTCATAATTCATAGAATTACAGAATGGTTTGGGGTGGAAGGGACTTCAAAGATCATTTAGTTCCAACCCCCCTGCACTGACCAGGGACACCTCCATTAGACCAGCTTGCTCAAGGCTTCATCCAACCTGGCCTTGAACACCTCCAGGGAAGGAACATCCACAACCTCCCTGGTCAACTTGTTAGTGTCTCACCACCTTCACTGTAAAGAATGCCTTTTTAATACCTAGTAATACCACTGCTCTAGCAGTGTTTGTACAAAATTCAATGTGCTTTGCTGGTTCTCAATTCTATGCCCTCCAACTTGTCTTTATGGCACTTTCTTAGCCTAAAGGACCTTTCAAATCCTCCTCTTTAGAGGATTTTCTTCATTTTAATCCCGATCTGAGCTTCTGCAAAAGCAGAGAGAAGACATAACAGGTTTTGAGAACTGGGTTTTTGGTGCCCAGAACAACCTTTTTTTGCTCCTACAAGGTGCGTGCACAACACACAAATGATCTGCCACAGTCAGTTGGCTCATAATCACACTGCTGTTTGCCACAAAAGGAACTGCAAAGCTGAAAAAACACTTTTTTGCACTGAAAAACGTGACTCAGAACACATCAGAAGTTTGAGATACTGGATACCTCTCGCAGCTCTCTGATTTGTTCTGACAAGCCTCCAATCTCTGAATACGAAACATCTCCTGGATCTTCATGAGACATGTTATAAACCAATGGATCCACTTCCCTTGGCAAATACCTGGAATGAATAGTTAAGAGCAGACATTTGTCACTGTGCAAAGACATTCATAAAGTTATTCCCATACATTTTATGGCAAGTATGAAAAATATTTCTTCTTAATGCTTAAAAACCTGCTGAAATGCAGAGTTAAGTCAATTATTTTTTTCAAGAGCAGCCAATTTTATCCTGAACCATATATATTAGCCACTTGTATCTTTCATCCTTAATTAAGCAGTTCTTGGCAGAAAACATGGTATCTGTTCAGGCCCCATCCCTGGTAACACTCAAGGTCAAACTTGATAAGACCCTGAGCAGCCTGCAGATATCCTTGCTCACCACAGGAGGGTTGGATAAGATGACATTTGAGGGTCCCTTCCAACCTGATATATTCTGTGATTGCTGATCATTCCAACCTCTTGTGTAACCTACTTAGATCACTCTTTTCTCCTTTCATATGATGAGCAGAAGACCAGCTGTGGAGCAGAAACCTACCTCATGATAGTCAGAGTGGTCATATCCAGAGCGACTCTTGTCCCTGGCTTCAGCTTACTTTTGTCAAGCTAGACATAAAGAAGATATTTTGATTAGAACCTCAACAAAATCTGTTTCTAGCGAAAGTGTTTTCTGTAACTCCATCACAAATACGAAGACAAGGCTACCAAGGTACAGGCCAACCCTGTGTCCCTATCACCACCATTTTTGGGAATGCTTAAAATGGGAATAAGTTGGCCCACTGTTTTATGGGAACATGACCTTTGGGAGAGGCAAGTCACCATCCCTGGAGATGTTCAGGAAGCATGTGGACATGGCCCTTTGGGACATGATTTAATGGCCGTGGTAGTCTTATGTTGAAGGTTGGACTCAATGAATTTAAATGGCTCTTCTAACCAAAACAGTTCAGGATTCTATGATCCAGAAGCTGACCTAGACCAATGAACCTGTTAGAATCATAAAATTGTTTGGGTTGGAAAAGACCTTTAAGATCATGGAGAACAACCCTTAAACCCATCACTGCCAGGCTACCACTAAACCATGCCCCTCAGCACCACATTTCCATGTCTTCTAAACCCTTCATCAATGAGATCTCCATCATTTTCCTGGGCAGCCTCTACCAGGTCTTGACAACCCTTTCAGGGAAGAAACTGTCCCTCATGTCCAACTTGTACCTCCCACGGAGCAACCTGAGGCCATTTCCTCTCATCTACCATTTGTTCTTTGGGACAAACTGTAAAAGGTTGAAACTGCATCAGATTCAACATTGCCCAATAGAATTATGCTATTTTGCAGTGGGAAGAAAACAAAGAAAAACCCCTTGACCTTGAATTCCTTCAAAAATACACTTTAGATAGGGAAGTAATTTTGTTTCAGTATAAAAAGCCTTGCTCCCCTTCCTCAGCAGCCAAGCCACAAGGCCTTGGATCAAACATTCAATACAGGAAGGACATGGACCTAGAGTGGTTCCACAGGAGGACCATGAAAACGATCAGGGTGCTGGAACACCTCTCTTATGAGTACAGGCTGAGGGAGCTGGGGTTGTTCAGTCTGGAGAACAGAAGGCTCCAGGGAGACTTAATAGCAGCCAGCCTCCCAGTACCTGAAGGGGGCTAGAAGAAGGATGGAGAGGGACTGTTCACAAAGGCCTGCAGAGACAGGACAAAGGGCGAGATTTAGATTGAATGTTAGGAACAAGTTCTTTAAAATCAAGATGGTGGAACAGGTTGCCCAAAGTAGTTGATGTCCCATCCCTGGAGATACTTAAGGTTAGCCTTGACAACGCTTTGACCAACCAAATCATTCTGTGATTCCATGATTCTGCTCAACTGTGAAACATTCCACAGGAAATGGCTTGCCTTGATATTTTGACATCTTGAAAACCACCATAGGTATGGGTTTTTTTAGTATCTGCTATAAATTAAGGACCTTTTAAGATTAAAGTGTTTTTATTACAGTAAGTATGTGCTGCACTGCCTGGCTCATACAAGGATAACTTATTCCCCTGAATGTATCTGTTCCAACACAGAGCATCAAGACCATGTCACATGTCCTGAAGCAGAATTAAGGACACAATTATATTCCAGAAAAATATTTTCTTCTATCTAGTGAAAGAAAATGGTGAGTTTGCACCATAACCTCTTGGGATGAAGCTTAACATTAAGTCTTTAGAGCATTTGCAGATGTTTTATGCAAGCGAAAACATATCCCTGGAGGCATTTAGAAGATGCAGAGATGTGGTGCTGAGAGACATGGTTTACCAGCAGCCTTGGATAATGGTTGGACTCAATGGTTGGATAATGGCTGGACTCAATGATCTTAAAGGTATTTTCCAACCAAAATAATTATATATTCTATGATTTTATAGCAACATGCTTAGGGAAAGCCATGGATATCTGCATATGTCCTACACAGAGTAACACACCTAAAGGTACCCACATTTCTCAAACGCTTTCTCTCCAAAAGGAGGAGAAAAGGTCAAGCCTCTCAGAAAAACACACACTCGATTGACAAAGTTTTCCTCCCTGCTTACTGCAAAGTATTGCTAATTGTGAGCCTCCCAGACCAGGGGCATTGCCTACAATATTTATTGGGAGTATAAAAGGATTAGAAAAATACAGAGAAATGTACAGGTGCATACGGAGAGGGATTTTTCACAAAGGCATGGAGTGACAGGGTGAGGGGTGATGGCTTCAAATTGAAAGAAGACAAATTGAGATTAGACATTAGGATGAAATTCTTCCCCATAAGAGTGATGAGGCACTGGAACAGGGTGCCCAGAGAAGCTGTGGAGGCTCCAAGCCAAAAAGCATTCAAAGCCAGGTTGGATGGGTCCTTCAGCAACATGGTCTAGTGGGAGATGTCTCCCAGAGGGATTAGAACTAGATGACCTTTAAGGTCCCTTCCAACCCAACCATTCCGTGATTCCATGACACATAGTTAGGAAGATTAAAAATGGTCACAATGCTGCATTCACAACACAGCATGGGAGATCTTGCCCAGTTGACTAATTGTCATAGTGATGATTAATTTTCAGAGAGTTTACAATCAGGCAGAAAGAGAGCTTGAACTCAATGAAAAGGATAAAACACATGCAAGGTTACAGGTATGCTGTAGACTGCTCTATCTTCACTAGGAAACGACACTGCTACCAGCTGTGAAGCATAAGCAAATACCAGTATGGAAAGCCATACACACATTATAGAAGAAAATACTTTATGCCAGTATGGACCTAGCTTATGAAAAGCAATGCTAATATCTGAGATTAAATCAAACTTCTAAAAACATTCACATAAATCAACTACCTGACGACGACAGCCAACCACATATCTTGGTCCATTTGTAGCCTTCACAATGACTGAAGAGAGAAGAGGAAAGGAAAAACAAAAACCAATCAAATTTACTTGACTCACTCTTGATTATGCTGCTGAAATACCCCAGATTAATATATTTTTCTGCCAATACTCTGATTACTTCCCAAATCTTTAGCCAGATTTTAACTACAAAAGCTTATTTTGAACACATCAAAGACTGCAGCAGTCCAACACTTACATTTCTCTTCTGTTAGTTGTTTAAGAACCTCACCAACAATCTGCAAAAGCATAAATACAGTATTAGCCGACAGATAAAGCATCAGTGCAAAACAGCATTTAAGGTGTGTTTTGAGCATGGAAGATGACTGCCAGGTGCGAAATTTTTTCTCCTGCTTCATGCCACTTGCCAGCACTTTTATTTAACACATCTCTGTCATCAGGACACAGAAAACTTTTTTAGGCCATACACTTAGTACGTCTGTTCCTGTTCCCAAAAGTGGGCTTAAATGAACTTCCAGGCCAGTTCACTGCCACCCACCACCACAGGCTGCTGTGATCTCATTTTTCTTACATACCTGCCCAACACTCTGCAAGGCCTTCAGATCATTTTCTGACTTTTCATACTGCTTGGTGAGCTCTTTCAGCTGCTCCCTTACTAGAAGAGGAAACAAACAAAGGATTTTTATAAGATTTAATTCAACAGCAACTCAGGAACAGGCCCTTTACCAGCAGGTAGAGCCAGGTTGTAGGGAATCTGCACACCTATTAAGTCACCCTACTACAAGCACATGCTCCAGGGACCGCACACCCTGAACATAACAGTGTTTCTTATTAACATGAACACTCTGCAGATGGCATCTAAAAACCAAATCGTGAGTTTAAAAAGCTCAAATTCAAAGGTATGTGTGCTTCTGTATGACACTGACATTAATAGTGCGGGCGACACTACTGCCAGAACGGTATAACAGAGAACATTTGCAACAGGATAATAAAACGTCAACTGAAAAACTCTACAAGGAACTAGATGAGGGAAAAGAGTCGTCCAGCTCGACGTGGAGGCAGCAGGGCCTGACCCTCCTGCTCGTCCCCAAACAAGGGGATCCCAAGGCTCGGGCTGCCCCACGGTGCTCTTCCAGAGTAGAATGGAGAACAGCCAAAGCACTGGCAAGGGCAACCGCGACCGGCAGCGCTCAGGCCCAGCTGCCCTCCCCTCAGCCAAGACACCGGCACTGCCCCGCGGGGCCCAACCAGGCCCATGACGAAGCGCGGGCAGCAGCGGCGGCGGTCGGTTTCCCTCAAAAGCTCCCTATGGCGCTCAGCAGCGGTTATCCTTAGGGTTGCGGCGTTCCCCCCGGGCCAGTGCTCACACTCTTTGAGGCGTCCGTCAATCTCCTTGTGCTCCAGCAGCTTCTTGCGGTAGTCCTGCAGCGCTTTGTCTCTCGGGTCCGCCATGATGAGCAGCCGCCGCTCATAGGGAATGCCGGGAAGGGCCATGGCCGCCGGGGGCAGGGCCGCGCGCGCGGCACGCCCCCTGCGCGTGCCCGCCCGCCGCGCTCGCCGCGCGGCGCGGCGCCCCCTAACGACAGGGAGGGAAACGCGAGGGGGGAACGCGCATGTGCATTGAGACCGGCAGATCCAGCTGGTCACACACAGCCTCCCCGCACACCTATGCGAAACACCCGCGCCTGTTTATCTGTAGGTGTGTATGGGTATGCTGGGGAGGGTGGCGAAGCTGGTGTGTAGAGCACAAGTCTTGAGAGATGCAGCTGAGGCAACTGGGATTGTTTAGCCTGGAGAAAAGGAGGCTGAGGGGAGACCTTCTCACTCTACAATTCCCAGAAGGGTTTACATGAGGTGATGGTTTGGTTTCTTCTCCCAAGGAACAAGTCATAGGATGAGAGGAAATAGTCTCAAGCTGCCCCAGGAGAGGCTCACGTTGGATATGAGGTAAAATTTCTTCCTTAAAAGGACAGGAGGTAACAGGTACAACGTTCAAAGTTCCATCTAAACACGAGGATGAACTTCCTTTACTTTGAAGGTGGTAGAGCACTGGAACAGGCTGCCCAGAAAGGTGGTGGAGTTTCCATCTCTGCAGTCATTCAAAACTTATCTATATGCACAATCTGCTCCAGGTGTACCTGCTCAGGCAGGGGAACTGGACTGGATGATCTCTAGAGGCCCTTTCCAACTTCTAATGTTCTGTGATTCTATGCCCTGGAATAGACTGACCAAGGTAATGATGAAGTCCCCATCCCTGGAGAAATTTAAAACTAATCATATAGATGTGGTATTGAGGGATAGTGGTGGACTTAGCAATGCTGGGTAAACAGCTGGCCTTGATGATATTAAAGGTCTCTTCTAACCAAAGTGATTCCATGATTTTTTACACGTGTGGGGACTTACAGCTATGCACCACAGTGTCTGGTATGAGTGACAGCCAGACCAAGTCCCTTCAGAAGTATCTCACAGCTCCCCTCTTCAGTCACTGTGGCAGTTCCTTCAGACATGGCTTTTCTAGGTTTTAGGCCACTCAGGAGCTTTGAAGACGTCAAGAAAGAAGACAAGTCACAAAACTACAACGAAATTATACATTCCATTACCTGAACCAGTGAGGATTTATCATCAGCACTGACTGGTGGCAGTATATGGATTCAGCAGCAGCCACGGCCTGTGGGTACACAGAGCCCGGACACATCTTGCACAGCCAGAGGCAGGCCCAAAGCCCTGTGGGTCTAGGGGGCAGTGTGGGCTGCAGCAGGCTGGGGCATTCCCTGTTCCGCTGTGCTCCTGCTCAGCAGGAGAGCACCCACACCAGCACCCGCCTCCGAACAGGGTCAGCTGCCGCCCCTTGCTCTATGCGGGCCAGGGCACATTGCCAGGAGATTACCGGCCCCGACCAAGTCTTTCCTTCAGCTGAGGCACACCCAGCCATCTGAGGCACTGTCAGGAGAAGACCGGCCCTGGCCCGATTCTCTCTCGGGATCCCTGTGCTGGCACAGGAGGCAGAACTCTGCCCGGCGCCCGGGACCTCAGCCTCTTACCGACGGTCACCGGCACCTTTGCGGGCGTGGGTCCCGGGCTTATCACTCGCGTCCCGTCAGCGCCACCCCGTCCTGGCACGGGTGAGTCACCGTGGCACAGAAGTTGGGACGTTTCGCCAGGCCAACTCGCCAGGCCCGGACGCCCTTCAGCTGCCGGGCAGCCCCGGAGGCCGGGCTGGGCCAGGCTGCGTGCAGCTCCGCTCGTAGCCGGCGGCGGCCGCGCCCCCGAGCAAGGGGCGGTGCACGGCGCGGCGCGGCTTCTTCAGCCGGCCGTGGCCGCGCCGGCTCTGCGAGATGGCGGCCTGCAGCGGGCTGCGGTTGTTGGGGTTCGCCGCTTTGTTGCTGTTGTTGCTGCCGGTGGCGGTGGCCCACGGCGAGGCGGAGCGACGTTGCTTTTGCCAGGTAGGTTCTGCCGGGGGAGCAGGACAGGATAGGACAGGGTGGGCGCCGCGGCTGGGGACCCCACCACGAGGGTGCTTCAGTGGCTCGGCCCTTCTCCGAGTGTCGGGGGTGGTTAGAGGAAAAGGGCTGGGAGGGTGCCGCTTTCCTTGTCTTCTGTGTTCTCTTGCTGCCTGTAGCACAAAGAGTTGAGTTTTGGCTCACTTCTTCCCTAACTACCCAGGTGCCTCTGCTGGGATGTTTCAGGGATGTGTGTTTCTCCAGGGAGCTGCCTCCTCCCCTTTCCTGAAGGTCTTCCTTGATTTTCCTCTCAGTTCTGCTCACTAGGAAAAAGCGTAGCTGCAGCAGACACCTTCTACCCTCCTCCTACCCAACCCAGGAGTGAGCTGGGCTATCCCTACCCTACCATGGCCAGGGGTGAGCTTGATGATCTGCCAGGGATGTTACCCAGTGCGCTTGATGCATCTTCTGTTGATGTACAGAAATAAGAGAACTGAGTATAGTCAACTAAGAGACTAAGCCAAGCAGCTGGACTGGGGAGATCGATCACTATGCAGGCTGATGTTGCAAATGTGCTTGTGCAAAGTTGAGAAGTGAAGATGGTGCAATGTACTTAGTGCTTTATTTTTGCTGCCTTTTTTTAAAAAAGGAAGCTATTGTAAAGCCCATTCTTGCTATATTAAAATTATAGTGCTTAAATGTGTGTTGGAACTTGGGAGAGGAGAAAGAAAACAAACATAGGTGTGCGCTTGCCTTTGCCTTCTGGGTGACTCTTGATGCTTCAGTTTCACATGGAGGTGGTAAATACAAGCTATGCTGATAAAAAAGTGAAAATCATGCATTTTGATTCAATGTCGCAGAGTAATAGAATGGTAGAGTTTGGAAGGGACCATCTAGTGCTAAAGCACGATCACCCAGAACAGGTTGCCCAGGATCACAATGTCCAGGGGGGTTTGGAATCCCTTCAGAGAAAGGGACTCCACAGCCTCTCTGGGCAACCTTTCCCAGGGCTCCAGCATCCTCACAGCAAATAATTTTTTTTTTGTTCTGTCAGATAGACCCTCCAAGATTCCAGGTTGTGCATGTTACCCAATGTCCTATCTGTGGGTACCACTGGCAAGAGTCTGACCCCATCCTCTTGCCCCTCCACCCTTTAGCTATTGATCAGCACTGAGAAGATTCCCTCTGTCTACTTTCTTCTAGGATAAACAGTCCCAGGTCTCTTAGCCTTTCAATATCTCCATATGGTTTTTGCTTGTACACTTTCTGCTTAGTAATGAGGTTTGCCTGCAAAGGATTGAAGTCTGAGTTGGGTGTGTGCTATGGGATAAGGAGCCCTGTACCTGAAGTAAACCAGCATTCTGGCACTGTAATGGCTCACAGGCTTTTTGCCTTGGGTAGGAGGAACCTGTCTTGTGCTTTGTACAATGCTCTCTTCTTGTGCCAGCACACATCTTGTGTAGCTTATGCTTTGGTTTAGTTTTCAACAGAAATGCTCAGGTTCAAGTTTTTTCCAGACGTTGTTGCCTTTGGGAGAATATGTTGTGTAGGGCAGCAGTTCTCAGCTTTACTAAACACTCAACCTCTCAAAGGCACACTTGTGGGCTGCCTCACCTCCTTGTAAAATAGAATCTGCCCATCATCTTGTGCAGAACTGATCTGGTGGGTTTGATTTACCCCTAAACTAAATACAGGCTAAGTCTTGGTATGTTTTACCTTCTGTTGCTTATATACTTGAATACCTGGGTATAGCTTTTGGCTTCCACCCATGAACCATCTCATTCTGTCTCATGAATTTGTCAGATGAAGAAACCCTGATGTAAGGTGAATGCAAGAGCTTTGGCTTGCCCATCAGCCTGTGATGGGATAGCTGACAAGGGCCACTTTTGAGAGCAGTTGCTCTAGCAATGCTTCAAATGCTGACTGAAGCAGGCTGTAATTCTGGTGTTGTGCTCTTGTCTGTCTGTACCATAGAGAGGAATCTTTCACCTGCTTTTTTTTGACAGTTATTTTAACTCTTCATTTACTTAAGAAAATTACTAACCTGTCTGGAATCTTCTAGTAGAAGCAGCAGGGGGGTTGGACTCAATCTTCAGAGGTCCCTTCCAGCCCCTACCATTCTGTGATTCTGTTACTAAACTCACTGAAGTTTCACAGCCTGTTTCTCCTTTCCAATCTCTTTCCTGAGCCCTGAATAACATTTTGGTATTGGGGTTCCCTCCAGCTTTGCAGAGAGGTCTTTCCCCACCCAGATATTCCTGTTTCATTCATGCTTTAGTCAGCCACGAACCAATTCTCTTTATTCCTTTTAATTATTACTCACTGGCTGTTTACAGGCTGATGTAGGTGCGTTAAGGATGTGCTGCAGGTGCTGGGCAAACTGGGATTTTTGGCTTGGTTTCCGGTCTGGCAGCAGGCTGCCTTCCCTCAGGGATGTTTCTGTGGTCAGTATGCCATCATTAGTGCCAGAGTCCAGGCACCGAGAGTTACCTCCTTGTTACCTAAACAGACTTTCAAGCCACTCTTACATTCTTGCTGAATTGATGTTCATCCAGCAGCCCTCAGGGCAGGAATTCATACATAGCACAGCTCCTGATCTCTCTGGGGTGGCTTGAGAGGTAGCTTCCAAGAGTGGAGCAGCTGCAGGGCCATCTTTGCTAGAAGGTGCTTGGAGGGGCCATCTGACAGCATGTCAGTCTTAGCAGGTTTGCTGATGATACAAAACTGAGAAGAGTGGCTGACACCACCAGACTTTGCTGGCATGCAGTGAGACTTGGACAGGCTGGGGAGTTGGGTGGGCAAGAACTACGTGAACTTCAACAAGGGCAAGTGTAGGGCCTGGCACCTGGGGAGGAATAAACCCCTGCATCAGTACAGATGAAGGGGCTGACCTGCTGGAAGGCAGCTCTGTGGAGAAGGACCTGTGAGTGCTGGTGGACAACAAGCCCACCATGAGCCAGCCACAGACCCTTGTGACCGAGACGGCAACTGGCATCCTGGGGGTGCATGAAGAAGAGTAGCTACCAGGTTGAGGGAGGATCTTCTCTCCCTCTACTGTGCCCTAGTGGGGCCACATCTGGGTCCAGTTCTGAGCTTCCCAGTTTGAGAGGGTCCAGCAGAGCCTACAAAGATGATTATGAGGGGCCTGGAGCATCTCTGTAAGGAGGAAAGGTGAGACACCTGCAGCTGTTTAGTCTGGAGAAGAGCAGCCTCAGAGGGGATCTGGTCAATAGCTAAAGGGAGTAGGGAGCAAGAGGATTGGGCCAGACTCTTTTCAGTGGTGCCTAGTGACAGGACAAGGGGCAACGTGCACAAACTGGAACCCAGGAAGTTCCATCTGAACATGAGGAGAAACTTTTTTGGTGTGAGGGTGCTGGAGCCCTGGTGCAGGCTGTCCGGAGAGGTTGTGAAGTTTCCTTCTCTGGAGAGATTCCAAACCTACCTGGACGTTGTGATCCTGGGCAGGCTGCTGTGGGTGACCCTGCTTTCTTAGGGGGGTTGGACTGGATGGTCTCCAGAGTTCTGTACCAGCCCTCACCAGTCTGTGATTCTGTGGCTTAACCTCATCCTGAGGCTCCCATGTGAGCTTTCGTTCTGTGTTCATTCTGGAAGCCCCAGTGCTGGGACAGCAGGAGAGGCATCTGCTTGCCATCAGCCTGGGGCTGATGTGTGGCTTATCTACAAGAGCAGGCAGCTGCCACTGAAGGTGATACAGGCCAAAAGCAACTCCTCAGCCACTGTAGTGTTCCCTTCCCTGTGCCATTTTGTAGCTGCAGGTGGGAGATGCACAAGAGAAGTTTGCCTTCTCTCCTGCCCAGCTGTGTGTGGGTCTGGGATGGAGCCCATAGCCCCAAATCCACTGCTTAGGGGACGTTTCTGTGACGCTGAGGGAAGCGGGAAGAGGTATAGAGAGACACATCAGCCAGTGCCAGGGAGAGCAGACTGGCAGGAGTGTGGGATGGACCTAAAGGAAGATGAAGCAAGGGCCAAACCCAAGGAGTGTGCAGTGGTGGTGTTCCAACCTATGCTGTGTGCACAAGGCGGGTGCATTGGTGTTGAGGGATTGAGAGTGGCTGTTATGGAACCCAGCCAAACACCTTCCTGAGTGTTTACTCAGCAGCTGGAGCCTCTTGCGTGGTATCTGTCTCAGCAGCTCCATTGCATCTCTTCTCACCAGGCAAACCCAACCCTGCCCCTCAGTGTCTCACACGCCACTGGGTGGGTGTGTGTGGAGCAAAACCCATTGCTGCCACTCCTCCTGGTGGTTCACCAGTGCCAGCAAGCACATGGCACATGTTTGGGACTGGGTCGATTTGTGCTTCATCTTAAACAACTGTCCTAATTATTACAGGTTGAAGATGGAGATAAATATTTTAGGGAGGTGGCAGGGGAAAAGTGTTTTGAGGCACTACCCATTGCAGGACAAGTCTGACGCATGCTGTAGCTCAGCCACTCTGACAGCAGGAATTGAAGACTCAAAGAAGTGAGTCTCTGGCTGGAAGAAACAGGTTCTGGAGATGCAGGTGGTCATGGAAAAGAGGGAGCTTCTAAGATGAAGACCATGCCCTTCTAAGTGATCTGGTACTGCTCACTCCCCTGTATCAGTGCTGTTTGGTTGTGGCATCACTGGGGCTTTCATCTTAGTCTCTTGATGCTTCTTCTCTGCTCCTTTGCCTGTTAGCTTTGGTAGGTTGGGCACATACAGGTGGTGTCACCAGGCTGTGCTTTGTGTTTTTCATCATAAATGATTCTATGATTCTATGATTCATAAATGATTCTATGATTCTTTCTCAGCAGCCTGGTGGATAGGAGGCAGAGAAGGTCAGCAGGTCAGTGATACCTCACTGGCCATGTGGTAGCCAGGGAAATTGCCTATTTCTGCACAATCTTACTGAAATCCTTGGAGGAAGAACATTTTCCCTCTTGAGCGGAGCTTGAGTTTTCTTCAGCATCTTCCTTTTACCTGTACCGCCCTCACAGGCATGTTCTTGGTGGCAAAAAATGATGTGTCCTGTTTCAGCTGAGGGCTGGCCAGGTGCTCTGATGTCACCTCTTACAGAAATGTCCTTCCTTTGGAGTGACATGTTTGTTTAGCACGGAGACAGAGAGTGGCCGAAGATTATCCACGAATCTTTTTGCAGGAAGGTTTTAGATCCGATCTCAAAGCTGCCTGCAACAAGGGATAAGTTTCCAGGAAGCAAAAAATGTGGTTGGTTGGTTGGTTAGGCTTTTGTTGTGGTGTGGGGTTTTTGTGGTGGGGTTTTCTTTTTATTAATTTCAAAACAGTTTTAAATTGGGAAAGTGGATTAGCAAATTGCTGTTATGTTTTTGGTCGGGGTTTTTAGGTGTGTTCGGGTTTTTGTTTGTTTGTTTTTACAAAGGTGATTCAGGCTACTGGAAAGTTTAATTGCTCTGCTGTTAATCCTTGTTACCACCTGAAATGGTTGACAGAGGACAGTACATGGGTGAGGATGAGTTGGTGGGCTTCAGTGTGACCACTGGAAATAGAAGTGATCCTCCAAATCATGGTGCTGTACCTAACAACTCGCTCAGGGGATTCTGGCCCTCTTGGAATTCCCCTCACTCCTTTAGTCACCCACAGAAGGTTGCGCAGGATCACAAGGTCCAGGTGGGTTTGGAATCTCTCTGGAGAAGGAGACTCCACAACCTCTCTGGGCAGTCTCCTCCAGGGCTCCAGCACTCTCACAGCAAAGTTTTTCCTCTCGGTCAGATGGAACCTCCTGGGTTTGTGCCCATTGTCCCTTGTATTGGGCAACCACTGAAAAGAGTCTGGCCCTATCCTTTAGCTCTTGCTGAGCACTGAGAAGATCCCTTCTCGTGCTGCTCTTCTCCAGGCAAAACAGCTGCAGGGCTCTCAGCCTTTCCTCCCCATGGAGATGCTTCAGTCTTCAGCATCTTTGTAGCCTCCACTGGACTCTCTCCAGTAAACCCTTGTCTCTCTTGAACTGGAGAGCCCAGAACTGGACCCAATATTTCAGGTGTGGCCTCACTAGGGCAGAGTAGAAGGTGGAAGAGAACCTCCTTAGACCTGCTGGCCACGCTCTTCATGCATCCCAGGACACCATTGGCCTCCTTGTCCACAATGGCACATTGGTGGCTCATGGCAAGTTGCTTGTTCATCAGCACTCCCAGGTCCTCCTTCACAGAGCCTGTACAGGTGCAGGACTCTGACTCTATGCTTGCCCTTCAACTTCGTGAGGTTCCCTTCTGCCCAACTCTCCAGCCTGTTCAGGTCTTAGTGAATGGCAGCACAGACTGATGGTGTTAGCCACTTTCCTCAGTTTTGTATCATCAAACTGTCTGAGGGTCTGCTCTGGCCCTTCGTTCGAGTCATTGATGAAGATGTTGAACAACACTGGACCCAGTAGTGACCCCTGGGGAACCTCACTAGCCACAGGCCTCCAACTGGGCTCTGCATCACTGATTGCAACCTCTGAACTTCGTCCTTCAGCCAGTTCTCAATTCATCTTGCTGTCCAGTCATCCAACGACACCTCTTAAGTTTACTTGTGAGGATGTTATGGGAGACAGTGTGAAAAGCCTTGCTGAAGTCCAGGTAGACAACACCCACTGCTCTCTTCTTATCTACCCAACTGGTCACACCATAAGGCTATCAGACTAGTCCAGCATGATTTCCCATAGTGAATCCATGCTGACCACTCCTGATAGATTCCTTCCCTCTGTCTGGAGTGGCAGGAAGAATCTATAGTTACCTTTAAGGTGCCCTATGCCTGATCCAAGCTATTTTTCTCCCTCTTCCTTCCCCATTTCATATGACTTTGTGTTCCATTTTTGACTTCCTTCTCAGAAGGAGGGCAGGGAGCTTCATCTCCACAGCAGTAATTATCATGGATTTATTGAAGCTGATGTGTAGCTCTTGCTGAGTGATCTGAGGACGCTGCGGAAATGCGTCAAGGCAGGTGGCTCATGCTTCTCACGTGCCCCTCTCTTCTCTCTGGGGTTATTCCTCCTCATGTACAGGACCTGCCTTTGTTGAACTTCATGAGGTTCCCCTCCAGCCTGTCCAGGTCTCACTGAAAGGCAGCACAGCCTGATGGTGTCAGCCACATGAATGTTTTTCTCTAATTGTGAAGGCTGGAGTAGCACAGAATCACACAGAGTATGTCTGGTTGAAAGAGACCTCCGAAGGTCATCCAGTCAGGCTTTCAACCCAGCACTGAAGAGTCAACACTAAACCATGTCCCTGTGCACCAGGTCCACATGCAGCTTGAACACCCCCAGGGATGATGACTCCACCACTGCCCTGGGCAGACCATTCCTTTGATAATCCTTTCAGTGAAGAAGTATTTCCTAACATCCAGCCTAAACCTGCCCTGGTGCAGCTTGAAACCATTTCCTCTAGTCCTGTGGCTTGTAATCAAAGAGAAGAGCCTGGCATCCTCCTCTCTCCAGCCTTGCTTCAGGAATGTGTAGAGTTGCTTTGGGTTAAGGGGGGCTTCTTCTTCAGGCTTACAGGGTTTTACTCCCTTCTTGGGTTTGGCTGCTGTGATGGTGGCTTTGGTCACCTGCTGCCTTTTCTGACTTGCCTCTATTTGTTGCCCCACAGCTTTTATGAGAGCCCTTGGGTTGGTTGAGTGCTTTAAAAGTAAGAAAAGAGGGAGCACTTTAAATACAACCCACCACTGTCTTAGGTCTTGTGTGTTCACCAACTCTGTTTGCTCATGGCCTTCCTGTGGACCTTCTGTGCCACCACTGTCACTCTTCACAGAAACAGAGAAACAGCCCATGCTAAGGGAACTGGGCTTGTTTAGTGTGGAAGCTGGAGACAGGTGGGGGTTGGTTTCTTCTGCCTAGTACTAAGTGATAGAATAAGAGGAAATAGCCTCAAGTTGCATCAGGAGAAGTTTAGGTTGGACATGAGGAAAAATGTCTTTCCTGCAAGAGTGGTCAGGCTTTGGAACAGGCAGCCCAGGGAGGTGATGGAGTCACCATCCCTGAAGGTGTTGAAGAAATGTGTGGACATGGCACTCTGGGACATGGTTTAGTGGCCATGGTGATGTTAGGTTGACAGTTGGACTTGGTCTTTTCCAGTTGAAACAATTCTACAATTCTATGATTCTGTACCAGTGTTTCCTGGCTTATCTTGCTTGTCTCTGCTTCCAGCTTGTTTTGTGCACAGAGAGGAGGCAGAGATTGAACCTAACCCCCTAGAGCAGCAGTGTAGGGCACATTTAGTGGCTGTCTGCCACCAGGATTTTGTAGGCAGCTCAACATGTGTGGGATTGCTACACCTACATCCAGGAAAATTCCCTGGTGTGCTGTCAAGAGCAGATGAGTTGTAAACCTTGATTTTGGCTGGGGTGAGTTCCCCAAGAACTCAGCAGTAGGTGTAGGGGGAAACAAAACAACTTCTGTGTTGTGCAACCCAGGCTGTAATCTATGTCTCAGAAAGCTAGAGAGAGCTGAATCCATGCTGCTTTATTTTGGTGGTGGTTGTGGGGTGGTGGTTTGGTTTGGTTGTTTTTTTTTTTTTTTTTTTTTTTAGGGCTTCCACACAGCTTGCTGACTTGTTCAGGATGATGCAAGAAGGATTGGCTTTTTCTACATCAGATTTGCATCAGATGTTTTCTTGCCAAATGGTTCTCTGAAGTGAGGAGAAGAGAGGGTTGCAGTTGTGGTTTTGCTGGAGAGGGTACAGAAGAGGGCTAAGAAGATACTGAGGGGGCTGGAACATCTCTTTTGTGAGGAAAGACAGAATTGGGTCTTTTTAGTCTGGAGAGGAGAAGACTGGGGGGGGCATATCATACACGTTTATATATACATCAGGAGTATTGGACCATTTTTTTTCAGTGGTGCCCAGTGACAGGACAAGGGATGGCAGGCACAGACTTGAACATAAGTTCCATCTAAACATGAGGAGGAACTTCTTTAGTTTAAGAGTGATGGAGCACTTGAATAGGCTGTCCAGAGATGTGGTGGAGTTTCCATTTCTGGAGTCCACCTGGATGCGTTCCAGTGTGACTTTCTCTAGGTGACCCTGCTTTGGAAAGGGATTGGACTGGATGATCTCCAGAGGTCCCTTCCAACCCCTACCATTCTGTGATGAAATCAGACAAATGGCCTCAGTGCAGCTGATTTAGCCACAAGGACTTTCTCAGAGTGCTGTAATCCTTGGTGACGTTTTTGTTGCCTAATTGGTCCTTTTGTGTTTCCTAACTGGTCCCTTACGCAAACACCAGTTCTCACTTGTATGTCATCTTCCAGGAATGACATATGGGAGCTTCTCTCAGATGGGATCCTGAGCTGACTGGCAGTGTGTAAGTGCCCAATGTTCCAGCAGCCCATATCCAGTGTCTTGCAGGATTTGACCCTGACAGAAACATCAGTCATCTATTTAACTGTGTCAGATGTGTCGGCAAAAGGGCTCTGTGGTTTTGTGTGTTCAAAGTCTCCTCAAATGTCTGGTCTCTGAGACCCCACCTGAAGTCTGGGGCCAGCTCTGGAGCCCTCAGCACATGGACTTGTTGGAGCAGGGCTAGAGGAGGTCACAGCAGTGATGGGATGGATGGAACCTGTCTGCTGTGAGGCCAGGCTGAGGGAGTTGGGCAGTTCAGCCTGGAGAAGAGAAGTCTCCAGGGAGACCTTCTGGTGGCTTTTCAGTGCTAAGGGGGCTGACCAGAACGCTGGGGACAGACTTTTGAGCAGTGCCTGTGGTGGCAGGACAAGGGGTGATGGTTTGAACTGAAAGAGGGACATCTGGCATAGAAAGGAGAAGTTTCTTTCTGAGGGTGGTGAGATCCTGTCCCAGGTTGCTCAGAGAGGTGGTAGATGCCCCATCCCTGGAACCATTCCAGGTCAGGTTGTTTGGGGCTCTGCCCAACCTCCTCCAGTTGCAGATGTCCCTGGTCATTGTAAGGAGGTTGGGCTAGATGACCTTTAAAAGTCTCTTCCAACCAAAACTATTCTGTGACTTGCTGGTTAAAAAAAAAAAAAAAGGCACTTTATTGTCTGAAGCGTTTAAAAGTACAGGGTAAGTCATTAATATTAATTGTTTTGGTTTTTTATCCAGGTTACTGGTCACTTAGATGACTGCACATGTGATGTAGAAACCATTGATGCCTTCAACAACTACAAGCTTTTTCCTAGACTGAATGCGCTTCTGGAAAGTGACTACTTTAGATACTACAAGGTAATTTTCTTGTCCAAGAATTGTGGTACTGCATCCATTTTGCCTGCTGCTGCTTAATTTTTGACCAAGCAGTCAGTAAATGGGACTCTTCTATTGTTAGGAGACTCTCAATGTGCTAAAACACACTTCTAAAATAAATGGCATGGCTTTAAAGATAGAGACTGGAAGAATTCCAGTTGGAAGGGACCTGCAGTGATCATCCAGACTGATTTATCTCAGGGCTGACCAAAAGTTAAAGCATGTCATTAAGAGCATTGTCCAAATGCCTCTTAAACACTGTCAGGCACTGACCACCTCTCCAGGAAGCCTGTTCCAGCATTTGACTGGATCTCTTGGTAAAGAAATATTTAATTTCCTAATATTTTCTAGACTTTTTACTCTCTTGTCTGTTTTTGTGCTTGGGATTGCCCCAACCCATGTGCAGGACCTTGCACTTGGCTCTGCCAAGCTTCATGAGATTAGCATTGGCCCATCTCTGAAACCTGTCCAGGCCCCTCTGGATGTCTTCCTTTCCCTGCAGCGTGTTGACTGCACCACAGAGTTTAGTGTGGTTGGCAGAGCTGCTGAGGGTGCAATCAATCCTATTGTCTGTGTCACCAACAAGGATGTTAAACAGCACCAAGACACAATACTGACCCTGAGGAGCACCACTCATCACTTGTCTCCACTTAGACATCGAGCCATTGACCATCCCTCTGAGTGTGATCATCAAGCCAATTCCTTATCCACCAAGTGGTCCACCCATCAAATCCATGTATTTCCAATTTAGAAACCTCATATGAGTTGCAAGTAGAGTGTGATCAACCTGAAGATAAATAACATCATCTGTTTCCGCTCTCACTGCACCAGGTTCTGTTATCTCAAGCCTTGAAACCAAGGTAGAGAGGATGTGGGGTTGAAGGTTGTCTTTGTTGCCTGGAGGAAATGTCTAATAGGGTGATGTGTTGTTTGCAGGTAAACCTACAGAAGCCATGTCCTTTTTGGAATGACAGCAGTCACTGTGGAATAAGAGACTGTGCTGTACAGCCCTGCCCTTCTGTAAGTAGCAAATCCACTCCTTTGCCTGCCTTCTCTGTTTGGCTGTTGGACACCAAGAGGAAGAAACAGATAAATGACTGAGTCATCTTGTTATTACAGCTACAGAGGTTTGGCTCTGATGGAGCTTTCTTAGGTGCAGTAACACTGGTATCCGTGAGAAAAGCCAAAATGCTAGATTTGGAACATTTAAAGATAAGCCAGCCTTTTTTATTGGTTAAGTGGTCAAAACTTGTCCTGCATCCTTGCCCGGAGCCTGGTGCTCAAGTTCACTATGAACCAGCAATGCACCAGCCTTGGGAGAGTTAGATAATGGTTGGGCTTGATGTTAAAGGCCTTTTCCAACCAAAACAATTCTGTGACACCTTGAAACAATAAGGTGCCTGTATGAGAAATGTGTTCATTTGTATTCTCAGCAACTACTCTACACCTCAAACAGGTGCCCTTTACTTTCTCAGTCTTTAAAAAGCACCTATTATGAACCCATTTTTTTTCCCCCTTAAAAAAATGATGGTTTTGGTAATGAGTAATACCAACGTGATGGAATAACATTACAATTACATTAGTAAGAGGTTTAAGAACTGTGTCACTTCTGGCTTTAATTATTTTGATTTGGGTCCATTTTATTCTGAAAGCAGCAAAAATGGTGCTTATTCATTGATTATTTTTTCTTTTCCTGGGCTGCCAGTCGTTGTGATGCTTATTCCTGCTACTGGTGGCTTTCTTGATTTCCTGCTGATGGAGGAAATGGATTGTTTGTGGATGATACAAAGCAGGAAGAAGTGGTTGCCAGTCAGTGAAACCTGGCCAGGCTGGAGAGTTGGGCAGAGGGGAACCTCATGAAGTTTGACAAGGACAAGTGTAGGGTCCTGCACCTGGGGAGGAATAACCCCTGCACCAGTACAGGTGAGGGGTGACCTGCTGGAAAGCAGCTCTGTGGAAAAGGACCTGGGAGTGCTGGTGGACAACAAGTTCACCATGAGCTAGCAAAGTACCATTGTGGACAAGAAAGCAAATGCTCTCCTGGGGCTCAAGAACGGTGTGACCAGCAGGTCTAAGGAGGTTCTCTTCCCCCTCTACTCTGCCTTAATAGAGCTGCAGCTGGAGTCCTGGGTCTAGTTCTGGGTTCCCCAGTTCAAGAGAGACAAGGAACTACTGCAGAGAGTCCAGCAGAGGCTACAAAGATGCTGAGGGGCATGGAGCATCTCTGTGAGGAGGAAAGGCTGAGAGATCTGGGGCTGTTTAGCCTGGAGAAGAGAAGCCTGAGAGGGAATCTTCTCAGTGCTCAGCAAGAGCTAAAGGGGCAGGGTGGAGGGGAAGAGGATGGGACCAGACTCTTGTCAGTGGTTACCTAGTGACAAGGCAAGGAGCAATGGGCACAGTGGAGCCCAGGAGGTTCTATCTGAACAGGAGGAAAAAGTTAATTTGGTGTGAGGGTGTTGGAGCCCTGGAGCAGGCTGCCCAGAGAGGTTGTGGAGTCTCTGGAGAGGTTCCAAACCCACCTGACCATTGTGATTCTGTGCAGGCTGCTCTGGGTTCCCCTGCTTTAGCAGAGGGGTTGGACTGGCTGATCTCCAGAGGTCCCTTCCAACCTCCACTGTGCTGTGATTCTGTGGAGTTGAGGGGAATGTGTGTAATCTGCTGATGTTGTGCTAGGCTGGCAAGCCTGACATTAGGTGATGGAGTGGTAGAAGTATTGTCTTTGGATGACATGTGTCAGGGGCTGGGAGATGCAGTACCTTAGGAGGCACTTGGGCTCCTGCCAGGAGCACCAGCATCGCTGGGAGACAGGATGGCAGGCATCAGCTGACCAGAGGCAACTCCAGCTCCTCTATGGTTTCAGTTGGCTTCACCAACCTCACACTTGTGTAGGCAGAACAGAACATGATGCAGGAGCTGGGGAGGGTTGCTGACCTTGAGAGAAGAGGAGTCTTGCAAAAAGGCAAAGCACCAAGAGCGTTGCTTAACCTTGGTACATGGAGGAGCCAGAAATCGAATGTGTTGTAAGCTCAGCTGAGTGCTTTGCTTGCCTCCAACTTAGAATCATGGAATTGTTTTGGTCAGAAAAGACCTTTCAGATTGTTGTGTTCAACCATTCTCTAGCTCTGCCGAGTCTGGTGCTAAATCACATCCTTCAGCATCACACCTCTGTGTCTTTGAAACACCTCCCGGGGTGGGGATTCAACCATGTCCCTGGGGAGCCTGTTCCAGGGTTTGAGAACCCTGTCAGTGAAAAAAGGTGCTTCTGATGTCCAACCTAAACCTCCCCTGGTACAACTTGAGGCCATTTTCTCTCTTCCTGTCACTTCTTCCTCGGTAGAAGAGCCCAACACCCACCTCACTACAACCTCTTCCTTTTTCAACTTCTACAAACACCTAATATCTCGTAAAGATCAGGCTGAAAGGCCTCATCAGCCCCACACGTAGCACATGCTCTGTTTTGTCTTTCAGGAGGAAGTTCCTGATGGAATCAGATCTGGAAGTTACAAGGTAGGTGTGTCCATCTGCACAAAATGACACAGTTTAGAGGACCACGTTTGTGTCACTGCAGCTGATGAAAGCTGCCTTAGTCGGATGGGCAGTATCCTTTGGGATGCCTTTGTGGCTGCATTTTTACCCTCTTCGAGTGTTTGATGTGGAGTCTTGAAGGTGGCTATCCTGAGGTCAGGTCTTCCACTCCACTAACCCAGAGCTTCTCCAAGAGCAGATGGCATCAGGCACAAAATGCCCCTGTGGCAGTGCCAGGGGCTGCTGTGAGTCCCTGCAACAGTCACCAGGATTGCATAAGCCTCTGGCTATCTGTGGGCATCCTGTGGAAGACCAGGATGGGATGAATCATAGAAGTGTTCCTGGTGCTTGAACTGGTTAGTGAGTTAAAAGCTGCTTTGTAATCCTCCTCTGCCTCCCCACCCCTTTGTTTTTCAACCCAGTATTCAGAAGAAGCCAACAACCTTGCTGAAGAATGTGAAGAGGCCGAAAGACTTGGAGCTGTTGATGGCTCTTTGAGGTTGGACTTCTTTTTCCACAATCCTGACTTCTCCTGAAGGAAAACTACTATCAGTGCTCTTTCTGATGGGCTTTTTCCACTCTTTGCAGCAAGGAAACCCAGGAGGCAGTGCTGCAGTGGACACAGCATGATGACTCTTCAGACAGCTTCTGCGAAGCTGATGGTATGGGGACCTGCTAGATCTGACAAGTCTTGTCATGGGATTTTAAGCTCCTCTGTGCTGGTTTGAGGCCAGACAGATCCTCTCTTGCCCAGAGAGGGACAAAAGAATGACACTCACAAAAATGGATTGAAGAGTGATGGAAAGTTTAAATGGAAAAGCAATTGGTGAAACTACAAAGCATAGTGCAAGAATAACCCAAAGCCAATGTTTTAGCAAGCCTGGAGGCTATAGAGAACTCCTTCTCTTTTCCACACCCCTGGCCCTTAGTACTTTCTCCTTAGGGAGAAAGACTTTGGAGTCGTAGTTGACAGTAAGTTATCCATGGGACAGCAATGTGCCCTTGTGACCAAGAGGGCCAATGGTATCCTGGGGTGTATCAAGAAAAGTGTGCTCAGCAGGTCTAGAGAAGTTCTTCCCCCCCTCTACTCTGCCCTGGTGAGGCCATACAGGGAACGTTGTGTCCAGTTTTGGGCTCCCCAATTCAGGAGAGACAGGGATCTGCTGGAGAGAATCCAGTGGAGAGCAATGAGGATGTTTGGGAGACTTGAACATCTCTTCTATGAAGAAAGGCTGAGAAACCTGGGGCTGTTTAGCCTTGAGGAGAAGGCTGAGAGGGGGTCTTATTAATGTCTACAAATACCTGAATGGTGGGTATCAAGGAGGTGCCAGTCTGTTTTCAGTGGTGCCCAGTAATAAGACAATGAACAACAGCTACAAGCTGGAACACAGCACTTCAACATGAGGAGAAACTTCTCGACAGTGAGGGTGACAGAGCCCTGGAGCAGTCTGCCCAGAGAGGTTGCATTGTCTCCTTCATTGGAGACTTTGAAAACCCACCTGGATGTGTGGCCTGCCCTAGGTAATCCTGCTTTGGCAGGGGCATTGGACTCAATGGTCTCTGGAGGTCCCTTCCAACTTCTAACATCCTAGGTTCCTATGATTGTGCCTTGAAGATAATATGATGCAAATATATCTGGCAAAGTTTTGCTGCTGGTCAAGGTCTTGCCATGATCAGCAAGTGAGTAGCTTGGCTGGAGCACACTTGGGGTTTGCTTTGCTGTTAGTGGCCTCTTGCTCTGATAGCTCTGAAGGACAGAGATCTTGGCCCTGCTGATGTGGGTTCATGTGTAGCAAATAGCATGCCCCTGGCTCTCTGGGCAGGGATGAGGTGGTGTCTGTGCTAGAAAGATCATTCTGAATGCAGAGGGGTGGCTGGGTCAGCCTTGGAAGATGTCATTCTTCGTTCAGATGTTTTGGTCACTGACCCAGCACTGTGCTTCACAGACATCTATTCCCCTGATGCTGAGTACGTGGATCTGCTCCTGAATCCTGAGCGCTACACTGGCTACAAAGGACCTGATGCCTGGAAGATCTGGAACAGTATTTATGAAGAAAACTGCTTCAAGTAGGTGCTTTAGGAGATGTATACCATATCCTGCACATGCTGGTTTTTGCAGGGAGGCTGCATGGGCTTAACTGTTCCATGAGTCCCTACACAAGAAAGGGCTGAGAGACCTGGGGCTAATTATCCTGGAGAAAAGCAGCCTGAGAGGGGATCTGATCAGTACTCAGCAAGAGGTAAAGGGTGGGGGGCAAGAGGATGTGGCCAGACTCTTTCCAGTGGTGCCCAGTGACAGGACAAGGGGCAACAGGAATAAACTGGAACCCAAGAGCTTCCATCTGAACATGAGGAAAAACTTCTTTGGTATGAAGGTGCTGGAGTCCTGGAGCAGGCTGCAGAGAGGTTGTGGGGGTCTTGTTCTCTGGAGAGTTTCCAAACTCACCTGGACAAGCTATTGTGGGTGATCCTGATTTATCAGGGAGGTTGGACTAGATGACCTCTAGAGGTCCCTTCCAACCCCCACCAGTCTGGGGTTCTGTGATTGTCCTGGCTTTGCTGCACTATTTGTGCAGTACAGGCTGTGCAGGAGAGGACAACCCACGTGGCTGCCTCCTGAGGTCTCTTGGCTGTTTTTTTGGACCACAGCTTTTATCATGCTGCAGGTTTCTAGTGCAGCCTGGCAGGTGGTGTGCATGTCTTGTGTGCATGGTCCTAGCACACAGTTCTGTCCTCCCTTGGCCATAGCATGGAGCTCTCTCTCCCCATTCCACATACCAGTCAGAATTCCCTGGGGCTGACACAGTATTGGTGGTCTCTTTAGGCATTTCCTCCCTGTTTGTGCTGGTATATCATGTTACACCAGGGCTGTGGGATAATGTCCAACAGCTCCTCTGTAGACACTTGAGTTTTCCTAGCTATTTTCTAAAGAAAGAAGAAAAAAGGAAAGCCACATTTTGCTCTGGCCTTTTCCTGTCTGAGCAAGCCTAAGCACATAAGGAGATCCAAGAACTTCTTTGCTTATTTCATAGAATCACAGAATACCAGATTGAAAGCACCTCAGGGATCACCTGGCCCAACCTTTCTTGGCAAAAGCATGATCTAGACAAGATGGTCCAACACTCTGCCAAGCGAATCTTAAGTTTCCAGTGCTGGGGACTCTACCATTTCTCTGGGTAGATCATCACAATGGCTGATTGTCCTTGTTGTGGACAGTTTTCTTCTTGTGTCCCACTGGAATCACCCCAGGAGTAACTTGTACTCATCACCCTTCGTCTCTTCCATGGGACTCCTTGTAAAAGGGAGTCTCCATCTTCTTTGTGACTGCCTTTTGACTGCAGAGAAGTAACTACTTCTGCTGTGCTTCTGCACAGAAGGGACACTGTCACTTATCTCCATATTATTTTTATTTCCCTCTTAGGCCTCAGAATGTAAAAAGACCTTTGGCATCTGGTAGAGGTAAGTCATTTATGCATCTCTCTAAACGCTTTAGTAGTCTACTGATCCCACTCCAGGAAGAGCAAATTCTCTAGGCTAATTCTGCTGAATGAGAAATATGTTGTAGCTCTTGATCAAGTGTCGAGTTTTATGGAAGGGCACCTGGAAGTGTGGCTCTCTAGCATTCATCACGGGGAAAGGAAGTCTGATCTTTCACTCTTGGAAGCCTCGTGAGCTGTGGAGGGACTGGGAGCCTGATTTCTGCACTTGGCAATGCCAAACTATCTGTGATGGACTGAAATGAGAACCTGGCTGAGTTCTCAGTAGAGAACCAGTAAGAGAAACTGTGTCCCAGAGGTGAAGGCTGGACAGCATACATGACAGTAGGGAATGATCTGAGAAGCATCACAGCTTCTTGCCCATGTCTCCTGGGAGACCCCATGTCTCCTGATGCCCAGACATCTAGAATCAACCTTACTCCCTGTTGGTTTGACCTGACCACTGCTCCAGCAGTATCCTCTGGGGTGATTGTGGGATTTTCCCTAAGCCATGTAGGCCCTTTCTTTGCCTGCTGGGGGTCCTTTCTTTCCCCTCTGCAGGCCCTTGTGCAAAGGGTGGCACTTCAGAAGCAGCACTGGTGAAGGAAATGGACAATGTCCTTTCAAATATCTGTCCTTCCCTTCAGCACCTCTGTTTAGGGCATGATCAGAATGAAATAACACAGGTATGTTGAAGGGAGAGGGAAGGACTGTTGAGGTGAGGAAGTAGGAGGACATGACAGCAGAGGATCTGACCTGAAACCTGCCAGAGTTGCTGCAAGTGACTAACAAACTGCAGGAAGCAGGGATGGTATCTTTCAGTATCCTGTCAGGGGTCATCCAGGAGATCTCTGTCACAAGTAGGCATTTTTGTCCCTTTTTTTCTGGTCTCTGCTCCAAATGTATGGTGCTTTTATTTCCCCTGCAAATACTTATCTCTCCTGTGCTGGTCAGGTTATTCAGGAGCTTTGCTCATCTGATGTGTCCACTGCTGCAGTTTGAGGTGATACTCTTTGTTCAGAATGCTTCTAAACCTCCCTGGAGAAGCTCATTCTCTTGTCAGAGCCAATAAACAGGGTGGCCTTAATGCTTGTGCTTGAGTTTAATGTTGGTCACATGTAACTTTTATCTCCTCTTTTTTCTCCCTCCACCACTCTGGGCTTTTTTTTCCTCATCAGGAGATGATGAAGGTGAGTGGCACTTTGTTTAGTTTTACTGATAACAGACATGTGGTGCCATTATCATGCTGTCACGAGCTGTGCCAGTAGATAATGCACCTGGCTAGCAAAATCAGAAGTTGTCTGGAAATTCTGCTGTGTTGAGGACTCTGTGAGAGATCTCACTGTTTCTTAGGCCAGCCCATCCTTGTTTGAAGACCTTAGAAAGCACCAGCAGTTAGGAGTGAAGGCAAATTGAAGATCAAGTCAGCAGAGTGTCTTAATCCTTCAGGACCAGGACCTGTGTCTTTTCAGTGCTTGTTTTTGTTAAGCTTTGAGAAAGCTTAGCCCCTTTTGGGCAGGAGCATTGAGGAGACTTAGTCCCAACACCCTCTGAGGGCTGGTAGGAGCTGGGTGCCCTGCAAGGCTCAGGCCTGGAAAAGGCTGTGCCCTGGAGCTCATCACCCTCTGGGCCTATGTGTATCTCATGTCTTTTTATCTCCAAATTATCTCCAAATCACTTTGTTCTCCAGATACCTTTCAAGCATGCAAGTTGAAGGTTTGACTTGATGATCTTAAACCAAGATGCAATCCAACCAAAGCAATTCTATGGTTCTGTGTAGCAGGAGTAATGTGAAACACTGTTTTGTGTGATTGTACCTGCTAGGTTGCACTGTTTTATCTTATTTTGAATCAAACTGCCTGTCTCCCATCCTGTCCAGAAATAAAAGGGCTTCACAGTTGTTGTTTTGCCCTGTGCAGTACTTCTGCTCCCCACCAGCCCTCAGGGAGATGGGTAGGAAAGACCACGTGGTATGTTTAGCTGCTGCCATGCTGTCTTGTCAGAAAGGTTGGGGAGAAACTATTTTCCTGCTCTTCTAACATTCCTCTCCCTGCTTCTACAAACTGGAGTAAGCAGAGTTCCTCGGGGGACTGGCCTTGGAGGTGGTTTCAGGGACTCAGGCTTGGGCAGTGCTCTCAAAGTGATGTGCTTGTTTTCCTTGTTTTTTTTCCAGGGCATGCATTTTACAAGTGGCTGAAAGGTAATCCTTCTTCTAAACCTAGTTGCTCTTCCTAGGATGAAGACAAAGTGGGGAGGGTGGGAGTTGCTGCATGCAAGAGGGATTAGATCTGACAGCAAGAAGAAAATTCAACCTGTGCTTTCAGTATCTTAAAGTATTTGTTTATTTTCAGGTGTCTGTGTAGAGAAGCGAGCTTTCTACAGACTCATTTCTGGTCTCCATGCCAGCATCAACATCCACCTGAGTGCCAGGTACCTTTTGCAAGGTAAATGCTGCTTTCTGTCTGACATCAGACCTAAAGTGACATGTCTGTGGCTCTGCTAAATGGCAGCAGGAGCCTATTCCAGCAGGGTTCAGGCCTCCTTTTGTGCTTTCCTCTTACTACTCTCAGCACAGAGGTTGTCTAACAGTCAGGAGTGCAATTACCATGTCTTTAGGTCTGAACATGGCTGGACTGTGCTCTCTCCTAACACTTCCAGCCCATACTCCTTCTAATCTTCCTCCAGGTTATTTCCAAGCAGGTTTCTAGCAGCATGTCAAGGCTGTTCCTTCCTAACCTGTCTTTGTGATGGTCAGTTTAGCAATGATCTTGCCTAGCTGGTGAAACACTTGGCTGGGCTTTTCCAAAACCCTCAATACATTTCCATTTCCTCTGCCTGCCTTTCTCCATAGGTAGAGAAAGATTTCTCTGACGAATCTAAATTTCCACCCTGGGGTTAAAAATTGAGGCCAGTGTGAAAGCACAATTTGTGTGGCCAAGGGCTGTGGGATGCAAGTTCTGATTAACTTCCTGATGGATTAAGTCATAGAATCATAGAATTGTTTGGATTGGAAAATACCTCCAAGATTGAGTCCAGGCCGAGACCACCAACATCATTAAACCATGTCACAAAGTGCCACGTCCACACATTTTTTTGAAGACCTCCTGGGATGGTGACTCCACCTCCCTGGGCAGCCTGTTCCAAAGCCTGACCATGCTTTCAGGAAAGAAATTGTTCCTAATATCCAACCTAAACCTCCCCTGGTGCGACTTAAGGCCATTTTCTCTTGTTCTGTCACCTGATACTATGGAGAAGAGACTGACCTCCATCTCACTCCAACTTCCTTTCAGGGAGTTGTAGAGAGCAATGAGGTCTCCCCTCAGCCTCCTCTTCTCCAGACTAAATGATCCCCATTGCCTCAGCCACTCTTTGTAAGACTTATTCTCTAGACCCTTCACCAGCTTTGTTGCCCTAAAAGTCATGGTCTGAAGCCATGGTTGTTTAGACCAAACCCACCACCTTCATTCTGCTAAAGCTCACAAAAGTCAAGTACAGATTTGGTGAGAGCTGTTGGAATTTGGACAGGCAATTGAGATTTAACCAGCTCATTCTACTTTAAGTTTCTACAGCCCACATAAGCCTCACCTTGATGTGAGTTAGACTGTGTTGGAAGCTAGAATAACAAGAGAAGCAAGAGATGAGGTGGGACTATGGAGATGATTAGGAAAATAAGGTTGGCTGCAGACAGCCAAGTAAGAGTCTTTACTCTTGGCTACTTCTCTTCTCTTGCACTTCCACAACAGAAGGAATGCTCTTGCAATATCCCTGTTCATTAGGGAACCTACCAATCTCTATTCAACCAGTGCAAAGTGCTTAGGAGGCCTGTGCAGACACTCAGAGCAAAGCAGGGAATTCTGAGTTCTGCAGTAATTTGGTGGCATTTGTAAGTAGGAGTGAAGGAGCAAAGGGACTCTTCACAACCTATCATTGAATTGTTTTGGTTGGAAGAGACCATTTTAATGTCACCAAGGCCAAGCATTAATCCAGCACTGCCAAGTCCACCACTAAACCATGGCTTTAAAGTCCCTCAAGGGATTGGGACTTTACCACTTCCCTAAGCAGACTGTTCCAGGGCTTGGCAACCCTTTCAGGGAAGTAATTGTTCCTTGTGTCCAACCTAAACCTCCCCTGGCACAACCTAAGGCCATTTGTTCTTGTTCTATCACTTCTTCCCTGGGAGAAGAGACCAACCCCCACCTGGCTCCAACCTCCTTTCATGAGTTGTAGAGACTGAAGAGGTCTCCTGTCAGCCTCCTTTTCTCCAGACTGAACCACCCCAGTACATCTACCTGACCCTCTTCACTTGCAGGCAGATGTGAAGTTGTCACCAGCTGACATCAAACTGCTCTGAGAAACAATAAGCTGATGAGAAACTCTTCAACTGGTTTAACTCTCTTTAAAATGGGCACCCTCTGTTTTCAGCTTTTGCTTGTATGCCAGGGTGATGTTTTAACCCAGCTGACAAAACCCAGCAGCAACTGTGCATTGTTGGGCTTGGAGTTTGATTAAGAACATTTCTCTTTTGGCTCTTGGAACTCTTTGTGGTCAGCAAGAGGGCTGTGACTGCTGTAAAGCTTGGCTTGAGTTCTATCTCGCTGTTTAGCTTGGTCTGGTGGGAGGAGATGAACCAGATCTGCACCTGCCTGCCTCATATCTTTGTTTCTTTTGCTTTCTCAGATACATGGTCAGAGAAGAAATGGGGCCCAAATGTTACAGAGTTCCAGCAGAGATTTGATGAAGTCATCACCAGAGGGGAAGGTCCCAGAAGACTGAAGAACCTGTATTTTCTGTACCTGATAGAGCTGAGGGCCCTCTCCAAAGTGCTGCCCTTCTTTGAGCGCTCAGGATTCCAGCTCTACACAGGGAATCCAAGTCATGATGAGGAAGTGAAGAACCAGTTGCTGGAAATACTCCATCTGGCCAAGTAATTAGATTTGGTACCTGGGGAGGGTGGCTCTGTCCACCCTGGCATCTCTGAGCACATTTTTGCACCTTGAACCCTTTTGCACCTAGGTCCTGGGTTTGCCTGTCTAGTGGGACAGTGTGATGTGTGCAGTTTCCAGCCACCCTGCCCCAAGCCTGGAGCATTTGTGGGGTTGTGACCCAAGTGCTGACCCCAGACTTGGCCTTGGTGAACATCTGCATCTCCATTCAAACTGCAAACCACAGTAGTTAGCACCAGGGTTTAACAGTTGAGGCTGTTAGGCACATTTTGGAGTAAGAGGAGGATGCCAGAATCAGATGGTGAGATGCAAGCTAAAAGGGAAAGCATCCAGAGATGTAAGAAGCAAGCAGCTTGCACTTAAAATACATTGTGAGATGTCCAGTGTCCAACACCTATCATTTTAATCCCCACCCCTAACCAGAGGCTTCAGCCACACAAACAAGCTGTGGAGATAAAATTCTTCTCCTTCTGTTTCAGGTCTTTCCCACTGCACTTTGATGAGAACTCCTTCTTTGCAGGGAATCCAAAGGAAGCTGCAAAACTCAAGGTAATTGGCCAGCCCTACCATTTGGAGTACCAAAAGGAGTTACTGGGTTGGGTCTTTCCAATTCGTTTTGCTTTCTGAATGGTTTGGATGCTTGTGGGTAGTGTGGGGTGAGGAGCCCATTTCAGTAGGCATTTCCCTCAGTCCCACTGAATTTAGCCTGGAGTCACAGAATCATAGAATTACAGAATGGTTTGAGTGGGAAGGGACCTTTAAAGGTCATCTAGTCCGGCCCCCCTGCAGTTATCAAGGACATCTGCTCAGAGCCCTGATCAACCTCACCTTAATGGTTCCAGGGATGGGGCATCTGCCTCTGCTTTGGGCAACCTGGGACAGGGTCTTACCACCTTCATCATCAAAATTTTTTCCCTTCTCTCCCGTCTGAATCTCTTTCTTTTAGTTTAAACCATCACCCCTTGTCCTGTCACAACAGGTCCTGCTTAAAAGCTTTCTGTCTGGTCCCTTTAAGCCCTGACTGGCCACCAGAAAGTCTCCTTGGAACCTACTCTTCTCTAGGTTGAACAACCCCAACTCTCTCAGCCTGGCTTCATAGCAGAGGGCTTCCAGCCCTTCCATCATTTTTGTCCAGGATTAACAAATGGAAGGAATCCTAATTAGTGCATAACTGTGACCAACCTGAATGCCTTTCTTTGTCCACCCCAGGAGGAATTCAGGCTGCACTTCAAGAATATTTCTAAGATTATGGACTGCGTTGGCTGCTTCAAATGTCGCCTGTGGGGGAAGCTGCAGGTAAGCTTTGTCAGGAGCTGGGGATGTGTCTGTAAGTACCTCATCTGGTAGGATCTCTGGATCCATACTGAGTTCTTAGCTAAGCTGGTCAGCTCCTGGATTTGGAACTATTGGGATCATCTCTTCATCCAGTCAGCAGGAAGTGGGGTGCTGATTCCTGCTTGCAGGGCTTGGCAGGAACTGCTTGTGTCTCTACAGCTGAAAACTGAGTTACCTTGCTAGAATCACTGCCTGGGAGGGAGACGTGGGGCACAGATCCTCCAGCAAGGGAGGCAGAATCTGCTGTGGGGGTTTGCTGAGGTCTGCACTGGGTTTTACACATGGACACATCAACACTAAATAAAACATAGAGTCATAGAATTGTTTGGGTTGGAAAAGACCTAAGATCAAGTCCAACCGTTGACCTACCACTGCTGTGTCCACACGTTTCTTGAACACCTCCAGGGATGGTGACTCCACCACCTCCCTGGGCAGCCTGTTCCAAAGCCTGACCACTCTTTGAGGAAAGAAATTGTTCCTAATATCCAACCTAAACCTCCCTTGGTGCAACTTAAGGCCATTTTCTCTTGTTCTGTCACCTGATACTAGGGAGAAGAGACTAACCCCTGTCTCACTCCAGCTTCCTTTCAGAGAGTTGTAGAGAGCAATGAGGTCTCCTCTTCTACAGATTAAAGTACTCCAGTTCTCAGAGCATCCTGGCTCTGTTATGCTTCCCAGTCTGGGTCATGTCAAGTGAGATTCAAGTCTTGCTCTGTGGAGATTGTCAACAGGAATCCTTGTAAAGATGGAGGAGGAAAGTCAAGTTAATTTTGTGAGTCCCTGGGTGTCTCCTTGCTGTTAACTGCTTTTGTTTGTTGTGCACAGACACAGGGCCTGGGTACAGTGCTGAAGATCCTCTTCTCTGAAAACCTGATAGAGAAGATTCCTGAGAGTGGTCCTTCCCATGGATTCCAGCTGAGCAGACAAGAAATTGTGGCCTTATTTAATGCTTTTGGAAGGTTAGTTTGTGATTTTTCTCCTCTGCTTTTACATGAGCTGCTGTGGTACATCCCATTTCAGCTTAAACAGTCAGTTCTTGTCAGCAGCCTCGGTGTGAACTCCTGCTCTGGTCATGTTGCCTCATAAAGAGGCTTTCAGATGATGTTAATGTCACATGCAACAGCTGGAACCACACAGAACAACTTCATACTCGACATTTCTGTGAGGGATTCAAGGAAATGTTCCTGTGAAGGTACAGGGAATCTCCTGGGTTTTAGGATCCTGAGTCCCACATTGTCCCCAGACAAGATTCTGATTCTGTGTTCACTTCAGAGCTGACAGCCTCACCTGGTTGCCCTGCATGTGCTTTGTAATGGCATTCGAGATGATCTGCCCCATGATCCTTCAATGAATTTCATTGCCCTCCTCTGGACCTCCAGGGACGGTGGCTCCACCACTTTCTCCTGGACAGCCTGTTCAGGGCTTGGCAACCTGTTCTGTGAAGAATTTTTTCCTAATGTCCCACCTAAACCTCCCCTAGTGCAACTTGAGGCCATTTCCCCTTGTTCTGTCACTTCCTAGGGAGACAATGTTCCAGCCTCCTTTCAGGAAGTTGTAGACAGCAATGAAGTCTCCTCCCTTCAGCTTCCTTTTTTCCAGGCTAAACAACCCTAGGTCCCTAATCTGCTCCTCACAGATCCATTCTTTAGACCCTTCACATGTTCCATTGCCCTTCTCCGGACCCACTCCAGCACCTCAATGACCTTCTTGGAGTGAGGGGCCCAAAACTGAACCCAGTGTGGCCTCACCAGTGCCCAGTACAGGTACTCAATCACTTCCCTGGTGCTGCTGGCCACACTATTGCTGATCCAGGCCAGGATGATGTTGGCCTTCTTGGCCACTTGGGCACACATAGGCTCATCTACAGCCAGCTGTCAACCAGCATCTCCAAGTCCTTTTCCACTGAGCATTTTTCAGCCACTCAGCCCCAAGCCTGGAGTGTTCATGGGGTTGTTATGACCCAAGTGCAGGCTTTAAATCAAGCCTCCACCTTCTGCTTGTTGTTCACAAGTCATGTGGGTTATTCAGAGCCTTGTCCTAGTCAGGAAGGACAGAGCCTTCCTTGACAGGCCCTGTCCTCAGAGTCTTATCAGGCATCCTCACTGATGCTCCAGGAGTACAAAAAATGTGGTGGGTAATTAAAAACCCTCAAGTAGAAACATGTTTCTATCCCAAGGAGACTCTGCTGTGGTAATATTATGGTCTGTTTCTTGATCTCTAGTTGATGGGCTTGTAACATCCTGTTCCACTCAAGTTTCTCACTGCTTGCTTTAAAAAGAGTGAAAAGAAGGAAGAGCCTGGTTGTAACCAGAACCTAATTTAGCTGCAAACCTGAACTGTCTCTTCCCAAGAGCTCCTTGAAGCTTTACTCCATCACAGTTTCTCTCTCCTCAATTTTAAACAAGGCCTCATGCCCACAGAATTAGTGTGGTTGAAAAAGACCTCCAAGGTCCTCTAAGTTACTTGAGGGGGAGGTACAAGAAAGCTGAGGAGGGACTTTTTACAAGGGCTTGTAGGGCAATGGGACAATAGGACAAGAGGGAATGGATTGAAGCTGGAAGAGGGGAGATGTAGACTGGGAATTAGGAGGAAATTCTTTATAGTGAGGGTGGTGAGACATGGGAGCAGGTTGCCCTGAAGGTGTTCAAATCCAGGCTGGATGAGGCCTTGGGCAACTCAGGCTAATGGAAGGTGTCCCTGCCCATGGCAGGGGGGTTGGAACTAGGTGATCTTTAAAGTCCCTTCCAACACAAACCAGTCAATGAATCTATGAATCATCAAGTCCAACCATTATCTCACACATTGCTCTGATCTTTGCTTTTTCCTTCTCCTGCACCCAGGATCTCAACGAGCGTCAGAGAATTGGAAAACTTCAGAAATATCTTAAGAAATATGAGATGAATTCACTGGGGAAAGAGAGACCCGAGACATTCTTCTTGCTTGGCTGTTCTGGACTGAAAATGAATGAATACCTTCCTTTCCTCACATTCCCAGCACCACAGGGTGAAGACCACTTGCTGGACCTCTTCTTCCCAGCTGATTGTTTGTGACCTGCTGATGAGAAATATTTTGTACAAGAAGGAAAAGAAAAAAGCTACTTTTTATTTTGTATGAAAAGTTTATTTATAGATTGGAAGATCATTCTGAGTAAGATCTTTGACTCCTGCTGTACTCTGGTGGACTAGACCCATCTCTTTGCCTTCAGAAGCTGGAGCCAGGGCAGGAATCATGCCAATGAATAAATTACAGGGAAAATTCCTTGCCTGCTCCATGATTCCAACCAGCCCCTTGCTTACACGGTCTCTGGACATCAAATAATCAGTAAGGGGCTGTAGGAGCTCCTGTGCTCCAGAGCTGCAGCCATGCACAGGTGCCTTCCTCATCCTGTGAAGCTCTCTCCTGGTGACAGGCTGGCCCTGATGGTCCCTGCTGCAGGAACCCTGCTTTGTGCCGTAGGCTTCTCCAATTACTTCCTTGTTGGAGGTGTGGGGAGAAGGACCGAGGAGCATAACAAGGAACCTGCTACTCACTGCTTGGTCAGCCTTGTGCTAGAACCTTGTGGGAGCAGTGGTCCTGGGCTCTTGTGGTGTAGAAAGGAGGAAGAGTGTGCCTCAGAAAATGTGCTGCTTGGTGGTTGGTCTCTGGTGGGGAGGAGAAAATGGGGACAAGAAGGAAGAGGTTGAGGCAAATTTAGGCAAGTACTGGAACCTGTTGGCCTTCCTGCTTTTCCCAGCCTGTTTAAGTGGGATCCTCTCCCCTCCTACTCTACCCTCATGGAGTTGCAGCCAGAGTCCTTGGTCCAGTTCTGGGTTCCCCAGTACAAGAGAGACAGGACACTACTGCAAGAGTCCAGGGAGGCTCCAAAGATGCTGAGGGGCCTGGAGCATCTCTGTGAGCAGGAAAGGCTGAGAGAGCTGGGGGTGTTGAGCCTGGAGAAGAGCAGCCTGAGAAGGGACCTGATCGATGCTAGAGCTATGGGGGGAGGGGGGCAAGAGGGTGGGGCCAGACTCTTTTCAGTGGTGCCCAGTGACAGGAACCCAGGAGGTTTCATCTGACCAAGAGGAGAAAAGTTTTTGCTGTGAGGGTGCTGGAACCCCGGAACAGGCTGCTCAGAGAGGTTGTGAAGTCTCCTTCTCCAGAGAGATTCCAAACCCACCTGGACCTTGTGATCCTGGGCAACCTGCTGTGGGTGACCCTGCTTTAGCAGGGGGGTTGGACTGGATGATCTCCAGCACTCCTTTCCCACCCCTACCACTGATTCTGTAATATTTGGGTTTCCATGGGGGCACAGCCACCAAGCACCTGGCCAGGAGCAGGTCTGAAGCTGGCTGGGCTGGCTCAGACCAAGAGCAGACCACAGCAACCCAGCACAGAAAGGGCTTTTTTTTTTTAAACTTTAGTTTTGGTTTTTTTTTTTTATTTCATGAACAGAGCAGTGCTTGGTTACAGTTTAGTGAAGAACAAATAGGTACATTCATTGGCCACAGCTTCCTGGTGCAGGCAGCTGCTGCCCAACTGCCAAAGCCAAAACACTGTTAAACCAGACCCCCTCAAAAAAAATTAAAAGGAAAGAAAAAAAAAAGCTAACAAAAAGGCAACTATGCATTAAAAAAGTCATTGTACTTCTCAGCTATAAATTACTTCAGTAAAACACAGGACCAACCCCACCAGGAGTGGTCAAAGAGTTCTGAAATGAGTAAAACCCAAAACACTTTGCCAGTCACTCATCAGCAACGAGACTCAGAGCCCCCTTACGCCAGGAAGATCATCTTGGTGGTGTGTGCTTCAGTGCAACGTGAACAAGGAGCCTGTAGCCCTTCAGTTTAGTTTTTTTAATTAGGTTTGTTTTTTTTTTTTTTTTGCACTACACTCTTTTCCCTCCAGAAGAAAAACTTAAAGTGCTCCTAGTGCTTTGGAATTTAAGCAAGAAACAGGGGCCACCAACATCACTTAACTGTCTTTGGCGACTTATGGGAAAGGAAAGAAGGGCAACAGCACCCAGCCCAGGCCCTTCAGGAGCTTTGTCATAAGTCGAGCAGTGATCGAGATGGAGCAACCTGTTTTTGTGGCCCAGTTGAGGGAAGGAGGCAGGTCCCTCCCACCACATGAGGTGGAACAGCCAGGAGAGCCACAGCAGGCAGTGTGGGCCTCTCCAGTTCAAGTACTAGAGCAAGAGGGATGGGCTGTTGTCATCTCAGAGCCTTCTCCAAGAAGCAGCTGGGGTTGCTCTTGGTTTTGGGCCAGCAAGAAGGAAGCAGGTTAGCAGAGAGGGGCCCACAAGCCAGAACAGAGGGACAAGGTATGACAAGTCTCTCACTGTGACAAGGTGGGTAACAGGGTGACCAAGCCATACTAGCAAGCATGAGGCAAGGGAGGAGAAGCTGGGTCTGGCCCAGTGCTTGGGGGTTTCTCACACTCAGCTGTGGACACTGATGCACCAACGCCTGACTCAGTGTCCCCCAGCCAGGCAGCACAATCCTGCTCCATACACAGGATCCTGCTCCTTCACTGTCTTGGGTTCCAGCAGCAAGAGCAGCTCAAAGTGGGGTACAAGCAGTTCCAGTTCAGGTTGTCCAGAGGTCAGAGCAGCTGCCCTCTCCAGACCAGTGCCTCCAGCCAAGGCTATGATCAAAGCTGCTTTGCTCATCCCCACATCAGGCCCAGGGACAAGCCAGGAATAACACCAAGCTTTGTCTCCAAGAACCTGATGGAGCTACAGGCCAGGTCAAACTTGGCTATTTTGGTTACAAACTGACCCAGCAGACCCAAACCCTGTGCACACCACCCCACACTGTCAACAGATACTGGGGCAGCAGCAGGACTCCAGACCCAGAGCACTGCCCCCTGAAAAGGGAAAACAAAGATCCCTTCCCTCAGCTCCTACCTCTACCACAAGAGAGACCTCCTGCACCTTAGAGGGGACCCCACCAGTTCACATTCACTTCAGGGTTAAAACTCTTGGTTATTTGCTCAATGCAGTTTAATACTGAGAGGGGAAAGGGGAGCCCCAACCATGGTTGAAGAGCAAGGAGGAGCAGAATCACTGGCCACCTCCCACCACTCACAGCAGCCCTGGTATTACATGTGCTTTGGGCCACTCCAGCTTGAAGCTCTCCCTGAAGGCAGCAGCTTCTTGCCCCACATCACCTGCCAGCAGCTACCATCCATACCAGCCCTCCTCCTCCTTCACCACAAGCCAGTGGGGGTTGGTGACCACCTTAATGCCAGTAGGAACACTTGGTATCATGCTGAGGCTTCTGCTAGGATATGCTCTGAGCTCAGCTTCCACCCCACAGCCCTATGTAGGAGAGCTTGGCTACCAGGTGAAACCAGGACCAGCAGCCAGAGCAAGCCCAGGCTTAGCCCTGGCAGGTGTCAACATGGCACAGCACACATCAAGGTTCCCTGCAGGAGGACCACAGAGCTTCACACTCCCAAATGAGTCAGGATGCAGAGGGCTTCATGAACAGGTCTTTGCAGGGAGGACAGTGCCTCTCCTAGCCACAGATGTGCAATTAAAAAGGAGTAATTAGAACAGTCTCAGACCAAGCATGGCCTGAGCAAGATCCGTTCCTTCCAAGTGTGCAGATAAAAAGTGCAAATACGCATTTTTTGATGTTTTCTTTTCTAGTGAGGAAGCTCTGGTGCAATTTTAGCTGCCAACATCTTGAAGACCAGACCAAGAAGAACTTAAAAAAAAAAAAACCACCAAAAAAAAAAAAAAAGCTTCCAGAGAGTTCAGCTTCATTTTGCTACATGGTACCTTAAAGTCACAGTTCTCTTGCTCACCGCCAGCAGCCGTAGGCTCAAGGTCCCGCTAACGGCCGCAGCAGGTAGTGGAATGTTTGTGTCGACAGGTTCAACGTTTTGGGGAAGGTGGGAAGAAAAACCAGGTCACAATCCTATACATGAATGCCACTTCTGGGAGGAGAAGGACCTCGCAGCCTCTTTAGTCCTGTAGTGGAGGGTATGAGCTGTGGTGGTTATTCATCTCCGAGCCGCCTGCGGCAAAGAGCAAGGGAGCGCTGTCCGTAGCGGCTGAGCCGAGATGGGCACCCACCACGTAGCTGTCACTGCCAGCCAGGGACCCGTAGCAGCCAGAGCACTGAGGGGTGGCCAAGCTGTAGGGAGAGACACAGCAAGTAGATAGGGACTCTTAGAAAGGAGAACTTTGGCTGCAGCTAGGAAAGCTGTTGCTCCCAGCACTGATCATAGAATCGTAAAATCAGTAAGGCTGGAAAAGACCTCTAAGATCATCAGATCCAACTGTCAACCCACCACTGCCCCTAAATCATGTCTCAAAGTGCCTTGTCTGCATGGTTTTTAAACACCCCCAGGGATGGGGACTCCACCACTGCTCTGGGCACCTGCTCCAGCGCTTGAGAATCCTTTTGGTGGAGAAATTGTTGCTTAGTCCAACCTAAACCTCCCTTGGTGAAACTTGAGGCCATTTCCTCTTGTCCTATAACTTGTTAGTTGGGAGACCAACCTCCACCTGGCTCCAACTTCCTTTCAGGGAGTTGTAGAGTGAGAAAGTGTCCTCTTAGTCTTCTTTTCTCCAGGCTAAACAACCCCAGTTTCCTCAGCCACTCCTTACAAGTCCTGTTCTCCAGCCCACTCACCAGCTTCACTGCCCTTCTCTGGACATGCTCCACCACCTCAATGTCCTTCTTGGACTCAAGAGCCCAAAACTGAACTTGGTATTAAGGTGTGGCCTCACCAGTGCCCAGTAGAGGGGGACAATCACTGCCCTGGTCCTGCTGGCCACACTATTGCTGATCCAGGTGAGAATGCTATCAGCCTTCTTACCCACCTGAGCTCACCTTCAGCCAGCTGTTGACCAACACCCCCCAGGTCCTTTCTTTGCTGTGCAGTTTCCAGGTACCCTGTTCCAAGCCTGAAGCATTCATGGGGTTGCTATGACTGATCAGGGCATCCAAACCTGTGGAAGCACCTGCAACATGCTGGCACAGTTATCTCCAAGGAATGGATATAAGGAGAGGAGAACCAGGCCCTACAACACTGGTCAAGAAGAGCCAGAACCTCTCACTACACTCCTGGGCAGGTGAAGTTAAGTCCTCTGAGCAGCAAATTAAGGACTGCCACATTTCCCCTTGGAGTTTTGGTCAGGGATACCTGACCATTCTCTACAACAGGTGTTCCTACAGAGCTTTGTCCCAGTTGGCTCCCAGAGAGCACATCCCTCTCAGGACTTCACCACCTCTTTCCAGTAGAGAAACCTCTCTGGACAAGGTGACTGAAGAGCAATCTGACCCTGCAGCTGAGGAAGGATTCTAGCAAGAGCAGCCATCCTGGTTGAGACCTCCTGTCTGCAGTCACTGCATATGTGGAGATGCAGTGTGAAATCCACCTCTCCAAGTTGGCCATTTTCATCTAAGTGGAAGCTCCTTGTGAGTTGCTGAAGGGACCAAACTCAACCTTTGTCAGAAGCCTCCTTGCCCCAGCTGTCTCTTACACTTACATTTGTCTCCTCAGAGCAGAAGCCAAGAGCTCAGCTGTCTCTACACCAGGCAGCAGGACAACACTCACCCTCCTTCTCTAGCCCCAAGCCGTGACAAGTCATCGTCACTGTCGTAGCGCCTTGGATTGTCAAAGAAGTAAGCTCTGGAGCTGTAACTGTGACTGTTGACCATCCCTGCTGGAGTCTGTCAGAGAGAAAGTTAGGCCAGAAGTGAGGTATTTCTCACAGCTTCCCAACCTCCACCTCCCCAGGCACCTTGGAGCTCCTCAAGCTCCAGCGTGAGGCTTACCAGGTTCTGACTCAGCCTCTGAGCCCGAAAGAAGAGCACCACAAAAGTGGTTGGCACCAGCTCCCAGAGGAAGAGAACCACCCCAAACACCACATACTCTTCACTGCTCACTTCCATGTGCATCTGTGGAAAGAAGTTAAGAGATCTTTGACCCAGCCATCAGCAGAGCCACAGGGCTTCCAAAGCTGAACACAGCATACAAACTAGGAGCATGGAGAACTCAGAGGCAGGAAGCCCTGCAACAGAATAATGACCCTTATCCAGGTCCTGCTACTGTTTTCAGGGAGATGGTTCTCCTCAGCTTGCCACCAGAGTGCTGTTAGCTCCTTCCCCAGAGCAACTCTCCCTCACATGCAGCCACACCCAATTAAGCATTGCTTTTCTGCTCTAGTTGACTTGGTCCTCCTCTTCCCCCCAAAGAAGAGTGGGCAGGCTAAGACTGAAGAGCACAACAAGGAATCCCTCCTGGAGAGGCAGTCAGATTGTGGAAGATTTGGGTTTGCTGTGGTGGAGACATCAAGCAGGGCTTCTGAGGCAGAAAGCCAGCTTGTGTAGGGATTCAGCTGAACAGACCCCCCCAGGCTATCCCCTTTTTATCTTCACAGCCCTCACAGCAGGGAACAATAACTGCCTTTCACTTCACCACCTCTCAACTGAGGATCACAGATACTTACCTTGTCTGAAAGGTTGTCCCAGCCATAGTTAAAAGGACCAGGAACACTGTCTGGAGATATGGCCACAGCTACCAGGTTATAGCAAGCCCTTGAGGAATACAGAAGAGCCACTACAGATCCCACAAGAATAGCCTGGCAGACAGATGTTCCCTAGAATAGGAAGAAGAAACTGGTTTAACACAGACCTTCCTACAGCCCTGTGATTTACCAGCACCACCTCAAGTGCTTAAGAAGGATCTAGAATATTTGCATGGTGTTGCTAAAATATTCAGAGCTGGGTAAGAGCTTCCTTGTGTGATGAGTTCACTGCAGAAGCTGAATGATACAGCCCATGTCACCTGGAAGCAGGGAAGACTTGAGGCACTGGAGTACCATTCCCAGGATCTTATCAGTCAGCTTCAAACTGATGGTCCAGCAAGAAGCTCTTCCAACCACTGTGGTACTCTCCAGAAGGCCAACCAACAGCCATGAGCTTGCTGCTTCTCCTACAGCCTGATCAGACTTTGTCAGTGATGTCCCTCACTCTGCAGCAGTTTGGCACCCCTGACATGGAATCTGTTTGTCTAGGAAAGAAGCCTGAAGAGTTTGGGTGAACAACTAGCAGCTGAAGACCTAGCAGCTGAACCTCAGCATTGCTGTGGGCCAAACCAGGCACTGCTGTACACACTGAAAGGTTGCTAGATGTTCAAGAGCTCTGCCTCCTGGTAGCTTGTGCCAGTGAAGAGCTCACTCCATGTTTCAGAACAGAGATAACTACAGGAGGTACCTGAAGGTCACAGCACCTACCTTTCCTGGATGGCTACTCCTGGGAGAGGAAGTCACCGAAGATCTGTGTCTCCTTTCCTTTGCTAAAAACACCCATGAAGTTTTTTAATAGCTACTGGTAGCCACCAAGGCAGTAAGTGGGCAGGCAAACATCTCAGCAGCTGACTTGCCTTTGTTTTTTAAGCAATCTGCTCTGGAAGCTCACCTCATTGACTTGCTCCACATCCAGGCTATGGAGATGCCAGCTCTCTTCTCCCAGCTTTACAGCTCTTGCTCAAAACAGTGTCTTGGAAGAGTCAGCACAAAAGTGCTGCTGGCAAAGTCCCTATTACACCAGTGAAGCATAGGAGCAAAGTCTCTTTTAGTGCTGTTAGCTGAGTCCTTGGGGTTCAGGTCAGCATAATGAGAAGAGGCTGGGGAAGGTGACGAGGACCACAGGGTAGGATCTGGCTGCATATCTGGCACAGCCTCAATGAGGTCAAGCACAAGGCCCTGTACCTGGGCTAGGACAAACCCCAGCATCATTACAGGCTGGGGAAGGATGAAGGGCTGGAGAGCAGCCCTATGGAGAAGGCCTTGGGGGTGATGGTGGATGTGACCCACACTGTGCACTTGCAGCCCAGACCCAGCCATCTCCTGGGCTGATCCCCAGCAACATGGGCAGCAGGTAGGAGGGGATTCTGCCCTTCTGCTCTGCTAAGGCCCTACCTGTAGTGTTGGGGCCAGCTCTGGAGTCCTTGGCACAGGGGAGACGTGAACCTCTTGGAGAATGAGGAGGTCACAGCAATGATGGGAGAGCTGGAAGTCCCCTGCTGTGAGCCCAGGCTGAGAGTTGGGGTTGTTCAGCCTGGAGAAGAGAAGGCTCTGGGGAGACCTTCTGGTGGCCTTTCAGTGCTTAAAGGGGCTGATCAGAAAGCTGGGGACAGACCTTCGAGCAGGCCCTGTTGTGACAGGACAAGGGGTGAGGGTTTGAACTAAAAACAGGGGAGATTGAAGAGAAGGAAGAAATATTTGATGCTCAGGGTGGAGATACACTAGTCCAGGTTTCCCAGAGGTGGTTGATGCCCCATCCCTGGACCCACTCCAGGTCAGCTTGTCCACAGCTCTGCACAACTTGCTCTAGTTGTAGGTATTCCTGCTGATTGCAGAGGGATTGTATTAGGTGACCTTTAAAGGTCTGTTCCAACCCAAGCCATCCTGTGATTCTATGTCTCCACCTGAGAAGGAGCACAGAACAGAATCTGGCAGCAGTCCAATAGCACAACCTCCTTTCTCAAGTGTCAAGTGGCTCAAATCTCCCTATCTTCAGTGGAAGCAGCCTGAGGGGCCCCTCCAGCCTTGCTGTATTGTTTTGTGTCAGCAGGTTCACAGCTGAAGTTGAGGAGGCAGGACAACCTTTTCAGGCATTTGTGTAACACTTCTGCTCATCCCCACCCTATTTTCACAGCTCCTACACAAGACCAAGTCAGGGGATGCCCACAAGGGAAGGGAGACAACATTTGCATGCAAGAGAGCTTTACCTGACAGTCAGGTTGAGTGTTCAAGCCCAAAGCAGACTTCTCTAGAGCATGTCCTACCTGAGCAAGGCCCCACAGGCAACCTCAGGAATGTAACTAGAGGAAGTTGCTGTGTTGCTGAACCACTGCTGGGTGAACTTGATAAGTTAGTGTCCAGAGCCAGTCAGAGCTGGATACCTGGCCCAGGCAAGCTGGATTGTGAGCAAGTTCTGAGTGCTTAGTCACAGCTCCTGTCTCGCTTCAGATCACCTGGTGGACAGCTGTCACTGGAGCCAGCTAGGAAGACACTCCCAGCCTACACACCCTGGATTCTGGGCAGGAACCAATGTTCTCTGTTGCTTAAGAGAGCCAGACTTCTACAGAAAGCTTCAGCTTCAACCCTGACAGCACAGCTCTGGCCACCCACTCAGATGTCACTCTAAAGACCACAGCCACTTTGAACGGTCACACAAACAGCCTGCTAAGGATCAAGGAGATACCTCCAGCCAATGCATGGCAGTTGGGTGGCTCCAGAAGGTCTTCATAGAAGCTTCCAGGAGCTCACTGAAGGCAGCCTCTCAGAGCAAGTCACAACAGTGATTTAAGCCCATAGAGAGTCACAGTAGCTCAAAAGTACCAGAGCCAGGCAGCTGGCTTCCCTGAATCCACCCATGCTCAGGTGCTAAAGTTTTCCCTGTAGATGTTTCCAGGTTCTTCAAAAGACCCCTCCTCTGCCCCACCATGGACCATTGCCTTTGACAGCAGTGATATGGCTTCCCAGAGGAAGAGGAGGCAGGCCAAGTGCACACTTCATTGCAGCCTACTGCCACACTAAGATGAGACTGGCTGGTGGCTCAGCTTTCCTATCTCCTTGGGAGGGAAGAGCTGTGTACGCTCAGACCCTCAGATGTCCTCCTACCTTGGGGAAAGGCCTAAAGCAGCTTCTCCTCCCCTTCTAAGATGCTCATCTCATCCAGGACAGTCAAGCAATGCCTCAAGTAGCTGAAGCTCTCCCTTTGCAGAGGACTGTTATACATCTGCCAGAGAAAGTACTGCAGATTGTATTGTATTGTCCTTACTGACAACATACTGCAGAAATGGCATCTGCTGCTCTTGAAGAGCCCTCTCCAGTCAAACCCTAAGTTATACGTCTGAACTTGAAAAGCATAAGCAGCTCATCCATCTGAGGGTGATGAACTGGAACAAGCTGTATAGAGGTTGAGTTTCCTTCTCAAACTCACCTGGACATTGTGATCCTGGGCAACCCGCTCTGGGTGACCCTGCTTTAGCAGGGTGGTTGGACTGGATGATCTCCAGAGGTCCAATCCAATCCCACCACACTAAGATTCTGTGATCTTCTCCTGTGCCAGCAAAGCTACAGACAATGTACTCCCCCTAAAATGTGTAGGAATGAAGTGTCCTGCAGCAGAAGCAAGTGCTTTCTGGAGGGGGTAGCTGCCACCTCCACACTGGAAGGTGTCTTTGAGCAAGAGTAGCTCAGGTGCTACCAGGTGAGAATCACCCCAAGTAAGCACACCCAGATCCAGCTGAGAATCCAGGTGATGACTGTGCAGTTTCTGCAGATGACAAGAGGCATTCACCTACCTTAGACTCGAGGTAGACATTTGCTGAAGACATCTTTCCCAGTTTGCACATGCAGCAAGCCAGTGAGATGGCACAGAGGATGAAGAGGCTGTCGTTGACCAGGGCACGGGCAAGGACTGTCCACTTCAGCTGGCTCTCTGGGACCTCACCATGGATTAACATTGCACAAGTTAAGTTCACAACTAAGAAGAGAAGGCTGGTAAATACAGAGCCCAGGTACAACAGGACCCTGGAGAGATGGAGGAGGGGAAAAAAATGGAGACAGAGTCAGTCAGTTCCGGGCTCATTCTGCACCACCCTCCTATCTCATCAGGCAAGAGAACCCCCCAGTGCACCCAGGGCTGTGCTTGCTATCAAGTTCAGACATCTCAGCAAGTTTCAGCCCAGGTCTGCAGAGTATTTGAGCCACCAACTCAAACAGTGGAAGCAGTCATGAGTCGCAAGACTCATCTTCTGACAGTCAGGTTCTTATCTTGCAGATTTTAAGTGTCACTCCAGCTCTGCATTAACTTCAGTCAATAAGCTCTGAGTCATCACAATCACTGTGACTTTATTGAAAGCCACTGGAGCGCCTGTTTTCCTTTGTGGGTTTCTCTGGAAATGGCTGGGAAGCACCTGGGCTGCACTAATACAGGGCTCACTTATTGCTCAAGCCTTAGCCTGCAGAGCTTTTTAGGTGGGACAGCTCAGAAAGACCTTACAAATTCATCTAGTTTGCTACCAGCACTGGTATGGGGATGCTGAGGACATGGAGGCATGCAGCATGGAATTTTGCTTCCTTGGTACCCTAGAAGCTCCCAGTTCTGCCTAAGGCACAACACCGGTCCTTTGGAGCACAGCCAGGTATGGCATTGAGCTCTGGTTTTGAGTCTGAAGCTCCCACTCCTAATACTGCAGCAGGAGTTCACCTCACAGCAGCTTTGCAGGTAACATTAAGGAAGTGTCACTTACTTGTATTTGTTGAATTCAGCTGCACATTTCACTTTGAATATAACCTAGGGGAAAGATTTGCAGAGCATTACTGAGCATGGCCTATAGCTCTCCATCAAACTTAGTTAAGATAGAATCAGAGAATCATTAATGTTGGAAGAGACCTCCAAGACCAAGTCCATCCATTAACCCAGCACTACCAGGTCACCACTAAACCATGTCCCTCAGCACCACACCTACATTGCTTTCCAATCCCTCCAAGGATGGAGACTCCACCACTTCCCTCAGCAGCCTGTTACAGGGCTTGACAACCCTTACAGGAATGAAATTGTTCCTAATGTCCAACCCTCCCTGGCACAGCTCAAGGCCATTTTCTTTTGGCCTATCACTTGTTCCTTGGGAGAACAGACCAACCACCACCTTACTCCAGCATCCTTTCATAAAATTGTAAAAAGCCAAAAGGTCTCCCTTCAGCCTCCTTTCCTCCAGGCTAAACAACCCTAGTTCCCTCAGCTGCTCTTCACAGAACTTGTGCTCTAGGCCCTTCATATTCATTGCCCTTCTTTGGACACATTCCAGCACCTCATTGTCCTTCTTGAAGTGAGGAAGTACAGTAGGGAATCCAGCATCTAGCTGGATATCTTGTAGAGTTAGACAATGGTTGGATTCAAAAGTCTTTTCCAACCAAAATGATTCTATGATCTTGGAGGACTCAAGATTATTAGCACCAAGCTTGTACTGGACTTGCAGATTGGAATTATTTTGCAAGAGCCAGGCTCAAACACAGGTGTTCAACAAGCACAGAAATATTTAATACCCCACATGTGACAAGGACCTTTAAAACCACACTTAAGGACTGCACAAAAAGCAGAAAGCACTCCGGAGATCATTCAAAATGCATCTACTTTGCCCAGTGTTGTGTGCTGCATATTTTAGGACCTCCATCACACTTGATTCCCCTGTTGGAGAAGGCTGTTTCAGCTGCTGTGCTTCAGCAAGACCAACAGCTGATATAAAATAGCCCTCTGGGATTGGATTATGGACCTGCAGACTTAAACAAGCACTTGGAGCTCACAGCTCCTTCACCCTGAAGGTGTCTGTAGGCCAAACACATCTGAAAACTAACTCTGCAATGGTTGGAAGTCCTCCAGAGGTGGAAGGTCCCACCTGCCACGTTGCACAGCACACTTGACAGAAATGGTGGGGCAGGTGCCTCCTGCTGAAGCCTACAGGAGCAGGATTTCTAGCTTAAGGGAGGCTAGACAGTTTAAGAAGCTGACAGCCCAGCTGTGAGCACAGTGGTCCTGCTAGAAGTCAATATGTTTGAACTGGTGTTCAGCCATGGTCAGGACAAGCAGCATAGTGGCAGAGCTACATGGAGCTTGTTTGTCACACACTAATTCAGCATAGCCATGGCAGGAACTGGGTTTTGTCCTGGAGGTGTTTCCAAGCAGCAGAGATGTGGTGCTGACTTGATAGAGTTAGATAATGGTTGGATTCAATCTTAAAGGTCTTTTCCAACCAGATGAATTCTGTGATTCTAGGAAAAAAATGCAGCTCCCGGGACAGACCCCACCAGGAAGGATCTCAAAGCTGAAGTCACATTCTGCCTTAGACAAAGCTTGTGTCTAGAGACTTTGAAGGAACTTGGGAAGAGGTAGGGAAACCATCCATGCAGACCCAGCAGATGTGGGATCAGCAAAAGCCCACTGTAGGATCACTGCCTGTATGTAGAGCTTTAGTTTCATTGCATCTGCAAGGAGTCCTCCCTGTCAGCTTCCAGCCTATGGCTGTGGAGAAGGACAACTCATCTTTTACAAGACACCCTCAGTTAGCTTTTCTTCTGAGGGGATCTCTTGATCCCTGACTCCCAGTCAGCAGCAAGGTAGCAATGGCACTCAAACTTCAGGAAACCCAGAGACATTTCTGGGTTTGAAGATTGTCTGACCCATTGTAGTAACTTCAAGCATTTGAAAGCCTTCCTACAGGGCATCAGACAGCTCCAGCTGCCTCTTTGAGAGCCAGTTTCACTGCCTAGCTCCTCTCCCCAACTCTGAGGGTGGATGAACTCAAGCAGCACTTGCTGGGGAACAAGACAGTAGTACAGCAGAGGGATCTGGCCCTCATGGCTGAGGGGCACAGTACAATTAGCAGCCTTTGAAGTCTTCTGCACTGTTGTCCTGGTCCATACCAGCCCAGAGAAGTACAGAAGCATAGCATAATCCACCTTGAGCTCCAAAGCTCATCTGAGATACAGGAAACCTGGGCCTTGCAAAGACCATGTGGTGACTTCAAAAGAGAAAAATCCCTAGGAGTCTCCCATGACCCTCCTCTGAGCCTGAGGACTAAAACCCACAAAGCTGTCTCAGGGTTAAGAGTGCAATGGAAACCTGAGACTCATGCTTGGCTTGCTGCCACAAAAAGCAGAGGGAGACCACAGCACTAACCTCACACTCCTTAGCCCCCAGCTCTTTAGTCCTGTAACTTCAGGACACCACTCAATTTACAGTGGCTTTAGCTAAGCCATGATTCACCTGAAGGCTGCTTTTTCTCTGTAGGGTCAGTAGGTGACACCAGCAGGGTTCTAAACACATCTCTGAGTTCTTACCCTCAAGCCAATCTCACAGGGCTTTCAGCAGTGGACTACCTCTGCTGCCTTCAAAATCCAAGGACTGCTGATGTAGAGGTCTCTGTTGTGAAGGAGCCAGTGCAGAGCTCAGGAACATTCTTCACAAAAATAAGAAATACAGACCCCTGCCCTCAGACAGCAGGGCAACCCTTGCAACCTGAGCAGTTCCTTCAGACCCTAGCTGAGACCAGCCCCAGAAGTCACACAGTTGCCTGCTGAAAACAAGGAAGAGGTCTCTGCTCACCCAGAGAAGCAGGACTGAGAACATTTACTCCTGAGCAAGCCTTTTATAGCAGTGAGGCAACACTTCATTGTCTTTCCTGAGCCACAAGTCCTTGGAGCAGTTCACATGAGCCACAGACTTAGGAAAAAGGTGAGGCTGAGACGACTTACAGACCTCGAAGGCCCTTGTGATGCTGCAGGCTTGTGTTGTTGTGATGAGAGTGGATGTCTTGCAAAGTGAACACTTTGCTCACGTCACTGCACCCAGAAAGTGAAGTTCCTGGAGCATGTAGAAACATACTCCCCTCCTTAGAGGGCGTACTGGGGGTGTCACAGCTGCTAAAAGATGGCAAGTAACAGACACCATATCCCACAAACAGCTCTGAGGATCATTTTCAACACCTGTACAATCCAGAACCTTAGTCCTAACACTTCAGTGTGGTTTTGGTACAGCCACTTACAATACATCTGAAAGATCCAGAGGAGCCAGAAGTTTCTCATTGTCTGACAGAATCAAAGTCTCTTTGCTCCATGAAGAAATCAAGAGTTTGAGCTCAAGACAAGACATGGCCATGCCCTGCCTTGAGAGAAGCACAGCTCTCAGTTGCAGGAGCATCCACAGCCAGATTCCTTCTCTCACCACAGTCATTCAGCAGCAAACATCGGAGCAGAGCAGGGACTATTTTGGGACTACACCCCAGAACAAGTGTTCTAGCCCCCCTCACCCTGCAGAGAGAGCTGGAACAATCTGTGAGGAGGAGCTCTCACCATCCCCACTAATACTGAGATCATCCCATGCCATCCTGAACACAGGGTGCAACTTGCATGTCCCCTGATTTCCTAGAATAGCTGGGCCCTGGCATGGCCACCTGTTCAGTCAGGAACCATGGAGCCCCTGGGAATCATCAGCTATGGGATGGAGCAGTTTTGAATTTGTGACCCCTTCCCAGCTGTCCTTCTGAGGCAGAGGGCACAAGCTAGTTCCCTGCTAGACAAGAAAAGTGGAAGAGAGCAAGAATGGGTGGAGACTTTCCCAGTTTTCCATCAGAGAAGGCAGGGATACAGAGGACACCAAGGACAAACAGCTTCCAAGCTGGATGCTCCTTCCATGGCTGTCTGCTCCAGTGCAATTCGAGTAGGGAGGGATGAAAGAGGCTGATGTCATCTCATCAGATGGAGCACTTAGAGAAACCCAGACAGGTTAAAGGTTATGGCCACACCAGTCTGGCAGAGCAGCATGCCAAAGCCTCACCTCACAACACCAGCAGAAGGCCTTACTCATTGTGGCACAGTTACTGACTCCCAAATGAGGCAAGGATGCCAAGTGCTCAAGGTCTTTGAAATGGTCAAGATGGAGGCCATTACGGAAGCCCAGACTGGTGGGTGTTGGAAGTGGCCTCTGGAGATCATCTAGTCCAAGGCCCCTGCTAAAGCAGGATCACCCACAGCAAGTTGCCTAGGACCACTATGTCCACCTGGGTTTGGAATCTCTCCAGAGGAGGAGACTCCACAACCTCTCTGGGCAGCCTGCTCCAGGGCTGCAGCACCCTCATAGCAAAGAAGTTTCTCCTCTTGGTCAGATGAAACCTCCTGGGTTCCTGTCACTGGGCACCACTGAAAAGAGTCTGGCCCCATCCTTTTGACCCCTCCCCTTTATCTCTTGATTGGCATTGATCAGATCCCCTCTCAAGCTGCTTTTCTCCAGGCTAAAACAGCCCCAGCTCCCTCAGCTCCCCCCCTTACCCCCAGCATTTTCACTGCCTCTCCTAGACTCTCTCCACTAGTTCCTTCTATCTCTTGAACTAGGGAGCCCAAAACTGGGCCCAGTCTTCCAGCTTTGGCCTCACTAGGGTAGAGTAGAGGAGAAGGAGAACTTCCCTTGATCTGCTGGCCACATTCTTAATGCACTGCTGTGGCTACACTTCCACATGTTCTGTGCTCCTGAGCATGTCCTGGGGGAAAGCAGGAACTGGCAGACTCTTAGGAGAGGCAACATTACTCAAGCAGATGTCTAGGTGACAACAGAGGAGCTGTTCCAAAACTTTCCTGGGATGGATATCTGAGCCATGGGTCTGCCAATTTCAGGCAAGATTTGGAACAGATCTGAGGAATTCTGACCTGATGTACTGTGAACTCTACATCTTCACAGTAACTCATTCTGTTACAAGCTGGAGCAGAGAGGAAGAGATGGTCCCAAGCAGACATTATTACACCTTCTGGTTTTCCAGGTAACAGAACGTTCCACCACCAAAGAATCAATCTTGTCAACCCTCCACATCCCTCTAGGAACCTCAAAAGTCAGGAGGGGATAGGCAGAGGAGAGCTTCTTCCCACAGAAAGAAGAACACCAGACCACGAGTTCAAATTTCAGCCCCATAACAGCCTGGAGTGCAAAACAGCACAAGCTCTCCATGGGCATTTGTTGTTCCCTGGAGCTCTTCCCCCACCCAGCACCATTTCATTCTCAGCTTGTCCATAGCCTGAGGAGCTCCATAAATCAAGCAGGATTAGCTCAAATACCACAGCACAGGCCACGTTTTCTTCCACTGCTTAGACAGATGCCATTTCTCCAGCATCTCCACAAAGAAGGCACTGTGCTCAAAGACAATCAGCCAGGCCATCAGCACAGAAACAGCCTGTGCTTTTATCTGAGGACACACCAGACCAGGATGACACCCTCAGGCTTGAAGACAAATGATCTTCTACAGGTTGTTACCCACTGGCTCTTAAAAACTGGGAATGGATGGGCCTTCCACAGCAGGTTCTGCTTGAATCAGAATGGTTTGGGTTGGAAAGGACCTTCAAGATCACCTAGTTCCAACCCCCCTGCCACGAGCAGAGACACCTTTCCCTAGACCAGGTTGCTCAAGGCCTTGTCCAGCCTGGCCTTGAACAGCTCCAGCGAGGAGGGAAATTAAAGTTTCTGCACCACACTGTTTACATGACAAGTTACACAAACTTATCAGACATCTCTAGATCTTGAGCCACTTCACCTCAACTGCTGTGGTTCCACCACCATAGCTTCTCTCCTTCCTCCAGGTAGTGATAATTCCGGTTCAATTAAACCCTAAGACCCCTTAACACAATTCCTCCTATGATTTAAGAGCAGCCAAGCCAGGCACATCCCAGTTATTTGCCAGCACATTTGTCCAGAGAAGGATGGACTGATTTTATCAGCCTGTTGTCCAAGCAGAGGAGGCCAAATATCACCACTCAGCATCATTTCTATTATTAAAATGGAAGCCAGAAAAACACCAAAGGCTTTGGTCCATCTAGCTGTACTCCTCCTCTAAATCTCAGGATCTGCAGGCTTCACTACCCACCACCACGGGATCACCCATGAGCACCACAGAGTGCTGGACACCCATTCTGCTCGGTGTCAGAACCTCTCTGTAACTAAGCATACCCACCCAGTGTAATAAATAATTTTACCCTTCCCCACTTTAGATTCTGTGCTCTTATTTCCTCAGATAAAATCTCCCTTGGCTCTAGTCTTCAAGGAGAAAGAAATGGGGTATAATCAGCCAGAGTCCACTGAAAAACATGTTGTGGGAAGCCTGAGAATCCATCTGAATTGATTTTGCTGCTCTTTAAAGGAGCTCTTTTAACTGGCCTGCGAAGAGGCAAAGCTGCTGTCAAGTCCAGCGACTTAGAAGAAAACAGAAATCCAGGCACTTTGTGGCACCAGAACACAGGATCCCTTCCTCAGCTTGACTTCAAGGAGACGCAAACACCTCCTGGTTAGAGCAATTGGTAGGTCAGGCTCCCTTTAACAGACAAGATTATGCACACCATGCACCATTTGTTATTTTGCTGCCACTCGATATCTAACACCCAACAGCTTTTTTACCCCCAGATCCCAGGTGTTTACACTGAAGAAGACGGGGCAGGGAGGGGGGAGGAGGAAGAACCAAAACAGCTGAACAACCCCATTGCTCCACGTCTCACATTATCATGTGAATGTTGATGTCCTCAGGAAAATAAAATCATAACTCCCCACGGGTGACACATGGGAGCGATGGAGCGATTTCGCTGTGTGTTAGCGATTCCTTTGTGAGGCTGGCGAACAGCTGAGAGCTGCAGAGCAAAGAATCTGAACAACAACAACAAAGCTGGAGGGAAAGTGCTGCCTATTTACGAAACAAGTCACCAAACTGGAAGGCAGGCAAGCGAAGGGCTGCTCAGGAGAAACTGGAGCAGAAAGAAAATATTTGGAGGAGGACAGGGAAGAGAAAGCCATGGATTTAAAAACAAAGCCAAGTGAAAGGAATAGAGAAAGGGGAACTAAATAACCAAACAAGTGATGGAAAACCTAGAAAAAGAGGAATACAGCTTGGCAACAATAACAAGCAGCTCCGCACTGTCCCAGTAGTGATCATGGTACTGGGAAGGGGCCCACCTCTCCAACCCCAGGCTGTTATTTGGGGAAGCAGGGGGATCTCAGGGCTTTTTTGTGTGTGTGTCTGACAACAAGCTGCAGAACAACAAGCCCAGTTTGCAGCAGAGCGGAGAGATGGAGAGAAGGAGGGAGCGCAGCAACAATAGCAGAAGAGGCTCTAGGTGGTGACGTAATGGTTGGCATCACTCCAGGCCAGAGCAGCCCCTGCTGCTGCCACTTTCTGGTCCCCTTTAGAGAGGAGGAATCAATTATAAGAAGATGCTAAACAATCCTCCCCAGGAGAACCCCACGGTGCTGTCATGTCTCAGAGGGCTGCAAAGGGTAAAGCCCCACCCGGGAGCAGGGCACATCTCTGCACCCCCTCCCCACCCCCAACCCCAAATTCAGGGCATGTGCTTGTTACCCCTCCATACCACCCCGTGGGGGTCTGCGTTTCTGGAAGTCCCCCCTGCACCTCATCACCCTGCTGCAAGGATTCAGGGCACACTTTTTGCTTACTCCCCTCCCCGCCTCCATCCCTCCCCACCCCCAAGCCTGGATTCAAAGCATAATCCCTGGGCTCCCCCACTCCAAGCTTGGATTCAGGGCACATCCTGCATCTTCCCAACCTGCCCTAAAGCCTTCATCGAGGGCAGCCCTCCGAGCACCCACTGAGCCTGACCAGGGCGCACCTCCACCCCCACCCCCCATCCATCCCACCTCAAAGCCTTGACTTCAGGGCACCTCCAAGTTTAGGTGGGGTGGCTGAAGAGGAGCCTTTAACCCCACTGTCCTGCATGGTGAGGATTTGGTGTGTCCCTCCTCCCCCCCCCCCCCAAAGGAAAAAACTTACCTCAGCGAAATAGAGGTTGAGGAGGCAGAGGCTGGAGAAGAGCAGGCAGCCGGGCAGGCAGTAGAGAAGCCAGTGGGCAAAGGGCTGCTGGAGGCGGAGGGCCTGCAGAGAGTTCTGCAGGTAGAAGGAGAAGAGGGTGGTCCTGAGGGCTGCCCAGAGCAGGCAAAGGAAGAGGCAGAGCGTGTGATAGCTCAGCCGCCGCTCCCGGTAGTAGAGGAGCAGCCAGAGCTGCAGGTAGGCGAAGAGGAAGAGCGCGGCGTACAGAGCCGTGTGGAGCACGGTCAGACCCAGCTCCACCGCGTAGGGCACGGCGGCCCCCTCAGCCAGGGCCGCCCCCTCAGCCAGGGCCGCTGCCGTCGGGCTCATGGGGCAGCGGGAAGGCAACGGCCCGACAAACGGTCGCCGCGCCCTCCCCTTCCCCTTCCTCCCCTCAGCCCCGACTCGACACCCCCATGCAACAAAGGGGAGCTTCCCCTCACACCCCTCCAATCCTCCTCCTCCGCCGCCTTCTCGCCCGCCCTCCTGGCTGCGCCGCCCGCCCGCCCGCCGCCAAACAACTCTCTGCCGGGGACAATCAGCTGAGCCCGATTATTTGAGGCGCTCGCTCCTGACAGCGCAGCGCTTCCCATTGGCTGCCCGCCGCCCCGCCCCCCACCGCGCCCGGCAGCCCTGACCATTGGTCTAGTCACCTGTCACTCAACCTCCTCCCCCGCCGGCTCGCCTCTTTACTTCTTAGGTTGACGCTGCCGCCCGCGCTCTTTTTCGCCCCGCCTACTTCTCCTCACCGTCTCCCGCCCCCGGCCCTCAAACCGCGCCTCTGGGGCCAGAGCTTGCGCGGTGGGGCGCGCGGCGTGAGGGGGAGCTCGGCTGCTCTGCGGGGACCCTGCAGCATCTCTGGAGGTACCTGCAGTAATAGGTGCGGAGCCTCGGCACTCTGGGGGCGGTTCTGGCCGGGTTCGAGCGCTGCCTTTCCTGTGGGAAGCAGAGGGCTTTCCTAAAAGGGTTCCTGGAGAAGTCTCGGGGTGGGTTGGGCACCTCCTGGGTGGTGGGTGCGTGGGTGGAAGCTCCACTTGTAGTAGGTGCAGGTTGGGTGGCTGGTGGTGTGGGGATATCTAATTGTAGCTCATGAACTGCCTGTTCTCTACGCGGGATCGTAGCAGCTGAGAGACCTACCAGCAAGAGATCTCGGCTGAGATCCTGGAGATCCCACCGCTGGAAGGGCTGGCACAGACCCACTCAGCTTGATTTCTGGCATCCCAGGTTCTCCAGCGGTACACTCGGATCATCGACCTCCAGAGACTGCAGGTATCAAAGGGAGACCTGGATGCATGGTACTCTCCTAGCAGCCACGGTGGAGAAACAAGGAGCTCAGCCCAGGACGCCTAGGTAGGTGCTGTAGAAGCATAGTGTTGTAGAATGGTTTGAATTGGAAAGGAGCTTTAGAGATCATCTATTCCAGCCCCCCGGCCATGGACAGGAACATCTTCAACTGGATCCTAGCCCCTCCTGGAGGCAGCTCAGCAATATCCGTCCTCCCAGTGCCAGCTGCTTTCCAGGGACTTTGTGGGGGCTGGTCCCCAGGGGCAGACTAAAAGGGGGCAGAGGTGGGTGATACTGTGGGCTGCCTGTTGTGCGTGAGCATCAAAACGTTTCTTTCATAGTTTGGGCAACGGGCAAGGCCCCAGCATGTCCCTCCTGCAGCCTTGGCTAGGAAGAGAGGTCCAGTGTGCTAGAGTGTGCTGGGAAGTGGGAGCTGGAAGTGAAAATTCTAGTAAAACTCCCTGGAAAATGATAGGAGATGGGGCAGCGCGGGAGCATCTCAAGAAAAAGCCTTCAAGGCAAAGCAGGGCAAGATGTACTTTGATATTGATATGTTTCCCACCTCTCCTGATGGTCCTGGAGAAGCATCTCTGCCAGATGCTCAGCACAGCCACCTCTAAAGACATCCTTGTCCCCTGACTGCAGGTCCCTTTCTTGCATTTACACTCAAAAATCAGGCACCAGCCTGAGGGAGAGGCGGTGGTGTGCCAAGAAGCTCCGTTATCATCCAACATGGTGTGCCAGATGTTCCTCCTGTCTCGTGAGCTGCTCCAGCAGGGATTTGTGCTGCAGGCTGATTACACAGTGATCTTCAATGTCCTTAAAACACTACTGGTGGAACATGCTGTGCCAGCTTGTGCACAAAAGGCCTGGCAGTGCTCTGGCTTGGAACAGCACTGATGGAGAAATGCAGGATAAACACCTCAGCACCAAGGTTCTGGTTTTCTGCTGGAAGTAGTGCATGGGTCTGCTGTGGGTCCCAATATCACAGGCTGGCTGGGAGGCTTCTTGAGGTAGATTTGTTGTACACTGCTGCTTCCCCTTTCTTTTATCTCATCATATCAGTGTCTTACAGCCTTCAGAGTCCTCAGCTGGCAAGCTTTAACACCCTGGGTAGATGTTCCTAAAGAAGGAGGATTTAGGATGCTTCTAAATAGAATCAGAATAGTTTAAGCTGGAAAACATTTTGAAGATCATCAGATCCAACCATTAACCTAGCACTGCCAAATCTACCCCTAAACTATGTCCCTCAGCACCACATCTACATGGCTTTTTAATCCCTCCAAGTACGGGGGCTCCATCACTGCCCTGGACAGCCTGTTTCAGGGCTTGACAACCCTTTTGGGTCCAACCTAAATCTCCCATGGTACAACTTGAGGCCATTTCCTTTTGTTTTACTGTTTGTTGCTTGGAAGAAGAAACCAACCCCTACCTGGCTCCAGCCTTCTTTCTGGTGGTTGTAGAGAGCAAGAAGATCTCCTCTCAGTCCTCTTCAGGAGCAGGATCAAGGGTGGTGGGACAGAGTGAGGGATCATGGTGGGGCAGACAGGGCTGACTTCAGGAGAGGTGCAAGGATCAAAGCAGCAATCACACAAAGATGTGGAGGAGGCAGAAGGTGGATGCTAGAAAAACTACAAGAACCAGAGGTGATATGAAGAGAGATCAGGCCTTGGTAGAGGCCGGAGTTGTGTTTTAAGCTGCTGGCACCTTCCTCTGGGTGTAATGCCTTGAAGTCTTTGAGTCACTGGAGGTGCTCCTCTTGCCTCCTTGACAGTAAGCTCTGCTGTTTGACACAGGCTGGTTCCCACATGCCAGGATGGAGTTTATTTTCCCATCCCACTGCAGCCAAGTTTTTAATTTAATAAATATCACCCCCCTGCCCCCATCTTTGTCCCTACTTCTGTAAGATAGAGAAACAGATGGGAGGGCAAAGGACCAGAAAAGCCTGGCAGCTCCCAAAGCTGGAAAGGACAAAACTGGAGATTTTCAGATGAAAAGATAAAAATTCCTGGCTTTCTCAGCTCTGTCTTTGTTCCTTAGTGTTGTTCAGGCCTGACCCAAGCACCTCACCTACATGAAAGTGAGCCTGTGAAGGTGGAGGATGACTGGCCATTGCTAACTCCTTGCTTTTGGAACAAACCAAGGAGTTTAGATTGGATTTAGATGGGGGTTGGTTTTTTCTCTCAAGGAACAGGCAATAGGACAAGAGAAAATCACCTCAAGTTGCACCAGGGGAGGTTTAGGAAACCTTTCTTCCTCCAAAGGGTGGTAAAGCCCTGGAATAGGCTGCCCAGGAAGTGATGGGGTCACCATTCCTGAAAGGATTTGAAAGCTGTGTAGATGTGGTGCTAAGGAACATGGTCTAGTGGTGGGCTTGGCAGTGGTGGGTTGATGGACTTCATCTTCAAGATATCTTCCAACCTAAACTATTCAACGAGTCTATGACTTTTTCTGATTGTTTTTGAGCATTTGAGTTTGAGTTCTTCACAGAGCAACACCAGTAAGCTGACAGCATCTCACAGGGTGTTGGAGGGGATGACAGCCCATGGACACAGGGGCATTCATTAACTGAAACAGCTGCAGCTCACTGTACAGAGTGAACAGCTTCTACAGGTCATCAGTCCCAGCTTTGTCTCTTTGTTGACCAGGGACCATGCTCCTGCACACTCAGCAGCAAAGACCAATACCTGAAGAGCAGGCTGCAAAGGAACCTCTTATGAAACAGGGGAGTGAAGTGGTAAGAAGGTGCTTTCTCATCCTGTAGTGGAAGAGCACTTTGTGTTTTGCCATTTGTCTGAGAAGGACTTGGGGGTGCTGGTGGGTGAAAAGCTATGCATGAGCTGGCACTCTGTGCTCACAGCCCAGAGCCAGCCCTGTCCTGAGCTGATCCCCAGCAGCATGGGCAGCAGTGGAGGGAGGGGATTCTGCCCCTCTGCTGAGACTCCACCTGCAGTGCTGGGGTCAGCTCTGGAGTCCTCAGCACGGGAGAGACATGGACCTGTTGGAGCAAGGCCAGAGGAGGTCACACCTCTGCTGTGAGGCCAGGCTGAGAGAGTTTGGGTTGTTCAGCCTGGAGAAGGCTCCAGGAAGACCTGGTAGCCTTTTAGTACCTACAGGGGCCAATACTTAAATGGGGACAGACATTTTGGCAGGACCTGTTGTCACAGGTTGAGGGATGATAGTTTTCTAGTTCCACTTGGCCATCAAACCATTGATTGGCAACACTTTGAGTACAACCATCCAGCCAATTCCTTATCCATCAAGTGGTTCATCCATCAAATCCACATCTGTCCACTTGCAGATAACACTCAGGGGAAAGAAGATGGCCTTTACTTTTATCTTTACACTTGTCTGAATCAGCTGCACTAGCTGCTGCAGTGCTAGTGACTGATGTCCTCAAGATCTTTGTGTCACATCTGGACATTACAGAGACACTCACCTGTATGTTTATATATATGTATGTATATATGTATATAAATTTTTTCAATGTTTTTCCCCAGTTGTGACTCTCCTGTGCCTGTAGCTGATAACAGCCATGCAAGCACAAAACCACAGATGGATCTCTTCCTTCTCTTTCCTGCTCTTCTGTGCTTCCTCCATCCCAACACTGGAAGGTACAAGGCTGCTGCAGGAGCTGAGCCCTCAGGAGTATTTCAGTGGCTTGCAAGCTGGTAGAGCATCCCTGGCTTATTTCAGCCCCAAGGGTAGGTATTTCACAGTGTATGTCTACATCAGCCTGGGTCTTCAGCAGAGGCTCCTGTGTGGGTGTGTGTGAAAGCAGAACAATGAAGAGGCAATTCTTGAGATTTCTAAACCCAAAGTCTTTTGGAATCATAGAATCACAGAAAGGTTTGGAGTGGAAAGGACCTTTACAGTCCATCTAGTCCAACCCCCTTGCAGTCAGCAGGGACATCTGCAACTAGAGCAGGTTTCTCAGAGCACCTGACCTGGAATGGTTCCAGGGATAGGGCATCTACCACCTCTCTGGGCAACCTGGGCCAGTGTCTCACCATCCTCATCATGCAAAATCTTTTCCTTCTCTTTAGTCTGAATCTTCCTCTTTTAGTTGAGAGCCATCACCCCTGGTTCTGTCACAACAGGCCCTGCTCAAAATTCTGGGGGATTCTCCTCCCCTCTTCTCTGCCCTAGTGAGGCCAGAGCTGGAGTACTGTGTCCAGTTCTGGGCTCCCCAGTTCAAGAGAGACAGGGAATTACTGGAGAGAGTCCATCAGAGGCTATGAAGGTGCTGAGGGTCCTGGAGCATCTCTGTGAGGAGAAAAGGCTGAGAGACCTGGGGCTGTTGAGCCTGGAGAAGAGCAGCCTGAGAAGGGATCTTCCCAGTTCTCAGCAAGAGTTAAAGGGTGGGGAGCTGGGCAAGAGGATGGGGCCAGACTCTTCTCAGTGGTGCCTGGTGGCAGGACAAGGGGCGATGGACACAAACTGGACTACAAGAAATTCCACCTAAACATAAAGAAAATCTTCACTTTGAAGGTGCTGGAGCCCTGCAGCACGCTGCCCAGAGAGGTTGTGAAGTCTGCTTATCTGGAGAGATTCCAACCTGCCTGGATGTTGTGGACCTGGGCAACTTGCTGTGGGTGACCCTGCTTTAGCAGTGGCCTTGGACTAGATGATCTCCAGTGGTCCAGTCATGCTAGGATTCTGTGATTCTGTGAGGGGAGACTGCTGCCATTACTGGTCATGCCTGTAAAGAGTTCTGTTTCAATAAACACCTTACTCCTGGAGTAACAGCAAGACCATATCATGTCAAGCACTGTCTCAGAGCATGGCAGGAGGACTCTTTTAACTTTGCAGATTTGCAGCCCACCCCAGCAGCACTTCTCTGACAAAACCCATGCCAATCCCTTTGTCTCTTCCAGCCACATCCCCACGGGCACCTCTGCTGGCAGCATGCCATGGCTCCCTGTTTGCCCTGCTCAGGTCTTGTCAGCTGTTGCAGGGGACCTTAGCACAGGGACCTTAACACGGGGACCATAGCACAGGGCTTCCTCTGGAGTTGCTCTCATCTGCCTCATCCATACAGGGAAGGGATGGAAACCACAGTGTGTTTTTGTGTTTCAGTTCCTCCTGGTGCTCAGCCCTTCTTGGAGCAGATTGAGAACTCGGCCGAGGCCCTCCAGGACTATGGCATTTCGGTGGTGAAGGTAAATGGGAATGAGGAGTGGGGCAGACTGTTTTTGCAGGGTACATGCTCTCCTTGGGGACTGACAGAAGTGGGACCCCATGAGGAAGCAGATGCTAGCAGATGAGGGCATCCCGTTTCATCCCTTGCCCCAGTCTCCTATCTGCTACTTGTGGGGTTGCATCACACCTCCTGTGCCAGGATGCAGGCAGGTTCCTACGTCCCACAGAGGCTCCATGTTGTGCTTATGTCACCAAGCAGTGAAGTAGAGGACTCAACATTCATGTAGGTCAGGCAGTGGCAGCCCTAAGTTGCTCCTGATCTCCCAGCTGAGTTTCAGTAGATAGAATCATAGAATCGTTAGGGTTGGAAGGGACCTCAAGGATTGCACTTTGATTTGCATTCATGGGTTGAGGAAACATTAAGTATTCACATTTTTTCCCACAGACTGGTCTTTTTCAAGGGCATCCCCCCATACCAGGCTTAGCTGGCTGATCTGGGCAACCATATCCTGGGCTGCATCAAAAGGAACATGGCCAGCAGGCAAGGGAGAGGATTCTGCCTTTCTGTTCTGCTCTGGTGAGACTCCACCTGCAGTGCTGGGGCTACCTCTGGAGTTCTCAGAACAGAATAGACATGGACCTGTTGGAGAAGGGCCAGAGGAAGCCACAGCAAAGACTGGAAGCTGCCTGCTGTGAGACCAGACTGAGTTAGGGCTGTTCAGTCTGGAGAAGAGAAGGCTCCAGGGAGACCTCCTGGTGGCCTTTCAGTGCTTCAAGGGGCCAATCAGAAATCTGGAGACAGACTTTTGAGCAGGGCCTGTTGTGACAGGGCAAGGGGTGATGGAGCTAAACTAGAAGAGGGAGATTCAGACTAGCAAGAAGGAGATTTTTTTGCACTGAGGGTGATGAGACCCTGTCCCAGGTTTCCCAGAGAGGTGGTAGATGCCCCATCCCTGGAACCATTCCAGGTGAGGTTGTCTGGAGCTGTGAGCAACCTGCTCTAGTTACGGATGTCCCTGCTGGCTGCAGGGGAATGGACTAGATGACCTTTAGACATCCTTCCAACCCAAACCATTCTGTGATTCTATGATCTGATCTGGCCTCACAACAGTTCCATGGGGTGCATGGAATTGCCTGGTCATTGCTCTGTACCCATGGGCATGGCATGGAGAAGACCAGAATCTTCAGCATGCTATGCCACCACTCGTTTTCCTCTGGTGGGACTTAGCCAACTTCCTCCATAGCTCCCTCCTGCCAGCTCAAACTGCAGAGAATGATAGATGTGGGTCAGTTCACATCTTTTCAGTTCAGTTCCATAAATATTTGATATAAAAAGTGTTTTTAGCTGAAACTTCACACAGATTTAGGTGGGGCAGTTAGAAATCCAGGTAAGTGTCAGTAGATTATAAGTGCTGATGATATTGGGGTGTGTGTGTGTATGCATTTAATTCCCTCCAGACACAGGCTGAATTTTATCAGCAAGCAGCAATGTTGATTCTGAGACCTGTCACTGACTATGTTGGGCAGATCATATGATCTTTTGATCCAAATCCAGTCAATTCTGACTCAGATCAAGGCAGAGTGACCTGGAGAACTGAAGTACAAACACCAGTCCCCACCTTTGGACTCCATTTTATTGTATTTCTCTCCCAGCAGGTCTGGAAAGGCTGTATTTACATTCTTGAATGGAAGACAAAAGTTAGTGCTGGGTGTTTGTAGTCATTCGTGGAGCTGAATGTCTAATGAGATGCTTTCAATGTTTAGGTTAATTGTCCCAAAGAGGATGTCTCAAGATACTGTGGAAAAGAAAATGCATTAAGGAAAGCCTACCTGTTCAGGTGAGGAGGGATTTCTAGGCACCACATCGTGGTTGCCTTCCAGTGGAAGCATTTGAGGGAATCACTCTCAGTGATTGGGGATGTCTGTGGAGGAAGAGCCACGAGGACAGCAGTGACAGAGTTTAGTGAGAAGATTCCACAAAAGGTCCCACAGAGGCAAAGTAGGTGCTTTGTCCTCAGTGTGAAACCTCCTGTCCTGCCCCATGTTCCTTTGAGAAGCAGAGGGTTATGCTGTGACAAAAACCATGAGAGGAATCCTCCATCAGTGTTCCTCTGTCCTCGTGGCCTCCCACCACCAGGTCCTCCAGAGTTACGCTCAGACCAGTAGGTTTTGGGCTTAGTCCTAGAAAGAAACACTATTTGGTGCTCTTCAGACTGTGAGAGGGGAGATTTAAATTAGATATTAGAAAGAAGTTGTTCACTGGGAGGGTGGGGAGACACTGAAACAGGTTGCCCAGAGAAGTTGTGGGTGGCCTGTCACTGGAAGTGTTCAGAGGCAGGTTGGACAGGGCTTTGAGCCACCTGGTCTTCTGGAAGGTGTCCCTGCCTATGGCATGGAGGTTTGAACTAGGTGATCTTTAAGGTCCCTTCCATCCCAAACCATTTTGTGATTCTATGGCTCTATGATTTTATTCCTGTTGGCATAGTTAGGTCATCTGCTCTGCACATGAAGGTCTAGCTCTTGGTCTGTCCATGGGTTGTCAGCTGGAAGGTTCTCTGTGTATCAACTCAGTTCTCAGTGACCGTTGTACATGAACCACAGAAACATTTCCTCTGGTGGTGAAGGTCTACAAGGCAATGCTTGGTACTTAGAGACCTTCTGTCAGCCTGTGCTTAAGCTCTCATCGCTAGAAGCTGAGTGAAGAGCAGTGACAGAGGTGACCACTCAAACAGCATTCCCCAGACAATGGTGCTACAAAATCCCCAGCTTCACTCCTGATGTTTTCCTTCCAACCATCCCTGCCAGGAAATAATCAGCAGAGTGACAATTCAATTAGTAGGTGTAGCTGATCTTCCGTGAGCTCTTTGGTGATACTACTTCTTCCCTCCCTAGAGGTAATGTGCTGATCAGAGAGTTCCCTACTGATGCCTTGTTTGATGTGAACTCCATCGTTGCTAACGTCCTCTTGTAAGTACAGACCAGGTGCACCTCGCTGAAGTCCTTCATTTCCATTTTCACTTGTTGAGATAAAGTTTTGCATCCGTAAATGCGCCCCCCCCCCATATTCCAGAGACTGCTCTCAGCCAAGCAGAAGGTTCTCTGGTATGGTTTGACCCTTGAGATGATGTACAGCTTGAGACATTACATCTGTGCCCTTGAGATGGCATCTGGGCAGCTGTATTTGGCTGTGAAACTACGACCTGCTATCAAGAAGCTGGAATTCCACCTGGGTTTTCCCATCATGGTTATGTGGCTGAAAATTCCCTCTTAGAAGTTGTTAACTAATTTCTTTCTGTCTTCTCAGTGCCTTGCTCTTTAATGAAGTGAAATACGTTGAAACCCTGGCAGATCTTCAGAACATTGAGAACACACTGAAGGGAAGGTCAAACATGGTCTTCACCTATGTACCAGCAACTGGGACAGCAGGTATCAACACTCAGAATTTCATCTTTGCCCTCCTCCCAGAGCCTTTCCTACTAAGGGGCAAGGGAGCTGTGTTTCTGACTCCAAATCCTGCAAATGGAGGATCAAGGAAACCTGAAAGGGCCACCTAGATACAACTGGAGCATCTCTGTGAGGAGAAAAGGCTAAGAGGCCTGGGGCTGTTTAGCCTGGAGAAGAGCAGGCAGGGGGGAGTCTTCTCAATGTCTAAAGTGTGGGGGCCAAGAGGGTGGGGGCACACTCTTCTCAGTGGTGCCTGGTGACAGGACAAGGGGCAATGGGCACAAACTGGAACCCAAGAGGCTCCATTTGAACAGGAGGAAAAATTTCTTTGCTGTGAGGGTGCTGGAGCCCTGGAGCAGGCTGCCCAGAGAAGTTGTGGAGTCTCCTTCTCTGGAGAGATTCCAAACCTTCCTGGACATTGTGATCCTGTGCAATCTGCTGTGGGTGACCCTGCTTTAGCTGGGGGGGGTTAGATGAGATGACCTCTAGAGGTCCCTTCCAGCCACCACCAGTCTGTGACTCTGATACAAGTTCTCCTCTGTATGTCTTGCTGTGTTTTCAAAGGTATCAGTTACACCTGAAGGGTTTTGCTGGGAGCATAAACTCTCAGAGATGGACTTTGAGAGAGAATAACAACTCAGTGGTTGCTGTCTTGAAAAGTAAAATCATAGGTAGATCTGTGGTTCTGCAGTTTACAGGGTATCAGCAGCTGGGTCCAGCTCACCTTCATAGTGTGTCTTCACCCAGCTGTGACTTTTTACTGAGAATTCCTGAAAGCCTGGGCATCAGACTGGTCCAGAGGAGGCCGCGAGGATGATCAGAGGGCTGGAGCACCTCCCCTGTGGGGACAGACTGAGGCAGTTGGGCTGTTCAGCCTGCAGAAGAGGAGGCTCCAGGGAGACCTTAGAGCAGCCTTTCAGTACCTGAAGGGAGCTATAAGAAAGCTTTCAAGGGACTTTTTACAAGGGCTTGTAGTGATAGGACAAGAGGGAATGGATTGAAGCTGGAAGAGGGCAAATTTAGACTGGGTATTAGGAAGAAATTCTTTACAGTGAGGGTGGTGAGACACTGGAATAGGTTGCCTAGGGAGGTTGTGGATGGCCCCTCCCTGAAAGTGTTCAAGGGCAGGCTGGATGAGGCCTTGAGCAACCTGAGATAGTGAAAGGTGTCCCTGCCAATGTCAGGGGTGTTGAAACTAGATGATCTTTAAGGTCCCTTCTAACCCAAACTATTCTATGAGTCTGTGGTATTTCCATCTAGGAAGGGTGAGGATGGTGACCTGGAGGTTGCTGAAATTATTTCATCTTATCCTTCTCTTTCCAGAGCACAGAGCCGTGATGGAAGCAGCTTTTGTCTATGGGACTGTCCACCAGTTTGTTCTGACAACTGAGGCAATGCTGTTGAAGGATTCTGGGTATGTGTGTCCAAAGACCACCCACCCACCAGGTAGAGCTGCTTCCCTGCAACCTTGTGTCTGCTCTTGGTTCCTCAGATTCCCAGGTTAAATCTGTGATTCTGTTAGGATGTTATGCCAAGAGTGGACAGTCAGATCTTGTTTCTTTTCCAAAACTAGCTGGTGCCTTGTTCCTGGACTTGGACTAGCCATGACATTTGTGACTCTCCAGTGAATGGGATTTTACAGAAGAGCCTTCTGTCTCACCACTGACTGAGCAAACCTTAGCCATGGGTTTTCAGGAGCACTGATAGGACCAATGTTACATTCTTAAAATACTCATCCTTGTGCCTTGATCATAGAATCAAGAACAGTTTAGGTGGGAACAGACCTTTAAAGGTCATCTGGTCCAACCTTCTCAACTGATGATCAAGTCTGGGCAGCTGAAAAGGGTAGGAACTGCTACAGTGGGTCAGAGCACAACCTGCCCAGCACTGTATCTCTGTAGTGGCCATAGGTGCTTCCCAAGGGAGATGAGGAAATGGATATGTTGCCTGCAAGCCTCCCAACTTCTGGCAGTCAGAGGTTTCAGGAGTCTCAGCGATGGGAGCTAATCTTGGATTGTGGTGTTAACAGGCACCAGAGTTTGTTAAACACATTTTTACTTTTCATCTCACTAACTTCTGGCAGCCCTGAGTTCTGCAGTTAGCTGCATGAGGCACCACATGTTCGTATCCTCATCTACCCCACTCTGCTGTGACCCCACCTGCAGTGCTGGGGCCAGCTCTGGAGTCCTCAGCACAGGAGAGGCATGGACCTGTTGGAGTCAGGCCAGAGGAGGCCATAGCAGTGATGGGAGGGCTGTAACACCTCTGCTGTGAGGACAGGCTGAGAGGGTTAGGCTTGTTCAGCATGGACAAGAGAAGGATCCTGAGAGACCTTGTGGCCTTTCAGTATACTTAAGGGAGGCATACAGGAAAGCCAGAGAAGGACTTTTTTCAAGGGCATCTAGTAATAGGCTGAATGGCAATGGTTTTAAACTGAAAGAGGGTAGATTTAGATTGGACATGAAGTTCCTCACTGTAAGGGAAGTGAGGCACTGGAATATTGCCCAGAGAAGTTATAGATGCTATGGAAATGTCAAGTTGGATGGGGCTTTGAGCAACCTGGTCTAGTGGAAGGCTTCTCTTGCTCATGGCAGGTGGGTTGAAACTAGGTGATCTTTAAGGTACCTTCCAACCTAAACCATTCTATGATTCTGTTTAACTTTTCTCACCTGATGGTTTCACTGGAGCTGGCCAGCTCAAGCCATCCCCTTCCCGTGCTGGAGGAGCTGTTAGAAAAGCAGATCCTTCAGTGCAGCTGCTGATGTGACCTACTGCAGCCAGGAAACACAGAGAGGGAGGGAATATCCCACAGCATGGTGCATCTTCAGCAACACATTTACATAAGTATTTGCCTGCTTTCACAGGTCACACCAGGGCAGGCACTAAAGTGGAACTTCCCCGAGGTGCCATCCCATCCTTCCGGGATCATGGTGAGGGATCCCAGTGGCTGCCACTAGATGGCACCATTGCCATTTGGACAGGATTTGGCTTCATTCTGCTTAAAGCCGAGAGCACATCAGCATCCTTAGCTGATGAAATGGTGGTAGCTCTACCAACATGAGTACCTTTCACTCAACGTGGACGGCAGCTTTGAGGTCTCCTCTTCCACAGAGAGACCTTAAAACCCTTTGCAAAGAAGATGATCCGTGTGTTACAAGTGAGGAGTAGATGTGCAGGGGAAGGAACGTGACAATCCCAAAGCTAACCCACAGGCCAACACCAGTGATGGCATGAAAGCAGGATTGATTACCCAGGGAACCTTCTGGAGAACTTATCTCACTTATCTCAAAAGGTGGAATATTGCTTTTACAGTCTGTGAGATGTTGTAAGTGAAGTAAAAGACATGAGCAAAGCTGTAGATTTCAGCCCTCCTCCTGCCAGGGTCTTCACCTCAGTGGCATGACTGGTGCCACTGAGAAAAGCTTAGTTTGTGTCCTTCTTGAGCTGGGCCAGCTGTTCTGGAGTTGGGATAATTCACAGCTGGTGAGCCAGGGTCTTCATTAGATGTTCAGCACAATTCTGAAAAGCAACTGGACACAATTGTACCTGTTAGCAGTAAGGTTCTTGAAGAGGTCCCACAAGCCTACCAAACTCTGAACTTAAGATCATCTGCCCTGTAAGACATGTCAGCAAACATGATCATTCTGTTGGGGCATTTTAAACCCCTGTGGTGGATGCTCAGCTCAGCGTGGGGTTTGTTCTTTCTCTCACAGGAATGGTGATGTATCATCTGCCAAGATGTTGTTCTGCCACTGCCAGCTGGTCATGGACCTGTCACAGCCCTGCAGGAGGACACCCATGGAGCAGACTCTGACATTGCTCAACATCCACAGGCACCTCAAGCTCATGGGGGCTCCTCTGGTGGTAGGACTGGGGAAGAGGAGTTGTATGGGCTGAGGCCATGAGGGCAGCTGGGGTGGGTGGGAGCATGAGGGAATTGTGAGCAGAGGGAAAGACTGAGTATGGCAATCTGCCCCTTCCCCATGAACTTAATGGCAAGGATCCCAGGCTGGGTCCAAGCAAGGAAGAGGCATGGGGCTAGGTGAGAGTGATACTCCATTGGACTGCTCAGCTTGCCTAGACCTTTCCATGGAACCCTGGCACCAGTGTGGGCTCCTCTAGTTATCTGTAAGCACCATGAGGTGACCCTTGGACTTTACTGGAATGTGGGAGAAGAGAGAGAAGTATTTGATTTGGAAGGGACCTACAATGATCATCTAGTTCAACTGCCTGACCACTTCAGGGCTGACCAAAAGTTTAAAGCTTGTTATTAAGGGCATTGGCCAAATGCTTCTTAAGCATTGACAGGCTCTCTAGGAAGCCAGTTTTGGTGTTTGACCACCCTCTCAGTAAATAAATGCTTCCCAGTGTCCGGTCTAAACCTCCCCTGGTGCAGCTTTGAACAATTCCCACACATCCTATCCCTGGATACCAGGGAGAAGAGCTCAGCACCTCCCCTCCACATGCCCTCCTCAGGAAGCTGTGAAGACCAATGAGGTCACCCGTCAGCCTCCGTTTCTCCAAACCAGACAACCCCAAAGTTAGCTGCTCCTCTAACCTCCCCACAGGAGACTTAGCAGCCTGGGGAATGTCAGCATCTGTCATTCGTGCCTTGCTGAGCACAAGGGACAGGAGGTTCCCTCCTATGTCCTTGTCCTACAGGGTAGTGAACTTCAGCAGGCTTCCAGTTCCCACTGGTGTAAGCACCATGAGTAGAAGCAGGGGGGAGATGCTCTTTGGACTTCAGTGGAAGAAGAGAGAACTATTTAATTTGGAAGATACTTACAATGATCATCTAGTCCAGCAGTCCATCATCTCTGCCTGGCTGAAAGGATGGGTAGCTGAGCTGGGAAGTGCCTCGTTCAGCCAGCCTCCTGGGTTAGGTCCATGGAGACCTTTATTAAGCAGCTCCATGTGGTCATGAAGCAGCATGTCCAAGGCAGGAAGGGAGAAGGTGCCAACTCTTGCATGTTTCAAACTGCCTTGGGGGAATGGATGCCAGATAAATAAAACTGAATGGAGATTTGACATCTGGAGTTGCTAAGTCACAAAGAACATACACAATAAAGCCCAGGTTTTAACCAAGGAGGGTCATGACAGGTTGGAACAGTTTAAGCAGGGCTGTGTGGGTTCTGCTTTGATGCGTGCTTTGGAATGGGGGTTGGAGGCTTTTTCTCAAGGGTCTCTGTTTTTCTGTGGCTGGGGAACACATGGGGGCTTGGGCTGTGCAGAAGAGCTGATGTACCTTCAGTGGTATGGAGAAGTGCTGCAATATAACTGTGTCTTTTCTTCAGACAGAGGTTGCTGAGGACCCAGAGAAGGTTTCCACTGTTCACTTACAGCTTGGACTACCACTTGTCTTCATCCTCAGTCAGAAAGAGACTTATGAGGCTGACAGGAGGACAGCAGAATTTGTGGCCTGGCGGCTCCTGGGGAAAGCAGGAGTTGCCCTTTTGTCCAGGTATTGCTTTCAGGTGGTTTGGGATTCTTGCTTTTTGTAGTGTTTCTGAGCTTGATTATCCCACCACCAGCATGATAGTCCATGGGCTTACTCACATTTGGATGAAAGGCAGTACACAAGAAGATGTCCCATTTGAGGACTTGTCCAGAATCACATTCATTTGGTTTCAGACTGGCTGGAAGTGTAGAAACTTGTGAGTCTCTTGCTGACTTAGAAGTGGAGAACCACTCGGACTGAGAGCTTTTGGGAGAGAAATTTTTCACAGGTGGAAGGTTGGCATCAAATTCAGGACAGAAGTCAAGGAGGTGGACAGTGGTTGCTGAGTCTTAGGATGTGGTGGAGGTCTGCACTCAGTAAGTGATGCTTCCTTGGTCAGTGAGAGCTCTCTGTTCCCCAGGAAGACGGGAGATACTCTTGTGCTATGGAGGTTTGGCTTCCTTTGTGGCTGTTGACCACCAGTTACTTATCTCTGCTCCATGAGCTCAGAAACAGCCTTGTGTACAACAGAGTACTTTTGTTTGCAAACACTTCCATGGTGACTTGCTAAAGGAGGTGTAGGCTTGGTTGCAGGGCCTTTGGGGATGCCTGGCTGGCAGCTGTGCAACTGGGAAGAGATGGAGGAAAGATGGGTGTGGGCTGCCTTCAGCTTTCTGTCACAGTGGTGCCACCCAGTATGGAGGTTCTTCTTGGCTGCGTTTGCTCATGAGCTGAAGTTCACCAGCAGAGCAGCTGCACTAGGTTGTGGCTACCAGTGCATGAGCAAAGACCTGAATCATAAAGAATCACAGATTAGTTTGGGTTAAAGATCTGACTTAAAGATCATCTCGTTCCAACTCCCCTCCCATGGACAGGGACACTTTCCACTAGAGTAGGCTGCCCAAAGCCCCATCCAGCCTGCCCTTGAACACCTCAAGGGATGGAGCATCTGTGACCTCTTTGGGCAAACTGTTCCATCATCCTACCACCCTCACTGTAAAATATTTTTTCCTAAAATCCAGTCTAAATCTCCTCTCTTTCAGTTTAAAACCATCACCCCTTGACCTATCACTACGAGCCCTTGTAAAAAGTCCCTCCTCATCTTTCCTGTAGACCCCTTTTAAGCACGGAAAGGCCACCAGAAAGTCTCCCTGGAGCCTTCTCTTCTCCAGGCTGAACAATCCCAACTCTCTCAGCCTGGCCTCACAATATTGTTGTGGCCTCCTCTGGACCCCCTCCAACAGATCCTTGTCCTTCTTACACTAGGAACCCCAGAGCTGAAATCACGGAAAGGAAGTCCAAGCCCTCTGTACAAATAGGCATCTTATGCAATGCAGTCACACCAGGAGGTCACTTGGACCCTATTTATCTGTCACTGACATTGATTCTGAGTTCCTGCAAGTTCTGTGGGGTCCTAAAGCATGATTCTGTGAGGACATGGTGCATGAGGAAAGGTGGACTTGCCAGCCAGGCAGGCTGAATAGAGGACATGATTTTGCACATTGCAATATCTAACGTTCACTTTGTATTTTGGAAGGGACCTCCTAGATTTGAACGTTCTGCTCCGGTCAAACGTCGCTCTCAAGACACCAGAGGAGGTTAGATGCTGGATTTCTTTATTGCACAACTCTTATTTTGCTGTCTGGGCATGGTGCTCCTTAGAGGTGTTGGAGAGTTACTTGGCTCTGTTGTTATTTGACAGCCTTCCCAGAAGCTCAAGGAGAAGTACTTTCCACTAGATGCACCATTCTGTTTGGAACAGCCTGAGTTTGGTTCTGCAGAGCAGTTGTGCCTGCTGGTAAAGATAAAGTAGTGAGTTTGTCCTGGATTTGAAATGTAGGGTGACATCTCCATTACACCTTCAGACAACACAAGGTTGTGATAGTCCAAGTGCAAATTCCCCAAAGGTTTGGACTTCTGAAGGCCTTTGCCTGTTAGGAAAGACATTCAGAAGACAGGAGAGGAAATGAGTGTCAAACTAAGAGCAAACAGCCACAGGTCTGTGCTGGACTGATGTAAGCAACCCCCTCTGGCAGTGATGTGGGAAAAGGGCAGGGTGGAAGTTAAATGAGGTTGATGGAGATGAGCTAAACTCTGGAGGGACCTGACCTAGCTTGTGAGACAAGATGGAATTTGGTGCCGACCAAGGCAGGCAGCACACCTTGCCCCAGAGTACCTGAACTGTCACACTTGTGAATGCAAAGCTGCAGGATCAGACCTGAACCTGAGCATCCCCTGAGGGCTTCTCATGCCATGCTGAGAGACGTGCATCTTGTGTTTCTCCTCCTAGAGCCAAGGGGAGGTGCCAGCAATTTGTCATTTCTCTCAGTTGCTTATAAAATTTGTTTTCTCTGAAGTGCCTTTCGTTGGGATGGTGCCAGAACTGGTTTTAACACCACAAGGTCTCATTTCTGAGAAATCCATTTTGCTCTCTCCATGGGTTGGCAGCCCCTGCACTCTTGGGAAAACTCTTCTTGGTTGAGCTCCATGAGATAAAGGATTTTATATGCCAGTTTCTCAGGCTGTGGTGGGCTACCCAGACCCAGCCAGAACATATTAGATGGGAAGACAAGTGAATGGACCTTGTATCTCCCCAGTCTCCTTCACTGTTTGGCCACTGAGCTTTTACTTGCAGTGGCAGATCAAAGTGAAGGTGCTGGGAGGTGGAGCAGATGTTCACTTTCACCACTCCAGGCACAGGATTCCACAATTACTTCCCCACAAGGAAAAGTCACTCTAGAGTGAGAAAAACTCATGTGCAGATGAAATTGGGCTGAAAACCACACCCCAGATCATAGAACCAGAGAGCTTTTTCAGTTGGAAGAGACCTCTAAGATTATCAAGTCCAACCTTCAACTGAAGCCCCCCGTGGCCCTTAAACCATGTCCCAGAGTGCCAGCTCTGTTTCTTGAACACCTCCAGGAGCAGTAACTCCACCATGTCCCTGGGCAGCCTGTTCTGATGCCTGACCAAAAAATGCTCTCCTGTTTGGCAGCTTGAGGAATCTGTTGACATAATCCAAAATCAGGATTTGAGCAAAGGTGCCCCTTCAGCCTTGAGTTTAGCTGGTGACTGAAATGCACACTAGGTGATGTTTTGCTCCCTCTGATTTACTCTGTTTTCTTTAGGGAGCGCCGATCAAATACCTGGTCTTGGAAGACACTGATGAAGTTATAACCCTGGTTGAAGATAAGAACAAAATTGAGCAAATCCAGGAGGAGGAGGAGGAAGAAGAGGAGGAGGAGGATAATAAAGAAAGTAGCAATCAAGGTGTGCAAGTCAACAGTGAAAAGCTGGCTGTTATCAGATGGGACATGCAATCAGCATCTGCTAGAGATATGCAGGTTGATGTTAAAGCATTAGAGGACACTCGTGTGCTTTTCCCAAGGAAAGTTGAAGCAGATGATCCTTGAGGTCCCTGTATTTTGCAAATACTATCATGGGTTTGCAAAACCCATCAGTCACATCATGCTGTGCAAAGTGGCTCGCTCATTCTCTGCAGACCACTGGAGTGCAGTGACCCACAGGCATGATTTTTAGAGGATACATGGGAGAAGAAAAGGAGCAGCTGTTAGAGGAATAGATGCAGAGGTGCTCATAATGGACAAGAGCTGCTTGAATGCATCCAGTGTCAGGTTGCCCAGAGAAGCTGTGGATGCCCCATCCCTGGAAGTGTTCAAAGCCAAGCTGAATGGAGCTTTGAGCAACATGGTCTAATGGAAGGTATCCTTGGCCATGACAGGGAGGTTGGAACTGGATGATCTTTAAGGTCCCTTGCAACCTGGTTCTGTGATTCAAGGGCATGAAAGGTTTAAAGTTCACCCAACACTGTCTCTTCTCCAAGCATCAGATTAAGAGCCTTAGAATTATCAGTCGTTTTGGAAGGGTTTAAGATGCTTTTGTAAGAGCTGTTCCAAACTTGTCTTCCACAGGGAGAAAGCAGAGGCCCCTGCTGAAGGTGCATTTGTTTTCCATACGAAGTTTGGTTTGTTTTCAAAACAAATGGTGCAAGATTCTAGAGGAGCCATTGTGCTTAAAGAATGGTATTCACATCCAAGGGCACAGCTGGTGAAGAGCATTTTATAGAATCACTGAATGGTTTGGGTTGGAAGGGACCTTAAAGATCATCAAGTTCCAACCCCGTTGCCATGGGCAGGGACACCTCCTACTAGCCTACATTGCTCAAGGTTCCATCTAATGTGGCTTTGAACACTTCCCAGGGTTGGAGCCCTGTTGATGAGTTTGTGTCTGTGCCTCCACTCCCCCATCCGACACAACTACTCCCTGCTGATAGTCACCAGGTCTCAGACCAGGGGTGATGGCTTCTAGAAATGTGCTGTTGGGGTGGCTTGGGGGGGCTGCAATTCCCTCTGCTCTGTACTTATGCACAGCTATGGGTCCCTTGCAGACATCCAAGATGATCAGGTGGTGGAAGCAGTTTCCAGGGACAAGAAGCGAGAGCTGCCCCTGGGGAAGATCCAAGTCCTGACAGAGGAGAACTTCGACTCTGCCCTCCTGGAGACCACCCGGACTGTTGTCCTGTTTTATGCCAGCTGTGAGTATGAAATGTGGCCTGGCTGTCCCTTCTCTGAGCTTTCTTTGATGAGCATCAGTGTGGTGCTACTCACCACACTTTCCATAATATGGTGGTCCTGTAGATAAGTTTAAATGATAAATTGCAGCTCCATGGAGAAGGACCTGGGAGTCCTGGTGAACAGTAAGTTCTCCATGGGGCAGCAATGTGCCCTTGTGGTGAAGAAGGCCAATGGTATCCTGGGGTGCATTAAGAAGAGTGTGTCCAGCAGGTCAAGGGAGGTTCTGCTCTCCCCTCTACTCTACCCTAGTAAGACCACATCTGGAGTATTGTGTCCAGTTCGGGGCTCCTCAGTTCAAGACAGAGAGGGAACTACTGGAGAGAGTTCAGTGGAGACTACGAGGGCGATGAAGGGAGTGGAACATTTCTCTGATGAGGAAAGGCTGAGAGACCTGGGGCTGCTTAGCCTGGAGAAGCAAAGACTGAGAGGGATCTTATTAATGCTTGTAAACATCTGTAAGGTGGGTGTCAGGAAGGGGACAGTCTCTTTTCAGTGCTGTCCTGTGATGGAACAAGTGGCAGCAGACACAAACTGGAACACAGGAAGTGCCATCTTAACATGAGAAAGAGCTTCTTTACTGTAAGGGTGCTGGAGCCCTGGAGCAGGCTGCCCAGAGAGGTTGTGGAGTCTCCTTCTCTGGAGAATTTCAAGACCCATCTGGATGTGTTCCTGTGTGACCTGCCCTTTGTGATCCCGCTTTGGTAGGGGAATTGGATTCAATAATCTCTAGAGGTCTCTTCCAATCCCTACCATTCTATGATTCTGTGATGAATATGTGCCCCCATGGACCTCCACCCATATCTGGCAATCAGTTCTTCTCACTGATTGATATTGTGTGAAGACTTCATTTCTCAGTATAGAAGATGCCAACATTCATAGGGTTTTAACCTTCATTTTACAGGGACTGGGTATAGGACAAGAGGGAAAATTGTGGTAAGATGGGCTCATGGGTTAGAATAGATGACCTTTAAAGGTCCCTTCCAACCCAAACTATCCTATGATTCTATGGGATAGGATCACACAATCACAGAATCAACCAGGTTGGAAAAGACCTCAGAGATCATCAGGTCTGCTGCACAGAAACCCAAAGTCCAGTTTTCCTTAATTCCTTCAATTGTTTCAGAGCTTGAAGCACCTTAGGATGCAGAGAATCCTAACGTGGTGCTGTCAAGGAGCAAGGGCTGGTCCATCACCTCAGGGCTTGTGTCTCTGCTGTGTTTCAGGGGAGGCAGTGTCTCTGGCAGTGCTACAGTCATATGCTGAGGTGGCTGATCACCTGAAAGGTAAGGTGCCACGGGGCTGAGGGCTCTACAGCTAGCAGATACCTGCCCTAGCAGTAGGAACCAGAAGACTGGCAGAATTCTTCATGCTCCATCCATTTCTTGCCATAGAGGACAACCTTCCACCCCTCTTCCCTCACCTGTCTCTTCTGAACAGCCTGTAGCCATTGATAGCTGTACTCTGGTCATGGAATTGATCCCATCAAGTTTCAGTAACAGCCACCAGGTTATGGCTTTCTAGCAACGTGGTGGCCTCCACCTCTTCCTGTTTGTTGCCCATGCTGTGTGCATTGGTGTAAATTGGTACTGACCAGCTGCCCAAGCTACCTTGCAGCTGAGAAGGAGATGGTGGTGGTGTGGTGGGTTGAAATTACCCCCAACATAAAATTTGCCAGCCCAGCTCAGTTGAAAGCAAGTGAAGCTATATTTACAAGCACACTACAATCTAGAAATATGGAATGCAATGTATATGTACAAAATATACACTGTAAATACATATAAATATTGTATAAACACCACAAGAGCCCCCCCTGGACAAAACCAGGGGGTTACCAACAGCTCCCCCTCTCTGCTCCTTTCCCCCCAACCCAAAGAGAGAAGAGCAGAGAGACAGTAATTTGTTAGTACTTAGCCACAACAAAGGAATGCAGCCAAGGTCACAAACAATGAGCAGAAGCAGCAGCTCATATCTGCTAGAGCAAGGAAACTGAAAAGAGAAGGAGTTAGTTACACAACTAACTTGATGTTAGTAATCAGCCCAATGGGATTATTTAGACCTTAGCATCATTTTTCTTTTGCATCCAATGGTAATTTATTTACATTCTGTCACCTTCTGTCCAAGATCTGTGGAAAATTTTTCTAGGCACAGCCTAAAACTGCCACAGGTGGGCACAGTGCCAACCTGATGGGTGATTGATGGTGATGGTGGTGATGTGTCTGGGCACAGTGACTATGTGATACGTGATAGTGATGATGGTGATGCTGGTGGGCACAGTGTGATAAATGATGGTGATGATGATGATCATGTTGGGCACAGTGACAGCATGATGAATGACAATGATGATGATAGTTACGTTGGTGGACACAGTGACCATGTGATGAATGGCCAAGAGCATGAAGAAGGCCAGGGCAGAGCACTAGTGTCTGTGGGTGACACAGGGTGGGCTTTGGAGTGAGGAGGAGCAATCAGGAAGTACTGTAGTATGCATTGTGAAAAGAGGTTCTTCTGTGTGGCCCTCGGTGCTCAGTCCTGCACATAACAAGGAGATGCACAGCAAATCATTGTGCTGGGTGACACATCAGACCTCCTGTCTTAGGCAGTACTTGGTCTGAAGGAGCAGTAATTTGCCCTGGCTTTGGTGGAAAGCGTGGCAGACAGGTGTAGGCAGGCCCAGATTCACTGGAGGAGGATGGTGTCAGAGGAAGAATTTACAATGATGGTGCCTTCAGGGCCTGGAGTCTGGCTTAATTATGTGGGCAGGCTGACAGGCAGCCACAGAGCTCTGTAAATAACAAGTGATGGTGAAGAATCAGTAGCACTTCAAGGCAGCACACATCAGGTAGTCTGGTAGTAAGGGCAGGAGACTCTGATCCTTCAAGAGGGCCTGAACAGTGCCTTGGCAGGTCTTCAGCCCCATCTCTCTCTGTGGTTAGCAGAGAGAGGTGGGTTCTTCTGCACATCCATCTTTATATGTGCTGAATCTTTTCCAGAGGTGCCTCTTTCTCCCCCTGGCTGCAGGGAACACCCAGGTGGCTTCATCCCCAAATCATCACAGCACAGTGGAGAAGTCATGTGGACCTGGAAAAACTTCTTTACTGTAAGGGTGATGGAGCCCTGGAGCAGGCTGCACGGACAGATTGTGGAGTCTCCTTCTGTTGAGACTTTCAAGACCCATCTGGATGCATTCCCGTGTGGCCTACCCTAGGTGACTTTGCTTTGGCAGGGTGGTGGGACTTGATCCCTGGAGGTCCCTTCTGACCTCTACCATCTGTGATGCTATGGTCTGGGCCAGAGCTGTTTTGTCACTCCTGAAGCTGGCTGATGCTTTCTCTTGGCTTTTCTTCTTCATCAAGGCCCATTTCTTCTAGTGATGACACTTCCCTGGGTCTGGCCACCATGTCCTGTGGTGTGCAAGCAAGATTCAGGCTGAGCTCTCGGTGCTGAGGACACACACAGCATCTGCAGAGGACCCAGGCAGCTTTCTGGGAAGCAGATGCAGTGGGTGTTGGTTACAAGAAGCAACAGCATCCCCTCCTGGGAATGCTGTGGCCCAGGGCTGTGGTTTGGCTGAAAGCTGTTCTGCAGTCAGAGTCTGCATGAAGGGAAAGTCACCAGCAGCTTTGATCTGGACTGCAATCCTAGGAATAAACAGGAAAGCTCAGGGAGGGTTGTTGTTCTTGCAGATGTTGTGGTTGTTGATGATTTGGGGTTTCTTTTAGACTCCTCAAGCTGAAGGAGCAACCTGGGAGAGTCAGTGGGTGCAACCCTGCCCTTTCCTGAGCTGGTGGCCAAACCTTGGCTGCTTCTGTGTGGCTTTCTGTCAGGCCTTCACCGTGTGTTTTTTGAATCATTTGATAACTATCTCAGAACATGGAAGCAGCCACAGGCAGAGATTATCAACTGACTGGGGCCAAAGCCTTTCCTTTGTGATTTGTGAGAATCTCCAGCCTGATGCAACCTGTGGAATGACTCCAGTCTGCTTCCCCTGCTGCAACCTCAGAGAGGTCAGAGAATAGCTACATTAGTGGATCTGGAGAACCTTTGCTGCTGAGGGAGCTTTGGTCACAGGTGGGCTACCAGAGGAGCTAGACTTAAAAGGATGGTAGTCCCTGGCCTCTCAGTTATGGCCAGGATGAGGGAGAATACAGCAGTGCAGGGGTGAGAAACCTGGATCAGGAAGATCTTGAGCTATGCAGGACTGAGATTGAAGTCCAGGGTATGGCTTTGGGGCAATCTCTCAGCTCCCCCAGAAGCCCTGGTATTCCTGTCTGCTTTCTGGGGTGCAGCTTTCTCCTGAGGGCTGAGAAGCCCAGGCCAGCTGTCTGAGGCATGAATCACTTGCAGCTCATTTTGAGCTGCAGAACAAGGTGCTGCTTTTGATGCCAATCAGAGAGGCACCATGAAATCTAGTGCAAAGGAATGGTGGAGGTTGGAGGCCATGGATCATCCAGTAACAGATGTTCACAACATGAAGTTTATGGCTCCTGAAATCTTTTCCCCTTGTTGAGAGATCCAGTTGATGACAAGATGAGAGGAAATGGCCTCAAGCTGCACCAGGGCAGTTTCAGGTTAAACATTAGGAAAAATTTCTTTACTGCAAGAGTGGTCAAGATCTGGAACAGGCTGCCCAGGGAGGTGGTGGAGTCATCATCTCTAGAGGTGTTCAAAAAACATGTAGACATGGCACTTTGGGAGAAGCATCACTGTCTTGCTGAGCTGAGCACATTTTCTGCTCTTGCAGCACAAAGTGCTGCTGGGGCTGACTGCTGCAGCTCGTTTGCCTTTGCAAGGTGTGGGCTTCTGGAAGTAGCACCTCAGAGACAGAAGAGGATGTGGGTGCAGAGCATTTCATAGGTGTGTTACTGGCCTTTTTTGACAAGAGAGGAAACCACTATCTATGAAGAGCAATGTACTGTGATGGGAGCAGTTCTGCCAGAGGACTGAAGCCCCTCTGCTGTGAGGACAGGATGAGGGAGTTGGGGTCGTTCAGCCTGGAGAAGAGAAGGCTCCAGGGAGACCTTCTGATGGCCTTTCAGTACTTAGGGGCCTGTAAGAAAGATGAGGACATAGTTTTTAGTAGAACCTGTTCTGACAGAACAAGAGGTGATGGTGTTAAACTAAAAAAAGGGAGATTCAGACTAGAGAGAAAGAAGAAATGTGTTATGTTGAGGTTGGTGAGACACTATCCCAGATTGCCCAGAGAGGTGGTAGGTGCTCCATCCCTGGAACCTTTCCAGGTCAGGTTGTTTGGGGCTGTGAGCCATCTGCTCTAGCTGCAGATGTGCCTGCTGACTGCAGGGGTTTGGACTAGATGACCTTGAAGGGTCCCTTCCAACCCAAAGCATTCCACGATTCTGTGATTCTTTCTTCTGTGCTTTTGAAGTCTTTCTGTCTAATGAATCCCACTCATGGAGGTCTGAAGTTGCATTTCAAGAGTGTGAAAATAACCTGTGTAGGTTAACAATCTATATTCATGGAACCTAAATCTGAAGTAAGGATGGAGGAGTCCATTATGTGATACTGTCCAGGTAGTCATTTCTGATTCCATGCTGGATTCTTCCTCCTGAAGTGCAGCACTTCATACAGAACTTCTCTTTCATGTTGTAGCATTTGGACCAGCTCTTCAAGTGAGCTGTTTCTAATGCCAGTCCTGCCCTCCAAAGGATTAGAAGTTTAAGGGATATTCTTGATTTTTCTTGTTCCCTGTAACATTGCTGATTTGTCTTGTCCTGGTTTTATTACTGAATTTAGTAGCACCTGAAATGGTAGAAGGGTAAGATCTTGAATTCCTCTTTCATGTTTCTTCACATCCAGGAGCTCAGAAGTGACCACAGGGCTGAAGAAGCTGCTGCTGCTGACTCAACTGCTCAAACTGCTGAAAATGGTGCAGATTGGGATGGGAGAGTGATCAGCCTCTACAAGGTGTTCCTCAGGCCAGATAGGGAGTCTCAGAATCATAGAATGGTTTGGGTTGGAAGTCATGTTCAAGATCATCTACTTCCAAACCCTCTGCCATGGGCAGGGATACCTCCCACTAGACCAGGTTGCTGAAGGCCTAAGAAGAGCACTTTGGGTTCAAAATCCCCCAAGGTAGTATCCAAATATCAAAACTCATATTTGAGGTACCTCAGAGCAGCTTTGCAGCAGCTCCATTTTACCAAGACATCAAAGCTCTGTTTCCATGTCTGTGTTTTTCAGGGTTGGGCAAGACACAAGGTGATGTGCTAAGAGATGATGAGAACCAGCTCTGGCAGGATCAGAGGTGTGAAATAAATCCAGGGGCAAGCTTTTAATGTGAGATGGTATTTCAAGAGCCTGGAGAATGACACAAACCATTTCTGCTCTTTTGGAGTGTTTTGACATTTCCTGACTGAGTGGAATTGCAGACCCTTAGCTTCATGCTGCCACTGGCTTCTTCTGTAGCTGAATTTGACACAAGGCAGAACAGCAGCAAACTGCTCATGGGAGCTGCAAAGCAGAACCTAAAAAGGGGTTAGCAAAAACTGGTCCAGTGGGATGCCAAAGATGTTAGGGATAGAGGACAGGAATACAGGCTAAGGTCTCCTCTGTCTTCACCTTTGTGGAGGTGCCTTGCCCATCTCTAGCAGGCACCTTTCTAACCTGTGACTAAAACTCTTCCACAGCTTCCATGTCAAAAAGAATCATAGAATCACAGAGTGTTTCAGTTGGAAGGGACCTTTCAAGGTCATCTGGTCCAACCTCCTGCAGTCAGCAGAGACATCTGCAACTGCAGCAGGTTGCTCACAGCCCCAGACGACCTGACCTGGAATGGTTCCAGGCATGAGGCATCTACCACCAATCTGGGCAACCTGGGCCAAAGTTTCAACACTCTCACCATCAAAAATGTCTCCCTTAAGCTCAGCTTAACTCAGCTGTGCTTGCTTCTCAGATTGATTTAATATCTGGTCAAACTTCCCTCCCTGGGAACAGGTTGTCACTTGTCCTTGAGTGACCTCACTGTTGCCTCCAGAGCAGACTTTGTATGTTAGATTTTATTGTTTTGTTCTTCCAAGCAATTTTCAATCCCAAGACCCTACAATTCTTTGGGTTTTAACTCAGGAGGCACGTCATCCAAACTTCTCCAGATCCATTCTCATCTGCTTAAGCTTTTCTAAAAAGCTTTTCTAAAAGCTTTTCCCAGCCTGACTTGCTGGGCTCTGCAGTGGTCTCACCAGGCCAGAAGAACACAATTTTCCCCCCCATACCTTGCAGATGATGTTGAGAGTTCATCCCAGAATGAGCTTTGCCCTTTTCTGCAGCACTGATGATATCTGCATCCTTCTTCTCCTTATGGAATGCTGCTGTTGTTACACTTTGCCCTTCAAATTGGTTTCTACCCCTCTGGGCTTGGGATCATTTGCAGGTTGCATGTGTCTGGTTTATTCCACCAGACCTTTAATGAAAATAGTGATCAGAATCAAACCCATGCCAGACAGAGAAGAAAGCTTGGCTGTTTTGATGTGCCACGCTCTTGAGAAATCCTCATCACCTGGTTTCTGAAGGACACTGTAATGGTCTGCCTCCATGTGTGTACTTGTCTCTAGGTTTCATCCCATCTTTCTCTTGACTCCTCTTGGAACAAGTGTAGGGGTGGCATGAAGATTCCTGAGATATGACATTCCTGCAGTGAGCGTGGACAGCGTATGGCTTGGGGACTGTAAGCAGCCATGCTGTCCTTGGGCAAGCCTGCAAGTAGACCTGGCTCAGTGGCCATGGTGGTCTTAGGCTGATGGTTGGACTTGATCTTAGAGATCTTTTCCAGCTGAAAGAGGGAGCTTGGGCTGTTCAGCCTGGAGAAGAGAAGGCTCCGGGGAGACCTTACAGCTATATTTCAGTATCTGAAAGGGACCTACTGGAAGGCTGAGGAGGGATTGATTAGAGTGGTTTGTACTGATAGGATGAGGGACAATGGTTTGAAACCATAGCAGGGTAGATTTAGGCTGGACATTGGGAGTAAGTTCTTTACAACGAGAGTGGTGAAATACTAGAACAGGCTGCTCAGGGATGTGGTTGATGCCTCATCCCTGGAGATCAGACTTGATGTGGCCCTGGGCAGCCTGATCTAGTTGGAGGTGTCCCCACTTACTGCAGGGCGGGTTGGACAATACCACCTTTGAGGGTCCCTTCCAACCCAATGCAATCTGTGAATCTGTGAAACAATTCTATGATTCTAAGTAGGTAGGAGGCATCTTAGGAGAGGCTGGCAATGAAGGGATGGTGACTAATGAAGCTGGTGATGGTTCACCTGCCAGATGGTTAGTACAGGCTTAGCTGTGGATGAGGAAGCAACATGTGCAGATGGAAGGAAAACTGGTAAGGACATGCTAGAGCTGCAGGCACTGTGTCTTGAGCTCACGGAGAGCATGCAGGGAACCAACCTGCGTTTATTACACTGCTTATGAACCTTGAGTTTTGGTGAGACCCATAAAAAACTTTTTTGGTATCAGGAACTTAAGCTGAACAAAGTCCCAGGTCTAGTCCTTTTCTCTCTACCTTACCTGTGAGATGCCAGGTTCTTTCTTAAGGTCCTAATGGTACCTGTTAGTGGCTTTGAGATGGAGCAGCTTGGGTGATTGCCAGCCTCTATTACATCTGTCAAATATATGGGACCTTCAACTTGTGTATTTGGCTCCATAATTTAGGTAGAACAGACACTTCAACGCTTGGCAGCATAATAAATGAAGAAGCCTTGGATGCATCAGCCTCCTTCATGCCAAACTTTGTCTTCTGTCTTTACTGTAAGTCAGTGTCTGCATCGTTTCTTTGTCTTGGCTTGATTCCTAAAGTATTTCCAGTACCTTTCCTTACTATTTTTTCTGCTCCTGGACAGTTGCCTCAGGGTTTCATGGTGTCACTTTGTGTAACCAGCCAGATTTGAATGTCTCTTGGTATTTCTTTCTGAGAAGTGCAACTTACCACTTCTCTGAGTATTTTTTCCTCTCCATGGTCTTTTGTTTGGATCAATGACCAGCAGGAACAGGGAAGTCATTGTGCCCCTGTACTCAGCACTGGTTGGGCTGCACCTCGAGTACTGTGTCCAGTTTTGGGCCCCTCAATTTAAGAAGGACATTGAGAGACTTGAACCTGTCCAGAGAAGGGCAACGAGGCTGGGGAGAGGCCTTGAGCACAAACCCTATGAGGAGAGGCTGAGGGAGCTGGGAGCCTGGAGAGGAGGAGGCTCAGGGGAGACCTCATTGCTGTCTACAGCTACCTGAAGGAAGGTTGTAGCCAGGAGGGGGTTGGTCTCTTCTCCCAGGCAGCCAGCACCAGAACAAGAGGACACAGTCTCAAGCTGTGCCAGGGGAAGTTTAGGCTCGAGGTGAGGAGAAAGTTCTTCATGGAGAGAGTTGTTAGATGTTGGAATGTGCTGCCCAGGGAGGTGGTGGAGTCACCATCCCTGGAGGTGTTCAAGAGGGGATTGGACGTGGCACTTGGTGACATGGTCTAGTAGTCATGAGGTCTTGGGTGACAGGTTGGACTTGATGATCCTTGAGGTCTTTTCCAACCTTATTGATTCTGTGATTCTGTGAATCCAGCCCTGCTGGAGCACTCAATACATTTTCAGGCTGGAGGTAGTGACTGTTGTGCTGAAAGGTGTGTGAATGTCCATGATTTCAGGAGAAACTCAAAGGAATGTGTATTCAGGGCTGGGTTTGAAGATCCTGCTCACACAAAGCAACATCTGACTGCAGGAATGGCCTAGCAGCTTCTCAGTGATAGCCCAGCTGGGCTCATTCTGAGTGCTCTATTAGGATGCATGCCAAATCAAATAGAAGTCCTGGCAGCAAATGTATGTGATAATTTCACAAAAAGCTCTTGTTCAACCATTTCTCTGTTATTTTTGCCTTATTTTTAGACTTACTTGTTTTCCCCTCTAGAAACTCAGGGGCTTTTGCTCTCTCGAGTCAACTGCTGGGACTGGCCTGGTGTCTGCACGAAGGAGAACATCACACAGTTTCCTACCATCAAGATCTATGAGAGGGGAGAGCAGTCAGTGGTGTACAATGGCATGTGGGGGACTGAAGAGTTGACCAGCTTCATCATGTTGTGAGTGCCTGTTAATGAGTCCCCATGAGACCCACTGAGACTGGCACATAGATGTACAGAATGGTTTGAGTTGGAGCAGGAGCAGGGAAGTCATTCTGCCCCTATACTCAGCACTGGTTAGACCACACCTTGAGTACTGTGTCCAGTTCTGGGCTCCTCAGTTTAAGAAGGACATTGAGATTCTTGAATGTGTCCAGAGGAGGGCAACGAGGCTTGTGAAAGGTCTTGAGCACAAGCCCTATGAGGAGAGGTTGAGGGAGCTGGGGTTGTTTAGTCTGGAGAAGAGGAGGACTTCATTGCTCTCTACCTCAGCCTGAAAGGAGGTTGTAGACAGGTGGGGGTTGGACTCTTCTCCCAGGCAACCAGCAACAGAACAAGAGGACACAGTCTCAAGCTGCACCAGGGGAAGTTTAGGCTCGAAAGGAGAAAGTTCTTCACAGAAAGAGTAATTGCCCAGCGGAATGGGTTGCCCAGGAAGGTGGTGGAGTCACCATCCCTGGAGGTGTTGAAAAAAAGATTGGATCTGACACTTGGAGCCATGGTTTAGTTTTCAGGAGGTGTTAGGTATTAGGTAATAGGTTGAACTTAATGATCTCTGAGGTATTTCCAACCTGGGTGATTCTGTGATTCTGTGGAAGGGATCTTAAAGATGTTTTTGTGCTTCTCAGTGTCAGGGAACATCTGTTCTTGGACAGGGTATCCATCTGTTGTCACTGTCCATCTCTCTTTGCTGGAATTCCTTCTCTGGATTCCCAAGGATCTCAAAGCAACCATTTTGGTTCAGGGCTGTTCTCTCTTCCTCACAACATAATGGATGCATTAAGAAGCGTGTGGCCAGTAGGGCAAGGGAGGTTCTCCTCTCTCTCTGCTCTGCCCTAGGTAGGCCACAGCTGGAGTCCAGAGTTCAGTTCTGGGCCCCTCAGTTCAAGAGATACAGGACAGAGTCCAGTGAAGGCTACAATGATGCTGAGGGGCCTGGAAAATCTGTCTGAAGAGGAAAGGCTGAGAGACCTGAGGCTGTTGAGCCTGGGGAAGAGCAGCCTGAGAGGGGGTGTTAGCAATGCTCAGCAAGAGCTAGTGTGTGTGGGGTGCAAGAGAATGGGGCCAGACTCTCTTTGGTGGTGCCCAGTGACAGGACAAGGGATAATGAGAACAAATTGGAACCCAGGAGATTCCATCTGAACATGAGGAACAACTTCTTTGCTTTGTTGTGGAGTCTCCTTCTCTGAAGAAGTCCAAACTCACTTGAACATTGTGATGCTGTGCAACCTGCTGTGGGTGCCTCTGCTGTAGGAGGGGGATTGGACTGGATAATCCCCAGAGATCCCTACCAACTCTTCCTGTGATTCTGTAGTCACCAGCTCTAGTACCTTTCTATGACTATGTGTTGTCCTTCCTTACCAGGAAACTGATTTTTGTCTCTAGTGGGACATAATGGTCGTGACATTGGGTTGGGACATTGTTAGACTGATGTTGCACTTTTGTCTCTTGGTATCAAAAGTGAAGGAGGTGACAGCCCATTTTGTTTCTCTGCTTTTCCATAGGAGCCAAGTTTCCTGTCCGTTGAAGCTGGTCACGACTGATGAAGCAGAAAGATATTTAAGAGGAGAATTTCCCTCTGAGCTGTCATCCTATCACCATACTTCCATTCTAGGAGTGTTTAGCACAGCCACAAGTGAAGGTTAGTGTGCTATTTATATAGACTCACAGAATGGTTTTGCTTGGAATAGACCTTTAAGGTCATGAAGTCCAACCATTAACTCAGGACTGCTAGGTCACCACTAATCCATGTCCCTCAGCACACATCTACACAGCTTCTAAATCCTTCCAGGGACAGTGACTCCACTTCCCTGGGCAGCCTGTTCCAGGGCTTTACGACCCTTTGGCCACCCTGTTCTTAATGGACCCGAAGAGGCTGTTGACCTTCTTGGCCATGACACAGCATGTTGGTTCAGGTTGGAGCAGGAATTGTTGCCACAAGAAAATCACTGGAAATTCCACCTAAGTCTGCAGGCTGATAAGAGCAGCAGTGTGGTTGCCCTGACTCTGGCCTGGGTTTGGTGCCAGAAGAGCTGGCTCCAGTTTTCTGCTCCCTCAGGCCATTCTGCATGACGTTAGAACAGCCCACAGGTCACAGGTGGTGAAAGCATCACAGATTTCATCTTCCTTGGCATCTGTGGCTGAGCCACCCCAGACTGCAGATGCCATTCCAGCCTGCAAACTCTGTGTGGCCTCCAGGCTTTCTTGTCAGGAAATCCCCAAAACTCTCGTTTGCACAGAAGGCAAGCAATAGCTTCTAGACAGGAATGAGTCTGAGGACAGACATCCTTCCAGACCCCAGCAGGTTCCTTCCATGAACCCCTCCAACCATCCCATTGTTCACCATAAGAACAAGGGGTGATGGTTTTAAACTGAAAGAGGGAGATTCAGACTGGAGAGAAGAAAGAAATTTTTGATGCTGAGGATGATGAGACACTGGCCCAAGTTGCCCAGGGGGGTGGTAGATGCTCCATCTCTGGAACCGTTCCAGGTCATGTTCTTTCTGGGCTGCGGGCAACCTATTCTCGTTGCAGATGTCCCTGCTGACTGCAGGGAGGTTGCACTAGGTGACCTTTAAAGGTACCTTCCAACCCAAACCATTCTGTGATTCTGTCATTCCATAAACCCTGTAGTGGGTCTGAGTTAAAAAAGGCTCAGCAGAAAAATCATAATTAAAATTTCTAAACAGTATCACAAGGACAGTGACCAATCATTTTCCTGGAAACATGGAGAACTGACAGGAGAAAAACTGGAAGCATGCTTGGAAGTAAGACTGTGCAGCAAATGTTTAAAAATACCCTTGTGCTCTGCAGAGCTCTGCTGCTGCTGGAGACTGTGGTTTCTAGCCTTCTGCTAGAAGGATAAGGGGTGATGCTCAAATCCTGCTCCAAAAATGACAGGAGCCACAGACCTTTTTATCTGATGATTTTTTCCTTCTTGTTCCCAAATCCAGCAGTGAAGCTGGGCATGTGTGATCCATGGCAGCTCTCATGGAAGGTAAATGAGTCTGACACAATCCCTAAATCATGGAAATTTTTTGATAGGAGGAAAGATCTCATCAGGGATGATGCTGATGAAAGGAGTAAGCCTGTACTCTGCTGAAGGTTGTCCTGATGTAGGAGGGAATTTCTGATCTTCTCCAGTAGCTAGGACACAGACAAGTTCACAAATGGTTTGCTGGTGAAGATCTGAGTGGTCCTTTTCAGCTGGTCCAGTGCATTGCTTTTCTCTCAGTGTTGATTAAGACCAAGAAGACCAAGAAGCTGGAAGCCAACGTCATCCAGTGGTGGTTTCTCTGTAGCACAAGATAAACAGGCCAAACTTTGTCACCCCTTTGGTTGTCTGTGTGGTGTTCTCTTCAGTGTCTGAGCCCTCCATGATCTACACTTCCATTTGTAAAGGAAAATAGCATAAAGGAAAGTTTCTGGTCCATGTGGTGGGGAAAATCTGCTTTGAGTTTAGCTGAAAAAAAAGGAGGCAAAGAACCACAAAGTGACCAACTATGAGCCAGCCTCAGACTATTGAGGTCTGAGTCACTGGTCCCAAGAGCTTGGGTTGGTCAGTTGTGATATGTTGGTGAATGTTATGAGGAACACTGAATAGTATCTGGATGAGATCTTACTAAAGTTCTTAAGCAACATATATCATGGCTGTATCTGAGATGAAACCTTAATTCTTTGAAGAACCTGACTTCACCAAGAAGTGTGGTTTCTCACTCTCCTTAAGCCATAGAATCATAGCATGGTAGGGGTTGGAAGGGACCTCTGGAGGTCATCTAGTCCAACCCCACTGCCAAAGCAGGATCACCTAGGGCAGGTCGCACAGGAAGGCATCCAGGCAGGTTTTGAAAGTCTCCAGACGGGGAGACTCCACAAGCTCTCTGGGCAGCCTGTTCCAGTGCTCTGGCACCCTCAAAGTAAAGGAGTTTCTCCTTAAATTCAAGTGAAGCCTCCTGCATTGTGAGAAGTGCCTTTTTTGGTTTCTTTCAGTTGCTCAATACAAAGGAGGAGGGGTGGTGGTGTTGAAATGTGCCCTGTTATCACCCTACCTTTGGCAGCAGTCATTTTGATCTCTGATCTCTAACTGTATTCTACAAGCTCATGCACTATGGCTTGCATGTTCTCACAAAGCTTGTTCCTCCCAAGGATCCAGCTGCCTCAAACTGAGAGTGTTTCATCATGTCATAAACTACTTCTGCAATCAGGTTCATTTGGGGGCTTTGCTCTCAATCTGTCAGCATGGGTAGATTCAAGAGATCCCCAGCCTAGTCCTTTCCTCCCTATCCTCTCTACCTGACCTTGTCATTTCCATAAGGTGACCATCTCCACAAGGTGACCATCTCTGTAAGGTGAGTGGTGGACCCCAGCAGCTGCTGCATGTGGATTTCATAGAATCATAGAAAGGTTTGGGTTGGAAGGGACCTTAATGATCATTTAATTCTGACCCCCCCCCTGCCGTGGGCAGGGACACCTTCCACTAGACCAGGTTGCTCAAGGCCTCATCCAACCTGGTCTTGAACACTTGCAGGTTTGGGGCTGGAGCTGAGCTGTGCTGATGGAGGTGCTGCCCTCTCTTTGCAGCTGTACAAAGTTGTGGAGCACTGGGTCTGCAATGCATGTAGGTTTTTGACCTTTGCTGTTCTAGCTGGATGCTCCTCAGACCCTGCCTGCTCTGAGAAGCTAGTTAAAACCCAGAGGCACTTGGGGGAGAGGCTGGTTTATCTACTGGCCACTTAGCACTACTCCACATAAGTCATCATCAATCATTTCCAAAAGGTCACTGGGATTTACGAGGTTTCTCTTTAGACTTAGATTTGCTCTCCTCTTTCTAAGTACACTTACGGACTCTTAAGTCCTTAAAGACATTTCCTTTTCCATCAGTGCCTTTGTCATGCCCCTCCTGGAAGCTCCATGCTGGTGGCTAAAGAGCAGCTGCAGTTCTCATAATAGGAACTTTACTTCTGATCCTCTTGGCTGCTGCCAACTCCTTCTCCCTGTGGCCAGGAGACGCATCCAGCTCTCATGAGCTTCTCCTGGTACCTCTGTTCTCAGCTGACAGTTCACTGTAGGAGGGTGTTGTGTGTGCTCACAGTGGTTTCCAGGAGGAAGCTGATGCTTCTCTTTCTACTGTTTATTTTTACCTCTTTTTTTCTTTCTTTTTTTTTTCCCTTACAGCCAAGGAAGCTTTTGAAGAGGCAGGAAGCATCTTAAGTGGCCACGTAACGATGGGGATGTATTTCGAAGATGATGCCTTGGCTTTGTGAGTTGTTTCTCTTGCTCTTTCATGAGAATTCAGGCTGATCTGTGTATCAAATGCCTAGGGGAAGCTTCACTGGCCATGCTGAGGGTGTAGCAGCAGCTCTGAGGAACTACAAGCATCTTACTCCAGGCAGGACTCAAGCCAAAGGGAGATGTAGGCCTAGTTCTACCACTGCTGTACAACCTGTCTACAGGCAACTCATTTAGCCCTGCTGAAATGAACAGTCATCTCTTTCACAGATTCATAGATTGGGTTGGGTTGGAAGGGGTTTCAAATGCCCCTGCCATGGGCAGGGACACCTTCCACTAGACCAGGTTGCCCAAAGTCTTATCCAACCTGGCCTTGAACACCTCCAGGGAGGGGGCATCCATAACTTCCTTGGGCAACCTGTTCAGTGTCTCTCCACCCTTACTGCAAAGAATTTCTTTCCTGCTGTTGAAGTTCACTCTGGGTATTTTCAGTCCTCCTCCCATCCTTTGGGTTCCTCATACAAAAAGGTCCAAGCTTTTTATGAAGGTAAAAAACCAGGCTGGAAAAATGATGCCCTCTGGCTAGGATCAGTGTATGAGGAAGAAAAAACACTTTTACCCTTTTCTTTCTATCAGGAAGTGATGAATTATTACTGGTCTTCCTCTTTCCACAGTCCCTTCACCTTCTTGCCTCCTCTTCCCTGTCCTGATGCTGGGAAAGTCCCTGCTGAGATGGGGATGGAGAAGGGTAGCACAAGGGGATTGCTGCAAAGCCAGGGCTATAAATAGGAGTCTTTCTCTGATTGTTGCCTCCAGTTGGCCAAGAGCAGCCAAAAGAGAAGCTGCTTCTGACTACTTGCAGGCTTTCTTTTGAAAGCCCTGAAACATCTGCTGTCTTTTTCCATGGAGCTACCTTGGTGTGGAGCAGATGGCCTTCCTGCAGCACTGGGAAAGGTGTTAAACCACTTTGGTCTCATCCAGCTTCAGCACTCACATCTGGCTGTGAGATGTTTTCAACTGCCAAAGATGGGAAACAACCTAATTTCATCTTTTTAGTAGTTAATCTTACTGTGGATCTTTTCTTCTGGAAAGATGTGCCCACCCATTTTCCTCCCCTTGGCAAGAGCAAGATGTTCACCACCATGTCCAGACTTTTGGAGAGGTGGATCCCCTGCCTTGGCAGTGATGAGTTAATGGTTGGATTCAATGATCTTAAAGGTCTTTTCCAACCTAAATGGTTCCATGATAATGGAGGAAGATTGTTGGAAAAATATAGTAGCCATCCTCCTGCACCCATGGTAAAGGCAAAGTCAAGGCTTTTTTGGTGAGTTCTTTTGTGTCCCCAAACTGGATCTAATGGCATCTGAGCATGCATCAGTCCATGCACTTAACCCTGTCATTATGACTCACTCCAGAAATGGGCACATTGCTTTGGGCTAGACTGTGGGAGATGTTTCAGTGCCTGTACATGCGGCTAGATCCAGGGTGAACCTTCAGCTTGTCCTCACATCTCATTTCCATCAGGAATTAGTTATTAAGGCAGGGTTCAAAATCCCAGAAGGTCCTTGGCCTGTTTTCTAGGTGTGGGTTTAACGACCAGTAATGCAACAGTCAATTATCTTCACTAGTTCCTTAGAGAGGTGACACCTCTATAGTGTCTGCTGAGATATGGAGGCCACGACAGTGATCCAAGGGCTGGAAGCCCTCTGCTGTGAGGCCAGGCTGAGAGAGTTGGGGTTATTTAGCCTGGAGAAGAGAAGGCTCCAGGGAGATCTCCTGATGGTCTTTCAGTGCCCAAAGGGGCCAATCAGAAAGCTGGGGATTGACTTTTGAGCAGGCTCTGTGGTGACAGGACAAGGAGTAATGGCTTAAACTAAAAGAGGGAGATTCAGACTGGAGAGAAGGAAGAAATTTTTGATGCTGAAGGTGGTGATACCCTGTCCAGGTTTCCCAGAGAGGTGGTGGATGCCCATCCCTATAATCATTCCAAGTTATTCTTTTGGGCTCTGTGCAACCTGCTCTAGTTGCAGATGTCCCTGCTGTGACTGCAGGGGCGTTGGACTAGATGACCTTTAAAGGTGTCTTCCCACCCAGAACATTCTGTGACTTTTGTATTATGTATGGAGAATAAAAATCTCGTGGTAGCACATCTCCTTTATCCCAGTTGTGGTTGGACTTCGGACTTGATGATCTTAGAGGTCTTTTCCAACCTTAGTGATTCTATGATTCAAAGCACCAGCCATGGATGGGTCGTAGAAGTGAGGCAGTGCCAGACTTGGTCAGTGCTGGGGTGGGAGACCACTGGTACGGAAGTCACAACTAGCAGCATCAGGGTGAAAAACCTGACCCCTACCAAGCTAAAAGACTTTTCTCCCCACTTAGAGCTTAGCAGCTAATAGAAGGAAAAAAGATAGAGAGCGTGGTAAGCTTAGAAAACAAGGTACCAGCAGAAGCAGCCTGTGTTCCCTCAGCAGTGACACATGCCAGAGCACACCTCCATCCTGCTGCTCCTGCACGGTCTGCAGCACGATACAGCTTAGTTGGGGTAGTTAATACAGTTTATGTTGGTACTGGTTCTGCCAAGTTTGGATTTTGGCTGTGATTTGTGGGTGAAGCTACTGTAGCTGGTCATCTTCTCAACTGTAAGTCAAAAGTAAACACTTACAGGAATTCCTGATGCAAGAGCCAGGCTCACTTCCCTTCTTGAGCAAAGAAAAGCTATTCTTCTGCACAGCCCTCAAGGAGGAACTGCTTATGGCTCCTGGGTTGCTGAATGCCAAGTCCCCTCTTCCTAAAGAAGGTGGTGTTCAGGATGCACAAATAAGGTTGTCAGCAGAACTGTTTGCTCAGCAGGCACCTGCTTGGTTGGTCACTAATGCAAAGAAACAGAAGCGTTCAGGAAGAAAGGCTTTGAATGAAGCCATTATTTATTTCTGAAACACTCAGATGCCACAGATTGCTGCCAAGCTTTTGTTTGCAGATGGTTTTGATTCAAATGAACATCTCAGATTACCCAGTTGCTGGACAAACAGAAATCTGTCATCAGCAACAATGCACTGGGTCCAGTAAGATGAGAAGTGATTTCAGGGCAGACTCCAGCTATTAGATGGGGAATTCATTGAGTTTCTGGCAGTGGTTAAGAAACCTCCTTATCAAAGGCTGCTGATCATATGAATCACAGAATCACAGCATGGTGGGGGTTGGAAGGGACCTCTGGAGATCATCTTAAGTCCAACCCTCCTGCTGAAGCAGGGTCATCCACAGCATGTTGCCCAGGATCACAACGTCCTAACAGATTTAGAATCTCTTCAGAGATGTTTAGATGGAACTTCCTATATTCGTGTTTATGCCCATTGCCTCTTGTCCTGTCACTGGGGACCACTGAGAAGACTCTGGCCCCATCTGCCTGATACACTTAGATATTTGCAAACATTAATAAGATCTCCCCTCAGCCTTTCCTCACAAGATAAATGTTCCATTCCCCTAATTATAGAATCATAGAATGGTTTGGGTTGGAAAAAACCTTGAAGATACCTAGTTTGAACCCCACTGCCATGGGCAGTCAACTGGGACATCTTCAACTAGATCAGTTTGCTCAAAGCCCTGTCCAGTCTGGCCTTGAACTGGGGCATCTGCAACTTCTCTGGCCAATGTGCTCCAGTGTCTCAGCATCCTCACAGTCAGAGAATCATAGAAATGTTGGAAGAGACCTTTGAGATCATCAAGTCCAAACACTCACCTAGAACTCACAATACCACCACTACTACTAACCTACTATGACTAAACCATGTCCCTCAGCACCACATCCAGGGATGGTGACTCCACCACCTCTCTGGGCAACCTGTTCCAATGCCTGGCAACCCCTTCTGTGAAGAAACATTGCCTTGCTCCTTATAACTCTACTAACTGGGCACATGTGAAGATCCTTCAAGCATTTGGTGTTTTGTGGGTTTTCAAGACTGATTAAGGAAAGATTTAAGAACCTGAGGACTTTAAGAACTTAAAGCTATAGCTCATGTAATTTTTGTAGGCTTCTATTCTTCTGCTGCCTTGCATGACCCCATTTTTGGGTGCTTCTCTGGTATTTGTGCTTCTTATCCATTGATTTGCCTAAAATAGAGCAAATGTCTTAAATGCATCCTTGCTGGTAAGTCTTTGATCTCTGAATCTTACATTTTTGGGGGGATGGGGAAGCGGAGGAGCAAGGAGAAAATCAGTGTCTAAGTTGATGTGTTTAGCCATAAGGAGCAAGAATCCTTACCTGCTGTGAGAAGTCTTTTCCAGAGCTGTGAAAGTTTGAGAAGTTAAAAATCTCTGAATTTAAACATTTTCTAGGGTTTTACCATTCTTAACCAATGAGAAATGCAGGTTAGTTTGAACAACAACAGCAAGTTAAGGACCTTCCTAACAAATCAGAGGATTCCCAGGCATGACCAGAAGTACAAAACTCAACTTCCTTGACTGGTGTCACTCAGGAATGTGGGCAGAAAGGGGAAAGCTGAGCTCAGGGCTGGGTTTATGAAGATAAATGAAAATAAAGCAGAGGATACTGAAATGGCTCAGATAAATCCAAGAATGCTTTAGCCACAGGTTCACAACATTTGAAGGCCTCAGGGAAAGTCTGTGGTCATTCATTACTCTTTTTATGAAGACATCTGTGCAGATCTGGGGTGTCCCTTAGACATAGGCAGTGGGTGTGTTATTTCCAGGCAGTTAAGTGCTGTGAAAGGTCTACATATGAGCTGAACTGTGGTTCTCTCTGCTTGCTTTGTCAGTGGTGACCTAAACCACCAAACTCTGAAATGTTTAAAGCCCATGTGAACAAAGCTCTATCTCGTTCAGAACTGAATTTGCCTGGGCAAACCGTGGAGGGAAGTACAAGTGATTGCAACATGATTTTTCTAGGAGCTGTCTTTGCCATAGGCTGAGTCCATGTTCATTCTTTCTCATATGGAGAACAAAAAAGATGGACCAGATTGCTTTTGAGAAGAAAATCAAAGGCTGTCCACCTCCCCACCTCAAAATGTGGATGCACCTTGCTCACTTCCCCAGCAGTCTTGGTGTCACAGCCTTTGAAAAATTACCAGCAGCCCTTGAAAAATAAACTACAGACACCACCACCCCTCTCAAAAAAGTGGTGAGGCAGCTGACTTTCTCACACCCTTCCTCTGGCCACTGACATCTGGAACCTTTAGGGCTGAAGTTCCTCAGGCTTCCAGAAAATTGCTCTCTTGTCTTGGTGTACCCCCTGCCCTTCCATTGCTCATACTTCTCCTATTTTTGGTCTTTCCACCTTCTCAGCTTTTCTTTAAATACCCTTGAACTCCAGTACTTAAAGGGGGCCTACAGGAAAGACAGGGATGGACTTTTTACAAGGGCATGTAGAAATAAGACAAGGCTTCAGACTGGAAGAGGAGAGATTTAAATTAGATGTTAGGAAGAAATTCTTCACCATGAGGGTGGGGAGACACTGGAACAGGTTGCCCAGAGAAGGTGTGGATGCCCCATCTGTAGAATTGTTCAAGTCCAGGTTGGATGAGGCCTTGAGCAACCTGGCCTGGTGGAAGGTGTCCCTGCCCATGGTAGTGGGGTTGGAAAGAGATGATCTTTAAGGTGCCTTCCAACCCAAACCATTCTATGATGCTTAAACAGAGGAGCACTGGGGAACAGAAGGTGGGATGGTTCCTCCACCAAAAATATGCATGTGCAGGCTGTGTGTGCTGCTCTAACACAGGGCTGGACTTCACTGGAATTGTCCATGTTCACCAAGCCAAATATCAGATCTCTTGGAGCTTATTTTGTGTAGGTTGGTGTCCCTCAGATGGAGTCCAACACTCCGTTTGCCATGGGAGGCAGAGAAAAGGTCTGCGTGGGTATTTGCGCCAAGAAGAAAGCACTGGATGGCTTTGTTCCACCTAATGTTAGGTGTGAGAATGAAATAGTTTGGATGGTTGGTGTTTGGGTCTTTTCCCATTATTTAGCTGCTGATGTCTCAGTGGAGAAGAGCTGTCTGGGTGTGTGGGTATATATTTAGTGTCTGGTGCAAGCTGGGTACATGCCTGTTTCAGAAGGGGCCGAGGGAACCATCTTTTCCCACCAAACCAGGACTGTGCAGGGGCTGCAGGGTTGGTGATGGGGAGCCTGACCTTTTCCTTTTGCAGGTGCCACCACATCCTGGTCCTCACTTTTTCACCATGGAGCTACCAGCTCTGGAAGCAGCAAACTTGGGCTGTGTCAAGTCTCTTGACCAGTCCTGGCTACTACCTCTCTTTCCCAGATCCAGTAAGTACGCAGTGTCCCCACCCGCCATCCTCCTTGCCAGGAGCGGAGGTCAGAGCGTGGAGAGCATCGCTTTGGCCAAAGAGAACACACAGGAGATGGTGCAGATGATCAGATATGAATTGCTGGGTGCTTTTGTAAGTAAAAAAAGTCCTTTTTTCCCACTGTGTTTGTTTGCAGAAGCACTGATGGTAGCGAGGAGCTGCGCAGAGTGAAGATGTTTACTTGTTATTTTTCTCATGCTGAGTTACTCTTGGCTTTAAATTTTTATGGCTTGGATCAGGCAGTCTGGACAGAAATCTGCTCTTCATTGTGTGGTCTCACGGGAGGAGACCCTGGGAGTCCGTGGCTTCTGCCTGGCTTGTGCTCATTGCTGCTGTGGTGGCTTGGCTTCTTGCAGGGTCTGCCCCCTGCTTCTTGCACATGGCTGTCAGAGCCTGGGCAGAGCAGTAAGATGTGGGGCTGGGCTGAGCCAGTCTGAGCTAGCTGTGCTTCTGCCTTCCCAGCTCACACCCCTTCATCTCAGAGCACACAAGTGCTCCTCCAGACTTGGTTTACCATGTGCAAGATTCATAGAATGGTTTGGGTTGGAAGGGACCTTTAAATGTCATTAGGTCCAAGCCCCACTGCAGTCAGCAGGGACATCTGCAACAAGAGCAGGAATAAAGCCCTGGAATAGTTCAGGGAGGGGGCATCTACCACCTCTCTGGGCAACCTGGGACAGGGTCTCAACACCTTCACCATCAAAAATTTCTTTCTTTTCTCTAGTCTGAATCTCCCTCTTTTAGTTTAACCCCATCACCCTTTGCCCTGTCACAAAAGGCCCTCCTCAAAAGTCTGTCTCCAGCTTTCTGAACAGCCCCTTTAAGCACTGAAGGGCCACCAGGAGGTCTCCCTGGAACCTTCTCTTCTCCAGACTGAACAACCTCAACTCTGCAGCCTGTCCTTGCAGCAGAGGGTTTCCAGCCCTTCCATCATTGCTGTGGCCTCCTCTGGCCCTGCTCCAACAGGTCCATGTCTTGGCTGTGCTGAGGACTCCAGAGCTGGCCCCAGCACTGCAGGGGGGATCTCAGCAGAGTGCAGCAGAGGGGCAGAATCCACTTCCTCCACCTGCTGCCCATGCTGCTGGGGATCAGCCCAGGACATGGTTGGGCGTAGACATCTCCAGCATGCACCAAGTTCCCAGCACTCACACATTGTTTTTGGCATGCTTGCATTCCATGTGGACCCTACAGCCTTGCATAGCCTCTGAACTCCTCATGTAAGGACAGAAAGCCAAATTACATCCTGCTTTCTCCTCCCGCAAACCCCAACTTCTTGCTTTGCTGTTCTGCAGCCAGAAATCACCGTGCAGAATCTACCCCACCTCTTGCAACTCAGAAAGCCTTTCCTCATCCTGTTCAGCGACGGTGGCATCGATCACATGGAAAGTGAGGAAATGCTGAAGTTGGCAAAAGGAAGAGCCCAGCAAGCATTTGTGGCTTGCTGGTTGAGCTTGTGAGTGTGTGAAAACCTCTTTTTCTTCTTTCCATTATCTGGCTCTTAGCGTTTCAGGGTAAGAAAAAAAACCTGCTTCTGCAATTACCGTCTAGCTGGTAATGGGACTATTTGCTCTGGAGTCATCATGAGTTGAGAGGTCAAATCATTTAGCTGTGATTCAGAGTGTTTTCTGGGCAGCTGCAAAACTGCACAGCAAAGTGAAATTAGGAAATGCTTAATTAATGGCAGAAAGATTTATCAGTAGAGTAAAATGTTCTCAAAGATATAAAATGGTGGCTTGACCCTGCCTTTGATGTTATTTTTTCTTTTGCCACATGTGGGAGAAAAATTTGCCCTCCTGGAAGTGTCATGGGGTGATTTTTTTTTCAGCAGGAAAATTACTGATTGTTGTCTGGAAGAATGTTCTGAGCAGCCAGAAGAATCAGTGATAGAATCATAGAATGGCTTACATAAAGATCATCTACTCCAACCTCCCTGCCATGGGCCTGGATACCTCTCAAGTAGACTTGATTGCTCAAGGCTTCATGCAGTCTGGCCTTAAATACCTCCAGGGAGGGGGCATCCACAACCTCTCTGTTGTACTGAAGAACATTTCCTAAGATCTGGTCAAAACCTACTCTCCCTCAGGTTAAAATCAACCCCCTCTTGTCCTGTTGCTAGACAACCTTTATGGAAAGTCCCTCTACAGATTTCCGGTAGGCTCCCTTCAGGTATTGGAAGGGAGGTTCCCTTGGAGTCTTCTCTAGGCTCCCTCAGTCTGTCCTCATGCTCCAGCCCCTGGATCTTCTTTGTGGCCCTCCTCTGAACTCCCTCCAACAGTTCTATGTCCTTCTTGTGATGGGGATACCAGAACTGGACCTCTAAGGCAGACTTGAAAAATAGTCAAGAAACAAATCCAGGAGCTAAGAAATGGGAAGTTGTAGAAAAAGGGATTTTTGCTTTAACTCCTCCCAAGTTGTGTTTTCAATTTTTGGCCTCTGTTTGTTTTGTCCAAGCCCAGAGAAACCTCCCTGATTTAATCATAACATGCTTTGAAGTCTGGGAAGTGCCATGCAGCGTAGGCTGAAGTTGAGCTAAGAGGGAGTGCACATGTTCTCAAAGAGAAGACAATCTGTTTGCCAGGAACAAGAGCCCCTGAAACTTCCCCACCTACACATCAGCCTGTGCTCTCCTTTCCCCAGAAGGAAAGAGCTGACCTTTGGCAGAGCAAAGAGTCTTGTCACAAAAGAGACCAGAATATGGCTCAGAAAGAATCACAGAATGATTTTGGTTGGAAAAGACCCTTAAGGTCATCACATCCACATTAACCCAGCTTTGCCAAGTCCACCACTAAACCATGTCCCTCAGCAGCACATATACACATGCCTCCAGGGATGGAGACTCCACCACTGTCCTGGGCAGCGAGTAGCATAGTCCTATAAAGAGGACCTCATTCTCATTGTGAGAGCCAGCTTGGATCTTGAGCATCACTCTCAGCCTGAAAACAGTGCTGGAAAGACCCCACATCTTCATGGGCTTGCTGTTCCTCCATCTCAATGTCCTCTCTTGATTCTCTCCATATCACTTGGGGAAGTTGCCCTCCTAGCTCCTCAGGTTATGGGGAAGTACTCAGCAGCTGCCCAAGGGCTGGACCACCTGAGCACAGCCCTCTGCACCAGCACCTGCCTGATCATCCCCTGTGGACTTGGTACAGCCACGGAGCTGGAGTGAGCTGGTAGTGCTCCCTTCAAGGAGGGGCTAACCATGAGGAGCTGCAGGACCTGTCCCACTCCTTTGTCTCCTGTTCTTCTCCTGAAGAACATTTCACGCCCTCCTACTAATTGTGCCCCAGCTCCTTCTGCTCAAGGATCTCTTTACATATCTAATCTGTTGTCCACTCCCTCTCCATTGGACCCTAAAGCCTTGCTTAGGGCACTGAGTCATAGAATCATTTTGGTTGGAGGAGAACTTTAAGGTCATGGAGTCCGACCATTAACCCGCAGCTGCCAGGCCCATCTCTAAACCACATCCCTCGGCAACACTGAAACCCCTTCAGGGATGGGGACTCCACCACTGCCCTGGCCAGCCTGTTTCAGGGCTTGCCAACCCTTTTGGGAAAGAAATTGTCCCTAATGTCCAACCTGAACCTCCCTTGGTGCAACTTGAGGCCATTTCCTCTTGTCCTATCACTTGTTCCTTGTGAGGAGGCTTCAGCCTCCTTTCAGGGAATTATGGAGAGCCAGAAGGTCTCCTCTCAGCCTCTCTTTCTCCAGGCTGAACAACCCCAGTTCCCTCAGCTGCTCTTCATAGGACTTGTTCTCTAGACTCCTCACTAGCTTCAGTTGCCCTTCTTTGGACATGCTCCAGCATCTCAGTGTCCTTCTTGTAGTGATGGGATGAGCTTATAAGTAATGATTGAGCTTATAAATGATGTGGTGAGCTTCTACAGCTGTGCCATAGACCAAACCATGTGCTTTGCTGGATGCAGCCCCAGGGCTTTGGTGTTTGCTTGGCTCTCGGTCCTGTTGTGCTGCCAAACTGTTGGTGAACAAATTGAATCTGCTCTTCCCCACAGGAAGAAAACTCCAGTGGGACATGGGATCCTGAAGGCATACTTTGCCACCATGCCTTCCCTGCCTGTCCTCATCTGGGTCAACCTTCATGTTGGGGGTCAGGTATTCAAGTTCCCACCAGAGCATCCCATCACTGAAATGAACATCTTGTCTTGGCTGGAGAAGCTAAAAGCAGGACTGGAGATTCCCAGCAGTAAGTGGATGTGGGTTTGTAATGTTCCTAAGCACACACTGCTAGCTCTGCTCTGTTTATGAGAAGATGCAATGTGCAATAAATTGTCTGCCCTGGAATTTAATGATGGAAAAAGTAGCTCTGCAAGTTTGAGCTGGAGAAGTACAAATAGTCCAGCCAGAAGAGAATAACCATGCTCCTGAGATTGCTTTGGGGCTGTTTGATGTTCAGAGCCAAATGTTGAATAGTTCTGTATCAACATCTTTTCTCCTGATAATCCCCAAAGCTGGCTGTGTTCTCTGGATCTTCTGGAGCACAGCTTGCACATCAAACATCTCCAGCCTCCCAGCTGTTAGCATGAGGAAAAGCTTCTCTTTAGGCACCTTCCAGCATTTCCTTGGATGGGAGAGGATAACAAAGCTGGTGCTCTGCTGTGACCTTTGAGACATAAAGGGTTGGCTTGTACCATGACATTTTTCGTGGCATCCCTTCTGCCTTCATCAGCTGTTGCAGCTTTGGGGAAAGGGTGCACAGATGTTCCTTCCCTGTGTGTTATGTATGTTATCCATCTTAGCCATGGGATGCTACAGGAATCTTGGGAATCGATGGTTGTCAGCCTCATCCAGGCTCTGGAAAGGCTGTGAGGTGACACCACTTGATCCCTCTGAATCTTAAAAAGCCTTTCAAAGCAAGTGTTTCCAAAAGCATGGTGAGGTGGGATGTGTAGGCTCTCACCAGAGCTGAAGACACCATTTCTGACACAGTACTCACTGGGAGAACCCTCTGAGACTGTCGTCCTTCCACACCTCTTTCTGCCACCACTGCTGAAGGCATCTGGCTGGCATGTAGGTCTCTAGGTAAAGACCTTAGTTTTCAAGGGTGTCAGAGGGATGAGCTGGTGGTTGAGCACGGCCAAAGTCTGTGCCAGCCATCACAACCTCCTTCCTCATGTTTTGAAGTGAGACAAATTCTGTGATCAGTCTTAAAAGGAGGAATTAAAGAGCCTCTTCAGGAAACGGGACCGCTTCCTCCTCCCCTCACTCCTTACAGCATCTCAGCAGTGCATTGTCATTAGCACAGTCATTTGGGACACCAGTGAAACATCCACCCACTGGTGGACAGAGGGGAGTGTGACCTTCAGAGTGGGGATGTCTGAAGACAAAGGGATCCACACAGCCTTGTCCAGCTCCAGTAAATGCTCGTGGAATCCTGGGTAGTTTAATTTGGGTGGTGGTTAGTTTGAGAGGAAAGAAGGTGATCTTTAAGGAAAGATCTTTGCATGCACTGGAAGGGCAGAAAAAAGCCTTAATTCTTTCGCAAGGGAAATGACCCTGCAGTGGGGCTGCATAATTAACATTAACATGGGGCTATATCTGCTTCTCAGGTACCTTGTCTGAAGAAGACTGGAAGCCACCTCTCCCTGCTTATGACTTCCTTCAGATGATGGAGACAGCTGAGCCCTCCCTCCACACTTCCCACCAGCATGGAGAAACACCATCACAAAGTCCACCAGAAAGCCTGAGAGGGGACAACACCATCCAGGAGGAGCCATCCCAGGAGACCAAGGCAGAGAAAGTTGGATCCCCTGGAAGGGACCTGCGGGGTACAGCCCCAAGACTGGCAGCAAGGGAGAAGCAGGGCAAGAGACACAGCGAGCTCTGAGAGCTGGGAATCCTCCTGCCTGGGACAAGGAAAGGTTAGGGACCCTAGAATCACAGAATGGGTTGGGTTGGAAGGGACTTTTCAAGTTCATCTAGTCCAACACCCCTGCATTCAGCAGGGACATCTGCAACTAGAGCAGGTTGCTCAGGGCCAGACAACCTGGCCTGGAATCACAGAATCATAGAATTGTTTGGGTTGGAAAAGATCTCTAAGGTCATTGAGTCTGATCATCGACCTAACCACCACAGCCATTAGACCACGTTCAGGGGTGGAAACCCTCTCCCTTTCCCATCTCTTCATGATCCTTTACACCAAGGGGAGAAGTCCTTCTAGCTATAAATTCATGGAGAGAAGATAAATCAGCCCCTAAGTCTCCCTGTGAGTTCCCTGCTGCAGTGCCTTGATTGTTCTGCAATGGCTGTGATTTCTGATGCCACAGATATGTTCATACACCCCACACCTTGGGCCTCCCAGCTGCTGTCCAGAGATGGCCCCACAAAGGCAGAGTAGATGGGGTTGAGAACCCCCCTTGACCTTCTGGCCAGACCTTTTAATGCACCCCAGGGGACCACTGTCCTTCTTGGCCACCGATCACGTTTGTGGCTCATGGTGCAGTTGCATTTGTGTGAGAGCAGATCTGTTGCTGGAAGGAGCTCAGCACAGCCCATAGCTGGAGAGAGCTGGGGCGAGCTCACCACATGCTAGAGGCTCAACCACACCACAAATTGTGCTGCGAGACTCAAATCAGCACAGCCTGGCCCTCTAGTTTCTGTTTGTCTCACACAGGCCCCCAGGCAGGAAGGGGTGAGTGATTTCAGGAGAAAAAAACATTTCTCTCCCTCCATGGTTGCAGCAGCAACTCTACCACTACGTGTCAGCAGAAGCTGCTCTCCAAAAGCCATGACATCTGCACTGTGTTAGCTGGAAGGGCAAGTGTGCCACCCACACCAGGGTTGCTTAAACTGGCACCCGTTTGTGCTTACAGAATCCCTGCATGATAGGGATTGGAGATCGTCCAGTCCAACCCCCTGCTAAAGCAGGGTTATCCACAGCAGGTTGCACAGGATCACAATATTCAGGTGGGTTTGGAATCTCTCCAGAGAAGGAGACTGCACAACCCCTCTAGGCAGCCTATTCCCAGGCCCAGCACCCTCACAGCAAAGAAATTTCTCCTCATCTTCAGAGAGAACCTTCTGGGTTCCAGTTTGAGCTCACTGACCCTTGTCCCGTCACAGGACACCACTGGAAAGAGTCTGGCCCTATCCTCTTGCCCTCCCACTCTTTAGCTCTTGCTGAGTACTGATCAGATCCCCTCTCAGGCTTCTCTTCTCCAGGCTAAACATCCCCAGGTCTCTCAGCCTTTCCTCCTCACAGAGATGCTCCAGGCCCCTCAGCATCTTTGGAGCTTCCACTGGACTCTGTCCAGTAGTTCCCTGTCTCTCTTGAACTGGGGAGCCCAGATCTGGGCTCAGTACTCCAGATGTGGCCTTCCTAGGGCAGAGTAGAGGCAGAGAAGAACATCCCTTGACCTGCTGGCCACACTTTTTAATGCACCCCAGGAGACCATTGGTCTTCTTGGCCATCAGGACACATTGCTGGCTCATGGTGAACTTATTGTCCACCAGGATTCCCAGGTCCTTCTCCATGGAGCTGGTTTCCAGACGGTCCTCACCTGTACTGGTGCAGGGGTAAGAGAAGTGTGTGGTTAAAGCCATTCTATTACGAAGCCAGAGTTCAGGTCATCACAGCAGCCATGAATAGCTGGGACTAGAATCCTGCCAGCAAATCCCAAGGGCAGGCAGGTTAGGAGATGGCTTTGCTCAGCGCTGGCATTTTCTTGGTTACAAGCCCAGGGGCTTATTTGCAGCCTCAATTTTTCTCTGCTCTCAGTGACAGCAGCCAGGTTGGTGCCTGCTGAGCTGGGGATGGTGCTGGGAAAGAGGTCTGCAGCAAGGCCAGCTCTTCGGCGTCGAGCAGAGGGAGCTGTAAAGTGAGGTTGGCAGTGCTGGGGACAGACCCTTCTGAGGTGGGATGGAGCTGCTTCACAGCCCTGTCTAGATGGGAAGATGAAGGCCTGGGAAAGTGGCTTTACAGGCTATGCCCATCTCCTGGGGCCGGCAAAAACTCTGTTGCTCCTTGCTGAAGGAGCTGAGCTGGTCAGCATGGGGTGTGGGCTGGGAAGAGCCATGTGTTTGGAGGCTGCTTTTGTCTAATCCCACCTATGCCATGATGAACATCCCTTCCCCTTTGATAAACATCTGCTCCCTTCCACAGCACAATAGAGATGTGCTGAGAGGGTCAGATCCTCCCCCTTATGGCTCTGAAGTTACTGGAAAGGGGAAAAATTGATGGTAAGAAGCTGTTGAGAGCCTTTTAAAGTCTCTGTTTCTCATCCTGCAAGCAGCCCACGTGGTCGGGAGTATTTTGAAATGCCCAGAAATAGACCATCAGTCCTGGGTCCTCCATGAAGCCCTTAATTGGAAGACCATTTTTGGACTTAATGACAGGCTTGGAGCCAAGACAGATATATTTAAAGTAATCAAGTGTGGCACATGGATGGGAGCCTGCTGTGCTCTGAGCATTCCCAAGGGAATAAGTAGGTCAGGGCATGAGCAGATCCTCCACCAGTTCCTGTCATTCCTCTGCTATATGACATTGTTACAGATTTGGAGAATCAGAGACAGGAAGGGACCTCTGGAGATCATCCAGTCCAACCCCCCTGCTAAAGCAGGGGCACCCACAGCAGCTTGCCCAGGATCACAATGTCCAGGTGGGTTTGGAATCTCTCCAGAGAAAGAGACTCCACAGCCTCTCTGGGAAGCCTCCTTCAGGGCTCCAAGAAACTTCACAGGAAAGAATTTTCTCGTCTTGTTAGATGGAACCTCCTGGATGCCAGTTTGTGCCCATTGCCCCTCGTCCTGTCACTGGGCACCACTGAAAAGAGTCTGGCCACATCCTCTTGCCCCCCACAGGCCCTTTAGCTTTTGCTGAGCATTGTTCAGATCCCCTCTGTGGCTGCTCTCCTCCAGGCTCAACATCCCCAGGTCTATCAGCCTTTCCTCCTCACAGAGATGCTCCAGGCTTCCATCATCTTTGTAGCTTCCACTGGACTCTCTCCAGTAGTTCCCTGTCTCTCTTTAACTGGAAACCCAGAAGTGGACCCAGGACTCCAGAGGTGGCCTCACTAATCCAGACTAGGTGGGGAGGAGAACCTCCCTTGACCTGCTAGCCACACTTTTAATGCACCCCAGGAGACCATTGGCTTTCATGGCCTCGTGCTACTGGGCTCTGCAAACATCAGTTGTTTCCCATCCTGTCCCCAATAATGTCACTGTTCCACCTGGCACAGGTGAAGGGCTTCTCATTGATGTCTTAAATTCCATCTCAAGTACGGTCAGTCTGCATCTGGATAGTGGAGTTCCCATCCCTGGAGGGATTGAAAAGCTGTGTAGGTGTGGTACTGAGGGACATGGTTTAATGGTGGACTTGGCTGTAGTGGGTTAATGGTTGGACTTGATCTTAAAGGTCTCTTTCAACCTAAACATTTATGTGATTCAGCAAGATGAGAAGACTTCCTACATCCCTGCTCTTCTTGGCCCCATGTCCTTTGTCGGTCACAGCTCTTCTCTCAGGAGCTTGTCACTAGGGGTCAGTGCCACATCTTGGTTATTGCTGCTTCTCTTCACAGATGCTGGAGCATTGCCACCAGAGTGGGGCAGGGGGGCAGGGGGAAGGCTATCTGGTGGGGTCCTGTGGGGATGCTGGTGGCTGTTGGCTCTGAGGGCAGTGGCTTTAGCAAGCCTGAAGGGCTACAGGGCCAGTCCTACAGGCTTCAGCTCCCACATCATAAAATCACAGAATGGTTTGGGTTGAAAGGGGCCTTTAAAGGTCATTTAATCCAACCCCTGCAGACAGCAGGGACATCTGCAACTGGACATGGGGAGCAGCTGTGAGGGCTGGAGCACATCCCACCAGGATACCATCCCAGCAGGAGCAGGATGCTGTACAGCACACATCATTCAAAGGCAAAGAAGGCAGCCAATGATCATCAACAGACTTGTGTGCTTATCTGCCACTTGTTTGTGCCTCAGGACATGCTGATGCTGAGTGAGAGAAGGCCACAGGAAACACTAATGTGTGCCTGTCTGGGCACACCACGGCTCCATCTGCCCAAATAATGAGTGGTGCATGCTGGCCTGAAGATCTGATAACTTCCTGACAGAGAGTGTGTTGACTGTTTAAGGCTTCAGACCAAATTCTTCTTTTGATGGTACTTCATTTCAGTGTCAGGGCAAAGGTGGACACCTATATGTGTGTTGGGAACCTTTCAGGAGTTTAAAGGTGATGAAATGATGATACACCAAAAATAAAAAGGGTGATGTGCTTGTCCTGGAGGGCAAAATTATGTAAACTGTATGAAATGAAAGGAAGTTCTTCATCTGCTGTGGTCTGACTGGACTTTCACCACCCTCATCGAGCCTCATAATTGGTTGGAGGGAGAAAGGCTTGCAGCATCACTGTGATGGAACATTCTGGGTACATGTTGTGTTTTCCATGTTGAAAGAGCTTTTAGAGAAAGAGTTATAGAGGGTCCAGCTGCCTGGTTGGGCTAAGAGGTGGTGGATTGAAGAGTAGCAAATCTCTGGGGACCTGTTTACAGGACGGAGGTTCCTGATGGGCTGGTCAGATGTTGGAATAGGTTCCCAGGGAGGTGGTGGAGTCACAGTCCCTGGAGGGGGATTAAACTCTAGGTCCATGGGTGGGCTTGATGTCCTAGAGGTCTTTTCCAGCCAAAGCACTTCTATGATTCTATGTTGTCTGCTGCCCTTGGGCTTTCAGTGACAGGCACTCCAAATTCTTCACACTCCCACCTGCTCTCACTGAATCTCTGAAGGGTGCTCTCCAAACCATGGGACATCAGGAAGGAACCACAGCATTTCCCACAGCTTTTTCACCCTTTAAGCAAAATGTGGGTGGTGAAACTCTTTGTTCCTGTGAGGGTGGTGAGACACTGGAACAGGCTGCCTAGATAGGTGGTAGATAACTCAGGCCAGGTTGGATGGGGCCTTGAGCAACCTGATCTAGTAGAAGGTGTTCCTGACTATGGCAGAGGGGCTGAAACTAGATGATCTTCCAACACAAACCATTCTATGAAAGACAAGTCCTTGCAGTGGAAGGTGAATCTTCCAAATCAGCTCTTCTGCTCATCCTGGACCACTGATGGCCACAGTCCATCCTGGTGAGCCTCACTCCATGGCCAGGGCTCTGCCATAGGGATACAGCTGCAGGATGGCTGAAGAGAGGTCTGTAGCAGGGAAATCTGTAGCAGGGAGGAGGTGTGAGGAGAAGACATTGTCCCCAGCAGAGAGATGCTTCAAGGCAGGAGCAGGGGCACGGGAAGGACATGGCTACTTGTGCGTAGGCAGCTGCCATGCCAGCAATCCTGCAGCTCTGCCAGGATGTGAAGCAGGACATAGACCTGGTGGCCTGGCTGGCTTTGTGTCTCCTGGGCTCAGCAGTGCCTGGGGCTGTGCGGGGACAGGAGGTCTGGCAGGGCTGGGGGATGGTAGTGACCAGTCAGTTCAGTTCATCCAGCTGCTGGCTCAGCCTGGCAGAGATGTTTTTCCTGTTGCCACCTGGCAGGGCAGGTTCCTCTCCAGCACAGCTTGGCCACCCTCCTCTGTCATAGAATCATAGAATCAGTCAGGGTTGGAAGGGACCACAAGGATCATCCAGTTCCAACCCCCCTGCCATGGGCAGGGACACCTCACACTACATCAGGCTGGCCAGAGCCTCATCCAGCCTGGGCCTCAACCACCTCCCTGGACAACCCATTCCAGGCTCTCACCACTCTCATGGTGAAGAACTTCTTCCTCACATCCAGTCTGAATCTCCCCACTTCCAGCTTTATTCCATTCCCCCTAGTCCTATCACTACCTGATATCCTAAAAAGTACCTCGCCAGCCCTTTTCTGCCACAGGTACCCTCCCCTGTCACGAGGCAGCCTCCTCTGTCACGGGGCACCCTTTTCTGCTGTGGGGCACCCTCCTCTGTCACGAGGCAGCCTCCTCTGTCACGAGGCAGCCTCCTCTGTCACGGGGCACCCTCTTCTGCCATGGGGCACCCTCCTGTACCATGGGGCGCCCTCTCCTGTCACGGGCCCCTACCAGCAGTGACGGAGCTGAGACTGGAGCTGTTTGCTCACAGCTGCTGAGTGACACTGGTCTTGTGCTGAGGCTTTTTCAAACTGCCTTGGGCAGGTGGACAACCAGACCTTCAGCCCACGTTTGGAAGCATTTTACAGGGGTGATGCGAACCCTAGAGTTACCCAGGGGCATGGAAAAAGTATCCCATGACTCAGCAGCTCCAGTGGGAGTCCACAATGGCAAGCAGACCCAAACCAGTTTGCTGAGCCCATGCAATGTCCTTGCTGGCTGTCAGTTTGGGGCAGAGCATGGTAGTGAGGAGTGACCTGGGAGAAATCTGCAGACAGACAGGCAGACCTTGATCTGGGGGTGGGACAGGAAGCAGTCAGGGCTGTATTGGCACAGCTGGAGGTGGCAGAGGAGCTGTGCTGGGGAAGGGAGGATGCAGGGACAGGATGGAGCTGGGATGTGAGATAAGGGGTGGAGGCTGGGCAGGATGGGTTTCCTCATTGTGTAGGATGAGTCTTCTACTTGGCCCTTCCACTGCTAAAAATACAGCTGTGCTCCTGGTCCTGGTCCTGGTCCAGCAGGTACCCCCAGTACCCAACAGCAGAGTGGTAGTGATGGGATCTCCATCCCTTCTGCCCCATGCGCAGCATGGGCAGGGGTTGGGTCTCACTGGCTCCATTCTCCTGGAGGTGGGAATTGGGATAGAACTAAGCCAAGCAGGCTGAAACCAGCTCCTGAGCTGAACTTCACCTTCACCCTTCCCAATAGAGAGGTGCTCCACCTCCAGCAAGTCCTTCTGGGACTACACCCATCCTCCTGGTCTGTCCTCAAACTGGGTGTCACTGCTGGGTATCACTGCTCATGCCGCTGGCTGGTCAGGGTGACTCCCACACCCAGCCTGCAAAATCAAAGCCCAGCCTGGAAGAACAACCACCACAATGGACCATGCTATGGCAGTATCTTCAGTGTCTTTCCCCCCTCCTTGGAGAGTTTCCTGGGGCTGAGAAAGGTGCAGCGATGGCATGACCCTGGTGCCACGTCCTTGGCTCCATTGTTCATTGTTCCTTCTTTACACAACTGACGTGGGGAAGTGATAAGGGGGTAGAGAGAACAGCACTTGGGCTCCTGCTCTCTGCCAGGTTATTTCCCCGGTCTCTGGACCTCTCCTTAGGTAAACTCAGCTCTTCACCTCCCTTGGAGTTTGCTTTGCCCTCCTGCACTCATCCAGCATGGCGCGGGACCCAGGAAGAGCAGCACAGCTCTATTAATAGCCCTTGCGGTTGCTTAATCCCTTCTTGATGTTGAAAAAGTGCCTGCAACACCATGATTCAGCTCATGGGGGTAACACGTGGTCTGCTTCCCCAGTGGGGCCGTGCTGGGAAGGCTCCCAGCTTCACTGCAGACCTGGAGAGCAATGCTCAGCACTCTGGTGGGGTGGGGATGGTGGGGAAGGTCCTTTGTTCCATCAGCTAGGGATTTCTTGGCTTGCTTGCAACACAAATAGTCCTATCACTAAACTTGCTCTTGTTGTTCTCCATTGGCAGCTGCCCAAGCTCTCAGGCTGGTCTCTGTGCACAGAATCACAGCACAATTTGGGTTGGAAGGAACCTTGAAGATCATCTACTTCCAAGTCTCTTCAATGGGCAGGAACACCTTCAACCACACCAGAGGCACCTTTCACTAGACCAGGGAATCATCTTCCACAATGGACCTGTAAAGAGTAAGAACCAGGACCCCCAAGAAGGGCAAAGCCATGGAACTGTTGCTATGGCTCCTTGTACCCAGGGCTGAAGTAGGCTCATGAGGATGAAAGGCATGGCGTCCCTGCCCCAGCCTACCTCCATGTGCAGTCCTACCCAGAGGAGAACGGACAGAAGAACCTATTGGTGCTGTGCATGGAGCATCTTCTCAGGCCCCTTTTGAGTTTTGAGTCTTGGAGTCTTCTTTCCACAGCTGAGCTTGTGAGTGACTCATGTTGGGGAGCTTTGGAGGGCTGGTTTACCCTGGAGAGATGCTCTGTGGGACTCTCAGTGGACCCTCATCCTGCTGACGGAAGGTAGCTGGGAGAAGTGGTCCATGGGGAGAGGTGGGATTCTGGACATGGAGGTACCACAGGGCTGAGTGGAGGATTCTGTGAATGAGAGAGTCCAGCTTTGCACAGGAGAGTAGAGGAGGAAAGCCCAGCTGTGAGTGGGGCCAGACACTAACACCAAGGCAACTATTTGGAAAGGTCCAAAGAGAACTGCAAATGCTTTCAGGAGCACAGCTGGAATGGTGTCCAGTGGGACAGCTCCCAGCATGAGGGACAGAGGTAGGGCAGGGACATGGCCAGCACCTGGCCATTTATTACCCTTCCTGTGGGGTTGTGTGGGATCTATGGGGCTTCTTTTAGCTGAGCGTTTTGAAGACACCCCATCCTCGTGGACCTATGAAGAACTATAAAGTGTCTCTTCCTCCCTTGTTGGTATGTGGTGAAATGTGGCTACCACCATCTAGAGCCTCCTGGTTGGCTCCCAGCAATCAGCTCCTTTAGGTTGAAATCCAGCCTCCCTGCTGGAACTACAGGCAGGAGAGGATATCTGAGAGTTTAAAGGGATTAGCACCAGCCAGGTCTCCACGGACCTGCCCAAACCCGAGTGCAGCAGGACTGGAGCCAAGGCATAGCTCAGCGTCACTGCAGGAGAGCCAGACCCAGACGTGCTGCTGGCAGCTGCCTGAGGGCAGAGCTGGGACCATGAGCAGAGGCTGTGACTCACCAGCCTTTCATCAGGCAGCTCCTTGCTTCTTGGGGCCAGTTCCCTTTAATGTATTTATCAATGATCTGGATGAGGGAATCAAGGGCACTCTCAGTCAGTGTGCAGATGACAGCAAGCTGGGAAGGGTGCTGATCTGCTTGAGGGTAGGGAGGCTCTACTGAGCCTCTACAGAGGAACCTGAACAGGCTGGACTGATGGGCCAAGGCCAATGGGATGAGATTCAACAAGGCCAAGTGCTGGGTCCTGAACATGAACACTCCAGGCTTGGGGCTGAATGGCTGGAAACTGCCCGGTGGAAAAGGACCTGGGGATGCTGGTCGACAGCTGGCCAAAGACAAGCCAGTGCATGCTCAGGTGGCCAAGAAGGCCAGCAGCATCTTGGACTGGATCAGCAATAGTGTGGCCAGCAGGACCTGGAGAGGGACTGGGCACTCGTGAAGCCACACCTTGAATACTGGGCTCAGCTTTGGGACTCTTACTCCGAGAAGGACATTGAGGTGCTGGACCATGTCCAGAAAAGGGCAACAAAGCTGGGGAAGGGTGTGGAGAACAGCTCTGATGAGGAGTAGCTGAGGGAACTGGAGTTGTTCAGCCTTGAGAGAAGGAGGCTGAGGGGAGACCTCATTGCTCTCTACAACTCACTGAAAGGAGGTGTTAATTACAAAGTCTTAATTACATACTGATAAAAGCTGTGCTTCCACATCAGACCTGGCTGTGACATTCATCTGTCCCTGGGTCCCACCTGGCTCTCAGGCAGTGCTGCTCTGTGTTCCCACTGATCCCTGTCCCTAAGGGATCAATAAATCCCAGGATCCCTGAAGAAAAAGCCATTAGAAACTCAACCCATTCTTTTCTCTTCAGCCCATGAATTGTTCTGGGCTTTGAGCACCCATCAGGAGGTAGGGACTTTTGTGACTGCCAGCTTGACCACAATACCACAGCCTCACAAAGTCAAATGTTGGAGCAGGGCTCGAAGACCACTCCCAAAGGACTTGGAGATCCCAGCACCCACCTGAAAATGAGTCACAGGATCACAGGGTGTTAGGGATTGGAAGGGACCTCCAGAGATCATTGAGTCCAAACCCCCTGCCAGAGCAGGACCATAGAATCTAGTGTAGGTCACACAGGAGCACATTGAAAGTCTCCAGAGTAGGAAACTCCACAACCCCTCTGGGGAGCCTGTTCCAGCGCTCTGTGACCCTCACAGTGAAGAAGTTCCTCCTCATGTTGAGGTGGAACCTCCTGTGCTGTAGTTTATATCCATTGCCCCTTGTCCTGTCACAGGGGTCAGTTGAGAAGAGCCTGTCCCCTCCCTTCTCTGTGACACCCTCACCAGTCCTGAGGACCATCTGCATGAGGCCAGAGCTGTACCTGCAGCAGCGACCAAGAGCAGCAGTGAAGGGCTGGACAAGGTTGGCATCCAGCCTTGCCTCTCCCCATCCATCCAGAGGAGCACCTAGTCCTTTCTCCCAGTTTGCAACTGGTGGGTATGGAGCTTTCTGCATCAGAGGCCCTCATTCCAGGTGCCTGGTTGTAGCAGGCCTGGGACACCAGCAGGGACTGTCCTCTGTGCTTGGACTGGGCAAATGGGGATCTCCCTGGGAGGAAAGCAAGTCAGGACAAAGCCACAGAGAGTGAAATGGGAAGGAGGGAGGGAGGGAGGGACATGATTCAGGCTGTGTCACCCCAGGACAGCGCTGCACCAGCTGGAGGAAATCCCACTTGATTCATGGTTGGGAAGTCTGTGGCTTCTGGGGACCGCGGTGACCCAGCGATGCCACCCCACAGCCAAGTGGGCTCTCGGTGACAGGGCATGGCTGGGTGCCAGCATCTCTCCCTGACTCTCCTGTAGCCTGGCTGCAGAGGACTCAAGATGTTGAGGGTGACAGGCAGGTCACCACAATGATGCATGGGCTGAATAAGAGAGAAAGTCAGAATGTTTCACCAAGAGGGATTTCTCTCTTCCTCAATTGCAGGCAGGAGCGCAGCATAGTCCATTTTAAGGACCTGGCTCCATCTGGGGAGAGGTGTCAGATGTTTTTTACTTTATCTCTGATTCCCAGGAAACAGGAGAAGCTTCACAACACAGCTCCCTTTGGCACAGCTTCAACTATTCCCCTGGCAAGCCATGTCCTGCAGTGTAGAACCAGCTGGCTGCTCTTCCCAGCCTGATGGCCCCAGGTGTGGGACACCCCACCACATCTGTCTCCACAAGATGTGTTTTCCACCCTGGCTCGACCCCAGGCTCCTTGCTGTGGTCCCTTCAGAACAGGAGTAGGTGAATATAGAGGGGCTGGGTTAGCTCCTGGTGACTGCTGACCATCACCAGCTGAGGTTGCTCTGACTTGTCCTGTCCTTGGACTCGTTCCCTAAATCCCAGCTAGTGTCTGCTGCTGGAGACAAGCTGCAGAGACCTTCAGCGTAAGCCAGCAGGGTCAGCCTTACATTCCTCCCCCAAACAGCTCCCAAAGTACATCTACGTTTTTAAGGATATGAGTTAAAGCCATTTAATCACAACCCTCCTACTGTCCATTTCCTTTGGACCTCCTTGGCTTTCCATGATTTTTCCTCTTGAGTAACACCCCTCTGAGGTCCCAAGGATGGCTGAAAATTGAGTCATCAGCAGAGAAGACCACTCAGCCCTGCTCTCCTCCTCTCTTCCGCACCATGGGTCTTCTGTGATCCACCACGCTGTGATGAGGGCAAACTCCTCTATCCATCCACCTCCCATGGTGGGTCAGGAATTTTCAGGGAAAATAAGTGCTCCAGCAATGCCAGGAAGCATTCTGCTGCGTCCGAGGAAAACAGCACTGAGCTTTTACCCTGGAGGGGTTTGCTTACCCTTTGCCTGCAGCCAGTCAACCCCAGTGACAGTCCAGGCTCCAGTGGGGATGGGATCCCTGCCACCCACCTTGAACAGGGAGTGGGACCAATCTTCATAAAGGGAATTGTCCTGTTTCATCCAGCCCATTCTCCACTCTGGGGCTGCTGGTGGTGTTCCAATGCCATGGGGACATTAATGTCTGCAGTAACTGCACCAACATAGAATCAAGGAACAGATTTGGTTGGAAGGGACCTTAAAGATCATCTAGTTCCAATCCCCCTGCCACAGGTAGAGACATCTGCAACTAAAGCAGATTGTTCAAAGCACTGTCAAGTCTGACCTGGAATGGGATGGAACATCCATGGTTTCTCTGGGCAGCCTGTTACAGTGTCTCACCACCTTCATAGTCGAGAACTTCTTCCTTAAATCTAATCTAATTTTATCTTCCTTCAGTTTAAAGCCATTACTTCTTATTCTATCACTACATGCCCTTGTCTAAAGTCCCTTCCCAGCTTTCTGATCAGCCCTTTTAAGCACTGAAAGGCCACCAGTAGGTCTCACCAGAGCCTTCTCTTCTCCAAGCTGAACAATCCCAACTCTCTCAGCCTGGCCTCACAGCAGAAGGCTTCCAGCCCTCCCATCATTGCTGTAGCCTCTGGCCCTGCTCTAACAGGTCCATGTCCTTATATTGGAATACTGAGACCCAGCTGCCCAGCTCTTCAGCCAAGCCCTTCCATCTCCTGCTCAATATTGAGGATAAGAGATGTTTTTCTTGGCCTTCACAGAGAAGTCCTCTCCATTTTCTTTCCCAAATAGAGAAGGGTCAGCAGCAGGCTGACCATGCTGCTGTCATCATTTCATTCTCTGCAAATCTCAGCTCTTGCTATTTTTGCTCTGTGCTCTCCTGGCTATTGCCTTCTTGTGGTGACCTCCACCTGCCCTTTGCTGCTCCAGTGCCCTTTGCATTGGGCTGGGTGGGTTTTCCCAGACCACAGTAGCTGTTGGTCTGTGTTGAGGCCAGTTTGGGGTCCCACAAACCAGGCTGGGGCATGCCACAGAGCTGTGGGCTGATGGGAAGTTTCCAGCTGACTCCTCATCCCACCCCATCCTGGCTGTCCCCACACCATGCCAGGCCCTGGGATCTGGCTGCCTTCAGGAAGCAGCCCTGCTCTCCTCAGTTGCTGCAATTCCCAGGGACCCCTGCAAGGACAGAGGTGTTCTCCTGCAAGGAGAGGGACCCCCTGTAAAGACAAGGATACCCTCAAATGAGCATAGGTACCCCTGCAAGGATGAAGATCCCACAATGAAGATCCCCTACAAGGACAGGGACCCCTCTAACGGAAACCCCACAATGACTCCCCACAAGGACAGGGACCACCCTATGGTAACAGAGACACCAATGCCAGGGCGAGGACCCCACAGTGACCTCCTAAAAGGTCTCCACAGGGGCCCCCTGCAAAGACAGCAGTTTCCTGTGAGGACAAGGGCACCCTCCAGGGCCTTAAACCCTCTTTAAGGATGAGGACCCCACAATGACCTGCTGCAAGGACAAGGACCCCTCTATGAGAACAGGGACCCCAATGCCAGAATAAGAACCCCAAAGTGATATCCTAAAATGACAAAGACTCTGCAGCCCCCCACTGCAAGGGCAGGGACACTTCATGAGGACAAGGACACTGCTCAAGGGGCTTAGGAGCTTTGCAAGCATGGTGGCCCCACAATGACCTCCTACAAGCGTATGGACCCCCCCACCAATTCCAAGTCAAGAACCTCATTGTGACTTCCTAGAAGGACAAGAACTCCACATGACCCCCCTGCGAGGACAGGGACCTCCTAGGAGGACAGGGTCCATTCTTTCAGGGATGAGGACCTCAAAGGTCTCCCCTATGAGATCTGCTGTTCCAGCAGCTGTACAAGTCTTTGGGTCTGCTCTTCCATTCCCAGAAAGGCACCAGCAAGTCCAAGCAGAGGGAAAGTGCAATTAAATGGGCTGTAAGGAATGTGCTGGGTACTGCTGTGCAGAGGCAAGTCTCCAGGCAAACACACCCGTGAGAAGAAATCCTTCCTGGCTCAGCACCTCCTTCTGAAAACAGAGTGACTTCAGAAAAATCTGAGAACAACATCAGCTGTTCCCCTCCAAGAGGGAAAGAATGGAGCAAACTGGCAACATGATGGTGCTTGCTGACCACATGTGTGATTTTGCCCTGCTAGGGGATGGGGATTGTGCTCCTAGGGCCTTTTGGTAGGCTGGATGGTGGTGTGGAGGCATCAGCAGCAAAGACCCTCTCAGAGCATCATGGTAATGCTCAGGCAGAGCTGATCTCCCTTAAAAAGTTGTCAGCTGTTAAATATTTATAGAACCATAGCATCATAGAATTGTTTGGATTGGAGTAGAACTCTAAGATCATCAAGTCCAGCCATCAACCTAGGACCACCTTGGCCACTAAACCATGTCCTGAAGTGCCATGTCCACACATTTCTTAACACCTCCAGGGATGGTGACTTCGCCACCTCCCTGGGCAGCCTGTTCCAGTGCCTGACCACGCTTGCAGGAAAGAATTTTTTCCTAATATCCAACCTGAACCTCCCCTGGCACAGCTTGAGGCTGTTTCCTCTCATTTTGTCAACTGACACTAGGGAAAAGAGGCCAATGCCCACCTCACTCCAGCCTCCTTTCAGGGCAATGAGGTCTCCCCTCAGCCTCCTTTTCTCTAGGCTGAACAACTCCAGTTTCCTCAGCTGCTCCTCATCAGAGCTGTTCTCCACACCCTTCCCCAGCTTTGTTGCCCTCCTCTGGACATTCTCCAGCACCTCAATGTCCTTCTTGGAGAGAGGGACCCAGAACTGAACCAAATACTCAAGGTGCAGCCTTGCCAGTGCTGAGTACAGGGCGACACTGGTCCTGCTGACCACACTATTGCTGATCCAGGCCAGGATGCTGGTGGCCTTCTTGACCACCTGGGCACACTGTTAGCTCATCTTTAGCTGGCTGTCAACCAACACCTGCAGGTCCTTTTCTGCTGGGCAGTTTCCAGCCACTCAGCCCCAAGCCTGGAGCATTCTTGAGGCTGCTGTGACCCAAGTACAAGACCCACTACATGGCCTTGTTGAACCTCATCCCGTTGACCTCACCACATCGATCCAGCCTGTCTAGATCCCTCTGTAGAGCCTCCCTCCCCTCAAGAAGATCAACACCCCCACCCAGTTCAGTGTCATCCGCAAACTGACAGAGGGTGCCCTCAATTCCCTCATCCAGATCACTGATAAAGACATTAAAGGGAACTAGTCCCAGCACTGAGCCCTGGGGAACACCACCAGTGACTGGCTGCCAACCAGATTTAACTCCATTCCCCACCATTGCTGCTTGAAGATGAGCCCAGCTGCTCCATGAAGCATCTGTATCTGGTGCCAGTGGGATCAACCAACAAGAAAAGTCCATGCCAGGGAGGAAGAACTGTCCCCAGTTTGCATAAACAGCTTCTCCTCTAAAAAGAAAAGTGCTGAGCAAGCCACCCCGAGGAAGGATGCTTGGAGTGAAAGACCTCTCCAAGAGAGTAACCAGCTGCTTGAACAAGCAGATATCCTGCCCTGGATTTCCTTGTATTTGTTTTTGACCCCTGACCTCCTCTCAGATTTGTGTTTTGATGTCCTGGGCTGAGCCAAACCTCCCTGGCAGTGGGAAGTCCAACTCCCAGAGCACTCAGATTTCTGGGCTGATTTAGCTGCCAAAGCTTGGGAAGGCAAAAGACAATGAAGGAGGGGTAATGGCAAAGCACCACCTGCAGAGAAACCTGCTGAACATGGTGACTTCTGATGACCAGACACACCAGGACACAGCCTGGAAGCATTTCCCTTGTCCCCTTTCCCTTTTCTTTTGTCCCCTTGTCCCCATCCCCATGTGCAGAGCTGAAGGAGGTTTGCAGACTTCATGCTCCTTATCTATGTCGTGGACATGGTCCTGCAGCAGACATGAGGGAGTGTGATGGACTTGCTGGAAACAGCCTCAGGGGACCAGGGCATGTCAGGGACAGTGATGACCCAGGGGGCTGGAAGAAGCAGGAGCCTTCTCATCAGATGCAAGAGGTTTCCAAAATCACAGCCTGATGAGATCAATCCAAAACCTCAAGTATCTTCCTCCAGCAGCCCTGTGGACCACTGGGCAGAGCCCAAGTGCTGGCTATGCACTGGCTTGCTGACAAGTAAGTGCTGAGGACTCATCCTCATGCAGCTACGAAGTCAATCCAACATCTGTGGGGCCCTCAGAGTGTCCTTCCAGCTGTAAGTGAGCAATTCCCAGCCCAAATTGGATGGAAAAAGTCTTCAGTGGAGGAAATAGCATCTGCTCACAACAAATAAATGTTCTCTCATGTATACAGCCACTCAGCATGACAAACTCCATCGCTCTCCGTGGCCAGAGCTCTGGTAGCACGAATGGTCAGGGATAAACACAAGCAAACAGCCTTGGAATGGCTTCTTGTAAACACAGTGACTGCTCTTTTAAAATCTCTTCAAAGAGCTGTCTCCTTTGACATTTCACATCTGTCCTGGCCAGAACCATTTCCTCCTGTCCTCCAGGCTCCACCGTCTGCCGTGACAGTGGTATTGGGGATGTTGTGCTCCCAGCAAACAGTATTTGCCCAACCCTGTTCCACCAACCATTGCTATGCTGCTTAATCAGCATCTCCTAGGTGCCTCTGAGGGTTGGAACTACAGTCTAGGAGGTAGCAAAGGAGGGAAGATGGTGAGGAACCTGGTGCTGGACAAGGTTCCATAGAATCATAGAGTGTTAGGGCTCAGAAGAGACCTCCAGACATCATCAGTCCAACCTTCCTGCCAAAGCAGGATCACCTAGGGCATGTCACACAGGACATCAAGACCCATCACTCCAGATGGCTCTTGAACATCTCCATAGAAGGAGACTCCACAACCTCTCTGGGCAGCCTGCTCAGGGCTCAAGCACGCTCACAGTAAAGAAGTTTTTCCTCATGTTGAGGTGAAACTTACTGTGTTCCAGTTTGTGTCCATTACCCCTTGTCCTATCACAGGACACTATTTAAAAGACACTGGCCCATTCTTCTTGGCAGCCACCCTTCAGATATTGATAAATGGATTTGGGAAGGATGGTGAGCTCAGTCAGCTCTGGAGGTTTCTTCCAGTGCTTTTGGTGCTGCCTAAGCAGAGGACAAGTGAGGAGCAAAGCCCTTCTGCTGTGCATTGATCCTGCCCTCTCCTTGACATGCTGCACATGGCTCAGTGCAAACCCTGGTACCAACACAGGCTGGAGAGCAGCCCTGAGGAGAAGGACTTGGGGGTGCTGGTGGGTGCAAAGCAGGACAGGAGCCAGCACCGTGCGCTCCCAACCTCAAGCCAGCCCCTGTCCTGGGCTGCATCCAAAGCAGAGTGGGCAGCAGGTGGAGGGAGGGGACTTTGCTACTCTGCTCCACTTTGCTGAGACTCCACCTGCAGTGCTGGGGCCATCTCTGGAGTCCTCAGCACAGGAGAGACATGGACCTGTTGGAGTGGGGCCAGAGGAGGCCACAGCAATGATGGGAGGGCTGTGAGGCCAGGCTGAGAGAGTTGGGGTTGTTCAGCCTGGAGAAGAGAAAGCTTCAGGAAGACCTTCTGGTGGCCTTTCAGGTCATAAAAGAGACAATTGGAAAGCTGAGGACAGACTTTTGAGCAGGGCCTGTTGTGACAGGACAAGGGGTGAACTAAACCAGGGAGATTCAGACTGGAGAGAAGGAAGAAATTTTTGATGCTGAGGGTGGTCCCAGGTTTCCCAGAGAAATGGTAGATGCCCCATCCCTGGAACCATTGCAGGTCAGGGTTATCTGGGGCTGTGAGCAACCTGTTCTAGTTGCAGATGTCCCTGCTGACTGCAGGGAGGTTGCACTAGATGACCTTTAAAGGTTCCTTCCCACCCAAACCCAAAGAGCCAGGGAAAAACCCCACAGTTCAGGAGCCTGCTGGGAAAAATCCAGCTGGAGACTTTTACCTCTGGTGGATGCTCTTTGGAGCAACCAGTAGCAGGGATAAGTCTGTGGATGCTCAGCATGAGGAACAGCTCCACCAGACCTGTGGGAATCTTTCTCAGCCAGAGCCAGCGCAGTGGCTCGTCTGGGCCTCTCCTGGCACAGCACAGTGCCGGCAGCATGGGGCTGGCTGTGGGAAGAGACCACTGAGCCAAAGCAAGGACCTTTCATTGCTGTGAGAGCTGCCAACACTAATAGGAGCAAAGCTAGGCACTGCTGGGAGCCCTGTGCCCTGGAGCAGAGGCCATCCCCATCTCCCCTTGTTATTATTTCCTCTTTTTATTAATCTTCTGGAGTTTCCTCAGTCTCGGGGAATGGCAATGGGAGTGATAGAACAAGAGGAAATGGCCTGAAATTGTGCCAGAGGACATTTAGGTTAGATATAAAGAAAAATTTCTTCCCCAAAAGAGTGGTAAAGCTCTGGAACAGGCTGCCCAGGGAGGTAGTAGAGTTACTGACCTGGAGGTGTTCAAGAATCATGTGGACATGGCACTTTGAGGCATGGTTTAATGGCTGTGGTGGTCTTAGGTTGATGGCTGGACTTGATGATTCTAGAGGTCTTGCCAACCAAAACATTCTATCAATCATGTGCCTGTACTCAACACCAGTGAGGCCACACCTCAAACACTGGGTTCAGTTTTGGGCTTGACACTCCAAGAAGGACATTGAGGTGCTGGAGCGGGTCCAGAGAAGGTCACTGAAGCTGGTAAGGGTCTGGAGAACAGGTCTGGTGAGGAGTGACTGAGGGAACTGGGATTGTTTATTGTGGAGAAAAGGAGACTGAGGGTAGACTTCCTTGCTTTCTACAACTCCCTGAAAGAAGGCTGGAATGAGGTGAGGGTTAGTCTCTTCTCCCTAATATCAGGTTATAGGATGAGAGGAAATTGCCTGAATTTGTGCCAGGAAAGCTTTAGGTTGGATATTGGGGAAAATTTCTTCACTGAAAGCATGGTCAGGCATTGGAACAGGCTGCCCAAGGAGGTGGTGGAGTCACTATCTCTGGAGGTGTTGAAGAAATGTGTGGACATGGCACTTTGGGATGTGGTTTAATGGCTCTGGTGATCTTCAGCTGACTGTTGGAGTTGATGATCTTAGAGGTCTTCCACCACGCAAACAATTCTGTGATTCTATGCTGGGAAGATATTCACCCAGGGCATGGAGGAGAAATTGAGGCAGAGAAATCATAGACTCACAGAATTGCGTCAGCTGGAGAGGACCTCTCAGGTCATCGAGCAGTGTGCCAGACTCGCAGGACTGGAGGGGTGGTGTTTTGACCAGGACAGGATCCCACTCACAAAGTGTCTGCTCTGAGAAGCAGGTTTTCTCAGCTGCTTTTTTGTTCAGAGGGTTTTTATCTCAGCCGCAAACTGGCATCTTCCGCAGCTGGTGCAGCCTAGTGAGAACTGCAGCGAAAGCAGAGCAGGAGGCAGCTGCACAGATTTATTGTCTGACTGTTTTGTCAACCCTGAGACCTTTGCTGTCTCCCTTGCATGAGCTCGGCTCAACGGGGAGCCCTGTTTGTACCTAATAAACGGGGTTTGCAGGCAGGGTCGCAGCACTGAGGGCATGGGGCAGGCTGGTGGGTGATCCATCGTGCCCAACCATGGCTCATCACTCTTAGGGCCTTTTGCAAAGCCAGATGCTTGACATGAATTTGACACTGTTTAGTCTCTTCTTTTTGAAGATTTAGATGGCTTTGGGAACAGCACCACTGCTGGCAGGCCAGCGGCATTTCCCTGAGGATTCAATGGGCGTGGATGTTTCCATATTTCAGGGAAATCCAGTGAAAAAACCAGCTGGTTATGGGAATACCCCCGATTTCCAGGGCCTGCCACAAACACGGTGTGCTTTTGAGTTGGCAACCAATGTGACCTCTTCCAGTCCTCTCACGCTGCCGTTGCCCCCACGGCAAAGCCTATGAGCGTCAGGGAACCGTGGTGCAGTCTTCACCATTGACCTCCCCCACTCGGATAGAATCATGGAATGGTTTGGGTTGGAAGGCACCTCGCAAGGTCACCTAGTCCAGGCCCCTGCAGTGAGCGGGGACATCTGCTAGAATCACAGAATCATTAAAATTGGAAAATCCCTCTAAGATCATGAAGTTCAACCATCAACCCAACACCACCGTGCCCACTAAACCATGTCTCAAAGTGCCATGTCCACATGTTTCTTGAAGATCTCCAGGGACAGGGACTCCACCACCTCCCTGGCAGCCACCCTTTCAGTAGGAAATTTCTCCTAATATCCAATCTAAGATGATAACATAGATGTGTCTCCCTTCAGCTGTATAAAGAGCAATGAGTAAGAATATATATCGTGTGTGCCATCTGAATGCTCTTAAAGGAGAGGACTTTCTCCTGGGTTGAGTACCATGCAAACCAGCACAGCAAACAAACAAGCAGTGGCCTCAGATGCCTTGCTCCCTTGCCAAGCCACAGCAGCTGTATTTTTAGCTCTGCATCCTGCTTGGGCTTGTACAACTTTCCCTCCTTGTCTGTTCAATCACTTGTAGATCATCTCTGACCTCTGGCTGTTTTTTTCCCAGCCTGTCGGTTGTCCCTTTGGTTGGTTTTCCTACAGCAGACTAGAGAACTCTGGTCCCTCAAAACCTTCCCCTGCATGTGTCTTTTGGCTGAAGAATGGCTTCAATACTTAAAGAAGTCTAAAAGAAAGATGGGAACAGACTTTTGAGCAGGGCCCGTTGTGACAGGACAAGGAGTGATGAGTTTAAACTAAAAGAGGGAGATTCAGACTAGAGAGAAGGGAGAAGGGAGAAATTTGTGACAGTAAGGGTGATGAGACCCTGGCCCAGGTTACCCAGAGAAGTGGTATATGCCCCAGAGAAGTGGTATATGCTCCACAGAACCACAGATTCAGAATTTACTAGATTGGAAAAGACCTTTAAGATCATTGAGTCCAATCATTAACCCAACACTGACAAGTCCACTGACCATCCCTGGAACCATTCCAGGCCAGGTTGTTTGGGGCTCTGAGTAACCTGCTCTAGTCCCTGTTGGCTGCAGGGTTGGACTAGATGACTTTTAAACACTGCTCCCCACACAAAGCATTCTGTGATTCTCTGATTTTTTTAGTTGTTTTGGCCTCTCCTTGTGATTCAGTCCCAGCTCTCTCTGAGGCACAACACCCCCACAATCCCATTTGTGGGGGTCAGCAAATGTGGACATTTGGGGCCAGTCTGCAGAATCCAGTGATGCTGTGTGCTGCGTGCAGTGATGTGTCTGAGCCCAGAATCCCAGTGGAACACCTCCCTCGGGAGACTGGAAGGAAAGCAGAGCCCTGAGCAGAAGGGATGAGCCAGGCGGCTCCATTTCCGGGCAGATGATGAGCAGCCAGCCCATCTCCCTGGGCTGCAGGAGGGCGTGTGGTGTGAAAGCTGATTAAACAGGATTAAATCAATTAGGCAAGGAAGTGACTGAAGGGAAGATGGCACAGCTGGGCTCCCAAACCAGCTTTGCAGCAGTGCCAGTGCTTGCCTCAGATATTGGAACTGATGACAATTCCCCATGGCTGGAACACAGGGAAAAGAGAAACATTTGGCTTTACCATAGCTACCTTCTGCTTTGGCAGCCCCCTTTAAGCACTGAAAAGCCACCAGAAGGTCTCACCAGAGCCGTCCTTTCTCCAGGCTGAACAATCCCAACTCTCTCAGCCTGGCTTCACAGCAGAAGGCTTCCAGCCCTCCCATCATTGCTGTAGCCTCTGGCCCTGCTCTAACAGGTCCATGTCCTTATATTGGACTACTGAGACCCAGCTGCCCAGCTCTTCAGCCAAGCCCTTCCATCTCCTGCTCAATATTGAGGATAAGAGATGTTTTTCTTGGCCTTCACAGAGAAGTCCTCTCCATTTTCTTTCCCAAATAGAGAAGGGTCAGCAGCAGGCTGACCATGCTGCTGTCATCATTTCATTCTCTGCAAATCTCAGCTCTTGCTATTTTTGCTCTGTGCTCTCCTGGCTATTGCCTTCTTGTGGTGACCTCCACCTGCCCTGTGCTGCACCTGCTGCCCACGCTCCTGGGGATCATCTCAGGACATGCTGGGTCTGGGCTGTGAGCACATGGTGCCAGCTCATGTCCAGCTTTTCAGCCACCACCAATCCTAAGTCCTCCTCAGGGCTGCTCTCCAGCCCCTCATCCCCCAGCCTCTGTTGGTACCAGGGTTTGCCCCGACCCAGGTGCAGGACCTTGTGCTTGGCTTTTTTGAACCTCAGGAGGCTCACATGGCCCCACTTCTCAAGCTTGTCTTGATCCCTCTGGTTGTCATCCTGTCCTTCCAGTGTATTGACCACACCACACAGCTTGGTGTTGTCTGCACTAAGATGATCCAAACAATCCAGAAAAGGACTGGGCAATAAAGCTCCTGTCTTTTCTTCTCTACTCTCCAAAAGTGCCCATTTTCTCCAAAACACTGCATTGCATCACCATCATTTCCCACCCAAACTATGTCCCACTGCCTGGAACCTTCATGACTTTCTTATTAAGGGAGACAGCTCAGAAGGAGGGGCAGATGCTGGCCTGGCACTCAGCTCAAAGCCACCCCTGGGCTGCTCTTGCTGGTTGAGGAAGGTCTTGATCTTCCTCCAGCCCCTACTCCCTCCAGCCACTCTAGAAAGTCCTTCTCTATTTTTCAGAGGTCTGATGGTCAGTGGCTGCCATCCCTTGTCCCCAGGGTGGCCTTATTCTTTGAGCAGTTTGATTTCCAGATGAAAACTCAGATGTAAAGACCTGCCTGGGGCTTTCTTGCACCACTGTGTTTCTGGTACAGAAATAAAGCATCATTAGGGGTGTGCAGAGACAACCCAGTGACACTTGGGCACCTTCTGTTTGCACTGAGCTGACGTCAGTTGAGCTGAAGAGACTCAAATCTTAATGGCTCCTGCACTAGGCTAATGAAAGCAGTGTTTTGTGTAAGCTCATGACTCAGGATGAAGGGAGATTGATGGCCCTCCTCATCATTACAGAGCTCTAATCAAGGCCTTTTTCTCATCTGAAGGAAGCAGCAGGTGTTGCTTTTTTTGTTTTCTGGGCTTTTGGGGCAGCAGTGGGTGGAGGTAACTCAGAGCCAGGAGCTCCAAGGTTGGGTTCAGCCAGTGCACCCTGCTCAGGGGGCTGAGATCACATTCCTTTCTGAGGTATGGAGTGAAGACCAGACCCCACGCAGGGCAGTGTCCCACAGCAGCGTCCCTGTCTCTGCAGGATGCAACATGGCCAAGGCAGTCAGGGCTTGAGGGGGTTTCTCTCCTTTCATGCATCAAACCTCTCCTCAAATCACAGAATCACAGCCTGATGTGGGATGGAAAGGATCTCTGGAGATCCTCTAGTCCAGCTCCCCTGCTAAAGCAGAGTGTCCCACAGCAGGTTGCCCAGGATCACAATGTCTGGCTGGGTTGGGAATCTCTCCAGAGGAGACTCCACAACCTCCCTGGGCAGCCTGCTCCAGGGCTCCAGCACCTTCACAGCAAAGAAATTTTTCCTCACATCCAGATGGCACCTCCTTGATTCCAGTTTATGCCCACTGCCTTGTCCTGTCACAGGGCACCACTGGAAAGAATCTGGCCATATCCTCTTGCCCCCCACCCTTTAGCTCTTGCTAAGCATTGATGAGATCCCCTCTCTGTGGCTGCTCTCCTCCAGGCTAAACATCCCCAGGTCTCTCAGCCTTTCCTCCTCACAGAGATGCTCCAGGCTTCCATCATCTTTGTAGCCTCCACTGGACTCTCTCCAGTAGTTCCCTGTCTCTTTTGAACTGGGGAGCCCAGAACTGGACCCAGTACTCCAGCTGTGGCCTCACTAGGGCAAAGTAGAGGAGAACCTCCCTCAACCTGCTGACCACACCCTTCTGAAAGCACCCCTGGCCAAATCATTTCCCTGACCCCATGTGCCAGGACTGTTGTCCCTTCTTGAGGACACCTCACATGAGAGTGACTGCTGCAGCACTACCCTCTGAAAAGCAGGTCCTAGCAGAATGGATTCTGGGTCTCCCAGCCCCAGGTTTCCTGATGAGGAGCCATAGACATCATATAAAACCCAAGCAGCTGGCAAATAGTGGTCAGCACCCTATAGCTGGTGACCACTGAGAGCATCTTGCCTTCGTGTTGTCCCCTGTGCTGCCAGGGATGGCCTTGGGTCCCTTTCCCACCACTGTCACATGCCTCAGCAGGCTGGTCTCTGCAGGATGTGAACCTTTCCGTTATTTCCCATATGGTGACTATTTTTTCCTTTTTCTTTCCGTTTTTGCATGCCAGGCAGCCTTTTCCTCTGGCATCTGGTCCCAAAATTCCAGTGTGAGCAACCAGGTCATGATCATCTGCAGAAATAAAATCCATGGGCCCACAGCTCTTCCCAAAGCTTTTGGCTCCTCTTCATGCCAAGCACCCTCTGACACGTGGCTGGGGTGCACAAACCCTGACCGACCCCCCCCCCCCCCCAAATACTTTTGCTGCTGCTGCTGCGTGCCTGCATGGGGAAATACCTGGGGAGGGGGCACCAATGACTGCCCAAGATGCAGGTGAGACTCTGCCATATCTGGACCCCCAAAGCTCAGTGACTGTCTTAATCTCATGAGTTAGGTGACAGGATGGGGAGCACCCCAGCCACAGGGTGCATCTGACAAACCTCCCCCACAAATTTTTCCCCCTTTTCCCCCCCACCATCCCCCCTGCAAGGCACAGGGTGCTGCCAGAAACCCACGGATTGAGCAATAGCAGCCCATGGATGACATCTGCCCACACACGTTTTGGAGGCCAGTAAACTTCCTGTGGATATTGGCTGCCTGACAAAAGTGACATAAATTCTGCCTTTTAAAAGATTTTGTATTTTATTTTAGGGTGGCTGGTTAAATTTGGATTATTTGGATCACAGGTAGGAGCTTTGCCTGCCTCTCCCTGCCTTTGGGGTTTTACAGGCTTTTAGGGAAGCGCTCTAAAGAGGGGTGCAGAGGTAAGGCAAAAATATCATCCCATGTCTATAAAATAGTGTTTTCAGATTATAGGAAACTGAAGGCACAGGTTGCCCTTCTTGACCTCTCCTCTTGCCCTCTCCCCCCATCCCCAAGGCTTCATCCCACTGCTGGTGTTCCAGGCAGGTGACACATTTCCCCAAGGAGCCAGATCTACCCTGAGGTGCATCAGAAGGACAAACCCATGCATGATGCAGCAGGCTCCTTTGAGAGACATTTCTCCCTTGAGAAACATTTATTATTTACACAACAATATTTAATTTTATTTTAACAGTACTTCAACTAACAAACCACAGACAAGCTACAAATCTCAGCACCTTTGGACTTTCTGAGCAGAGCTGCAGCTCTCAAGCACCCAACAAGATACCCCAGTGATGTTGCACAAATGGGAACCATGAGTTCCCCCAGCAACCACAAATGGCAATGATAGCCTTAGGACAAACCCAGCTTGTTAGATGCTCCTTATCCCAATGAGGACCAGTCTGGAGCCCCAGAGAGCCTGGATTGGATGCTCTTATTCCAGTGGGGACCAGCCCAGAGCCCCAAAGAGCAACCTGCATCCCCTAAAACAAAGTAGTGGCATGGAATGATGGTGCCTGATGGGGTGGGATTGATAGCCTAGGTGTTTCTGCAGCTGGATTTTTTGGGTTGGGTGATTTTGGTGTTGTTTTTTTTTTTTTCCCAAATTAAAACCTCTAGAGAAGTGATGCCCCTAAGCAGGTTTGTCCCAGGCTGGCAGGAGGACAAACATTCCTCTGTGCCAATCCCAAACCCATCAGCTACATCACCGTGGAGATGGGTGAAGCTCATGGCTGTCACCAAAACCTTCCATTTGGGCTCTTTATTCCCCATGTCGGCTTCTGCACAAACTATGTGGCAAAGAAAATGGCCAGATGAGTGCTCAGGAAGGGCCACACAGCTCTGCTGCCATCACAAGTGCCAAGATGTAGCCTTTTTTTCCACCCTGGTGCTCCTCAGACATGCTGAGCCAGCACCCACAGGAGCCTAAACATCTCTGGACAGACAAACACATGGACACAGACCTACACCTGGTAGAGTGCATTTCATGAGGCAACCAGCCTACTAAATAAAGGGGAACATCTGGGGGTACACTGCCCCCTTCCTCACCTGCCTGATCCTTAGGGATCTAAGGGCAGAGACAGGTGCTTGCAGCAAAGGCAGCCACCCAGCCCCATCTTGGGGACCCTGCCTGCATGCTTCCTTCAGCCCAAAACAGCTGTAGGGACCTTGCTGGGAAGCCCTGTTCCCTGACAAGCCCCCCAGGCAGTAGTGTTATAGCACAGTCCCCCCAGTTCTTCACCCCTCAACCCTTCTGTAGTGTGGCTGAACTAAGCCTGCCTCCTTCACCTGGTGGGAGCAGCCCCACCTAAGGACAACAGCGATAGACAGGTACTCAGCAGCCCTTCTGAACTTGTCCCACTGTGTTTTTTGCCCTGCAAGAGACCACACTGCCTTTCCAGGGTGACATGAGGTGGCATCTGGCTGGGCCACCCATACCCAGCCCACTCAGCAGCAGATACATCTCTTTATGGGCCGTAAGGCAGAGATTTGTTAACATCTGGCAGGGCTTTGCTTCACCTGGCAGATGTCTCCTGGAACGGCTGATGGATCTACTGCCTGCAGGAGTCCAGCTGAACGGACAGTTTTGTCTTTGCAGGGGATGAAGTCCGTCTGTCCTGGCTCATGGGGGTCACCTGGCAGCACAGCACTGAGCGCATGAACCTCAGGACTGGTGGCCTCAGGATGGCAAAGACCCATGGGTCAATGATGGAGTTAATAGAGAGAAATCTCAGGGCTAGGAGGTCCCAGGCGTCGTTGTTCTCTTTGCTGAACTTGTTCATGTAGGCACGGATCTGTAAAACATGATGGGGACAATAGCAGCAGGTCTGGGGTTCCAGGATCCAGTCCCTAGCAGCTTCTTGGGGAGGTTTGGGATGGAATCATAGGCTAGAAAAGACCTTCAAGATCATTGAGTCCAACCGTTAACCCAGCACTGTCAAGTCCACCACAAAACCATGTCCCTCAGCACCACATCTACACAGCTTTTAATCCCTCCAGGGCTGGGGACTCCACCACTGCCCTGGGCAGCCTGTGCTTGACAACCTTTTTGGGAAAGAAATTGTTCCTAATGTCCAACCTGAACCTCCCCTTGTGCGACCTGAGGCCATTTCCTCTTGTTCCTTGGGAGAAGAGACCAGCTCCCACCTGACTCCAACTTTCTTTCAAACACTTGTAGAGGGACAGAAGTTCTGCCTACAGAACACTGAAAAACATAGGAGAGTAACTACAAACTGCTAAATTTGGGCTGTCCCAGCACACTTGTTGCCTCCACCAGTTTAAGTGAAATTCTTGCTGAGGAAAGATGTGGAAGATGGAGAGGATGAGAGCTGCCGAACCTCTCTTGTTCTTCCTGAGACATGCCGACTCATAGCAGCTTACGAGGCTTCCTGGACGGGTGACTCAGCACTCCTTACTCATATGGGTCAAATTGCCACCCCCTCACTTTGGGGGACTCGGATGGAGATGGGACTTGGGGGTGTGAGAGGCAGGAAGATCCCTCCTCCAGCTGGGATCCATTGGGTCCCACCCAGGGATGGTGCATCCCAGGGCACCGGGTGGGCACGGTGGTGCTTGAGAGCGCAGCTCTTCTGAGGACTTCCCCAGGCTCAGGGTGCTTTTGATTTTGTGGTCCTGTGACCTTATCTTTGTTGGGTTCGTGTGACCAAGATGCTCCTTGCTGGGGCTGTGGGCAGCCCCAAGCAGAAGAGAAAGTGTCCCATCAAGGAGGCTCAGTTTGAGATGCTGCCAAAAGGCAGCCTGAACATGGGAACCGGGCAATGGGAAAGGAGAAGCCAGCTGTGCTTCTGCGTGACTGTCTGCTACCAGAGGGCCCCGGGATCCCCATCAGTGGCACTTTCCCATCCCATCTACCCCCAGCAGACCCATCCACACGTTTCCACCAAGGAATCCTGCTCTGTAATGACCCCAAAGCACCAAAGTTTGAGCTTTAGTGTCTTGTAGGATCTCAAGCCTGGCTCCTGGGATGCTCCCAAGCATCCAGACATGCCTTCTTCCTGTCTTAAAACCCAGGCTTGGCTACAGCCTGTTGTGGTTCTCCTTTCCTTTGGGAAAGAAAGGGAGCAGGAAGGGAAGGTAGCACCTGTTTCACTCTGGGAGCACAAAATTAATGCTGGCTCCACTCCCAGCCCTGGTGGGACTCACTTCTAATGATTACAAAATTACTTCCCTTGGTGACAAGCTTGCACATACAGGCAGAAGATGTGAATGGCTTGAAGTGCTCCAGGGGGCATGATGCTGCTGGGATGGATGAAAAGTGGCTCTTTGGTGGGGAGAATCCAGGGCAAAGTCAGGGGACTCATGCCCTCCCCTTCTTTACTTGGTGTTTTGATTCTGTGTTTCTGCCTGAACCCTTGTGAATGCATGGGACACAGGATGTGGTCACAGCCCTTCGGATGAGGCATCCTGGGAATGGGTTTCCATTCCCAGTAACCATCCACCTCCGTGCTCACACCCAGGTGTTGTTGCATAGGACTGGAGACCTCTAACAGTGAGGTGGGTGCTGCCTGCCTGCATCTCTAGCTCCACCACCCTGCCCTCTTGCCACAGAAATCTGGGATAACTCTGACAGCCCAGCCCAGATGTCTCCAGCCCAGCAGTATCTCCTTCACCCCCGTCTTTGGATGGCTGCTTTATTGCTCTGCCACTCCTCGCACCTCCACTGTGAATGCCCAGCTCCTGGAACTGAAATGACACAGTGTGGTCCCCAGGACCACTACCCCAGACCCTGCCTGGCTTCTAAGCCTCTGCAAGATGACAGAGCACCTCAGGTCCTGCCACCCCATCGTCTTGTCATCCTGTTGTCCTGCCATTCCATTCTCCTGCCACCCTATTCTCCTCCTGACACTGGGGATACAGGGAGTGGTTCTCCCAGTTCTCCAAGGTATGTTCAGATTAAGGTTGTGGCAGAGATGGGGTCTCCCAAGCTTCAGAAGGAGCTGAGCTTTGATCTCAGCAGTTGAGGTCTGGGCAGTGGAGCAGGAGGGAGACTTACAAAGGGACAGAAATGGGGGTGCTCAGCAGCTGAGGTCTGGGCAGTGGAGCAGGAGGGAGACTTACAAAGGGACAGAAATGGGGGTGCTGGGGAGAGGGACCCCATGCCAGGGGACAGGCGATTGCACTCACCGTAAATGGCAGGGAGCAGATGACAAAGGTGATGGTCATGATGGAGAGGAGAAGAAGGTGGTCAATCTCCTCGGCCATGGAGAACATGCGGCGGCCACAGCCCCCAGCCACCCGGGGCTGCTCGGTCACAGCCAGCCGGCGAGTCCTCTGCCCACGACGGTGCATGCGGGCCAGGTTGGCAATCACGCTAAGGTTGCAGAGCAGCACGGAGAGGATGAGGAAGAGCAGCAAGGTGGCATAGAGAAGTGAGAAGGTGACGTCCAATCCGGACATCTCCCTGGTGCCGTTTTGCTGGAGGTAGTCCGGGCGCATCTGGATGAAGCACCAAGTGCCAGGGCAATACTGCACATACCTCCCGAAGCCCACCAGCGGCAAGGAGCAGAAGGCTGCTGAGAAGGTGTAGATGGCAGGCAGGGCAACCAAGCCCGTGCGGGGGCTGAGGAAGCGCTCGTAGAAGTAAGGCCACCCCAGGGCCAGACATCGCTCCAGCGCCATGGCGAAGAGGATGAGCATGGTGGCGAGGCCAAAGAAGCTCATGGCAAAGCCAAAGTAGAGGCAGATGTGTCCTCCGTGCGCCAGGGCAGTCAAGGTACGGTTATGGTGGTAGGAAGCCAGGACGAAAGGGCTGACAGAGCAGGTGCCCAGAAGATCGGTGACCACCAGAGCCAGCACCAGGACGTGGAAAAGGGAAGGTGGGCGAGCTCGCGGACCACGGCGACAACGCAGCAGCAAGCCCAGGGCCAAGAGGTTGCCCAAGAGTCCGGCGGAGAACATGAAGGCGCTGATCAGCGGGCGAGCCCCGGCCGGTAAGGTTTCACTGCGGTCGTACAGCCCCTGCCCTGTCCCGTTCATCCCGCCGCCGCCGCCTCCCGACTGCGCCGCCGCCGCCGGTACCGCCCTCCGTGGTTGACCTCCCTCCGCCAAAAGAGAAAACCAACCCACCGCCGGTACCGCCCTCTGTGGTTAACCCCCCGCCAAAAACACAACCCACCCCTGCCCCGCCCGCCTCCACCGAGCCCGCCCCGGGAGGCCACGGGGATGGGCGGGCGGCGGCGGTGCCGGGCTGGGAGTCCCGGTATCCGTCCAGGAACCGCGGTGTCGGGCTGCGAGTCCCTCAATGGGTAGCCCCCGCGCCGGGCCGTGGGTCCTGGTGATGCTCCGGGAGCCCAGTGTCGGGCTCGGAGCCATTTGATGGGCAGTGCCGGTGTCGGCCTAGGAGTCCCGGTGTCGGTCCAGGAGCCCAGGTACCGGACTGGGAGCCCCTCAATGGGCAGCGCTTTTGCCGGGCTAGGATTCCCGGTATCAGTCCAGCAGCCCCGGTACTGGGCTGGGAGTCCCGATGATATTCCGGTCCCTCGCACGACCAGGCAGAGGCCAGTCAGAGAGTGCCTGTAACCGGGACGGGAGCCCCGGTGTCTGTCCGGGAGCCTCAAGGCACCGTTAGCCCTCGTACTGGTCCGGGAGCCGCGGCGCTGGGCTGGGAGCACCTTGATGGGCAGCGCTGGTGCCGGGCTGCGAGTCCCGATATTGGTCCGGGACCGCCGCTACTGAGCTGGAAGCCCCGTAGTGATGCTCCAGAAGCCCCGCGCAAGGCCAGCCGTAAGCCAGCCAGAAAGTGCCGACACCGGGACGGGAGCCCTAGTACGTGTCTGGAATCTCAGAGCCACCGTCAGCCCCTGTGGGAGTCTGGAAGCCCCTCCCACAGTCAGCCCCAGTGCTGAGCTGGGAGTTCCAGTACTGGTCCAGGATCCCCAGTGCCGACCTGGGACCCCCTCTCTGGGCAGCCTTAGTGCACATTTAGGAATTCCAGTATTGGTCCAGGAGCCCCACAGTGCCAGTCTAGGAGTCCTGGTACCAGTCCAGAAGCCCCAGCGTTGGTCTGCCAGTGTTGGGCTGGGAACCCCCTGACCAGCAGCCCTGGTGGTGGTCTGTGAGTCCCAGTACTGGTCTGGGAGCTCCAGTGCTGCTCCAGGAGCTCTGAGGCATGGCAAGTCCTGGTGCCAGTCCAGGAACCATTCATATGACCAGCCTTCATCCAGTTCAAGAGTCCCACCGCCAGGCGGGAGTCCTGGTGCCAGAGGTCCAGGAGCCTCAGGGTACCACCAGTCCCACTGCTGGTGTGGGGAGCCCCTTGCTTGGCCAGCCCCAGTGCCAAGCTGGAAATCCCAGTGCCAGTCTGGGATCCCTGCTGTTGCTCCAGTAGCCCCACACATGGCCAGCCCCTGGCCAGTCCAAGAATCCCAGTACTGGTCTAGGAGTTCTGGTGAAGCTCTGGGAGCTCCATGGCATGGGAAGTTCCAGTTGCAGGCTGGGAATCCCTCAACCTGGTGCTGGCTTTGAAGTCCCAGTACTGGTCTGGAAGCTCTGGGTTGGGAGTCCCTTTGTTGCTCCAGGAATGCTGGGCTGGGATGCTGGCACAGGAAGCTCTCACTGTTGCATAGTTTCCCCAGTCATGACCCTGACCTTCTCCCCATCTTGCTGAGAGCAAAGCTTTTACCCTTGACTTCCAAACTGGGATCTGGAGGCCAGGCAGGACTCAGATGCCCTGCTTCATCCATGACCTAACAGAAAACTGTCCTTTCAAAGAGCTCTGGTCGTCCCCCCACAACCCCTGGTGAAATGATGCTTCACTGATCATCTCCAGCATGGACACAGCAGGTTGCTGCTGCATTTGGGTTGCTGTTTTTAAGACCTTGCTTTTGTAACAGGAACTTCGTAAAGGAAATAACGGTGTAGGGCAACCTTCAGGGCTGGGTGAGCTGTGGTTTGTGACAGCACCTCCATTTCCAACCAGCTTCTCTTACTTCTTGCTTTGGTTTCTTCTGTCACACAGCTCAAAGATTACTTTAGCATCTTGAGTAGGACATGAGCCCCAACCCCCTCCATTTCCACAGCCAAAGCCATGGGGGCAATGGAGGGGGTAATATTTTAGCTAACTCCCAGACTAACCCTCCATGTAGGTGGGCCCAGACCCTCCACACATCTCAGGATCTCTTTTAACCCCCCTCCCAGCTTTGCAGACTTGGTACAGCACGTGGATGTCTGATGGTGGGAGTGGTCCTGTTGCCTTCCTGAGGCTGGATGGGATCCTAGCATGTTCAGTAATCTGTGGTTTCCATAAAAGACAGGTTAATAAATAAAGCTGAGGCCAAATCCTGCCCTGGTCTATCTGAGCCTCTTACAGAGGCTGCAGTCTACTCATCTGGAGACCTTTTCCCATCAGAAGACACCCTGTAGGGTGTTTGTTCCAAGGCTTTTCTCAGCCTCCCACTCCTTTCTAGTGTTGCATGTCACAGCTCAGGCAGGGATTTTGACATCTTCTGGAGCTTTTTCCAGGCAGCTAATGGAGCTTTAAATACCCATCTGGGGCTTCAAGCTTCTCAAATAACAGTTGCCTCTGATGGGATGATTTTCTTTTTCCAATAACAGGAGAGGAGAAAAAAAAAAAAAAAAAGCAACATGTCATTTGGTACACTCTGTCCATTTTTTGGGAAGCCTTTGTTTTCTTCCTTTTCCTTCCATGTTTATCTTGTCTCTCTCATCTCTCTTGCATCTAACAAGGATCAGATGTAGTCCTAAGGGTCATTGGCATTGTTTTCCCTAGAAGATTTCCAGGGTGGAAATCCTTAGGGAAAAAAATCTCTGGGCTTGTAGGAAAGTTGCAGGAATTCCATACAAACCCTGCAGCCAAGAGAATTCAACTTCTGGAGCCTGCCAGGAAGGGAACTGGGATCGTGCTCCATCCCTGATGGATTCAAGGAGAGATTTGGGCATGGAGGAAACCAGTGCATGGAGGGATCCCTGAATCCCAGAATGGCAGAGCTGAAAGGGACCTCTCCAGATCTTCTGGTCCAACCCTGCTCAAGCAGAGTCACCCACAGCAGATTGCCCAGGATCACGATGTCCAGGCAGGTTTGGAACCTCTCCAGAGATGGAGACTCCACAGCCTGTCTGGGCAGCCTGCTCCAGCACCTTCATAGCAAAGCTTTTCCTCATGTTCACATGGAACCCTCTGGGTTCCAGTTTGTGCCCATTGCCCCTTGTTCTGACAGGGCACCACTGGAATGAGTCTGGCTCCACTCTCTTGCCCCAACCCTCTAGCTCTTGCTGAGCATTGCTAAGATCCCTCTGTGTCTGCTCTTCTCCAGACTCAACAGCCCCAGGTCTCTCAGCCTTCTCTCCTCACAGAGATGCTCCAGGCCCCTCAGCATCTTTGGAGCCTCCACCAGACCCTGTCTCTCGAAATGGGGGGCCCAGAATTGAATCCAGTACTCCAGCTGTGGCCTCACTAGGGAAGAGTAGGGGGGAGGAGAACCTGCCTTGACCTAGTGGCTACACTCTTAATGCACCCAGGGCTGCACCAAGGGAAGGGACCCTTTCAAACTCCAAACCCATGTGACCCCAACATCAGACAGTGTTCTTCTCCCAGCCCTATCCCTTATCTGACACAGGGCTGCTGCCACCCAGTCCTTACAAAAGCAGGGCTGAGCAGCAGGTCCAGATTTTGGTGGCTCTGCTGCATGCTCCTGGGTGCCTGGGTTTAAAAAACCCAAATGAAACCACTGGTTGTGTCTTCAGGTTCCTCAGGCTGAGCACCCTGCCTTGGGTGCCTGGCAGCTTTGATATTGCTGCTTGCCCAGGCATGTGCTTTCCTGCTTCCAGAAGGGATGAAAAATGTAGGAGGACAAAACCAAAAAGGCTTTTTGCAAGAACTAAACAATTTTCTGGGAAATGAGCTTGTGTAAAGCTCTGCCTGGATTTCGTGAGCTGAGAAAAACCCAACCTGACCATGCTTGCTTTATATTCAGGAGAGGAGTGGGATGGAGGGTTGGGTGACACCAGTGACACTGTGAGCGTGGGATGGTGCTGGAGGGCACAGCATGGCACCTCCTAAAAGAGCATGGTTGGTGTGAGCCACAGGCTTGAGCTGAGCAGCAGCTTTTGAATGCCTCCATTAGATCTGTCCCTTTGAGGACTGCTGGCATGGGATTAATCTGGCATGGAGAGAGCCCACAGGGGACGGCTGAGCTGTGTGAGGAGCTGGGAGGAGGATAAGAATGGGGAGGGCTCTCAGCTCATAGAACAGGATCAGAGAGTCACAGACGGGTCTGGGCTGGAAAGGACCTTTCAATGTCCTTTAGTCCAACCACCCTGCAGTCAGCAGGGATATCTGCAACTAGAGCAGGTTGCTCACAGCCCCAGACAACCTGACTTGAAATAGTTCCAGGGATGGGGGATCTACCACTTCTCTGGGCAACCTGAGACAGGGTCTCAACACCTTCAGCATAAACAATTTTTCCCTTCTCTCTAGTTTCAATCTCCCTCTATTAATTCAAACCCTTACCCCTTGTCCTGTCACTAGAGGCCCTGCTCAAGTCTGTCCCCAGCTTTCTGACCAGCCACTTTAAGCACTGAAAGGCCACCAGAAGGTCTCCCTGGAGCCTTTTCTTCTCCAGGCTGAACAACTCCAACTCTCTCAGCCTGACCTCACAGCAGAGGGCTTCCATCCCTCCCATCATTCCTGTGACCTTCTCTGGCCTTGCTCCAACAGGTCCATGTCTTTCCTGTACTGAGGGCTCCAGAGCTGACCCCAGCAATGCAGTAGGGGTCTCAGCAGAATGGAGCAGAAGGGCAGAATCCCCTCCCTCTACCTACTGCCCACCTCTTCAGTGCTTGGCTGGAGAGTCTGGAGCCTCTGGTCTCTTTTTGGTTCCTGTGTAGCAACATTAACAACTGAAGTGTGTGTTGCAGGGATTTTTTTTCTTTTTTTTTTTTTTTCCCAATTTTTATATAATTTTAGTTTGGTTTTATTCTTTTTTTTTTTTTTTTTTTTTTTTTCTGAGTCCAGTAAAAGGAAAGGTCTTGGAGCCTTGATGCAACTCTCCAAGACCCAAAACTATGTATTTAGCCATTGAAAAGTTGGTTGCTCACCAGCTTGGGGTGGAGTGTGGCAGCCCCCTCCTCACAGAAACTATGCCTAGCATGCTCAGGAGCCCTGCCCTGGCTGGGAACATGCTGCCATCTCTGGAGAGGACCATGATATGGCAGTCCCAAGCCCCAGGAACACGTCAAGGAGTGATTTATCTGCTCAGAGGGCAGTTTGGCATTCAGTCTCCAGTACAAACCTTGCTGGAGCTCGGCTCACCTGGAGGCAGTGATGGCTGGTTGGAGATCCAAGTCTGCTCTCAGAGCAGGTAGGACACCAGTAAGGGCAGAACTCCAGTTAAAAGCACTGCTAAAACCAGATGAATGTGTCAAGGTTACCAGCATGTTCATGGGCCCAGCTGGTGAGCAGGGATGATGCAGGGGCTGGGAGGGGTTACCCCAGTAGATTGCAAGGCTCCATGATTTCTTTCCTCTGATTGTAAGATCCATCACGGATGGATCAGACACTGTGCTGTGTGCATTGTCTCAGGGTTTGGATGGAGGCTGTGTTTGTGCACCTTCATAAAGAACCTGTTTGGTCTTATAAATTCATTGCTGCTTTCCACAGAGCATGGAATAGAATCACAGAATTGTTTTGGTTGGAAGAGACCTCTCAGATCATCGAGTTCATCCATTAACCCAGCATTGCCAAGTCCACCACTAAAAGGTGTCCCTCAGCAACATGTCTACATGGCTTTTAAATCCTTTCAGGGATGGGGACTTCACCACTGCCCTGGGCAGCCTGTTCCAAGGCTTAACCACTCTTTTGGGGAAGAAAATGTTCCCTCATGCCCAACATAAACCTCCCGTGATGCAACATGAGGCCATTTCCTCTCATCCTATTATTTGTTACTTGGGAGAGGAGACCAACCTCCACCTGGCCCCAGCTTCCTTTGAGGGAGTTGTAGGTCTCAGCTGTTCCTCAGAAGACTTGTGCTCTAGACACATGGTTGCCTTGGCCTCTAAATACACATACTGTGGTGCAAGGACCTCTCCTAGAAGGCTCTGCAGGAGTGAATCTTCATTTGGATCAAGGGAAAGTGACAGAACACACTGAGCACTCCCAGCTCCTGTTGCCTGACCATTCCTGGTCTGTCTGCCCTGGGTGGCACACAGAGGAGTTCCCAGCTCAGGATGGGACAACAATCTTTTGCAGAGCCATTATCTCAGCTGGCCTTCATCCTGCCCTGGTGAAACAGGTCTGGTCAAAGCCCCAGCACAGGCTTGGTGCTGTTGACTCTGCAGTCCCACGTGAGCCATCTCCAAGTCAATAACACACCAGTAACATGAAACCAACAGGAGAATCAAGCCTCATTTAATCTCTTTGTCCTTAGAAAACATCAGTGAATGGCAGTGAGCAAGGAGCTTGAAGGTCCCCTTAAATACATCCTCAGATAAAATCCTGCTCTTTACTTCAGCTAGGAGATCCTGGTCAAATGGCCAGAGCTAAACCCAACCAGGTCACCTCAGAAAAGCCCCAGGGTTCATTTCCATCAGGTTCTTCTTTCCAAACCAGAATCCATTTGACTGTAAGAGTCAATATTGCATGAGAAGTGGCAGAAGCACTAACCAGAGGGAGGGGATGGATCTGCCCTGTCTCCTCCAAGGACACTGAGCAGATGGGGATGTGGGTTATCATAATTTTTTTTGGCCTAAATGATCACTTGAGGCAGACACTAAATCCAGTTAATACGTGTGATTGAGGGGAAATGGACCTTTCATTAAAGTGATGTTTGTGCCATGAGGTTACAGTTCCCAGGTTCTGCCTTCCCTCAATTATGGCTCTAATTAGGGCTTGGGATGGCCATAAATACGGAATTAAAATAATTACAGCAGGACAGGTAGGCAGCTGAGGAACAGGAACGGGCATTAGCCCCTGGGGGAATCAATTCTCCAAAGAGCAAGCCGTAGTGGAAAAACCACAGTCCTGCTCAGGGCATACAGGGTTAGGGGAGGGATGATGGGTGGCCTAAGAAGGGATGATGGACATCCCAAAGAGGGGTGAAGGGTGTCTTGGGAAGAACAATGGGTGCCCCAGGGAGATGGATGATGGATGTCCCAGGTAGGGATGATGGGTTTCCCCAGAAGGATGAAGGGCACCTTGAGGAGAGATGATGGGTGTCCCAGAGAGAAGGATGATGGACATCTTGAGGAGGGACAATGTGCATCCTGAGGAGTGATGAAGGATGTCCTAGGGAGGGACCTCACCTTCCTTCCAGCTCCTTGTTGTGGCCATGAGCTGCTGCTCAAGTTTCTGAGTCTCCACACCCCTAAAAGTTCCCTTATTCTGTCCTTACTGAGGCCAAGGCCACCCCAAACCAGGCCCAAATACCCCCCTTCAACATGGAATCACACACAGGATGAGGCAATGGAGCAGGGCTTCAAACCACTTTTATTTGCTGGGGGACACACGCTCCCCTCTCCTCCCTGCGTTTCCCCACTGCCCTGAGGCCACTCACCAGAACCCTCCTGCTTTCCTGGAGCCGAATCGCTCCTCAAACCCTCCACAAAGTGCTGCTGCTCCAAAATATTCACAGGTACCTTAGACCTACCCCATTTCCTCTCTGGGAAGGGGGCAGAAACACTTCATGCCCACCCCTCACTGTGAGTCGGGCGCTGTCCCCACCTGTGGCAGCCACGTGCTGCCCCGGAGATGCTCTGAGGTGGGGCTGAAGGCTCATTCCTCATCCTCACCATCAGCCACCAGCTTCTTCCACGCCTTCAGGGAAAGCCAAGTTGCGGGGTGTCCGTCCTGCGCCAACCCAGGGGACAGAACTGGTTGCTCCCCTGCAGGCTGGACCCTTTCAGGGAGGTTTTCCGGGAGTGGAGCCTCCGGCAAACCCTGCGGATGAAGGTGCGGAAGACAGAGGTGCGGAAGATGATGAAGACCCAAGGGTCCACGATGGAGTTCACTGAGACGAAGCGCAGGGCGCTGAGGTCGGCGTTCTCGTTGAAGTCGGCGGCAAAGGCCCCCATGTACGCCCGGATCTGCCACAGGAAAACAAGGATATATGGGGAAATGAGGGAAAAGCTCACGGCAGGGGGAAAAGTGAGAACAGAATGATGCCCACAGGGGTCAGCCAAAGAAGTCTGACCTGCTCCTCAATATCCTTATGCATTGAACCAGCACATCTTGTGGCTTCCAGACCCTGAAGCTGGGAGCTGGGCCATGGATGGTCATGGCACAGAGGACCATGGCCCCATCAGGACCAGGAAATTAGAGTTGGTGCCAGGGCAGGAATTGTTTCATGAAGTTGTCCCAGTTGTTTCATGGAGTAAAGGGAGCAGCCAACCTCTGTGGCCTGCACCCCACTTGTGTTGCCACCCCACTCATGTTGCCCCTCCCTGTGATGGGCATCAGACCAGGCATCCATTGGGTAACTCAATTGAACCACAATCCAGATCCTTCCTCCACCTCCAGGTCCTGCAGGATCTGGCCCCGGGGCAGAGGTGGGGCATAACAAGGGCTTTGTCATGCTGGGGATCTCCCACCTACACTCCACCAGCAGGACCCCCATCCCTGGGGAAGAAAGAGAAGGATTTCCAGGAGGATTTCCCCCAGGTTGGGAAATCCAGTGTGGTTCAAAAGGAGCTGGATCTACCCAGCACCTCTGGGATGGGGGGGGAGGGTGGAAACTGGAGGGCTGTGCAGGGTGGTGGTGGTAGTGGTGTACTGAAGGGTCTAACACAATGAACAAACCACTTGTGTTGCTCCCCACCTGTGATCACAGATGGTGGGCAACTGGACTACAATCAAGGACAAGGTCCTTCCTTCACCTCCATGTCCTTCAGGATCTGGCCCTGATTGGCATTGTCAGGATGGGGGAAACAAGGGTTTTGTCATGCTGGAGGTCTCCTACCCACACCCCACCAGTGGGACCTCCATCGCTGGGGAAGAAGGAGAATTCCAGGAGGATTTTCCCAACCTGTGGTTCAAAGGGAGCTGGATTTACCCAGAACCTCTGTGATGGGGGTGGGAACTGGGGGTGGGGGTGGTTATGGAAGGTTGTAACACAATGAACAAACCTTCCTAGGAACAGATGCTGGGAGGGAGAAGTTATTTTGAGGTGCTAAAGCAATGAACTCTGTGTGTGTGTGTGTCCCCAATTAAAAAAAAAAATCCCAAAGGAGCAGGGTGGTGGGGTTTTGTTGGCGTTTTTTTTGGTGTTTTCTTTTGTTTTGTTTTGGTTGGTTGGTTTGGTTTGGGTTTGTGGTTTTGTTTTTGTTGGTTTTTTTTTTTTTGGGGGGTGTGTGGGGTGAAGTTATTCCAAAGGGATTAAAGCAGCAACTAGAGTCCTGGGATGGGGAGGAATATTCAGAGTAGGACAAAATAACTACCCATGACTGTGAGGTAGAGTCATGGTCGTGGGGGGGTTAAAGCAATAAATTAAGCCCTGGGAATGGGTATTGGGGGATGGGGAAGGCAGGGCATGACCTGACTCTCCCAAGGACAGGGTGGTAGTGATTGGGGAAGGCGTAGCAGGGGGTGTGGTATCCCATGGAGGTTTAAGGAAGGAACCAACCCCTGGGATGGGGGTGGCATTGTTATTCCAGTGGGATTAAAGCAAGTAATTAACCACCACCCCCCCTCCCATTCTTGAACGGGGTGATGGTGGTGAAAATTATTTCAGGGGGGTTAAAAGAACCGACAGACCCCAGGGACTGGGGACACACTTAGAGAGGGTCAAAGTAATTACCTGAAACTACCCCACCCCCAACAGTTCTGGCACAAAATGGTGGTGATGGGGGAGGGGATGCCATGGAGGTTGGAGCAATAAATTAACCCCTGGGGACGTGGTGATGGTGGTGGGGAATCTCCCACAATGGGATGGGGGGATTGTTCTAAGGTTTGACAGAGTGGCAGTGTGAGTTATTTCGAGGGAACTAAAGCAATGAGCACACACACACATCCCCCCCCCCCCCGTCCCGGGAGTGGGTGTTGGTGCCAAAGTCTATTCAAAGGAATCACAACAACTTGACTACCCCCCAGGACTGAGTGGTGGGGGCTTATGCCAAGGGGGTTTAGGCAACGGCCTGACCCTTGTGGCCAAGCTGTAGGGGGTAAAGTGGTAGTTAGAGGCGGGGTAAATTATTACCCTGAGCTCCAAGAAGCAGGTGGGAGAAGGTAGCAGGGAGGGGAAGTTATTTTACAGGTAGGGGTTAATGAAAGGACCAACCCCCAGGGTTTACTCCAAGGGGAAAATTCAACAACCTGCCCCACCCCCCCACCCCCCGCGGACTGAGTGGTGCTGATGGCGGGGGGAGGTATTCCAAGGGGCTTTGGCCGCGGGCAGGGTGAGGGACTATTCTGAAGGGGCCAAAGCAACAATCCAACCTTCCTAGGACCAGGTGGTGAGGATAATTTCCAGGGAAGTCAATGCACGGGGGTGTGTGTGTGTCTGCAATCTCATGGAAAGGGGTGGGGAAGTTATTTTAAGGGGGACCCTAGAGGACAGGGTGGCAGTGGTGAGTTATTCAAAGGTGACCCCATGGACAGCGTGGATGAAACTCAATGGGGGCCAAAACAACCACTCAAACCCCTGGGGGCGGTGGGAGTTGGGGGCGTGGGGGTGGTGTCTGTTCTGAGGGAGGGGTTTACTCACGATGAGCGGCAGGGAGCAGATGGTGAAGAGGACTGTCATGAGCCCCAGCAGGACAAGGTGGTCGAACTCCTCCATGCGCGGGGCAGCGGCGGCGGCGGGGGGGGCGCGGCGGGGTTGCCGCCGAGCCATGCTGTAGATGTGCCGCATGCTGCTCACGTTGCAGGCGCCGATGGCCAGCACCAACAGACCCATCAAGGTGGCGTAGAGGACGGGGAAGCCGAGCTGGCGTGGTCCGCCACCCGCCATACGGATGAAGCACCACGTCCCAGGACAATACTGTATGGGCACCCCAAAGCCCAGCAGTGGCAGGGCACAGAAGAGGGCACAAAGCCCTGCCGCCGCCGGCCCCAGAGTGGCACCCAGCCGCCGGGTGATGTGCCGCCGGTAGAAGTAGGGATGTCCAAGGGACAACCAACATTCCAGTGCCATGGCAAGGAGCAGCAAGGTGGGGGCGAGCCCAAAGAAGGCCATGAGGAACGCAAAGAGCTGGCAGAGGACACCAGGCTCACCTTCGGTGCGTCCACCCGGTCCCAGTTCACTGAGGCTGCGGTTGTAGGCATAGGCAGCCAGAACGATAGGGCTGAGCAGGCACTTGCCCAGCAGGTCAGTGACGGCCAGGCCGCTCACCAGCACATAGAAAGCTGAGACTCTCGGTGGGCGACCACCGGGAGACCGAGAACGTCGCCGGTGCTGTCCCAGCAGCAGTAATGCCAGCACGTTGCCCAACAACCCGGCGGCAAACAGCAGCGAGCTGGGCACCGCCGACTGCCCGCTCTCGATGTACCGGTTGCTACGGCACCGGTAACCCTGCAGCTCCATCAGGATAGCCAGCACTGGGATGAGCTGTGCTTGGGATGGGGTGGCCTCTATTGGGATGTTATGTTCCACACGGTATCGGGATGGAATGTCTCTCACCAGGATGAGGTGCTCCACACCTTCCTGAGGTGTGGGATGTTCCTCACTGGGATGATATGTTCTGCACCATACCGGGATGGGACGTCTCTCACCAGGATATGACCTGCACCATACCAAGGTGGATGTCCTTCAATAGGATGGGGTGTCTTGCACCAGGATGAGATGTTCCTCACCGAAATGAGATGTTCCACAACACACCGACGTGGATGTCTTGAACCAGGATGGGATGTTCCTCATCAGGATAAGATGTCCCACGTGGTATCGAGGTGGATGTCCTGCACCAAGATGGGATGTCCCACACCGGGATAAGATGTCCCACACCACACCGGGATGGGACGTCCCGCACCAGGCTGCACCGCAGCTGCCGGCAGCGACTGTCCCGGTGGGGCGGATGGCCCCGTCCGACGGAGGGAGGGAGGAAAAGAGGGAGGGAAGAAGAGGAGGGGCGGATCGGTACAGCCGAGAACGGCCCCCCCGGGGGTGGCTCCTTCCGCTACCCGGCCCTCCCGGGGCTGTCGGAGGACGGGGGCGAGGGAGACGCGGCGGTCCCCGAGGACAGCCGCGGCTGTGGTGCTGAGGGTGGGAGGGATGAGTTTGAGTTCCTCGGGGTTATTGGTCCTTGGGCAACGGGGGTTGTGGGGTAAAGCACAGGATTAGATTCCTGGGGGGGGGGGGGGGTATTGGTAAGGGGGTTTAGAGATGAGGGGGTCAGAGCTGAGTTCTGGGTGGGGGGTTACGAGTAAGGGGGTAGTCTCCTTCTCTGGAGACTTTCAAAACCCACCTGGATGCATTCCTGTGCGGACTACCCTAAGTGATTCTGCTCTGGCAGGGGGCTTGGATCCAATGATCTCTGGAGGTCTCTTCCAACCTGTAATGTACTGTGGTACTGTGGTGGCATAGACTTTGGGCAGTGGGGGTTGTGGGGTTGAGAACAAGGGCTGAGTCCTGGGGGATTACAGAAGTGGGTGAGACCTTGGGCAGTGGGGTTGTGGGGTTGAGAACAGGGTTGAGGCTCTGAGGGATCAGAGTAAGGGGGTCAGGGCTGAGTCCCTGGTCGAGGGGTGGGGTGGATATGGGGTAAAGAACCAAAGCTGAGTCCCTTGCAGGGGCTGAAGGTAAGAACCCAGGGTTGAATGTATTGAAGGACTGGGGGGGAGGTACAGGGTAGAGGATTGGGGTTGAGTCCCTGGGGGGCTTATAAGTAAGAGTGGCACAGCTGAGTCACTGGAGAGTGGGGTTGAGGGTACAGTTGCAGGGTAGGAGTCAAAGCTGAGCCCCTTGAGCAGGAGGTGGTTTGTTTTGGGGTGGGGGGTACAGGGTGGAAGATGGGGGCTGAGTTCCTGGGATGGCTTATGGGTAAGGGGTGGCACAGCTGACTTCCTTTGTGGGTGGGTTATAGGGTAAAGGAGAGAGTAGGGGTAAGGGGGGGCATGGTTGAGTCCCTGGCATGGGGATTACAGGGTAGGGAGCTGGAGCAGAATCCCCTGGGGAGACTGAAAATAATGGGTGAGGGCTGAGCCTCAGAACTGGTTACAGGTAAAGGAGTTGGGGCTAAGCCCATGAGGGAGTTACGGGTAAGGGGGTCAGGGCTGAGCCCCTGGGAGTGTTGCATGGTAGAGGGCTGGGGTCAAGCCCAGCTGCTGCACTGGGGTGAGTAAAGCAGGGAATGGACAGGGTTACACCAGGGACATTTGCTGCTGGGCCCCATCTGCTGCCCAACACCCTGTGCTCTCTGGGGGAGCCATGCCTTTGCTTCTTGAGGTGCCCATGCCTCTGTACATCTCAGGGGACATCCCACATTTGAGCTTTCAACCTGACCAGGCTCAGCCTGGCTTCAGCCTTCAGACTCATCCCACATGCTTGGTGTGGGGTGATTCCACTGCCAAACACCCCATTCTAAGGCTTCCACCCTTTCTGTGCCCACGTCGGAAACCTGCTATCCCAGAAGTAAAATCCAGCAGAAACCCCCAAAGCTTCATCCAGGAAAAGAAGTGGCCTTGCTAGCCACAGAAAAGCTACCACATAGCTCATCCTGCAGTGTGCTGGATACATGTGATGATGAATAAGCACAAAACCACAGTTGTCTGCTTTCAGGCCCCTTTTTGCTGCTCTGGGTGAGTGTTCATAAGGCACAGGAAAGTATCAAGATGACAGGAGCTGTGGGAAAGGATGTTTAAGTGGCCAGATATCAGCCCTGGCGTGTGTATGTCTCATGCTGTACAAAGGGAGCTGGTGACTTCTCCAGCAGGGACTGTTTGTGGCTGGTGCTTTTTTGCTGCTAAGCTGAGGAGGAAACGGAGATAAAACTCGTTGCAGCGATTTTGAAAACCGTGGGTGGCGATCAAGTGCTGCCCTCACTAGGACTGAATGTGAACCCAGCAGCTTCCTCCTGCCTGGGGCCCAGGGAAGGAGAAATTCATCCTGCTTGGGGAAGCCATCTGAGCAACGTCCTCCCAGGCAGCTCCTCAAAAACACACATGCTGCCTTTTGTAGCCGAGCCACTGACTGGCCTGCACCCTGGAGTAAGTGGTGCCAGTCCTGCTGGAAACACCAGAGAGGATGATCCTCTCCCCACCCTGGGGCTTGCATATGGGCAGAGCATCTCCACTCCTTCTGGGTTTTGCTTTCCTCCCTGCATTGAAGGATTTAGGTGATGCCCATTCCAGAGCACTGGAATGTTTCTGCTGTGAGGCTAGGGTGAGTGAATTGGGATTGTTCAGCCTGGAGAAGAGAAAGCTCCAGGGAGATCTTCTGGTGGCCTTCCAGTGCTTAAAGGGGCAATGAGAAAGATGGGGACAGACCTTGGAGCAGGGCCTGTTGTGACAGGACAAAGGGTGATTGTTTAAATTAAAAGAGGAAGATTTAAACTGGAGAGAAGAAAGAAATCTGTGATGCTGAAGGTGGTGAGACCCTGGCCCAAGCTGCCAAGAAAGGTGGTAGATGCCCCATCCCTGGAACCATTCCAGGTCAGGTTGTCTGGGACTCTGAGCAATCTGCTTTAATTGTAGAAGTTGCTGCTCACTGCAGAGGGGATTGGACTAAATGACCCTGATGTTCTAACCCAAAGCTTTCTGTGATTCGATGATTCTGTGCTGTTCCCCATCATCTGGGCATGGTGGGTCCAAGGCACATGCTATTGTCTAAGAGATTCCACCACATGCTCCTGCAAAGGGCACAGTTACTGCTGATCGGAGACCAAAGTGCTGAACTTCCCCACCATTGACAGACACAAGCCTGCTGCACAAAGCCAGAAGGCCACATTTAGCAGAAATGGTTGCCTGGGGAGAGGAGGAAGAGAAACCATGACAAAATCCACCCCTTCTGGGAGGTGGGTGCTGCCCCAGCAGCAGATGCACCACCTGGCTGGAAACCCCAAAGGACCAGAGGTGTTACTGTTCATGGTCCCATGCTGCTCAATACCAAGGCTGAGGGAAGACCTTCTCACTCTCTACAACTCCCTGAAAGGAGGTTGGAGCCAGGTGGGTGCTGATCTCTTCTCTCTACTAAGTGATAGGACAAGAGGAAATGGCCTCAAGTTGCACCAGGAGAGGTTTAGGTTGGATACTAGAAGAAACTTCCTCGCTGAAAGGGTTCTCAAATGCTGGAAGAGGCTCCCCATGGAGGTGGATGAATCCTCATCCTCGGAGGTGTTTAAAAGATGCAGCGATGTGCTGAGAGACATGGTTTAGCACCAGACTTGTTAGAATGAGATAATGTTTGGAGTTGATGACCTGCAAGGTCTTTTCCAACCAAAATGGTTCTATGACTCTATGTTGAGGAAAGACTGGGATGGAGAAGGCTTTTAGGGGGCTATCTCCTGCCTCCAAGATGCTGGGTGCAGGTGCTGGAGGCAGCATCCCAGTGTGGTGGTTTCTGGGGATGGCAGAGCAACTGGGCAGGGGGGTGTTCATTACCTGTCTCAGCTTCTTCCCCCACTGATGGAAGGTCTGGTGCTGGGCACAGCTGACTGTGGTGACTGCCCATGTCTGTGGAGAGGGATCCAGCCCCCAGCACCATCCAGCCAGGCACAGGGGCTGGGGTAGGTGTACAACGAGGAGTGTAACCATAAACTCATCTTCCTCCTTCATCCCCCCAGGGGAGAAACCAGTGTGGGCAGCCAGCTGCACTCAGGCTCAGTTTAGCCCTCCTGGCCTTTCATTTGCATAAATTGCAGCTATTTGAGGAGGGGAAAAAACGATTTTGAGAAAGCCTGGTCACCACGTATGACGAATCTCTCCTCTTGGTCACGCATCCAACATGACCCTTTTCTTGCAGGTCACATTCCTGGTGGAGTGGAAGAAAAACAAAAACCAGCCCAAAACCTCAGAAGAAACACAACCCAAAGCGGAAGAAAAAGCAGCATGCCACAAAACCCAGAAGACAAATGAGGGGCTGGAAAAACTTGAAGCACCCACAAGGAATTTCAAGAGCTGGTTTCCACCCCCCCCACCCCCCAAAACTCTCTTGCTGAGCCCATAGGGCTTCTCTTTGCCAGCTGGGTGGCAGCAAGGGCTGGTGAGCTGGTGCCTGCTTGGTGCTGAGCCTGGATTTTCCTGGAGAGCTGGAGGAGCTGCGTCCATCCTGTGATTCTCTCGCCTTTCCTCCAGCTCAGCGCTGGCTTTGGAAGTATTTGTAGCAATATCTGAATAACCTAATTTAGATCCTGTTGGATGGGGAGGGTTTTGGCAGGCAGCACCAGGCCAAGAAGCCGGATGGAGGGATGCGGCTGGCCGGGAATGGTGTGTTTGGCACATCTTGCTGGATCTTGCACAGAGAGCAAATAGGGCTGTGGAGAAGAGGCAACCTCCACCCTGCCTGGGAATGTTCCATCACTGCTTGGCTGGTACTTCCTCATCCATCCCACCCCTGCTTCTCTTCCTGGACACCCCAGTTCCTCAGGGAACAGGAGCAGAGCATCACCATTCCCTCCCCACTGTGTTTTCCCAGGTGTTCCCATGTGTTCCCCAGCTCCAGTTTCTCCAGACTAAACACTCACCAGGCTCCCAGCTGGAGGGATTTGGGGATTCACAGCTCATGGGCAGGTAGGTGCTTCCACCACCCAAATGTTGCAGTGACAGGTGCTGCATCCCAGGATGGAGAGCACCCAAGGTGGTGGTACTTCAGGGCTGTTCCTCCTAGGATGGTGAGTTTTGCTGGGAAGATGCATCAAGCGTCTTAAAGATGCCCAAATCCTGTGATTTAAACTGGGTGACAGAGGCAGAAGTGGCACCTGGTACAGCCCAGCACCTGGCAGGGCTGGTCCCCACATCCTTTCATACCGATTGTGATGGTGTCTCAGGAGAGGGGGGATTTGGTGGGCTGCTGGGGTGCAGGGTCCATCCAAGCTGGGAACACAGACGGGCTCTGAGTCATCGGGTGACCCAGGTGGGACAAAGCTGGGCAATAGTTTCCAGCTGTGTCATTACAGAAGAGGAGAAAATAGCCCTGACCAGGATGGAAATGGGCTGAAAGCAGGGGCCAGGTGCTGGGCCACCTCCTCCTGCCACAGTCTGAGGTGCCACCAGTATAACTGCCGTGACTGGATCTTGCCAGGCTGTCAAGGGGAGGAAAACAAGAAGGAGAAAGTGAGTGACTTAGTGTGGGAAGGTGTTGGGCAAGGGTGTGGGAAGCTGGTGGAGCAATGTTCCTCACATTGCACAAGCCCCAACAGCCTGGGGCAGGGTTTGGCCCAACCATGGGATGACGGGAACAAGGAAAGTGGTTTGGGGTCAGTGGAGTTTCCAGCACATCCAAGGGGAAGTCATGGGGAGGCTTCTTCACAGGGTGCCCTGTGGGGGTTCCTCGGGTTGGGTGGGAGTCAGGGATGAGGGGGGTGATGAAGTGTCCTGTGGGAGCAGGTGTGGGAATGGACCCTGGCATGGGGGAAGGGTAGGGTGGATGGGGGAAAGGAAGGGAGGAAGGAAAATAAAAAAAGGACAAAAGGAAACACGAAAGATAAAGAAGAAGAGGAAACAAGCAAGCAAGGAAGGAAAGAAACAAGGAAGGGAGGGAATTGCTGGCAGCTGGTGGGCTGGGTTCTGGAGGGTTCTGGGTAAAGGATGCTGAGCGGGTGGGTACGGAGCGGGGCGTGTCCTGGTGTCCGTGTCCCGGTGCACAGTCCAGGGCGGGCAGCAGGCGGCGGCAGCGGCCGCGGGGCCCGGGACGCGCTGAGCCGGGAGCGACACTAGCCCGGCTCCCCACCTGCTTCCCACCCGGTTCCGCTCCCGGTGCCGGCTCCCGGCCCCTCCATCCTGCCCTTCCCCGCCAGCGCTGCCAGGCGCTTTCCTTGCACCAGGATAAGGATCCATCCACAAAATTCTTTCATTTCTCCCCCCAGCCTTTAATTCGGAAGCGTCTCAGCGGCTCTGCTCTCTGAGTGGGGGCTGAGCCTAGCCGTGGGTCAGCAAAGCGGTTTGTCTCACTCCGAGACGGATCCAAGCATTGCAGAGGGGTGAGGACCACCACACTAGGAGCTCCATCCACGGACAAGTTCTTCTGCAGCTCCTTGAATCCTTCAGAGTCCTGTGTAGCTTTGGATGAGCAACTCTCAACCCTTCTGTGAGCTTCGTGTTCTGGGGAAAAAGGGACCCACATCCTGGGATAAAAGGGACCCAAGGGCTAGGAAAAAATGGAGCCTCATCCAGAGGAAAAAGAGACTCCTGTCCTAGGGGAAAAGGTACTTACGTCCCAGGATAAAAAGGACCCATGTTCTGGGATAAAAGGGACTCGTGTCCTGGGATAAAAGGCAGCCACATCAGGGCAAAAGAAGCACCCAAGAAGCCCAAACAAGCCCTTGGCAGGGTTAGATCCACTGCAGAGCAGACCCTATTTCCATGGGGAAAAATCCTGGAGGTTTAGAAGCTCACACTAAGAGGAAAGGGATCCTGAAGTGACCAAGAAATATAGAGGAGGAGAAAAAAAAGAAAAAGAGTTAAATGAAAGCAGCCTGGCTTGGTTCCTTAGGCATGGGAGGCTGCCCAAGCTTCCATGTGGGAGCTGACATCCCTCTGAAACTCGGTGGGTCCACAGAACTCCCCTGCGGATATCCCAGGGAACAGCAGAAGGCAGTTCCCAAATGTGCTGCCCATGTGTTTCCCTATTTCCCACTGAAATTTGGGCAATCCCTAGCACTCTGTCCCCATTTAACCAGCTCTGCTCAGTCCTGATTTTTTTTTTTTTTTTTTTAAATCATGAAACGCCCCTGGCTCTACAGCAGTCTTCAATTTAAAGAACAAATCCCATTGCCTCCAGTTTGAGCTGGCCCATCTGCTGCTGGGGTGACCTCAGCACTGCTGGGTGCTTTAATTTGGTCACTGGTTTGATCACAGAGGACGGAAGGGACACGTGTCAGGGGAGAATAACCTCTTCACCCAGCTCAGGAGAGGCTCCACGGGACAAAAGCTGGTGGGAGAATCCCGGAGCCAGGAAAATGTGGCTAAATGCTTTATTTGCTCAGAGAGGCTGTCAGGAAGGGACAAAGGCAGGAAGGAGATAAATGCAGGGAACGAGGCTAATTGCTGGGATTAGTCACCCTGGAGCATTCAGGTCAGGGCTGAAGGCCTGGGGAGGTCAGGCAAGGAGAGATGAGCTGGAAGAGAGGGTCTGGGGAGAGCACTCTATTTGTTAAAGCCATGGGAAGGGTTGTCTGGGTGAACAGCAAGAGGCAATGAGCTCTTGGACCCCAATTCTCATGGTTTTCCAAGGGCAAGCCACAAGATCCCATCCCTGGGACTTCATGCTCACTCCAGCTGGGCAGATCCCAGGGACACCTAATCCAAAGCCTAATTCTGCTAGAGGACTCTTGATTTAGGGTTTAAACACTCAGGGAAGCCCCCAGCTCAGAGGCTGGACAAGATGACTTTTGAGGGTCCCTTCCATCCTAATGCTTTCTCTGATTCTGTGATTCTATGATCCCAGTTCATTTCCAGGGCCAGTGCACTGGGATGGGGATGGACTGGATCTGCTGCAGGGAGCAAATCTGTGCTTTGTCCTGCAGGTGGGGAAAAAAAAAAAAAAGGAAAAGGAAAATAAAAAAAGGAAAAATCAGAAGACATCCCTGGAAACTCAGGGCATGGTCTGATTTTTATCTTTGCTGTGAACATGCTCCCTCCCTGCTGCCCCAGTGGACACTCCCAGCCCCAGTACAAACCCATCTGGGCTGCTCTCCCCCTTACCAAGGAGTTTGCTGGAGCCAGGACCAAATAAGGGCCTTGTAGCTAATCTTGGGAGAACGGTGAGCAGAAATCAATCAGTGTCAAGAATGCTCCTCTCCAGGCTCTGTGTGAGCTCCTGGCATGCTGGCAGCATGAGGAGCTCACAGGGCTCAGCACATTCATCTGGCAGCTGCAGGATCAAAACCAGCTTTGGAGCAATATTTAGAAAGAGGAAGGAAGGAAGGAGAGCTCTAGAGAGTTAAAAAAAAAAAAAAAAAAAAAAAGAAATCCCCTTTCTTTACCTTTATTCTTAAAATACATCCTAAAATTTGGAGTGATCCTTTGGAACAGGGTTCCAGATACCTCATGGACCTTTTCCACGTGGGAGTTTTCAATAAGAAAAAAATAGATCAGATCTCAATATACAACTATAAAACCAAACAATTTATTAACTGACTTTTAAACAAATCAAACTCAAGAAGAGGCTAACTGGTTTCAGAGGAATGGGGCTACAGTAAAGAGAGCCTGGAAATGAGATGTCAGCTCCTAATCTGCAACAGGATCCCTCTCAATGTATGCAAGACACAGCATTTAAAATTCAAAATGCAGTTTGGAAAGAATCAAATTACAGGGGAGGAGTCTATATTTCATTTGAAGGATCCTGCTTGTGGCAGGGAGGGTTGGACTTGATGATCTCTGGAGGTCTTTTCCAACCTCTAACATTTTGTGATTCTGTGCTTTTGTGATTCTGTGAGTGGTGTTTCCACATCCCTGAGTGCTGGGGAGATCTGAGTTCCACCACCTTTCTGCCTGGGAGTGTGTAGCACTTATCTCACCTTTTAGAGTAATGACTTCATTATTTCTCCTCTCTGTGCACCAAGTCACTTCTGCTCCAACCAAGCTGCCCAGGACCAAGAAGCTCTCCTTCTTCTGTACAAACCTTGGATTTCCATGTTATGGACCCACCATGGATCCAATACCCTGTCTTCCCAGCTCTCAGTAAGGATGTCTCTCCCAGAATACACTGGATGCCCTGAGTACAAAGATCTGTGTTGGATCTCAGCTGGATGGACTCAGCATATGGAAATCATCTGCAGTGTGGGTGGAGCTCCAGGAGCTGCAGGATACCAAGCTTGGGATATAAACACTGGATGCAGGCGGGTGGCTTGAGATCACTGGGTGTCTGGTGGGTGCTCTTGCTGCTTGGGGCTGGTGGCCTCCATACCCACCTGGCCAACACATGTATCCTTGAGGATGCACCAGCGTTAAGTCTTGATGTGCCTCCTGGTCCGGACTTGCCATGGAAGGGTGTCCCTGTGAGTGGGGCCAGGGGAGAAGGTGGTGAGTCATGAGACAAAGCTGATTCAAAGAGACCAAAGTCAAGAAGAACCGTTCCCAAAAATGGCAATGTCAAGAGCTGGTGGGAATCTGCTCTGCTGCCACAGCTTCCCTGCTGTCAGCACCCAATGGGATGCTCCTGGGAAAGGAAACAGCTACAGGGAAGCCAGAGAGCCCAGCCAGAAACTGCAGTCCCATGGATGGAGCCATCCAGAGAGACATCTTGACATGGCCCCACGGGAAGCAGAGCCTCCTCACGGGAAGGACACAGACACCTGGTGATTCCTCCTTTGCATCCATTATGGATTCTTAGATGGCTCATAAGGGTTGAGCTCACATCCAAGGCTGTTCCCACCTCAGGCAAGTGGCTGTTAACAGGGTCTCTCACTCTTCCCTATGGGAAAGAGTGGCTGGACAGCTGCCCAGTGGAAAAGAAGCTAGGGGTGCTGTTCAACAGCTGGCTGCAGATGAGCCAGTGTGTGCCCAGGTGGCCAAGAAGGCCACCAGCATCCTGACTGGGATCAGCAATAGTGTGGCCAGCAGGACCAGGGCAGGGTCAATACTGGTGTCCTCAATACTGGTGAGGCCACACTTTGAATACTGGGTTTGGTTATGGGCTCTTGACTCCAAGAACATTGAGGTGCTGGAGCAGGTCCAGAGAAGGGCAGTGAAGCTGGTGAAGGGTCTGGGGAACAAGCCTGCTGAGGAACAGCTGAGGGAACTGGGGCTGTTCAGCCTGGAGAAAAGGAGGCTGAAGGGAGACCCTGTTGCTCTGTACAAATCCCTGACAGGAGGTAGGAGTGAGGTGGAGGCAGATCTCTTTTTCCTCTAACAAGTGATAGGATGAGAGGAAATGGCCTTAAATTGTACCAGGGGAGATTTAGGTTGGACATGAAGGACAATTTCTTTACTGAAAGAGTGGTCAGGCATGGGAACAGGGCAGTGGTGGAGTCGCCATCCCTGAAGGGCTTTAGCAGCTGTGTAGCTGTGGCACTGAGAGACATGGTTTAGTGGTGGAATTCACAGTTCTGGATTAACAATTGGACTTGACCATCTCCAAGTTCTCTTCCAGCCATGACGATTCCATGATTCTATTCCATGGTTTTGTAGACACTGAGAGATGCTACTGTCAAATTTAGCTGAAATGATCCTGTAGATTGTAGTTACTGAGGATGGAGAGGAGGGGTAGAACTCCATAGACATCTGCTTTCTGAAGACATGAGGCAAAAACACTTGTGCGTGACAGTCCAGGGAGCTGAGCTGTGCTCAACCCCCCTCCTGCAAGATCCCTTCCCCACCAGAGCCAGAAGGATGTTTAAGGCAGTGTTTTGTTGCCCTTCCTGCTAAGTATCTTGACCTTGAGCTGGACTGGTTTCCAATGACCAGGAGGAGAAACATTCTGAGGGCATTATTATGGTGACCCAGTGACTCAGCTGGCAGTGCTGAGCACAGCCCCTCTCCTACCCCAGCCCCACACCACTCCTGCTCCTGCCCAAGCACAGACCAGTCCCAGTGCATCCCAGCAGCGTCTGCTTTCTGTGCAGCTCCCAGCCCTGCTCCATTCTCCGGGAATCATGTTTCCTTTCCCGGCTGCCCCAGGAGAGATGCAGGTTTCCTGCTGCTTCTCTTATCTTCGGCTCAGCGATCCCAGGGCTGCAGGCCTTGGGGAAGAGGCTGATGGAATTTCCTGCCTGAAAAGGTCTCCATGCCAGACATTTGCCTGCCCTTCCTCCTCCTCTTCCTCCTCAGCAGTACCCCAGGGTGAAGGCAAGCCTTCAGCAGGGCAGGGGATTTCCAACCCACTTCAGCAGCCACATCTGACAGGAGCACAATGTGGAGTTCGCTGAGCAGTGAGTGATTTGTTCCCAGTTTTGCGAGTATCCATGGTGGTGATGGCTTCTGAATTCTCCCCAGCCCCATTTCACAGAGCATCCTCCACCTCCTCCAACTTCAGCACATCACAAAATGCCACCAAAGAAATGCCCATTGTTTTTTTTTTATGCCCATAGCCTGTCCCATCCTCATCCCTATGTGTGTACCCATCCCATCCCATCCCATCCCATCCCATCCTTGTCCCCTTCCCATATTTATGCTCATCTCCATCTTCATCCCAAACCACATTCATGTCCACATCTTTGTTTTCATCCCTGTCCTCATCCCTGACCCAAACCCAGTGCCCATCCTTATTCTCGTCCCTGTTTTGATCCTCATCTCATCCCTATTCCCATCCCCATCCCTGACTCCATCCTTGTCCCTATACCAATTACCTTTTCCATCCTTGTCCTTGTCCCCATTCTTGTCCCTGTCCTCATCCCTATATCCATTCCCCTTCCCATCCTTGGCCCATTGGGTCCCTATCCTCATCCCTGTCCCCATCCCTGACTGCATTCTCATTCCCGTCCCTATGCCCATTCCCTTTCCCATCCTTGTCCCCATCTCCATTCCTGACCCCAGGAGGTGGGGGTGGAGAGGGTGGGGGGTAAACCCTATTTTTTAACGTTTTAGGGACTATGCAGAGGGTCCTCAGGCTGTTTTCTCACTTTCCTGTCCTTTCTGACCATTGCCACCTCCCGGGTGCTACCCAATCCCAGAATCCCATGGTCGTGTTGGATGGGACCTCTGATGACCTCCTAGTCCTGCTAAACCCCCCCTGCTAAAACAGGGTCACCCATAGCAGCTTGTCCAGGATCACAATGTCCAGGCAGGTTTAGAATCTTTCCAGGGAAGGAGACTCCACAACATCTCTGGGCAGCCTGCTCCAGGGCTCCAGCACCCTCAAAATGCCACCACAGGAGGGACATCTTGGATAGAGTCTCACCAACCAGAGCAGCTGCTGGCCCCTTGCTGTGCCTGATTTCCTTGGAGAACCCTGGAGGTGGTTGAACTTCAAAGAAAAGCCATTTTTTTTTTTGGCACTGGGAACTCCTCGAAGGCTGCAGACAGCATCCAGCTGGCCTGAACTCTGCTTGAAGCCCTAATGGTTTTCCAAGGCCAGGAGAAGTGTCTCCATCCAAGAGCCAGCTGAGGGGAATGGCAGCTTGACCGGATGCAGCCCCTGAGGTCAGGCTCGCTGGGACAGCCACACTTCCAAACCATCTCATCCCTGGTCATGGCTGAGATTCACTTTAGGATGGAGAAGACATGGACCACAGTGACAAATCCTTGTCACCACATCCAGCTGTTTCTCTGAGGATTCCTACCGGGAATGCCATGAATGTATTCCTGATTTATATCCCTGGGGGGTTTGACACTTCTCTCCTTGTTATCTGGCATTCCTCGGGCATGTGTGTACTCTGGGATAGATATGATAGGAAAGCTGGTCTGGAGCCAGGAGAGCAGGAAACGGTCCAGGAACATGGAATCATTGGAGACGACCTTTCAGCAGATCTTTTAGCTGCTCCCGGCCTGGAATTCCAGGAGCACTCAGGAGGTCCAGCTTGCCTGGATTTGTGGGGTGGAGGTGTCCTTTCATTCCAACACCCCAGACCAAACCCAAGCAACATTCCCAACCCCTATTCCACGTGGATAAGGACTTTCTCCCGGGACCAAGGGAGCGCGATCCGAGGGGGAGTGGCCAGAGCCTCTCGCCCACGCTCCGGCCCCGACCCTGGCTGGCTGCAGGCCCGGCTCCGGGGGCGGATGAGCGGCGGGGGGTGCGCAGGGTCCCGGGGATCAGCGGGGCACGGAGGCTGAAGGTCGCCTCTCTCCTCTCCTCGTTCCCCCCGCGATGTCACCGCGGTACCTGGAGCGGTGGCTGAAGGGTCCCGTGGGAGCAAAAAGGCACGGAGTCGGGGGGGGGTGGGGGGGGGGGTGGGTGTCCCGCATCGATCCTCCCAGGATGCCACCGCGCCACCCTTGGAGAGAGGATGCAGTACCCCGGGGAGCAGCGAGACACGGAGAGGAAATCCCTTCTCTCGTCTCACCCCGGTCCCTTCGGGATGCCATCGCGGTACCCGGAGCGGGGTGATGCAGGGTGCTGGTCAGTAGTAAGGCACGAAGAGGGGGTCCCCTTTCTTCCTTCCCCGTCCCCTCGGCATGCCACCGCTGTAGTCGGAGTGGGGGATGCAGGGTCCCGGGGGAGCACCGGGGCACGGAGAGAGGGGTCCCACCATCAGCCGTGGAGTCGTGGGCATCGATGGGGGCTGGAGGCGGTGTTGCGGGGGGGATGTTTGAGTCCGGGGTGGATTTTGGGATAACATGCGATTGGTCAGGCCCAGGGCAAGGGGATCCAATGACCGGCTGGACCCGCCCCGCCTGCGGCTCGCCCGTCCCCGCCCCACCGGCTCCGGTTCCCTGCGGCGGGTCGGGGCCGTCCCGTCGGGTCCGTTCCGTTTAACTGCGCTCGGGTTCGCCCCCGGCGGGGTCCTGAGGCTGGGTGGGGGGAAGGTCCCGCGTGCCGTTGGCAGCGGGATGCGCGTGGCGGTGGCAGTGCTGGCGGCGGTGCTGGCGGTGGGGACCGCGCTGCCCCGCCCGGGGCTGTTCCCGTACGGCCCGGCCCGCGGCGGTGCCCGGCTCCGGCCCGGCGACGATGAGAGCTCGCCTGGGGTGACGCTCAGCCGAGCCCTGCGCCTCTACGGCCGCGCCGCCCGCCGCCTCTACGTGAGTCCCAGTGGCCCCGGCCCCTTCCTCCTTCTCCCGTGCACAGCCTTCCTTCCCCCTAGCCTCGCTTTCTCCCCTCCATCATCTCCCCCTGCCCCTCCGCCTTCCCTCCTTCCCGCCCCTCCAACATTCTATCCCTCCCGCCTTGCCTCCTCAGCTTCCCACAGTCCTCCTCTCCATCCTTCTGTCCCACCACCCCTCCCTCCTTCCATCTTCTCCTTCCATCTTTCCATCCTTCCTCACGCTCATTGTCTTATTCCTCATTCCTTTCCTGGACATCCTTCTCCTTTCGTCCATCTCCTCATCCTCCTTATCCCCCTTCCTTCTTCCGCCATCCTTTCTTTCTCCTTCTCCCCTTCTTCCATCCCTCTTTCTCCCCTCCACCTCCTTTTCCTTTTCCATCTCCCCTTCCTCCTCCTCCTCCCCTAACTCTTTCTCCCCACCCCAGCCCTTCCATAAGTGTCTCTGCAGCCTCCACTCCTGCACCAATGTATGTGTCTCCATCCATCACTCGCCTCCATCCATTCATCCCCGCTCCCACTGTCTCCTGCCCGGTGGCTCTGGCTCCGGAGGAACAAGAGGGCTTTCTCCTCTGCAGCTGTTTCCCGCCCCGCCGGCAGCGGCTGCAGCTGGGACGGCCCCTGAGTTGCAGCTCTCTGGGGGATGGAGAAGCCCGAGGTCTTTGTTTTTAGCCCAGGCCAGATGGGGCCATGCGGTCTCAGGGCTCTCAGTCTCACTCCTCTGGAGAGAGGTGGGGCACAGGGTACACACATTGCTGGTGGAGGCACCTCCTGAGCACCCTGCACTGCTCTCCCTGCAGGTGGGGACCAACGGGGTCATCTCCACCCAGGATTTTCCCAGAGAGACCCAGTACGTGGATGACGATTTCCCCACAGACTTCCCTGTCATTGCTCCCTTCCTGGCTGACCTTGACACCTCTGGGGACAGAGGGAACATCTACTACCGGCAAGATGACTCTCCAGATGTGCTGGACCAGGCTTCAGGCTACATCCAGGCTGGGTTCCCCAGTACTGCCAACTCCTTCTTGCCCACCAACGTGTTCATTGTTACCTGGGAGGATGTGGGTGCCTACCAGGAGCTCTCACAGGACACCAAGCCCTCTGAGAAGGTGAGGCTGATGGGTTGAGGATGGACACTCATCCTATGTGCCACAGGAGGATGAATCTTCCTTCTGTGGCAGCCAAAACACTGGGTCTTTCTGGTCAGTTGGATGGTGGTCCAGCCTTGGAGAGTATTGGGGGAGATGTGGAGCTTCTACTCTTGGCTCAGAGCTGTGGTGTCAGTGGGTCAGTTAGCTTTGTGGATGGGCAGAAGAGGTTTAGGGGTTATCTTCAGCTCCTTGGTTGGAGGTGTTTGGGCTTTTCCCTGCTTTTCAGGCAAAGCTTTATAGTGCAAATGGCTCTGGACTTTCAGGGCAGAGTTGGGCCAGGGGGGACCTGGAAGAAGCACCACTGAGCTCCAAACGTTTTTCTGGTGACTTGAGGCTGGTCCTTCCTTCTGCCCAGGTGCTGATTAATGCTGTCAGTGACCAACCAGCTTCAGAGTTTCCAGCATGGGTTGAGTTAGTGTTTGAAAAACAAACTCATAGGTGGTCCACTGGGTCAGGGAGATGACCTGTGCTCTCCAGCCATGGGCTGATAAGGCTCTTGCGTGGGTGGACCTACAGCCTTTCCCTGAAAACCCTGCTGGGGCAGGATGACATTGGAGTGATGACGTGTTGAGGAGGTGACAGTGACGCTCTGCTGGCAGGACAGGCTTCTTGAAAGGAGCTGAATTTGAAGTGCTGCAAGAAGAGCACTCTGGTGATGACAATCCAGAGCTGTGTGGTGGGTGACAGGCTCTTATCATGCTGGGGTGGGTTGAACCCAATGCTCAGCAGCAGCCACCAGGTCTCCTTGGGCCACCAGGAAACCGTCTCTGCCGTCTGTCCTCCCGCTCTGGGGCCCTTCAGGAGTGGGTTGCTGAGATGGAGAAGCCAAGCAGGGGAAGAAACGGAGGTTTGGATGGAAACAAGGCACATTTTTTCCTCTCATTTAAAACTTGGGAAAGCAGCTGAAGAGATGCCATCAGGGGCCTCACAGCAACCTCACAACCGTCAATAACTCAGTCTTCCTCTGCTCTTCCCAACGGGTTTTGTTGCCTCTCTGAGAAGCTGGATCAGGTTGGAAAATGAAATAGGTCGTGCTGGGAATGCAGCAGCTCCAGGAGAGGCTTCATTCAAGACATACTGAAGTGCAACTTGTGCTTCCCTGACCTCTCCTTTAACCAAAACTGCTAAAAAACACCCAAAACAACCCTTTTTTAAAAAAACAGATATGAAATGCCACCAGGGTTGACCTTTACCTTTCCCACTTTGGAAAGTCACAGCTCATCAGTTTTGAGCCTCAAAAGCAGAAACCTTGGGCAAGATCAGTGGGGATTAGAGGCTCCCTGGACCACTGGGAGGTCTGGCAGTGCTGCCAGCAGCTCCTTGTCCTCTTCAGCTCCTTGGGGACAAGTTCCTTGCCCCTGCAGTGACACTTTCCAGGGCTGTGGAGGGAGACCAGAGCTGACCCCCCTTCTGCAGGACCTTGCTCTTTGGGTTGGAATTTGCCCTTTGCAGCTCTTTGTCCCCCCCTCCCTCTCTTTCTGCCCTGTGTCCCAACCATGCCAGCACATGGATGTCACCCACCATGTTCCCCCCTTCGTCACCCCCCCTGAAGACAGAATGAGTCCTGCAGCTGCTTCTGTAATGTGGCTGTGTGGGGGAGTAGGAATCCAGCCCCAGGGTTAAGGGGGAGGGGGTGATTTATCCATCCCCCCAGCTTTTGGCTGCCTTTGCACGGGGTCTCTGAATGCCCAAGTGTGTGACCAGCACAACAAGGCTCTTTATATCTCCTGGGGCTGCTGGGAAGCAAGATGATGCCTAGGGACTCTATGCCCCAAAACTGGCGGGGGGACAGGCAGGGCTGGGCTGTGGGGTGGCACCCCTCCTACCCGCTCTTTTTAATCATTTTTCCTTGGAGGGAAGGGCTGCTGCTGCTGCATGGTTTTATTTATTTGGAGACCTTTTCAGGGTGGGTTTGGTTTCAATACATTCTGGGTGACCTACAATGGGTCTGAGGGGCTCTCTAGTGGCTTTTAAGGGTTGTGCTCACCCTCCTCAACCTCCCCCCCCAGCTGTGGTGGCTGGCACAGCCTCACTGGTGTGGTCCCAAGGCTGGCAGGGCAGGCAGGGCAGGCAGCCAGCGTGCCTATAGCGGGATGTATGGGTGTGGGGAAGGCGGGAACACATCCATGTTTTTTCCTGAGGAAACCAAGCTGAAATTGTTCTCAGGGTGGGAAGCGAGGGGGGAGTGTGGTTTTTCCTCTGGTACTGATGGGATGGATGGGGGATGTTGGTTTCAGGGGCAGGACAAGAGGAGTGGGACAGGAACAAGTTGCCCAGAGAGATGGTAGATGTTCCGACCTGGAACCATTCCAGGTCAGGTTATTTGGGGCTCTAGTTGCAGATGTTCCTGCTGACTGATGGGGGGTTGGACTAGATGACCTTTAAAGATCACTTCCAACCCAAAACATGCTGTGATTCTGTCATTCTGTGCATGAGGGTGGGATGCATGGGGATGGGAGATGGGTGTCGACAAGAAGGGCCCAGTCTTTTTCAGTGGTGCCCTGTGATAGGATGAGGGGTGACAGACACAAGCTGGAGTACAGGAAGTTCCATCTGAACTTGAGGAGAAAATTCTTTACTGTGAGGGCAACAGAGTCCTGGAACAGGCTCCCCAGTGAGATTACAGACTCTCCTTCTCTAGAGACTTTCAAGACCTGTCTGGATGTGCTTCTGTGTGACCTGCTCTAGGTGATCCTGTACTGGCAGGAGGGGCTGGACTTGATCTCCATCAGTCCCTTCCGATCCCTACCATTCCATGGTTCTGTGATTCTGTCCTTCTGACTGCAGGGGCTTCGGACTAGATGACACTTAAGGTCCCTTCTAACCCATACCATTCTGGGATTCTAGGAGTGAGAGGCTCCCAGGCTGCAGCGTGACAGCCTGGTATATGGGTTACATGGCTAGGGATGCTCCTGCACATGGTACAGGGCTATCACGTCCCTGTGTGGCAGCTCCAAGGGATGCCCCTGCACTGCTAACACTGAGTGGGAGTGTCCTGGCTGTGCATTGTGCTCCTGGGGACGATGGCCTCAAGTTGCACCAGGGCATGTTGAGGCTGTACATGAGAAGAAACTTCTTCACTGACAGGGTTTTCAAAGAGTGGAACAGGCTGCCCAGGGAGGTGGTTGAATCCCCATCCCTGGAGGTGTATAAAAGATGCAGAGATGTGGTGCTGAGGGACATGGTTTAGCACCAGCCTTGACAGAGTTAGAGGATGGACACAATGATCTTAAAGGTCTTTTCCAACCAGAATGATTCTAGGATTCTATGCCGAGCATCTTCCCAGCACATCACTCCAGGATGTGGCCATGCACAGGCAGACCCTGCTCCGGCTCTTTCCTGGGAGGTGTCTGCAGACTGATGGAGGGTGTGTGGGGAGGTGGCCATCAATCCCCAAACCCATTCCCTGTCTTAGTCCTCCTCTGGGGTTATAGAATGGTTTGGGTTAGAAGGGACCTTCAAAGGTCTTCTAGTCCAACTGCCCCTGCACTGAGCAGGGACATCTGCAACTCAATCAGGTTGCTCAGTGCCCCTTCATGACCTCTGTCTGTCCTGCTCTCCCCTTGACAGCTCAACACCTTCCAGGCAGTCATAGCCTACAATGATGAGGACACCTATGTCATCTTCCTCTACCCTGACGGTGGCCTCCAGTTCCTGGGGACACGGCCCAAGGAGTCCTACAATGTCCAGCTGGAGCTGCCAGCCAGAGTGGGCTTCAGCTGGGGGGATGGCGATGACCCAAAGAGGGATGGGCTCTTCCACAGCCTGGCCAGCAGCGAGCAGGCTCTGAGGCGTCTGGAGAGGTGAGTGGTACTGCGGGGCTGTGTGGAGCAGGCATGGAGGGCAGGGTCACCTTCTTTCAGCCCCTGGAGTGTTTTAAAGGCTGGAAGAAGGAGAGGAGTGAGCTGAAGGTGATGGGCTGGACTGTGGGACCTGAGCTCACCTGCAGTGCTTGGGCCGGCTCTGGAGTCCTCAGCACAGGAGAGACATAGACCTGTTGGAGCAGGGACAGAGGAGGCCACAGCAATGATGGGAGGGATGGAAGCCCTCTGCTGTGAGGTCAGGCTGAGAGAATTGGAGTTGTTCAGCCTGGAGAAGTGAAGGCTCCAAGGAGACCTTCTGGTGGCCTTTCAGTGCTTAAAGGGGCTGGTCAGAAAGCTGGGGACAGACCTTTGAGCAGGACCTGTTGTGACAGGATGAGGGGTAAGGGTTTGAACTAAAAGAGGGAGATTCAGACTGGAGAGAAGGGAGACATTTTTGATGCTGAAGGTGGTGACACCCTGTCCCAAGTTGCCAAGAGAGGTGGTGGATTCCCCATCCCTGGAACCAGGTTGTCTGGGGCTCTGAGCAACCTGCTCCAGTTGCAGATGTCCCTGCTGACTGCAGGGGGTTGGACTAAAGGACCTTGAAAGGTCCTTTCCAGCCCAGCCCATTCTGTGGTACCTTTGGGGTCAGTGATGGACATGAACGTGTGCTGCTGTCCCACAGGGAGAGCAACACAGGGGTGCCCGGTGTGTGGGTCTTCCATGCGGGCAGTGTGGAGCACCTGGAGCATGTGGAGCCAGGAGGTGGCAGGAGATCCAGCCCTGGGCATCACGCCCCTGGCAGCCCCGACTATGCCCATGCGCTCTACAGCCATGCTGACCATGCTTCCACCGAGCTCCTGGCACGGCACGGCTCCGAGGCCACCTCACCACATCCCAGCCACGGACACCGCACCCCAGCACTGCTGGGCATTGTCCCCAGGGGGCTGCCTGTGCCCCTTGGGCAGGAGCCGACCCACCGCCTGCGCCTGCATGGGGATGGTGGCACCCGGCAGAGCTACTCCGCCAACCCCTCCTCCTACAGCTCTGGGCATCATGGTGTTGGTGTGGAGGAAGATGAGCATTTTAACCCCGATGGTGAGTGACCACAGACCCTCCAGTGACCAAACGGAGACATCTCGTGGTGGGTGGCTCCCTAAAGGATGCCCCTGTGCTGCAAGCTCATCTCTTCCTGAGCAGCTGGAGCTTAGCATGGGCTGGCATCACTCCTGCAAGGCTGCTGCTCTTCCACCTCCTCCAAGCCAAGTCCTGCTCCCAAGGGGCTGCTGCAGCCTGTGTCCCTGCCTGCTGGGCTTGCTGGTGCTATGCTCCACCTTGCAGGGAGGGAAGCTCGGGGGATGGGTAGCTCAGGGACCATGACCTGTGGGTGTTGGTTGACAGCTGGCTGAAGATGAGCCAGTGTGTGCCCAGGTGGCCAAAAAGGCCAACACCATCCTGGTGTGGATCAGCAGTAGTGTGGCCAGCAGGAGTAAGGCAGGGATTGTCCCCCTGTACTCAGTACTGCACTTTGGTGAGGCTGCACTTTGTGTACTGGGTTAAGTTCTGGGCCTCTCACTCCAAGAAGGACATTGAGGTGCTGAAGCAGGTCCAGAGAAGGGCAATGAAACTGGTGAAGGCTCTGGAGAACAGGTCTGGTGAGGAGTGGCTGAGGGAACTGGGGTTGTTCAGCCTGCAGAACAGGAGGGGAGGAGCCCTTACTCTAACAACTCCCTGACAGGAGATTGGAGTCAGGTGGGGGTAAGTCTCTTTTCCCTCTAACAAGTGATAAGATGAGAGGAAACAGCCTCAAGCTGCAGCAGGGGAGGTTTAGGTTGGACATTAGGAGAAATTTCTTCCCTAAAAGAGTTATCAAGCCCTAGAACAGGCTGCCCAGGGAAGTGGTGAAGTCCCCATCCTTGGAGAGTTTGAAAAGCCTCACAGATGTGGTGCTACAGGACATGGTTTAGTGGTGACCTGGCAGTGATGAGTTAGCAGTTTGATTCAATGATCTTAAAGGTCTCTTCCAAACTGTAACCATTCCATGATCCTAAATGGAGCCAGGACTGGCCCTGTCATCTCCTGTAGCACCAAGCCAGCTGTTGAGGTGCTATGGCATATGCCCAGGGGAGCAAAGCTTGTCCCCAGCTGGCTGTCTCCCAAAAATATGCAGGAACTCGATCTCCTGCCCTCTGTCAGCTTTGCCTGAAATCACACAACAGGTTCCAAACCCTCATGCATCCCGGGTGACTTTCTTGGGAGCCACCATTGCCAGCTGTCCCATCTCCTGATGGTATTTTTGGGCCAAGGAGACACAGCATCAGGGATAGCTTTGTCACTGTGTCCCCAGCCCTTTCCTTTTGTCCCCAGTGTTCACCTACAGTGCGACCAGCAAGGAGACCTGTGCCCAGTACCACAGGCGTTGCTCCCCACATGCCTTCTGCACCGACTACGCCACCGGCGTCTGCTGTCACTGCCGCGCCACCTACTACGGCAATGGGCGGCAGTGCCTGCCCGAAGGTACGTGGGGCAGGAGGCAGAGATGGGCACCCTGTAGCTGGGTGGCCACTGCCAGGGGTGCCCATCTCCCTGCCCAGGAGCTGTGCATCGCCTCAACGGGAAGGTGAGCGGGAGCCTGACGGTGGGACGGGCGTCCGTCCGCTTCCAGGACGTGGACCTTCATGCCTACATCGTGGGCAGCGATGGGCGAACCTACACCGCCATCAGCAGGGTGCCCCAGCCTGCTGCCCGGGCCCTCCTGCCCCTCCTGCCCATCGGTGGGCTCTTTGCCTGGCTCTTTGCCCTGGAGGAACCTGGCTCTGAGAATGGCTTCAGCATCACCGGTGAGTGGGAAGCTGGGATGTGCAACCAAACCCCACTGCTCTGAGAGACCTGGCTCCTGGTGGGGTGATGTGACTTGGGGTAGGTGATGAAGGCTATTGGTGGGTGTTTTGGGCATCCCATGACTTCTCTGGTCATCTCCTTGGGTTCAGCTGGTTGTCACCTCCCTGCTGTGAGTCCTCGTGGGGGTGCCAGAGAAGCAGGGAATGATGCTTTGGGGAGGTGCCCCTAAAAATCCTACAAATGCCTGATCCTTTTTGCTGCCCAGGTGCTGAATTCACCCAGAGTCTGGAGGTGACCTTCTACCCAGGGCAGGAGACAGTCTATGTCACCCAGACAGCCGAGGGCCTGGGGCCAGACAACTACTTAACCCTGAGGACACACATCCAGGGCCAGGTGCCGTTTATCCCAGAGAATGTCACTATCCACATCACTCCCTACAAGGAGCTCTACCACTACTCCAGCTCAGGTAGGAGCCTGTTGTCAGTCCTGGTTGGGTTTCTTACACACCATTCTTGTATGTCATGCTTGGGGCAGCCCCAAAACTCCCTCACACCCTAGAGCCAACCATGTCCTGGGCTGATCCCCAGCAGTGTGGGCAGCAGGTGGAGGTAGGGGATTCTGCCCCTCTGCTCTGCTTTGCTGTGTCCCCATCTGCAGTGCTGGGGCCAGCTCTGGAGTCCTCAGCACAGGAAAGACACAGACCTGTTGGAACAGGGACAGAGGAGGTCACAGCAATGATGGGAGGGATGGAAGCCCTCTGCTGTGAGGTCAGGCTGAGAGAATTGGAGTTGTTCAGCCTGGAGAAGAGAAGGCTCCAAGGAGACCTTCTGGTGGCCTTTCAGTGCTTAAAGGGGCTGGTCAGAAAGCTGGGGACAGACTTTTGATCAGGGCTTGTTGTGGCAGGACAAGGGGTGATGGTCTGAACTAAAAGAGGGAGATTCAGACTGGAGAGAAGGGAGACATTTTTGATGCTGAAGGTGGTGAGACCCTGTCTCAGGTTGCCCAGAGAGGTGGTAGATGTCCCATCCCTGGAACCATTCCAAGTGAAGTTGTTTGGAGCAACCTCCTCTAGTTGCAGGTGTCCCTGCTGACTGCAATGGGATTTGAGTAGATGGTCTCTAAAGGTCCCTTCCAACCCAACCCATTCTGTGCTTCTGTGAAATCACCACCCCACCGCGATTCCCAACATCCAAGGGACATCAATGCTGAAGCCACTTCTCTTCCATCCCTTTCGATTTTCTCTTGCCCTCTGGCAGCTGTGATGTCCTCTGCTCACCGGGAGTATGTCTTGGTTGCTGGGACAGCCAACCAGAGCTTGTCCTACCGCCTGCACCAGAACATCACCTTCTCCAGCTGCCCGCACTCCCGCCTGCCCGCCCGGCAGCAGCTGAGCGTGGCACGAGCTTTTGCCCTCTACGATGGCCACGAGCACGTCCTGCGCTACGCCCTCGCTGCCCGCATCGGCTCAGCACAAGGTGAGCTCCGCCACTCACCCACCCGCCACACACTGCCCCACTCACGGTGCCCACCTTAGGGTGCCAGCCCCAACCGGCCGATGCAGCTGTTTCCTGCCTGCTCCCAAAGCCAAAATGTGCTCACTTTGCTCAAAAACAGACAGAAGAGGGCATTTGTGTTTCCAAGCAGCTTGAGCTGAAGTGCTCTTGGTATGAGGAAGCTGCAATGGGGTGGCACTGGGTGGCACAGCCATGGGTCCCTGCAGGAGATGATGGTGCTGTCACGCCACAGTGATTCCAATGTCAGATATAAGAGGGAATGGTTGTTCCATGCATCTCTTAGGCTTTTTCCTACACTAACCCCCACTCTTGCCTGTAGAAGACTCTGAGAACCCTACAGTGAACCCATGCCACGATGGCACACACATGTGTGAGGTGACGGCACGGTGCCAACCTGGCTCAGGGATGGAGTACACCTGTGAGTGTGCCGCTGGGTACCGCGGAGAGGGACGAGGATGCCAAGGTGAGCTGGGGCTGTGGCTTGGTGCACCCTGTCCCTTACCATAGTGGTCACAGCAGTTTGGGATGTTGGAATATCACCATCCTTGGAGATAGTCAAGAAATGCGTGGACACTTCAGCAAGTGGTTTGATGGCCGTGTTAGTGTTGGGTCAATAGTTGGACTTGATGATCTTAGAGGTCTTGTCCAACAAAAAAAATTCTATGATTCTATGGTTCTGTGATGTGCCACAGCATGGCAGCATCCACGGTCTTCCAGAGCTGCACCTAGAGTTTGAGTCAGTCACAGGTGAGAACCTGAGTCATGCTGCTGAGGAACTGCTCCAGGAACATGGTGGGGATGGAGCAAGCAGCAGACATGGGACAGGCAGCTTGGGGCAGGATGTCCCACCTAGGTCAGGAGCTGTCAGACCTCCAAAGTGGGAGTGTCCCACTATCACCAGGATGCCCAGTGTTTCCCCATTCCTCCAGATGTGGATGAGTGCACAGAAGGTCTGAGCCAGTGCGGTGCCTTCACCATCTGCCTGAACATGCCGGGCAGCTACCGGTGCGAGTGCCGCAGCGGGTACCGGCCGGCGGAGGACGGGCAGGCATGTGTGCGTAAGTACCAGCCCCACAGTCGGGGTCCCCATCCCCCTGTGCCCTACAGGGATCACCCTGGCCACACTTTCACCCTCTGTCCCTGCAGCGAGCGACCCCTGTGAGGATGGGAGACATCCCTGTGCGCCGAGGGACCGGGCACGCTGCCTGCCCCACGCCGGGGGCCACGCCGCCTGCGAGTGCCTGCCCGGCTACACTGGTGATGGCATCGACTGCACCGGTACGGGGCTGGGGGGGACAGCACTTCATGGTCACTGTGTGAGCTGGGGTTGTTCAGCCTGGGGAGATGGAGGCTGGGGGCACACCTTCTGGCTCTCTACAGCTGAGGTGGAGGTTGGTCGCTTCTCCCAAGGAATAGGACAAGAGGAAATGGCCTCAAGTATCACCAGGGGAGATTTTACTTGGACATTAGGAACAATTTCTTCCCCAAAAGGGTTGTCAAGCCATAGAATAGGCTGCCCAGGGCAGAGGTGGAGTCACTGTCCCTGGAGGGGGTTAAAAGCTGTGTAGGTGTGATGCTGAGGGACATGGTTTAGTGGTGAACTTGGCAGTTCTGGGTTAATAGTTGGACTTGATGATCTTGATGGACTCAGTGAAGTGCTGGAGCGGGTCCAAAGGAGGGCCACAAAGATGATCAGATGTCTGGAGCACCTCTCCTATGGGGAAAGGCTGAGATATCTGGGACTGTTCAGCCTGGAGAAGAGAAGGCTCCAGGGAGATCTTAGAGCATCCTTCCAGTACCTCAAGGGGGCCTACAAGAAATCTGGGGAGGGACTTTTTACAGGGGCTTGTAGTGATAGGATGAGAGGGAATGGATTGAAGCTGGAAGAGGGCAGGTTTAGGCTGGATGCTAGGAAGAAATTCTTTACAGTGAAGGTAGTGAGACACTGAAACAGGTTGCCCAGGGAGGTTGTGGATGTCCCTAGAGGTGTTCAAGGCCAGGCTGGACCTTGAGCAGCTTTGGCTAAAGGAAGGTGTCCCTGCCCATGTCAGGGCAGTTGGAACTAGATGACCTTTAAGGTGTCTTCCACCCCAAATCATTCTATGAATCTTAAAGGTCTTGTCCAACCAAAGATATTCTATGATTCTCCATTCATGCAAATGCTGCTGAATTAAGCAGGTTCCTACTAGAGGCTGATCCAAGCAAACCTTCTCTTGCAAGTGATGCTTTTTTCTGTCTTTTCCTCTTCTGGAGTTCTCTTCCAGACAAAAGCCTGGTGCTTGTTCCTCAGCTCTGCAAATGAACTTGAGGAAGTGAAGTGGAAGGTTGGGAAACCCATGGCTGTTTGAGGTCTTGAGCCTGGATTTTGCTGGGGCAGGTGGCTAAAAGGCTGGGTGGATGTGGTTGACCCAAGCGTAAATTTGAAGACCCAGGCTGCACTTTGAATAGTGGGTTCAGTTTTGGGCCCATCACTCCAAGAAGGAGATTGAGATGCTGGAGCACGTCCAGAGAAGGGCCACGAAGCTGGTGAAGGGTCTGGAGAACAGATCTGGTGAGGAGCAGCTGAGGGAACTGGGGCTGTTTAGTCGGGAGAAAAGGAGGCTGAGAGGAGACCTCATTGCTCTCTACAACTCTCTGAAAGGGAGTTGCAGTGAGGTGGGGTTGGTCTCTTCTCTCTGGTATCGGATGATAGGACAAGAAGAAATGGCCTGAATTGTGCCAGAAGAAGTTTAGGTTGGATATTAAGAAGAATTTCTTTCCTGCAAGAGTGGTCGTGCATTGGAACAGGCTGCCCAGGGAGGTGGTGGAGTCACATGTTTTTGTTCAAAAAATGGTTTTGTGGCTGTGATGGTCTTAGGTTGATGGTTGGGCTTGATGATCTTGGAGGTCTTTTCCCACCCAAACAATTCTATGATTCCATGATTACCACAAGCACAGGTTCAAGCTGCTGCTTTGTGAGGCAGCTCCAAAGCTGTGGCCTGCAGACACCCATTTCTGCTGCTGCTTTCCTGGCTTGGATTTGGAGTCTGGGAAGCAACATGTGGAGTCAGAAATAAATCCCAAGCAGGTGCTGCTTGGACTGATCCATCCTGGCTGTAATCCTAGCTTCTGTGACTCTCTGATCCCCGCTCTTCTCCGTGCACAGACGTGGATGAGTGTGCTGAAAACCCATGTCACCCGGCTGCCACCTGCTACAACACGCCAGGCTCTTTCTCCTGCCAGTGCCGACCTGGATACGAGGGTGATGGCTTCCAGTGCATGCAGGGTAAGGCTGCCCAGCTCACCGCCACATCAGCATTCTCTGGGGTGGCTTCCCCCACCCTCACTCTGCTCTCGCTTTGGCTTTCCCAATGGCAGAAGGGAACACACCGCGCCTGACCCCCTGCCAGCACGAGCAGCTGTACCCACGGGAGGTGCCACCAGGCCCCTCGCCTGTGGGTGAGGGGCACATGCCCCAATGTGATGAGGAGGGACGATACCGACCCCTGCAGTGCCACAGCAGCACTGGGTACTGCTGGTGCGTGGACGCCGCGGGACAGGAGATCGCCGGCACGCGGACAGCCCCAGGCAGCACCCCCCCTCGCTGTGGGAGCCCAGGTCAGTGCCACCACGTGGCGCTCCAGCATCCTGATGGCGTTGGTGGGCAGCCAGGAGATGCCCTGGCTGGCTGCACAGGTTGTGATGGGTGGTAGAAGGTGCTGAGAAGGTGCTGGAGCAGGCAGATCCCTTCCTGTCCCATCCTATTATGGCTGCAGCACTTTGGCCCCAGGTACCAACAGATTGTGGGCAGTGGGGCTGTGCGGAGCAGGGGAGACTCTCTTCCCAGCCAACCTGTCTGCAGCTTCACTGTCATAGTCTGGGTACAGGATGCTGCTGAACAGGTGGTTAGGCCCCTCAGAGAGTCTTCTGGGTCTTTCGGCCCCCATGGTCCATGGGGTTATAGTGGTTGTGGCCATCAGAACACCTCTTCTGTCATCCTGAGGACAGCCACAGGGTGTGAAATGGGCTGGAGAGGGGCAGCCCTGGTGGGAAGGTCAAACAGTGCTGGCAGAGCATCACCCAGCACCTGCAGCTATGGGTGAAGCAGGTGCCAAGCAGGTCCAGGAGAGCTGTGTGGCACCCACTGAGCGTTGGGGGGGGGATGTTTGCTGCCAGCAGAGGCCATTCAGCAGCTGACCCCCTGCGAGCACGAGCGGCTGTACCCACGGGCAGTGCCACCAGGTCCCTCACCTGTGGGTGAGGGGCACATGCCCCAGTGTGATGAGGAGGGACGATACCGACCCCTGCAGTGCCACAGCAGCACTGGGTACTGCTGGTGCGTGGACGCCGCGGGACAGGAGATCGCCGGCACGCGGACAGCCCCAGGCAGCACCCCCCCTCGCTGCGGGAGCCCAGGTCAGTGCCCCATCTCCTCCCTGGAGCACCCCAACCCCACAGTGTCCCTCCAGAATGGTGGGGTGCCCAGCAAGGACTGGGGGACGTGGGGCTCTGGCAAAGGTCTGTGTTGCCCAGCCTTGCTTGACGGGGTGCATCGCGGTGGGGTGGTGACGTGTCACCGTCCTGATGCCAGAGCCCACGGAGCGTGCCCCAACCATGTGCGAGCGCTGGCGGCAGAGCCTGCTGGAGCACTACGGTGGCAGCCCCCGCAGCGACCAGTACGTGCCACAGTGCGACAGGGAGGGACACTTCACCCCGCTCCAGTGCCACGGGGACAGCGGCTACTGCTGGTGCGTGGATGAGAGTGGCCGGGAGATCCAGGGCACGCGCTCGGAGCCAGGCAGCACCCCACCATGTAAGCACCCCAAGTGTGACCCCCTGTGGGTGCTATGCCCCACTCCTGCTCAGGCACGGAGAGGAGAAGCTGATGCTCCTTGAGCCATCTTTCTCCTTGTTCCCACCTAATTTACGTCCCAGGTCTCCCCAGCATCGCACCGCCCAGCGTCCGGCCCTCACCCCGGCCTGATGTGTCCCCCCCAGCCGCGGGGACCTTTCTGCTCTACGCGCAGGGACAGCAAATCGGATACCTCCCGCTCAACGGCACACGGCTGCAGAAGGAGGCGGCCAAGACCCTGCTCTCCCTCCATGTACAGTAGCTACAGCACTGGGGTTGGGGTGTGGGACCACTGGAGAAGGTTAGGGACTGGCTGACGTGTTCTGGATAGAATCACAGAATCGTTTTGGTTGGAAGAGACCTTTGAGAGAATCAAGTCTGACCATTAACCCAGCACTGCCAGGTCACCACTAAACCATGTCCCTCAGCACCATATCTACACAGCTTTTAACCCCCTCCAGGAATGGGGATTCCAACACTGCCCTGGGCAGCCTGTTCCAGGGCTTGACAACCCTTTTGGAGAAGAAATTGTTCCTAATGCCCAGCCTAAACCTCCTCCAGTGCAACTTGAGGCCAGTTCCTCTTGTCCTATCACTTGCTCCTTGGGAGAAGAGACCAACTCACACCTTGCTACAGCCTCCTTTCAAATAGTCCTGGAAACCAGTTCCCTGGACCACCTGTCCAAGCTGTGATTTGAGGAGTCACCTCTCGAAGGCTGGTGGTGGTTTGTTGGGACATTGGCTGTGCTGGCTGCCTTGGCTCTGAGAGGGAGAGTTCTCAGCTCTTCCTTCAGCTGTTCAGGTCACAGACTTGGGGCTGTGAAGGACGACGGGTGCTCACAGACCCTGGCTGCCAGCTTCGTGTCTCTACTGCAAACTTGCTTTTCCCTTCCTTGGAGTCCTCTTGGAGTGTGGCCACGTGCATCTCCAGCCAAGCCAGACTGACGAGGAGGAATGCTGGAAGCTGGGCTATGACCCTCCCTGTGCCCCAGGGAACTGAGAGAGCTTGCCAAGCTTTTTAAACTGAAAGAGGGATTCATACTAGAGAGAAGGGAGAAATGTGTGACACTGAGGGTGGTGAGGGCCTGGCCCAGATTGCACAGAGAGATGGCAGGTGTCCCATCTCTGGAACCATTCTAGAGCAACCTGCTCTAGTTGCAGATGTCCCTGCTGACTGCAGAGGGGGTGGACTAGATGACCTTTAAAGATCCCTTCCGACCCAAACCATTCTGTGATTCCATGATTCCCTTTTCCCATCCTGAAGGTCTTTCCTTGAGCTGGTTTCACTGTTGGAGCAGTTTCTCCTCGAGCCAGGTTTCAAACCCATCTGGACATGGGTGGGCTGTTGCAACTGCTGACCCAAAAACCTCTGCTGCAAGGTTCAGCCAGGGCTGTGCAGTAGGAGCCCATCAGTGTTGGCTTCTGCCAGGGAGAAGGGATTTGAGGATCATTCCCAGTTCCTGCATCTTGCAGAGTGCCCCAGGCAGCTCCCAGTGCCTGTTGGTGGGATAAGAGTGCTCCCTGAACCTCCTGGCCATGGCCCAGGCAGGATTTCACCCTGTGTCTCTCTCCCAACCCTGGCAGGGCTCCATTGTGGTAGGGATCGATTACGACTGTCGGGAGAGGACAATCTATTGGACCGACGTGGCTGGCCGGACCATAAGCCGGGCGAGTCTGGAGCCGGGCGCTGAGCCAGAGACCGTAGTCAACTCAGGTGAGCTCCTGTCACCAGTGACATCTGCCCCAAGCCATCTTAGCAGGTCCTGTGCTCAACACAGCTCTGGGACTCTCATGCTTTAGGGTGCTCAATCCCTTGGCTGTGGGTCAGATGGGTCCAAGAGCAGCATGACCCCAGCCACTGACCACGTCCATCCTTCTGTCAGGGCTCATCAGCCCCGAGGGGCTAGCAGTGGACCACCTGCGCCGAGCCATCTTCTGGACTGACAGTGGCCTGGATAAGATCGAGCGGGCCCGGCTGGATGGCTCCCAGCGGCAGGTCCTCTTCGACACCGAGCTTGTCAACCCTCGGGCCATTGCGGTGGATCCCGTCCGAGGGTGAGCAGCAGCATTTCCAGAGGGATTTGCAAGGGGCTGGGAGCTACCTGGACCACTACCCACTGGTCCAGCAGATCTGGACAACTGGATTTGCATCAGAAACCATGGTTTTTGGGGGGGAAAAAAAACCCAAGAGAGGCTATTTGCTTCCAGCTGGGTGGGACCCTCAGAAGAGGGTCAAGCCGTGTGGTTGTGTCAAGGCCCCATCCTAACCTTGGGAGCAGCTATCCTAGGTTGCACACCCTGTAGGAGGGCTTGGCTTTATTCCCTATCTCCTCTTTGATTTAAGAATTGAGGATTTAGCCAAAGGTGCTGTTTGGGTGTCAGGATGGACATGGTTTTCAGCAGCTTTAAAGCAAACCTGGAATTCGAGAAGACAAGCTATTACCTCCAGGGTGTTATTGAGATACAAAATGTGCTGCTTCCATGACTCACCCTCATCTAGGAGCTATAGTTTGGGTTGTAAACATGTTTGATATCATTTCTGGGCTTCTTTTAAAGAGTTGTGGGCTTTTTTTCAAATCAAGTGAAGATTTTTTTCAGACATTGTGAGGGGGGAAAAGCAGGCCTCTCCCCTGACATGACCCAGTGATGAAGAGAAAGTTGATAAGGTCCTACCACTCCTTTACTGGCATGTGTCCTGTTTGTTCATTATGTAATTCTTTCCCAAGCAACCTTTACTGGACAGACTGGAATCGTGAGGCACCCAAAATTGAAACTTCCACTGTCAGTGGAGCCAACAGGAGGGTCCTGGTGAATAGGGACATTGGCTTGCCCAACGGCCTGACCTTTGACCCCTTCTCCAAGCTGCTCTGTTGGGCAGATGCAGGTAACTTCACTATACCATGCTAAACCTCGAGGGGAAAGGAACAGCTCTCTGCTCCAAGGAAAACATTGAGGTGCTGGAGTGGGGCCAGAGAAGGGCAATGAAGCTGGTGTAAGGTCTGGAGAACAGATCTGGTGAGGAGCAGCTGAGGGAACTGGGATTGGTTAGTTTGGAGAAGAGGGGCTTGAGGGGAGACCTTCTGGCTCTCTACAACTCCCTGAAAAGAGGTTGGAGCCAGCTGGGGGTTGGTCTTTTCTCCCAAGGAACAAGCAGCTGAACTAGATGATATTCAGAGATCCCTTTCAATTCCTACCATTCTGTAACTTGGTGACAAGTGGAAAGGACCTCAAGTTACAGCAGGGGAGGTCTAGGTTGAACATTAAGAACAATTTCTTCCCAAAGGGATTGTTAAGTCCTGGACCAGGTTGCCCCAGACAGTGGCAGAGTCCCTACCTCTGGAGGGATTGAAAAGCTGTGTAGATATGATACTGGGGGACATGGTTTAGTGGTGGCCTTGGCAGTGCTGGGCTACTAGTTGGACTCAATGATCTTAAAAGGTCTTTTCAAACCTCAGTGAATCCATGATTCTATGATTCTGTCTCTAGCCCATTGCTACCTGTGGGCTTCTTGCCCCCTTTCCACCATCCTGCCCCAAGAGACTTGGTGTGATGGGGCTGGGGAGTTCACAACATGAGTTGCTTCTACCTCCTCAAGCTAAATTCAGCATTTAGTGGGGTTTTTGGTGACCTAGTAATTGTTTTGTATTTGAAAAGGTACAAAGCACCTGGAATGCACATTCCCCGACGGCACAGGCCGGCGCATCATCCAGAACAACCTCAACTACCCCTTCAGCATCATCAGCTACGCCAATCACTTCTACCACACAGACTGGAGAAGGTAAGAGAGGAACATCTGCTCCTTCCTGTGGCCAGGAGCCAGCCTCTGCCACTCCCTGCCTGAGTCCTGCCAGCTCAGAGGGGCTTTGAGCCAGAGGGGGACGAACAAACACTGTCCCTAGTCTGGCACCTCACCAGATTGCTCTCCTGCAGTGCCACATTCAGCTGGCTTGTAAATCTTGGTGCAGAGCAGTTGTTTAGGAACAACCCCAGCTTCCTGGGAGGGACAGAAAGAGTAGTTGGGGTTTGAGAGTTCAACTTGGCCCAAGTTTCTGAATCTAGATGAAGGCAAAGGCAAGATTCTGTCCTCAGTCGTTCCCTCTCCCCCACGGCCCTCATCAGGAATTTGCCTCTATTCCTGCTCCAGCTGGAAGCTCTCAACTTCAGTCAGATCTCCACAGATGACAACAAACACTTAAAAGAGCTTGCCACGCTCAGAGAAGGCTCTCAGGGAGCTAATCTCTCCTTGGAAGGCTGGCTGGGTGACTGCATCACCAAAGAGAAATGCACTGTGGGAGCTGGATGTGAATTTTATGGGGCAAATTTCTTTCCACTTGTTCTGCAGGTGTTCAGACAGATCTTTATAGCTGCCTGTTAAATGCACGTAGGTGGGGGGCAGGGTAACCCCCACCCCTCCCCAAGGTTTCAAAGATGAGTAACAGACTTTGCCCCCTTTTATCACCAGGGATGGTGTGATAGCTGTTGATAAAGAAACTGGTGCCTTCACTGATGAGTATCTCCCAGAGCAGCGATCACATCTCTATGGAATAACAGCAGTTTATCCCTACTGCCCTGGAGGTAAACTACCACTCAACCCACCCCCTCTTGGTTGTCTGAGGGCTGCTACATGCTTGACACTGAAAAAACCCTCCTTCTCTCTCTGCAGCAAGGAAGTAAAAGCTGCCATTTCCAGAAACAACAACAATCTTTGCACCCAAAACAACTTCAGGCCCAGACAACTGTCACTGCATACAACTAAAGCCAGGGGAAGCCCTTAACAAAGGCCAACGAATCACAGAATGTTAGGAAGGGACCTCAAGAGATCACCCAAGTCCAACCCCCTGAGAGCAGGATCACCTAGAGTAGATCACACAGGAATGAAGTGACCAACTTCCCTGCAAAAGATGATTGTTGAAGTTATACCTCAAGTCTTTACTACTGTATTTTTAAGTGGAAAACATCTATGGCTCATCCCCCCCCCAAAAAAATGGTCCTGTCAATCTCTGTGAATCTCAGGCTGTGATTCTCACTCTTGCTTATGCAGGGAGATTGTAAACATACCTTTTTATTTTTTTCCCCACTCAAATGTTGGGTTTTATTAGAAGGAATTAATTTGGAATAGTTTTGACAATCTGACCACCAGGTCATTTTTAGCAAAAAACCCAAACCAAACCAACAAACAAAAAAAAATTAAATCAGTGCCTACAGGGAGCTCTGGATGCAGTATCCTGCTGGGTCTAAGTTGTTCCATAAGAAGACAACTCCAAAGATCTGAGACTGTGCATGTGCAGAACAGTGGCAAAGGCACTGAAGTTTTTCCAGGAGACAATTCTGTTGTCTTCCCACTGCCTCAATGCATGTCTTTTAGTATTTATATTAGAAGGATAGGCTAGAATCCATCTGTTCATGCCTGTTGGTTCCTCTAAGTGCCTTCCTCGACCTACCCCAGTGTAGACCATAACATGTTCAGAAGTGCCATTTACGTTGTAATGCTTCACTTTGGTGGGACTTTCTTTTCTAGGTTACTTCAATAATTGAATAAAATGGTTGGTTTAAAAGTTGCCCTTTGGATTTGCTTTTTAAATATTTCAGTTGTGGAGAATCCTAGAACAGAATCACAGAATTAGTTTTGTTAGTTTGGTTGGAAAAGACTTTTAAGATCATCAAGTCCAACCATTACCTAACTCTACCAAGTCTGGTGCTAAATCACCATAGAATGGCTTAGGCTGGAAGGGACCTCAGAGATCATCTACTCCAACGCCCCTGTCATGGGCATGGACACCTCTGAACCCCCAAGTCTTTTCCTTCATGGATACTCTCAGCCAGCCTGTATTTGTGCCAGGGGTTGGCCTGACCCAGATCCACAGCCTTGCACTTTGACTTGTTGAACCTCATGCAGTTTGCACTGACCCACTTCTCAAGCCTGTCAAGATCCCTCTGGACATTATATACCTAAAAATCCCACAAAGTGTAAATTCTGTCTTCATAAGCAGGTTGTTGAATACTCTAACGTAAAGGACTTTTATTTGTAATTCATCAGCTACCTATAAAAGCAAAGAGAAATATTTTTCACAGATTCAAGAAATTGCTCCTAGGGCAGGACCTCAACATGAGAGGAATCTGCAAGGGTTTCGTGTAACACTCCCTTCTCAAAAGAAAGCCAAACACAATGAAGAAGATTTGCCAGGTTGGAGCTCATGAGAACAATTTGTCTGTTTTCCCCTAGCTTCATTTATTTAAAGAAAAACAAAAGAATTGGCCATCAGAAGTCAGAATTCAATTTCCTGTTTGCTTTTGGAACAGTAAACCGATACCCTTTCAAACTGCATGCCGGAGTTGGAGGTGGTTCCTAAGGGTACTTAAGGGACTCAAAGAGACTGAAAGCTTTTATCTGCTCATCTCCCAACTTTCCCCAGTCTGTGGTCAGTCTTGGGATCAGCAATAATTGCCTGAACCGCCACGATGGCCTCGTTGATTTTCGTTTGCAGCTCTCGGAGCTCCTCTATGTGCAGCAGGCGGAGAATTTGGGCAGCTTCGTTCAGCACAGCATCTGGGGGAGGTGCAGAAGGAGAAACACAGATCATTGCCATCTGAAGAAAGGCTTAATGTAGCTTAATGCTCTGTCTTTCATTCATGGTTTTCATACTTGGAAGAGGAAACAGCCCTCCCCTGCTGCTAGGGAAGGGCAAAGCGCTCTGCAAAACCTCACCCAGCCCTCCAGTTGGGTCAGTTTGTCACATTCCGAGGAGTAATTTAGGTGGACGTGGGGCAGAAGTTATGCAGCTAAGCCACAGGGAAGCAACACAGATGTCCTCTGCTGGCAGAAACAAGACCTACAAGACACCAGCAGCGAGCTGCATTCCTTCCTGGCTGCCATTACAGGCTGTTATTTAAACATTACCCTGAGATGACAAATTCCCTAGCTAAGATTTAGGCTTTTCTGTTCCAAAACAAAATACTCAGGCCCGCTCGTAAATAACGAGCTGGGAGGGGGAGGCTCTTTCCACTGCAGGGTTTGTGACTGGAGGCATTAGGCTCAATTTTGACAGTAATGTCCTTTGTCAAAGGTAAACATCACCAGTAAAAAGGAACACTTAAGAAACGCTTACCTCCCGTGTCGAAACCAAGAATGTGCTTCTCCAGAGCAACAGGCAAACCCTTTAAGAAACAAAAAGAACGTTCAGGTATGACCAGCACGACCAGGGCAGGGATTGTGCCCCTGTACTGAGCACTGGTGAGGTCACACCTTGAGTACTGGGTTCAGTTTTGGGCCCCTCACTGCAAGAAAGACATTGAGGTGCTAGAGCAAGTCCAGAGAAGGGCAACAAAACTGGTGAAGAGCCTGGAGAGTAAGTCTGGTGAGGAGCAGCAGAGGGAACTGGGGTTGTTCAGCCTGGACAAAAGGAGGCTGAGGGAAGACCTCATTGCTCTCTACAACTCCTTGAAAGGGAGCTGCAGTGAGGTGGGGGGTGGTCTCTTTTCCCTAGTAAGAAGTGATAGAATAAGAGGAAATGGCCTCAAGTTGTACCAGGGGAGATTTAGGTTGGACATTAGAAGAAGTTTCTTCTCTGAAAGGGTTCTCAACACTGGAACGGGCTTCCCAGCGAGGTGGTTGAATCCCCACCCCTGGAGGTGTTCAAATGACTCAGAGATGTGGTGCTGAGGGGCATGGCTTAGCACCAGAATTGGTAGAGTTAGACAATGGTTGGTCTTGATGATTCATAGATTCACAGAATAGTTTGGTTTGGAAGGCACCTCCAAGATCATCTAGTTCCAACTCCCCCACCATGAGCAGGGACACCTTCCACTAGACCAGACTGCTCAAGGCCTCATCCAACCTGGCCTTGAACACCCCTAGGGAAGGGGCATTCAGGACCTCCCTGGGGAACCTGTTGTAGCATATTTTCCAAGAGAAATGTGATTTTAGAATTAGAAATGTCATTTAGCATGTTTGCAAAATAAAAGCAGGTGCTACAGCAGGTAACTGGAGGAGAGGACACTTGAGTTTTACTTTTGTGTGTGATAACTTCAAGAAGTCATCCTGCTTGATTACACAGGAGTGCTGAAACATCAAACCAGAAACCCCTTCATATTTAATCACTCCACTTGCCAGGCAAACCCCATTGGATACACACTGCCCACATCCAGTCCTTAAAAGGCCAACAGCAGCACTGCCAGAGAACACCCAACCCAGCAACATCCAGCAAACAAAACCCCAGCACCCACTGGACTTGCCTAGAAACTGCTGCCTCTGAGCAGCTGCCAGTTTTCAAAGCACTGGCTGAGCAGAGAGACAGCTGTAGAAATTCTGTTATGAAGTGAGATTCTCAAGAACTGAACTTGCAAGCTCCACCAACAGCCCCAGAAGAGGTTTCTTGAGTGCTAAGCTTCGGAATAAAGCTCAACATTGAGTTTTCTAAACGCTACCTCTGCGAAGACAGCACAAGCAGATGTTTTACGAGTGGTCATTTAGAAGGGCTGCTCTCTCTTCCTTTACCCCCTCCTGCTGTGGTCATGCTAAGCAATCACTCACCATGTTCCAACATGCACATAAAATTAGAATTTAAACAATGCAGACACCAAACTTTGCTTTTATTGCCTCTCATTTTTCAATGTTTGCCTTGCATGACAAAAACATTCGAGCTCAAAACCCTTGGTTTATAAACTAGTGGGGCTGTAAACCTTCTGAACAGCAAGGGGGTTGTGCAGAAGCTTTTATGGGCATGCAAAAAAATCCTGAGTTCATCAAAACACCACCAACTAAACACAAAATGCTGACTGAAATGAACTCACTCTCATTCTCAAAAGGTGCTTCTTTTCCACAGCCTGTCCAGCAAAATGGATGTTCAACTGGCACCTTAAAATTACACCTGAACGTTAGGAGTTCAAACAGCGTGTTGTGAAGAGCACTTCACACAGTTTTGAGTAGTATCACAAAGTCCAGTGTGGTGGGGGGTGGGAGATGATCATAGAATCGTAGAATCAACCAGGTTGGAAGAGACCTCCAAGATCATCCAGTCCAACCTATCACCCAGCCCTAAGCAATCAACTAGACCATGGCACTAAGTGCCTCATCCAGTCTCCTCTTGAATGTCTCCAGCGATGGTGACTCCCCCACCTCCCTGGGCAGCCCATTCCCATGGGCAATCACCCTCTCTGTGAAGAATTTCCTCCTAATATCCAGCCTATACCTCCCCTGGCACAGCTCGAGACTGTGTCCTCTCATTCTGCTGCTGGTTGCCTGGGAGAAGAGACCAACCCCCACTGTTAAGGCAGGGGCACCTGCAGCAGGTTGCCCAGGATAACAACCTCCAGGTGGGCTTGGAATCTCTCCAGAGAAGGAGACTCCACAACCCCTCTGGGCAGCCTGCTCCAGGGCTTCAGCACCCTCACAGCAAAGAAGTTTCTCCTCCTGTTCAGATGGAACCTCCTGGGTTCCAGATTGTGCCTGTTGCCCCTTGTTCTGTCACTGAGTACCACTGAAAAGAGTCTGGCCTCATCCTCTTGCCCCCCACCCTTTAGTTATTGATCAGATCCCTCTCAGGCTACTCTTCTCTAGGTTCAACAGCCCCAGGTCTCTCAGCCTTTCCTCCTCACAGAGATGTTCCAGGCCCCTCAGCATCTTTGTAACTTCCACTGGACTCTCTCCAGTAGCTCCTTGTCCTTCTTGAACTGCTGAGGCCAGAACTGGACCCAGGAGTCCTGATGTGGTCTCACTAAGGCAGAGTAGAGGGGTACAGAGTAGAGGGGCCCTTGACTCGTTGGCCACACTCTTAATGCACTCCTGGAGACCATTGGCTTTCTGGGCCATGCAGACACACTAAAGAAATCAGGTTTATACTTCAGGCTGCAAAAACCTTGCTGCCACTCCAGTGTGTCCTTAGAGCCTCAGGAGGAGGAAAACATTGATTCAGTTGTTTCTCTGAGGATGAATTTTCCAGGGCCACTGCAAGCACCTCCCAACACTGAGTGACCATAGTGGCATCTTCAGGTGGCCTTCTAAGATGCCCTGATAGAGCAGCATTGCTGCTTCTGTAATGGGCCTAACCACTGCAGCCACATTCTCTGTAACTGGGAATGTCAACAGTAAAACTACATTCCCTGGGTGCAAGAAGGAAAAAACATAAGTTTTCAGATTCCAGAGTAAAGAAAAAAAAAAAAAGTATCCACTTTGTTGTGCTATGCCTCAGGTATGGCCTTCAAGAACATCATTCAACAAATTCCCTTGAGGATCTCTTTTACTTAATCCTAGCTCATTAGGCATGGAAAGCCCAGTCTGAGTCTGTCTGGATAAATATGATCCTGCCTAGACACTGACTTGATAGCCATTCCAAATCATCTGAAGGAACCCAAAAGTGAAATGTCTTATCTGAAAAGCCATACCTGGACACCCCCAAAAAGCTAAATTTCACTTTATCTGCTACATTGAAACCACATGCAGAGCAGTAGGAGTCTCCTCAGGGCAGTCCTCCCACATATCCTCCAGTCAGAGAACATCTCTGTATCCATTTTATCTCTTCCCCATCCAATATTGCCCTGATCACAACTCATTTTGTCTATTAAGTCACCTGCCATGGAGTCAGACATTTAGAACATCATTCAAGACACAAAGCTTACCACACCAAGTGTCACTGACCAGTATTTTGGCCATTAACAGTCAAAATCAGAAGCAGAGGTTTATTTCTCCTCTCCTTCACTCTGTTCAGCTATTTCAGCAGCTATTCTGCAACTCAGCTATTTCATAGATTCATAGAATGGTATGGGTTGGAAGGGACCTTCAAGATCTTTTCCATTGCTTTCAGCTCTTTTCTCCATCTATCTGGTCCACCACTATCCTGCTGATCACTGCTGGCACAGACAAAGCTGTTTTCCTGCCTCTACCCCCCACTCCCTTTTCTCTCCCCACTACTTGAAATTTAGCATTCCTCATGAGAACACACTCCCCATGACATCAATCACATTCACTGACACTTCACCCTCAGGCCTGAACACGCTTTGAGGATGACCTAAATATGAAGAATTCTGTCCTGAAAAGAATTCACTGCTCCTCCAAGCAGCTTGTTCTGCCAAACAGAAAGAGAATCCCATCTTGATCCCTGCACAGCTACATAAACACCAACTAAAAGCAGCTTTTCACGATCATTAGTTATGGAACCTAAATTGACTAACGTGGTCTCAGCTGCTTTCCCATCTTCCTGCTCTTTTAATGGTTTTATGGATGCAGAAGACCAAAGCTTTGATTTACTGTTCCAAAGCTTTTGGCAGTTACTGTGCAGCAGCTCAGAGCACCTGCAGTTGCCACTTAGTAAACACCATGAGCTGTTATGGCCATAAATAATCCTTCCTGAGCAGCTGCTAGGAAAGATGAAGGGACTTGAGCTCTCTCTGACCAGATCCAGTCCCTTTAAGCAGGGACAGTTCTAAACAAACACCTGCAGAGAAAGAGGAGCTGCCTTCCCTGGCTGCACCAAACACCCAAGGCCAGCAGCTAACTGCTGGAGAGAGGAGGAGCTGAAGAATTGGGATGTTTGGGAAACGACAGCCTGAAAAGCCACAGTCAGCCCTTGGAACATCTTGCACACAGACAGCTTGTGGTTACAAAATCAATCTGAAGAACCTGAAGCTTTAAGTGCAGGAGTTTCCTTCACCACCTCTTTTTGGGGAAGGTGGGGAGGAAGGAGGTAGATATCCAACACCTTGCTCCTCAAGAACAGACAAGATGTGTGTAGTGTGCAAAACACTCCCTACAAGGAACATTTCAACCTGCTTACAGAGTCCAGGCTACTCATTCCAAGGCAAGGCCAGGTCACACATCACAGAGTGGTAAGGGTTGGAAGTGACCTCTGAGGATAATCAAGTCTCAAACTGAAGGCCTGCTGCACAGGGAACAGCAATTTTACAGCACACATCTTACAGCATCAGAAATACTGCCCCAGAAATTGTCTGATCAGCAGAACTAGAGAGGTGATTGTCCCCATGAAAATGGCACTGATGAGACCAACCTGAAATACTGGATTCAGTTTTGGGTCCTTCACTCCAAAAATGACATTGAGGTGCTGGAGTGTGTACAGAGAAGGGCAATGAAGCTGTTGAAGGGTCTGGACAATAGGTTTGGTGAGGAGCAGCTGGGGGAACTGGGGTAATTCAGCCTGGAAAAGAGGCTCTGGGGAGGCCTTCTCACTCTACAACTCCTTGAAAGGAGGTTGGAGCCAGGTGGGGGTTGGTCTCTTTCCCAAGCAACAAGTGACAGAATGAGAGGAAAAAGCCTCAAGTTGCACCAGGGGAAGTTTGGGTTGGCCATTAGGAAAAATGTCTTACCTAAAAGAGTTGTAAGACCCTGGAAGAGGGTCCCCATCTCTGGAAGGATATAAAAGCTGTGTAGATGTGGTGCTGAGGGACAGGGTTTAGTGGTGGAATTGCTAGTGTTAATAGCTGGACTTCATGATCTTGAAGGTCTTTTCCAGCCTAAACAATTCTATTATTCTATAGGTACATAAATTTGTATCTAAATGAAACAAAGGGAGCTCTCCAAAATCCTCTAGGTCTTTTTAGGATGGTGAAGATCAAGGCCAGGTTGGATGAGGCCTTGAGCAACTTGGTCTAGTGGGAGGTGTTGGAACTAGACAATCCATTAAGGTCCCTTCCAACCCAAACCATTCCATGATTCTGTGCCCAGTTCTGGAGCCCCTATTACAAGAGGGATATGGACATGCTGGAAGGTGTCCAGAGAAGGGCCACCAGGATGATCAGAGGGCTGGAGCACCTCTGCTACGAGGAGAGACTGAACGAGTTGGGGCTGTTCAGTCTGGAGAAGAGAAGGCTCTGAGGTGACCTTATTGTGGCCTTCCAGTATCTGAAGGGGGCTCCAAGAAAGCTGGGGAGGGACTTTTTAGGCTATCAGGTAGTGATAGGACTAGGGGGAATGGAATAAAGCTGGAAGTGGGGAGATTCAGGCTGGACATGAGGAAGAAGTTCTTCCCCATGAGAGCCTGGAATGGGTTGTCCAGGGAGATGGTTGAGGCCCCATCCCTGGAGGTGTTTAAGGCCAGGCTGGATGAGGCTCTGGCCAGCCTGATGTAGTGTGAGGTGTCCCTGCCCATGGCAGAGGGGTTGGAACTGGATGATCCTTGCGGTCCCTTCCAACCCTGACTGATTCTATGATTCTGTCATAAAGCAAGCTTCCAGCACCCTCCTCAACAGAAAGTGTTTAACCAGAATGAGTTTTGATGGAGATATCCAACATTCCCACCTACACTGGCTGACCTGAGAGGGGCTAGTGAGCAGCAGGCTGGTGCAGTGTCTATACGAACCTCCTTGGACTGGCCGGCCTTGGCGATGGCGTCCTGCGTCAAGCGCTCCTGAACCAAAATGCGGATGGCCTGGGAAGAACAGTTCAAGGGTGACAGAAATTAATTCAAGCCCTGATGCGTTTCTCCACAATTCCCAAGGAAAACAGCCGATGGTAACACCCAGAGAAATCCCAAATTCACAGTTTTGTGGAAGACTCTTTCAGACATTAACTCTTTTCAAGGAGCACTGTTCATTGCAGGTAGTGTCTTACGCAGCGTAGCCTCTTTGGCTGGGGGATGGCAGCTTACCCAGCAGAAACGTGGACATTACACTATGAATTTCAGTCACTACTGGGTCAGAAATTGCAAAATGCTAGGAGGAGCTGAGAAATCTTATGGGTTTTCTGTCCTGGAGAAGAGGAGAGTAAGCAGAGACCTTCTGGCTCTCTACAACTGAAGGGAGGTTGGAGCAAGGTGAGGGTTGGTCTCTTCTTCCAAGGAATAAGCGATAGGACAAGAGGAAATGGCCTCAAGTTGTACCAGAGGAGGTTCAGGTTGGGCATCAGGAAAAACTTCTTCCCCAGAACGGTTGTCAAGTCCTGGAACAGGTTGCCCAGGACAGTGGTGGAGTCCCCCCTCCCTAGAGGGATTTCAAAGGTGTGCAGAGAGACATGGTTTAGTGGTGACCTGGAAGTGCTGGGCTAATGGTTGGACCCAATGAACTTCAAGGTCTTTTCCAATCTAAATGATTCTGTGAGTCTAGAACAATCCCAGAGCAGCAGCATGGTTTTTGGTTTTCTGAGCTCTCACCCCTGCAATGCTGCAGCAATGCAGCTTCTTCAGGAAGGAAATCCTGCCATCAGCTTCTCTTAGTAGGTGCTGAACCATCTTCCACACACAAGAGGAACCTGAAGCAAGGCTACCCACCCAGGTTTTTAAACGACTGAGGGCAGAAAGGAATTATTTTTGGACACAGGAACAAGAACAGCCTTGATTTTAACAATCCTGCTGCTCGTCTGTTTTTACTGGCTCCAGTACAGAGCATGAAATCGTACCAGAGCTATCAGTTACTGGTACCTACAGCTGGAAATGCCTCTAAAAATAACTGAAGGAACACCAAGCAGACAGACTTCCACCAGAAAGAACTGGGTCTGTCAAACACATTCCTCAGACTTTCCCTGAGGAGTAGCCAAATGTGACAGAAGCAGCCTTACAGCTTCATGCTTCCACCCTACCTCAAGATTTCTCCCAGTTTGGGTCACGATTAAAGTCAGAATGACACCAGAAAGTCGTCACTGAACACCTCTAAAAACCTTTCTAACTGAAGGGAGGTCAAAGAGTCATTTAAAGAGGAACTTACATTCCAGCAGTGAGACTAGAGCTTGTTTAAGAGAATTTTGAGTGCCTTTTTGTGTTAGAAAACTGTCTTGTATGGATGCTTTCAGCTTGCCAGATTTAAATTAATAAAACGAGACTCCAAATATCTCTCTGCTCGCTCTGGCCAGATGGCTGTGGCAGGTTTACACCCTGTGGCCTTCCCTAAGCTCCCACTCCTGAGTGTCCAGGCTTGAACAGGGATCATAAATCCTCCTCGTGCACACTTCAAACCTGATCACTATGGTGTAGAATTGTTTCCCTGACCAAGACCATCTCATACCATCAAGCCCTGAAAATTTGTACTGCTGCTGCACGAATTGCCATGCCAAGGGCCTATACTCACTAATTGAAAGCAAGAAAATTCTGGCTGGTGGGTTTGTCCCACTACTTCTGCCTGAAAAAAAAGTGGGAAATGTAGAACTAGTGACAGAAATGGAAATGTGTTTAGGTGGGAAACACATTTTGCTCTCTCTTTGAGTACCTATTAGATGAACTCTGCTACAATTTATTAGCCTTAAGATAATCCTTTAAGACAACCCAAAAGAACTTTGTCTGAGAATGGTTGAGCTCATGCTGCACATCCTCAAAATTACCATTCACCAGGTCTCCTCTCTGCCTGATACCCCTTCTCACAGCTCCATGGAGAAGGATCTTGGAGTCCGGATGGACAGCAAGTTATCCATGGGACAGCAATGTGCCCTTGTGGCCAAAAAGGCCATTGGTATCCTGGGGTACATTAAGGAGAGTGTGGCCAGCAGGCCAAGAGAGGTTCTCCTTCACCTTCACCTTCACTCTGCCCTACTGTATTGTGTGCAGTTATGGGCCCAAGAGGGACGAGGAGAGAGTGCAGTGGAGGCCATGAGGATGATGAAGGGACTGGAACATCTGTCTTGTGAGGAAAGGCTGGGGCTGTTCAGTCTGCAAAAAGAGGAGCCTGAAAGGAGATTGTATTAATGTCTATAAATATCTGAAGGGTAGGTGCCAAGATGAAGGTGCCAGTCTCTTTTCAATGATGCCCTGTGGCACGACAAGAGGAAACGGAAACAAAGTGAAACACAGGAAGTTACAGCTCAACAGGAGGAAAAACTTCTTTGCTGTGAGGATGCTGGAGCCCTGGAGCAGGCTGCCCAGAGAGATTGTGGAGTCTCCTTCTCTAGAGACTTTCAAGACCTGCCTGGATGTGTTCCTGTGTAACCTGCCCTACATGATCCTTCTTTGGCAGGGGGGTTGGACTAGATGACCTCCAGGGGTCCCTTCCAACCCCAGCCATGCTGGGATTCTGTGAGGAGAAGGAACAACAATGTTTTGAAATATCCTTTGCTTCCCTTAGCCTCAATCTTTTCAAGTTTCTCTTAATTTCTAGCACTGGAAATCGATTTCCTCTCCTTTCAGCACTTCATATTCTCAAAACCAGCTCCCAGTGATGGAATTCCAGGAACTCAGCCGCAATTGAACTGCTTAACAAGATAATTCTCCCTGCCTTTATTTCCATGATTTACACTCTATACTATTATCTGCTCGAAGAGGCACACACAGAATGAGATTTAATTTCCATTTGTGCCTAAGAAAAAAAGATAAAAATCAGCAGCCACTGGGGACAAGAAGGAAGAAAGGAGGTGTGAGAAGTGTGAAACTCACCTTCAGCATCACCAGGTAATCATCATGTCGCTGAATCTGAAGCAAGTTAGCCAAAGCCATCACTCCAGCCTTGAAATCAGGATTATTCACTGTAAAAAAGAATCATCACATAAATAGCAGTGAGCAACCACTTTAATCTGGCTACAAAACAATCAGAGGGTTGAAGAACATCATGCAAGCACAGAATGAGTTGTTTTCAGTGCCAAAGGCTCTGCATACATCCTCCTGCACAGGAAACCTGTGTTAAAGCTTTGAAATAAAGCCAACAACTCAAAGGTTTCTTTTTTTCTATATCTTTCTACTGCTGCAGAGCAGAGCTGGACCTGCTGAGTGAGGCTACGAAAAATCCTTAACTATCTTTTTTTTTTTTTTTGACAAGGACCAATGGGAAAAGATTTGGGGGATTTAGGGCTAATTTTAGTAGCTGTTTGCCACCACTTCCAGATATTATGAACATGCCTAGCAGTTAAAACAATTAAAATGTTTATGAGAGGTACAGCTGGGGAAGACTCAGCTAACAAGCAACACCTGAGAGCACTGAGGTAAATATTCTATCATGCTTCCCTAGCTTTTAAAATGATTTTTAAAGATATGTTGAAAAGCCCATAGTCAAAAGATACCTTGCTATTTCCCCCTGACCCACAGTGAGTACTCATGGCCACAGACATGGACCTGCAGAATCAGGACCAGAGGAGGCCACGACGATGAGAGGGGTGGGCCCCTTCTGCTCTTGAGGCCAGGGTTGTTCAGACTGGAGAAGAGAAGGCTCCACTGAGACCTTCTGGTGGCCTTTCAGTGCTTCAAGTAGCCTCTAAGAAAGCTGGGACAGACTTCTGAGAAGGGTGTGTTGTGACAGGACAAGGGCTGATGGATTTAAACTAAAGGAGGGAGATTTAATCTAGATAGAAGGAAGAAATGTTGATGCTGAGGGTGGCAAGACGTTGGCCCAGAAAGGCGGTAGATGCCCCATCCCTGGAACCATTGCAGGTCAGGTTGGACAGGGCTGTGAGAAACCTGCTCTTGTTGCAGATGTTCCTGTTGACTGCAGTGGGGTTGGACTGGATGAACTTTAAAGGTCTCTTCCAGCCCCAACCATTCTGTGGTTCTATGGTTCTGTTTACTAGAGCTCTCTGCAAAGCTGCCAAGCTGCTTCCTCATTCCCTGATAAGAACCCTCCCAACTTAGTCTCTATCTGATAGTCTCTGTGCACCTCATTCTGACGGGAAAGATTCTCCTTTCTGCCCTTCCCCTTTTTCCCCAACAGGAAAGGCTCTGTACCAGTGCACATAAAGACACCTGGGATTCCCATGGAGCAGCAGGAACATACCAAGTGCACACAACCCAAAGGAACTCTCAAAACACTGCTCAGAGAAGCAATTTCAGCCAGCAGTGAAATAATATATGAACTCTGCATTTAAATGGGGCTTTACAAAGTTAAATGTAGCACAGCATGATTTACATCCTGAGGAACTCCACACAGGCCCAAGAACACATTCACAGCAGGCTGCTGCACACTTACCATCCAAGTTAATCAGTGGTTCTGCATTTTTTGCTGTGTTGTCAGTATTTTTAGCACCATCAGGGGTAGAATCCTTATACTTATCAGCTGGAAAATGAAGAAACAAACAGGAACACTGTTAGAGCTAGTGACAAAAGGCTTAGAGCCAAGCTGTATCTTGCAATAGCTGTACTTTTTAGAGTGTGGAAATTGCTCAAGAGCTTTTTGGGCTTGTATGTTGACTTTTTGGAGCTCTCTACGGCACCCCAAAAGCTGCTCTTTCAGTGAGCGACCCTAACAGCTCCTATCTGCAGAGTTTCTGTGCTACCCTGAGCAGCATCACAGCATGTTGCACACCCCCAGAGGGTGTTATGTCCTCGACTAAAGCTCTTCCCTCCAATCTTCATCCCAGAAGGCTGAAGAAGCTGCACCATAAAGCTGCTTTTAAAATCCACCAGTGCAACTGGCACTAGACCTCTGCCTCCATCAGCAGCATATGCAGAGCATAGGAACTACAGACCTGAGCTGGTTCTGATCAGTGAGTCAAACATCCCCAGTGAAGGCTTTGTTTTATAGACTGCAGCATTCAGCTCCAACCTACACAGGGGTTTTTCAAGCCTTTTGAGGATGGAACCCTCCAGCTTCTCCATTTCACATACCCCCTGAGTCCCAGCTAGCTCATTTTCTCCATCATAAGGGACCAAGAACCATCTACAGATTGCAGATATTTATATCCCAACCCTGTCCTGGGCAGAGCTCAGCTCTACAGGAATTCCAGGTAATAGAAAAGAGCATTTTGGATGTTACGATGTCTGCCAGCAGTAATTACTTTTATATCTGCAGACTCACTACAAGGAGATGAAACTGCTGCTGCCTGTTGAGATGTAACTCAACTTCATAACCTCACACTAGTTCCCAAGGGTTCAAGATCTTGTCCTGTGAAACAAAGGTCTAAGAATAACCTCTTCAAATAAGTGTAGTCCTAAAGAAAATGTGTTTAATACCCTTTAGAGCAAGTTCTCATAAAGCCAATCCCAGAGGGAGAAGGGCATAAATACATACCACGGGTTTGGCTATATCCAGAAATAAAGCAATAAATGCTACTGCACTGTCCCAGGGGAGCTGAAGAGGAACAGTTCCCATCTAGACATGGGGCAAAACCAAGCAGGCTGAAGTTACATTTTTATTGAAGAAAACAATCTATATTTTTGATGTTGTCCTATTTGATGAATACTTCTTAACTACAAAAGCCCCATTTCCCCACCACTTTGAAATACCAAATTCACCCATACCATTATCTCCATACTCCAGCCTAACTGCTAAGCCAAGAAGCCAGTCCACTGTCTCCTGTCGCTCTTGTATTTTGAAAGGACAGTTTACATCTTTCATGTACTGTGGAACAGAGAGAGGAGAGAACAAATACATGTTATTGACCCATGTGAATTAGCCAGGAGCACAGAGATGGTTTGTAAACAGTCACTTTCCCACAGACCTCACAGTTCATAGCATCACAGAATGTTTTGGGTTGGAAGGGACCTTAAAAATCATCTAGTTCCAACCCCCCTGCCACGGGCAGGGACACCTTCCACTACACCAGGCTGCTCAAGGCCTCATCCAACCTGGTCTTGAACTCCTCCAGGGAGGGGCACCCACAACCTCCCTTGGCAACCTGTTCCAGTGTCTCACCACCTTCAATGTAAAGAATTTCATCCTAATATCCAAATCTCCCCTCTTCCAGCTTCAATCCATTCCCTCTCATCCTATCACCAAGCTCTTGTAAAAAGTCCCTCCCCAAGAAGAGATTTGTAAGAGAGATATGAACAAGAAGCATCCTTGTGGAATGTCCTGCTGTGGCATCTGATCCTCTGAGGCATTTTAGAGCGTTTCAAACCACCTTTGAGTCTGCCACACGGTTTGGGCTGAAAGTGACCTTCAAGATCATCTAGTTCCAACCCCCCTGCCGTGGACAGGGACAGCTCCCACTCTACCAGGTTGATCAAAGTCCCATCTCAACCTGTCCTTGAACGCTTCCAGGGAGAGGGCATCCACAACCTTCCTGGGCAACCTCTTCCAGTGCCTCACCACTCTCATGGGCAAGAATTTCTTCCTCATGTCTAATCTTAATCCATCTTCTTCCAGTCTGGAGCCATCACCCCTTGTCCTGGCACTCCATGCCTCTGTAAAAAAATCCCTCCCCAGCTCTCCTGTAGCTCCCTTCAAATACTGGAAGGCTGCTCTAAGGTCTCTGTGAAATCTGAACAAATCCAGCTCTCTCAACCTGTCTTCATAGCAAAGGTGCTCCAGCCCTCACATAATCTTCTGGTCATTTAGTAATGGCACCTGCTTTTTAATGATCATTATTGATGTTATTCATTGTCAGACTGTGACCAAAGAAAGCAAAATACCTTTTTCTTTGCCCTCTGTTCATTTTACACAGTAAGTGGAGGGAAAGGAAAGGACAAAGAACAATCTACAGTAAAAACTTCCCATTTGAAGCAGGAAGGAGGTATGACACTACCTAAGGCTTTCACAGGACTGGTATCAGAGGATTCTGAGGGGCAGAAGTAATTTTCCCTTTCTTAGGGACTGTGTACAAGAAGAGAGGACAAAACGTGTCTGGGATATCAAAATGCTTTAGCCTCTCCCTCTGCAAAGCATGAGCACTGCAACACCAGTCCTCCTGAGCAGAAGACAGCAAGATGTTCCAGGGAAGGGAAAAAAGTGAGATGAAGGGGCACTGAGCACTGTTTTCAGCTCCCCACAAGGCTGTGTGGAGAGAAAGGAAAATAGGAACCAATGGGAAAGCTTAACAGCCCTGTGGTGACCCAGAACACTCACAAACACAGAGGAAACAGCATCTCTCCCATGAAGACAGGCTGAGAGCAGCCTTCCAGTACCTGAGGGGGGCTGCAGGAGAGCTGGAGAGGGACTTTTTACAAAAGCATAGAGTGACAGGGCAAGGGGTCATGGCTTCAAACTGGGAAAAACTGGATTTAGATTAGACATTAGGAAGAAATTCTTGCCCATGAGGATGGTGAGGCACTGGTTGCCGAGAGAAGCTACAGAGGCTCCAAGCCTAGAAGTGTTCAAAGCCAGGCTGGATGGCCTTGAGAAACTTGGTCTAGTAGGAGGTGTCCCTGCCCATGGCAGGGCATTGTAGAAAGATGATCTTGAAGGTCTCTTTCAACCCAAACCATTTTGTGATTCTATGAGATCCCTTGCAAAGAGATGGCTGCTTGACACACTCATAGAGGAAAATCATCTGGCTGGAATTGCAAAAGGCACAAGGATGAGCTGCTGTAATGTTCTTCCACACATGCACAAAGCCTACAAGGGCATCAGCCCCATCCATTTCCCTTTTGGTACATAAGGATCATTCATGCAGAAAAAGCTGTTCTTTTGAGGTCGATTTTATTTCTACTCCAAGAGCTGAATGAAATCAGGCAAGAAAAAGATTGCACAAAGACAGCTGAATGAAAACTGTGTGCACACAGTTTCACCACCTTAGTAACTCCTACAGTTTGGCTCCAATAATACATTTAAATTCCTAGAAATGTAAAACTTCAGAGGCAGGGGAAATATTTAGAGTTATTTACATTCAACCACAACAGCAGCTGTTAACAGTCATTCACCTCATCACTTAAAACTGTGGTTGAAACAAGGAAATACCTTTTCAAACGATTTGGGCCAGTCATCACTGTGTATGTTCCTTAAATTCCCTCGGTCTTCAATCTTGTAGTGTCTGATTTTCTGGTCTTCAAGCCAGACAATAAAATTCCTGAATTCTGTTTCATCTGTCAGAACAAGTAAACAAAGCAACAATGAACTGACATCTTAAGAGTAAAAAAAAAAAAAAAAAAAAAAGCCTTTAAGTTTTGATTCAATTCACACTGGTGTCTTTGAGTGCTCTCTTATCTTACTATAATGAAATCAGAGAATCATAGAGCGCTGGGGGTTGGAAGGGACCTCTGGAGATCACCCAGTCTAACCCCCCTGCTAAAGTAGGGACACCATCAGCAGGCTGCCCAAGATCACAATGTCCAGCTGGGTTTGGAATCTCTCCAGAGAAGGAGTCTCCACAACCTCTCTGGGCAGCCTACTCCAGGGCTCCAGCATCCTTACACCAAAGGAATTTCTCCTCATGTTCAGATGGAGCCTCCTGGGTTCCAGTTTGTGCATATTGCCCCTTGGCGTGTCACTGGGCACCACTGGCAAGAGTCTGGCCCTGTTCTTTGGAGCCTCACCCTTTAGCTCTTGCTGAGCATTGATCAGATCCCCTCTCAGGCTGCTCTTCTCCAAGCTAAACAGACCCAGGTCTCAGCCTTTCCTCATCACAGAGATGCTCCAAGCACCTCAGCATCTTTGGAGCTTCCACTGGACTCGATCCAGTAGATCCCTGTCTCTCCTGAACTGGGGAACCCAGACCTGGATCACGTACTTCAGCTGTGGCCTCACTCGAGGCAGAGTGTTAGATATATCATCCTTCTCTACTCAAATCACATATTCCAGGACAACTTCTGACCAAAACTCAACATTGAGTGTTATTCATCTTTCAAGTCACTTCCAACTGGCTATGGTTGAGTGGCTACATCCAACAGTTTATTTTTATTTGGAATATAATTATAATTCATTAGGTGAAGAAGGAAAAGTGAAAATGGTAGAAAAGGATAAATCTGTCATGTTGGCAGTAACCCCTCATGAGCAACACACACACACCCCTTGTGACCCTATATTTTTCTTCCTTTAGTGTCAACTCATCTTAGTTATTGACCCAACATCTCATTACTTGGGAGCTGGAATTCCACAGTACAAAGACTGTGGTCCAAACAAAGACACTGATACTGGACAAAATAATTAGCCTGCACTTGCACTTCAGAGACAGAGCTCACTTCTGAACACAGCAGATCACAGCCCTGGGGTATCACCAGTCCTTCAGCTGAGGTATTTTGGCTTTGGATGAGATTTAATATCCCAGGTTAATGAATTTAATAACTTTCTGCATCTCAGAGTGGGGTAAGCACATGATTTTCCCCATCAGGGACAAGAATACTTCTGATGCTTAAAACTGTCTTTTAAGTGATGTAAGTGCCCTACTTCTATCGATTGTGCTGTAAGAAACAGAGCCATAGTCACCACAAGTGTGAAGGAAAGACCTTTAAAAATTTCTCCACTGGTAAAATGAACCCCCAAAGAAAAAATAATCATACAATCAAATAATGGTTTTGGGAAGGGGCCAGGGTGTGTGTGTGTGCTTTAAAGGTCATCTAGTCCAACCCTTCTGCAGTCAGCAGGGACATCTGTAACTACAGCACATTGCTGAGAGCATCAAGCAACCTGGCCTGCAATGGTTTCAGGATGGGGCATCTACCACCTCTCCGGGCAACCTGGGCCAGTGTCTCACCTCCCTCAGCATCAAACATTTCTCTATTCTCTCTAGCCTAAATCTCCCCACTTTTAATTTAAAGCCTTCACCCCTTGTCCTGTCAAAATAGGCTCTCATAAAAAAGAAATGTTCATTGTAAGGAATTTAAAACCTACATCAAAAGAAGATGCCAGTAGATGACATCTCTTCAAACAGAAACGAGTCTACCAGAAGCACTGAAGGAAAAAACAGCCTATTAAAGAGAAGTCTTGAAGCTTGTAACTGATCACACTGGATAAATACATTTGTTACAGGGCCACTTCAAGCAAGAAAAAAATGTTAAGTGTTGCAAAAAATCAAACCTCAAAGCATCAACATGTACTGATGAAATAGAAAATAGCTCTAACCACATCACCAGACTACTCTTATTCACCCCACTTGTCCCTGTTCGTGCTTCATACAGAGGACAGACAGGCCCCAAGGCAGGTTCACGCAGCAACTGAATGTTTTCTGACACTCGTGACTCCTGTGCCTCGCATAACGTGAGCCAAGACTCGTCATGGGGTGAACAGCAGCGACATTGTCTATCCCTGCATCGCATCTACTTTTTTCTGCTTCCAGAGAACGCTCAAAGAGCCACGAAACCCTTCCAACAGCGTACACCCACTGCAACGCCTTAGGGTGTCGGTTTGCCCCGTGAAAATTCGGGATTTCCCCTCATTCCCGCGCTGTAGCTTAAACTCTGAGCCCAGAGAGCTGCGCTAACGCCCAGAACCTCCCGACCTTAACCCCACTTCCTCAGGTAGCCGCGGGGACACCGCGGGGGTGAAAGCAGGATGTTCCCAAAACACTCAGGAGAGGGGAAAAGCCGAGTCGCCTCGGCAGCCCCCGGCCTCAGAGAGGGACCCAGGGCCGCCAGTGCTTGAGGAGAGTGGCGAGAAAGCGGAAGGGTATCCAATCAGAGTGCCACGGCCCCGCCGCAGCTCCTCACCCCTGCAGTTGAAGCCAGCCGGGTTGTGGTAGTCAAGAGCCGAGAGCTTGCGGCGAAACATGGCGCCGCTACCGCCGGCGGAACCTCCGCGGAGTGCCGGGCCCTGTCGGACAGGAAGGCTCACCCCCTGACTCATGCTTTGCCTGCCTATTGGCCAGATTCGCAACGAGAGGCAGCCTTCAACACCAATCAGAACGTCGAAGGAGGATGCTGTGAGCGGAAGTGACTCCCCGGCTGCGTTGACACGGCAGTGGGCGGGGCTGAGCAGAGGGCGGGGCCGTGCTGGGGAGCTGTGGGGCGGGGTCTGCGCTGCAACGGGGGGCACTGGAGAGTATTGGGTAGTGCTGGGGACTAGTGCGCTCTGCTGGGCGGCATAGAATCACAGAATGGTCGGGGTTGGAACGGAACTCCGAACGTCATCTAGTCCAACCCCTGCTGCGGTAAGCAGGGGCATCCTAAACTAGATCAAGCTCCCCAGAGTCCTGTCGAGCCTCACTTTGAATGACGCCCCAGCCACCGCCCTGGGCAACGTGTTCCAGTGTTCCACCAGCCTCATGGTAAAGAACCTGTTCCTAACATCCAATCTCAATCTGCTCTTCTCCAGTTTGAAGCCATTGTCTCTCATCCTGTCACTGCAGGCCTTCTTGGGTACCGGAAGGCCACTATTAGGTCCCCCCGGAGCCTCCTCTTCTCCAGGCTGAAGAACCCCAGCTCCGTTAGCCTGTCTTTGTAGCAGAGGTGCTCTAATTCCTCTGACATTGGCTCTCCTCTGGACGTGCTCTGTCAGCTCCATGTCCTTCCTATATTGAGGGCTCCAGACCTGGACACAGTACTCCAGGTGAGGTCTCACCAGAGCAAAGTGGCATTGGGCTGTACTGCAGAGCACTATATTCCAAATGGGAGGAGGGGCACTGAGCTGAATTGTGGAATGGATTTCCCAGGATCACAGTGTCAAGGCAGGTTTTGAATCAAGGAGACTCTACAACTTTTCTTGGTAGCCTGCTTCAGGGCTCCAGCAGCATCACAGCAAAAAAGTTTCTCCTCCTATTCAGATGGAACCTCCTGGGTTCCGGTTTGTGCCCATTGCCCCTTGTCCTGTCACTGCACACCACTTTAAAGAGTCTGGCCCCATACTCTAGCCTTCCACCTTAGCTCTTGCTGAGCATTGATCAGATCCCCTCTCAGGCTGCTCTTCTCCAGGCTCAACAGCCCCAGGTCTCTCAGCCTTGCCTCCTCATAGAGATGCTCCATGTCCCTCAGCATCTTTGTAGCCTCCACTGGACTCTGTCCAGTAGTTCCCTGTCTCTCTTGAACTGGGGAGCCCAGAACTGGACACAATACTCCAGAAGAGGCATTTGTTTTCCCTTCTTGTTGTGCTCTCCAAAATTTAGACACCTGGGTTTTTTTACAGTTTTCAAACCATTTTTCAATCATCCCGATTTCACACAGACCCACTCTAGCCTGGAGCTGGCTCAACAACGTTTTGTCATCCTCCTGGGAAGCAGAAAAAGGGGTTTCTGGGCAGGGACAAGCTGAGGCTGAGCCTCTTTATTTTCTGTGCCATGTCCAGCTTGTAATTAGACCATTTTCCTGTGCTGTTGCTAGCATCATTTTGGCTGGAAAAAGGCCTTTAAGGTCATCAAGTCCAACCATTAATCCAGCACTGCCAGGTTGCCACTAAACCATGTCCCACAGCACCACATCTACACAGCTTTTCAATCTGTTCAGGGATGGTGACTCCACACCACAGTCCTGGGCAGCCTGTTCCAGGCCTTGACAACACTTTCTGTGAAGAAAATAATCCTCAGGCTTTGCTCCCAGACATATTTTGGTCATCTTCAGGGCGATGATGTGGTTAATGGCCAGAAAAAGTTTCTGTTCTGGCTGCAGCTTTCAGAAGGGCTCTGCACTAAGTGCCAGCCGGTGGGTGAAGTATGTCAGTTTAACTGGGAGGTTTGGGGTGGATTTGCCTGGAGATTAACTGGGGGAGGTTGGGTGGTTTTGCCTGGAGAAAGTGATGAGTCTGGATTGGGAGTGAGACCACCCCCGTTTCCCATCCCACCCCACCACCAGACATAGTGCTAACAGCACACCAAGCCAATGCAATATTCATCCTGACATTTCTCTCTCTGCCAGCCCTTCCCAGCTGGCAGCCAGCACAGCTGTGATGGCAGAGTGGCACAGAGCTGAGCCAAACCTCCCCACAGCCACACCTAGGTGGGACTGTGGGTGCCACTGCCACCCTTCCCCTTTGGGACCATTCCTCTCCCATTCACTGTCTCTGCAACATCTTGTTCCTGGTTCGCTGCAGCTGGCAGGGAGCCAGCTCTGCCTCCTTCAACTTTTACAGCCAGAGCCCACCAGCGTGCTGGTGACACATGTCAGTGGTGGTGTGCAGTGAGCAGTGAAGGCACAAACGCTGTGGTGTGGTTTGAAAGGAGACTGGGACCATCCCTGGGATGTGTGGCCATCTGAGGGCATGTGCCTCACAATGCAGCACAAGAAAGATGTGGACCTGATGGAGCAGGTTGAGAGAAGGCCACAACAATGGTGGGAGGGCTGGAAGCCCTCTGCTATGAGAATAGGATGAGAGAGTTGGGCTTGTTCAGCCTGAAGAAGAGAAGGCTCCAGAGAGATCTGGTGGTCTTCCAGTATTTGAAAGGGCAATCTTTTTACAGGTGCATGTAGTGGTAGGATAAGGAATGATGATTTTAAACTGAAAGAGGATAGACGTAGACTAGATAGAAGAAAGAAATATTTGATGCTAAGGATGGTGAGACCCTGGCCCAGGCTGCCCAGAGAAATGGAAGATGCCCCATCCCTGGAAATACTCCAGGTCAGGTTTGGGCTTGTGAGCAACCTGCTGTAGTTGCAGATGCCCCTGCTGACTGCAGCGGGGATCGGACTAGATGACCTTTAAAGGTCCTTTCCAACCCAAACCATTCTGTGATTTTATGATTCTATGTCCACCCCAGCAAAGGTGATCAGCAATGGGGGTAATGAAACCTCTGCCTGGGTGTGGTGGAACAAATACACAGCCTGTAACCAACATGGCCCAGTGCTAGCAGTCGAATGGGTCTCTCTGATCTTCCTCCACCTCTCATGCCCTTATCACCATCAGGACAGCCCTTGGCCTTTTAAACCCATCCAATTTTACCCTGGGTTTGGTAATCTTCCACTTCCTTGTTAGGTCTAACCCCTCCTGTAGCAATATGCTGCAAGTCCCTCAGAGCAAAGCCATCCCCAGGGACTGTGATGAGGTATTGTGCTTCTCCTCTCCTCTTCCTATTGCCTGCTGCAGATCTAAAAGGCTCAAATCTAATGAATTCAATTAGTGCTAATGGGTTTATTCTCATTAATGAGCCATACAGGACCTCACACCAGTGTTGGGGTGGGCAGCAGCATGGTGTGCAGGGAGCAACATCTTACCTCCTCTTTCTCTGGGCTCTCCACACCTCCTCCAGTTCAGCAGATGCTGGTGGCTCAGCTGCTGCTCTGGAGCTGAAGCCTGGGGAGGTGAAGATGAAAGAGAACAAGGCTTGAACATGGAGGAGAGCCAGCGAGGTAGGGCAACAGCTGAGCACTGCCTGGCTTGGCACGCTGAGCGGGAGCGGCGGCGTGGGAGCGGCAGTTGGCTTGCTCCGTCACGGTGACACTGATGGGGTTTTTATTTTTAAGCTGGCACAATGAACACAGAAAGGGAGAGAATCGTAGACTCACAGAACGGGTTGGGTTGGAAAGGATCTTAGAGACCATTTAGTCCGAACACCCTGCAGTCAGCAGGGACATCTGCAACTAGAGCAGGCTGCTCAGAGTCCCAAACAACCTGACCTGCAATGGTTCCAGGGATGGGGAATCTACCACCTCTCTGGGCAACCTGGGACAGGGTCTCACCATGCTCAACATCAAAAATTTCTTCCTTCTCTGTAGCCTGAATCTCCCTGTTTTAGCTCAAACCACCACCCCTTGTCCTGTCACAACAGGCCCTGCTCAGAAGTCTGTCCCTAGCTTTCTGATGGACCCCTTTAAGCACTCAAAGGCCACCAGAAGGTCTTCCTGGAGCCTTCTCCAGTCTGAACAACTGCAACTCCCTTGGGCTGTCCTCATAGCATTTCATTGTTGTGGCCTCCTCTGTCCCTGCTCCAGCAGGTCCATGTGTCTCCTGTGCTGAGGACTTCACAGCTGGCTCCAGCACTGCAGGTGGGGGTCTCAGCAGAGTGGAGCAGAAGGGCAGAATCCCCCTCCCTCCACCTGCTGCTCATGCTGCTGGGCATGGGGAGCTGAGAGTTGATCCCACCACTGCAGAACAGTCTCTCCAGGCAGCATTTGCTCTCATCACACATGGAAACCTGAAGTATCTACATGGCATCCATACCAGGTTTCATTCCAAACCCCATGCTTCTGCCTTGCTCCTGGCCCCAAGGATGACCTGAGGTTGAGCAGCTCAAAATGGTGGCTGGCTGCTTAGCTGAGAAATTATTTGCCTGTGAGAGCTCTGTGAAACCAGAGTGCAAATTCAGGTTGTGGTAAATTTGTTAGGAAAATCTGTAAAGCACTGTGGAAGGGAGGTGGATTTGAGTGGAGACTTGAGGGATGCTTTGCTTCATTGTAGCCTGGGAGTAATCTGGGCAGGGAGAGAGTCCTGCTCTCCATTGCCCCTTCCCTACCCTCCCACTACTGCAAGGAAACCTTATGGTTTTCCCAGAACAGCCCCAAATGAGGCCATTCCTGCTATAGGCTAGACCTTCAGAGTTTCCTCAGAACAGCCCCAAATGAGGCCATTCTTGCTCTGGGCCAGGGGATGAACCAGGCTGGATCCTGTGCTGGAGGTGATAACTGGGGAGAGTCTGTACTTGCTGCCAGGGGTGGGAAAAGGAGGAAAGTGATGGGAGAAGGGATGGATACTAAAGCCAGAACTTTCAGGTGCCTTTCAGTTTCTGAGTGATGGGGATCAAGTCTGATCCTACCCTGAACTGGCTCATCTGGTGGGAACAGGAAGCTGTGGCACAGCAGCTTTGAGAGGCTTCACGTTTCTTCGTTGATGGGCACCAAAGGTCCTGCCAGACCCCCCAGCTCAGCAGGGAGAACCCCTAAACCCATTTGGAACAGGACCCAGCTGCAACCAAGGCGGGAACCCACCTGCCCGAAGAACCCACGGATAAAGAACATCATCTCCAAAGGCTTGAAACAAATCCAAAATTTTATTTCCAACGAGTACACACAGAGCATCTGGGATGGGGATGAGCTACATCACAACGCCGACCTCCTCCCCACACTGGCTTGCGGTTACAGCCGCCCCCTCCCCAAAAGATTGGCAGCATCAGCTTGGCACTGGAGGGACAAACTCGCTCCCATCAACCTTGGCAGTCAAACCCAAAAAGTCCTTTTCCATTACTTCTTTAGAAGCCTGGGGGTAGGGTGGAATGGCATTTGATACCACGCTGGAAATCCAGCACCAGGATGGAGACGAGTGGTATTTTGGTTGTGAGGAGAAGTTCGGGGGTAAGGGGGGGGACTGGGGGTGTGGAAATGATCTTGGCAGGAGATCACTACTTGGCTAACAAAGGCATATCTGTGTAAACAGAAATATTGAGGTGAAATACCTGGCAGCACACCAACGTCAACACCACTACCAACAGAAAAATCAAGAGCAGCAACATAAAAACACCTTCCATGAGTAGCTTAGGCTGATTCAAAATTCCCCCTCCCCCCCCCAACATGTTTACTCTTCATGCAGCTTGATATCTTTGTTTCTTTATTAAGAATTTGAGTTGTAAAATACGTTAAGTTGTTAAAAAAATTCTTACAAACCACTTCATGACAGCGTTTGAGAAGGGGTAGGGTGGGGTGGGAGCCCCCACCACCACCAGCCGCCCCCTCAGGGTCAGACCGGCTGTGCTTCACTCTCTGTGATGGTAAATCAGCAGTAAAAAGAAAAGAAAAACCCGGGGTGGGGGTTGGAAACCTCTGCTTTGGAACACCCAGAGTGAAACCAGCTGCAGAGTGAACAACTTCATCCATCCTTCATCCTAAAGCTGCGTGAGCTGTTGGAAAAAAGGTCAGAACAAGAAGGTTGGGGAGGGTGGAAAGCCACCAGGGGAGGGCTTGGGGCCATCTAGGCTACTTGTGTTGTATAAACGTTCCCAGGTGCCAAAAAAGGTTTGAATCCAGTGTAAGAACAACTGGTCTTCTCTGGAGAAGACTAGAAAAAGAGTATGAAAAGGTAGAAAAACCAAAATGCACTTCTTACAGGCTAGAAAGAGTCACCAGAAAAGTACCCAAAGACTATTGCCCTCTTGAATCCATAGGGATTGTTAAGCTAATATGGTTTACCGTGGTCACTGCAGACCTCAAACCCCTAGGGGATGCTCACCTAATTTTGATCCCTAAGTTACAATTCCCAAAGTTTCTCAGGGGTTATAGATGAGTGGGGAAAGCCAGGAGGTGTTCTGCAGGGAAAGGAGAGACAAGCCTCATCCACCAAAGCATTAACCTGAGGTGGAGCCAAAAATGGTGACTTGTGTCCCCCTAAATGCTGACTGTGGATGACCTGGGCCTAGGAAGAATTTCCCCAGCCTGATGTGGAGCTCAGGCTGTGCGTAAACAAGGTATCAGGCACCTCCTTGAAGGGGTGGCCCCATGGCTCCCTAAGGTGCTCCCCTGCCCCTACCCATCATGTCAGGGCAAACAGGAGAGCTGGTGGGTACAAGAAGGGACAGAAGCATCTCACCACAGACCAGCATCCCACCATGGGTCAGCATCCCACTGTGGGTCAGCATTTTGTGGTGGAACAGCATCCCGTGGTAGGCCAGCATCCAATGGTTGAGGAGCAAACCACTGTGGGGAAGCATCTGACCATGGGACAGCATCTCACCACAGGGCAACATCCCATGGTGGAGGAACATCCCTCCATGGAGCAGCATCCCACGGCAGGCCAGCATCCCTCTGTAGAACAATGTCCCAGAGAATCTGTACAGAATCACAGACTGGTTTGGGTTGGAAGGGACTTTTAAAGGTCTTCTAGTCCAACCCCTCTGCACTGAGCAGGGGCATCTGCGACTAGAGCAGGTTGCTCAGAGCGCTGAACAACCTGACCTGGAATGTTCCCAGGGATGGGGCATCTACCACCTCTCTGGGCAACTTGCCTTCTGGTAGGGCAGCATCGCCCCACAGGGCAGAGTGCCCACATAGGGCAGGATGCCACCATGGGACAACATCCCAAGCCAGTCCCATGGAAAGGAGATGCTGCTGGGAAGCCAAAAGAGCAGGACAGGGACCAAGCGAGGAGGACAGAGGCACAGAGGTGTAGGAGAAGAGGAAAGACCTGGAAGGAAGTGATTAACTTTGATTTTCAGCTTTCTTGCTACCCCACAATGTCTGGGCCCTCCCCAAGCCCTTGCACCCAGGGGTTGGCACCTACTGCAATGCAGGAGGTATTTCAGGCACGTCTAAGGCATCACAGGAGTTGTCTTTGCTTTCAGAATTATCTTCTTGTCCTCCCTACTGCTTCTCCCACCAGCACATGACGTCCAAATGATAGAAAAGAAAAGTCTGGAGCGGATGAACAGATGCACTACCACCAAACACCGTCACAGGAGTATGAAGCACCAGCCACAACACAGGACTCACTTAGCTGAAGCTAACTATGGACAAAATGTTAGAAAGGAGGGATTTGCTGGAAACATGGAACCACCAGCACTCAGGGAGCAGGCAGAAGCTGTTGGTTCCTTTGTTGACCCACCTTGGGGTTCCTCAACCCCTGCGCTGCGCTGCCACCAGAAGGGAAAAAAAACCACGAGACCAAACATCGAGTAATGTCATCATCATCTAACCTGTCTCTAGATATCTGACAACTGAAACCGAGAAAAGGTTGGAAACAAAGTTTGGAAAGTGACCAACAATACCATTCTGAGAAGGTTTATACACAATCCATAGCAGTTACTTTGCTCAGCACAACTTCTGGTGCTTTAAATATGGAACAAACAATTTGGTGAGCAGGAAAGTGACACGAATTTATTCTTTACAATATTTTTTTTTTATTTTTTTTTTTCCCTTTTTTTTTCCTTTTTTTTTTTTTTTTTCTTTCTAGGCAACTCTACAGACTTCAGATCTTTTGCCTCATCAATGCAGATCATCTTATTCCCCCCAAAAGGTGGCCAGGTTCTTTAAACATGCACATCTCTGGAGCTTCCAGGCCGTATATTTTACTTATTTTTGTTTAAATTCTGTGGACTTAGCAGGTTGTCCCCCGTTCCTAAAATCTCTACATCAGTGTTCAGGGTGGCCTGAGTGCTGGTCAGGCTCCTCAAGGGTTTACAGGATCACACAGAAGAACTTCTTCTCTCTAAAGGGGTTTTCTGAGGCTGGGACGGGGGTCAATAATGGGTCCTCCTTGGCATGGGCTTCACAGTACGCCATCAGGTCTGCTGCTGCTTTTGACACCTGGAATAGAAGGAGCCCCACATTATGGACAGGCTGTGCTGGGGACATCCCACCCCAAGAGATCCCAGTGGTGGGGCTGAGCTCGCAGCATCCCAAAACCAGGGTATAGAACATAGCCTGGCCAGAGACCATATTGACATCCCTTTAGGGCTGGTTCTTCACCTTGGCAGGGTGTGCCTGAGCTCAGAGCTCACCTGGCAGGGAATTCTCCTGTGAATATCCTTCACATCCTTCACCCATCCACATCCTTCACTTGACTTGATCATAGACCTAAGCAGACACAACATCCGTGCCAGCTCTCCTTCCCATCCCTCAGCAGGGATGTCCACAGCCGCTGTCCACAGCCACCAACTCATCTATTTATTCAGGGCATGGCAACAACTCCTCAGCTGCCAGAGCTCACCTCAGCCCTCAGAGGTGAAGTTTTGCTTGCAAGCACCTAGACATGCTTCAGACTCCTCTCTCTGCAGGACCAACTGTTGTCCAAAAACACATTGGTGGAGAACGCAAATCCCCTGAGCTCAGTGCAGATCACAAGTCCTCTGAGCTCTCAAGCTTGATTCCATGTCCCAAAGCAGCAGTTCCACCAGGGTGGAGCAGAAAGGGTCAGAGCAGAAAAAACACCTCCCAGCAAGACTGAGTTTTCCTTAGGAAAGAGGTATGAGGAGAACTTTAATTCTAGAGTTTCCCTGCTATCTTCAAGGCTGAGCACTGAGCACTGCCCAAGGGACAGTTTTAACTGCAGCTGTGATGAACAGCAGTGGTTTGACCTGTTCTTGAGAAGGTGAGATGCTTGGGCACAGTCACTCCTTCACACACCCCAGCAGGGCTCCAGGTGAGACTTCTACAGGTGAGCATCTCCTGCTGACTACAGTCATGGCCATTGGGAGCATGTATAGAATCATGAAATAATTTTATTTGGAAAAGACCTTTAAGATCATCAAGTCCAACCTCTAATGCAGCACTGCCAGGTCACCACTAAACCACATCTCTCAGGACCACATCTGCACAGCTTTGAAATCCCTTCAGGAATGGGGACTCCACCACTCCCCCAGGCAGCCTGTTCCAGGCCTTGACAATCCTTTTGGAGAAGACAATTCTCCTTGAGTCCAACCTAAACCTCCCCTGGGGCGACTTGAGGCCGTTTCCTCTTGTTCTGTCACTTGTTCCTTGGGAGACGAGACTGACCCCCACCTCACTCCAACCTCCTTTCAGGGAGTCCTAGAGAGCAATGAGGTCTCCCCTCAACCTCCTCTTCTCCAGGCTGAACAACCCCAGCTCCCTCATCTGCTCCCCACCAGACATGTTCTCCAGACTCTTCAGCACCTTCCTTGACCTGTCTATAGATAATTTACAGCACCTCAACCCGTTAAACCTCAACAAACATTGCCCAGCACCACATCCCAGCTCCCACAACATGCTTTTGCTGGCTGTTTAGTTGCAGGCATCAACCTGCAGCATCCCTCTGAGCCAGCAGGCAGCTCCTGAGCCAGGCTACCTTTATCCTGTCGATGTTGGCTTCCATCTTCAGCTGCTCCACCAGCTTGCGGGCTTGCGCTATGCTGGCAGTGTTGTTGCTCGCCATGGGCAGGCCAGGTGTGCTCTCTGGATGGGCTGTGGGCACAGACACAAACAGGTGAGATGCTGGGCTGGGGAGAGAGCTGCTCACAGCCCTGAAATTCCCCCAGTCAGAGAATTACAGAATGGGATTGGTTGGAAGGGATCTCTAAAGGTTCACCCAACCTGCAGTCATCAGAGTCATCTCCAACTAGAGCAGGTTGCTCAGAGCCCCAAACGGTTCCAGGGATGGGACATACTACCCTCTAGGTATATGGGTAGTCATACACTGCCTCCTATGCCATTCCCCATTGTCTTCTCTCAGTCATGCTTAGGGGACACAGTCTGCAGGAGCAAGATCCCAGCTGAGCTGGACTTTGGCTTTTGCTCTTGCAGGAAAGGCTCTGGTGGCACTTAGGCAAAAGGAAGTCATAGAACAGGCCCTCCCAAGCAGTCCAGAGCTGCTGTGCCAGGCTCATTCCCCAGCCCCAGCATGGTCCCATATCCCTTGGCCTCCTTTGCTTTGTCCCTGCTGCCAACTTGAACATTGAGATGCTAAACAGGATGCTGGAGTTTCCTGTTTCTTGGGTTTTATAACCCAAGCAGGCTGGGGGTGGGACACACACTCATTAATTCCACGTCTTCTGGATCACGGATGTTTTTCCATCACCTTGGAACAGCCACAAGCTCCAGAAGCAGCAACAGCCAGAAACCCAGAGCTCAGCTCTCCCAGCAGCTGAAGGTTTTACAGCCATGGTGTGCTGGCCCCTACCTCTCTGAGGCTGCCTTTGAGCACAAAAACAGGGCTGTCTGGGGATGTCCTGCAACAGCAGAGTGCATCAAGCCCTCCACTAGCCCCTTGGGTGATAGGACAAGGGTGACATTTTAGGGTGACACTGATAAGGCTTGGATATAGATTCATAGAATGGTTTGGGTTGGAAGGGACCTTAAAAATCATCTAGTTCCAAACCCCTTGCCATAGGCAGGGACACTTTCCACTGGACCAGGTTGCTCAAGGCCTCATCCAACCTGGCCTTGAGTACCTCCAGGGAGGAGGCATCCACAATCTCCCTGGGCAACCTGTTCCAGTGTCTCACTATCCTCACTGTAAAGAATTTCTTCCTAACATCCAGTTTAAATCTCGCTTATTCCAGCTTCAATCAATTCCCTCTTGTTCTATCACTACAAGCCCTTGTAAAAAGTCCTTCTCCAGCTTTCCTGTAGCCCCCTTAAGGTACTGGAAGGCTGCTCCAAGGTCTCCCTGAAGCCTTCTCTACTCCAGGCGGAACAGCCCCAACTCTTGTAGCCTGTCCCCACAGAGGAGGTGCTCCAGCTCTCTGATCATCTTTGTGGCCCTCCTTTGGACCCACTCCAACAGTTTGATGTCCTTCTTGTGCTGGGGGCACCAGAACAGTACTCCAGGTAGGATCTCACAAGAGCAGAGTAGAGGGGCAGAATTACCTCCATTGTACTGCTGGTCACACTTGTTCAACTCAAGCCTATTGTGGGTGATGTAAGGATGTTTATGAAGAAGCTTGTCCAAGAACCTACAGAAAAAAGCAACCTGGCACTGAGGAAGGTACCTGTGCTCAGAGGTGACTGGAGAGCAAGTTTTGCCAGGTCCAGCTGGATTTCAGGATGGATCCCCCTCCCCAGCCACCCCTGCCCATTGGGAATCCCAAGGAAGGGTTTTACCAGAAGCAGGTCTCACCGGTGATTTGTCTCTAGGGGAAGATCTGCTCCTCTTGGCCAACCTTTAAACAAAGAGAATATAGAAAATAAAGGATCTGAGTTAGGTTGCTCTATCATTTACGGCACCAGGAAAACCAGAGCCCTTGCAGATGTCAGGTCCTATGTCTCAGGGAGGCAGAAAGGTTGTGAGTTTCCTTCCCTATGGCCCCTCTCTCCCACACCCCCCTGCACATGGCCCCCAGTGACACAGATTTGTTTGCATTCAGTGGGGTGCTCAGCACAGGAAGAGGTTTCAAGGCAGTGGGCAACCATCCGAAGGCTGTTGGCAGCTGGGCTTGTGGCTGTTGTCCAGCTTACAGTGAGCCCTACGGAATCACAGAATCACAAAATGGTGGGGGTTGGAAGAGACCTCTGGAGATCATCTAGTTCAACCCCCCTGCTAAAGCAGAGTCACCTAGATCAGGTTGCACAGGACCATATCCAAGCAGGTTTTGAATATCTCCAGAGGTGGAGACTCCACTGCCTCTCTGGGCAGCCTGTTCTAGTGCTCCATCACCCTCAAACTAAAGAAGTTCCTTCTCATGTTTAGATGGAACCTCCTATGTTCAAGTTTGGGCCTGTTACCTTCTGTCCTGTCACTGGGCACCACTGAAAAGACTGGCCCCATCCTCCTGACCCCCACCCTTTAGCTACTGATCAGCATTGAGAAGATCCCCTCTCAGTCTTCTCCTTTCCAGGCTAAAAAGCCCCGAGTCCTTCAGCTTTTCTTCATAAGACAGACATTCCAGTCCCCTAATCATCTTTGCAGCCCTTGGCTTCACCCTCTCAAGCAGTTCCCTGTTCTGCTTGAACTGTGGAGCCCAGAACTGGATCCAGTACTCCAGCTGTGGCCTCACTAGGGCAGAGTAGAGGGGGAGAAGGACCTCCCTTGACCTGCTGGCCACACTCTTCTTCACGTGCCCTAGAAGGGAACTCTTTTTGATGCAGCCTATGGCACGTCTGAGCTCGCTGTAAGATGCTTGGTGAGAAGGGATGGAATTTAACTGGTGAGAAGGGATGGATGTAACCATCTGGTGCACAGAACACGTGGTCAGGTGGGAAAAGCATCTCCCTGGGGAAGGCTGTCAAAATCCTCCTCCCTTCACCACAGCCCAACTCCAATTGAGCATCCCAGGCAGCCTAAGCTCCTGGGTCTGTCCTCATCAGGCAAAGCTCTGTAATGTCACTTGAGGTTCAGCTCAAGCATTTGTGCTGTTTCTGTGCTAGTTCCTCTCAGCTCTCCCCCAGTCTCAGTGCTGGAGGGGTGTCTGAGTAGCAGGTTACCAGGGTGCTTCTCTCCTGCTTCTGCTTTCAGTTGTCCTTGCAAAACCAGAGTGGATCATCACATTTCAGCTGGTGCTGAGTCAGTGGGAAAGCTAGTGGCCATCTGGGTCATCTGTGTTAACTGAGGTGCACACCAACTAAGTCCAATGGGTGGGCTTGATGATCTAAAAGGTCTTTTCCAACCAAAAAGATTCTATGGGTTTTATGCTGTTGCATGTTTTGGGTGCTGCAGAGACTCTTTTACTGCAGCAGATGTCATTCTTGGTTATGTTGTGCCATTTCATAGAGAGCACCATGGGCTGTCACTGCTCTGGTGGTGAAGAGTCACATAGGGAATGAAGTTTAATAGCATGGAAGGAGGCATGGAAGCAGGGAGAACTACTGAGAACTTTGGTATGGTTGCTATGGTCCTGGTCTTTAAAAAAATCATAGAATCACAGAACAGTTTGGGTTAGAAAGAACCTCTAAAAGTCAGCTAGTCCAACCCTCCTGCAGTCAGCAGGCACATCTGCAACTGCAGCAGGCTGCTCAGAGCCCCAGACAACCTGACCTGGTATAGTTTCAGGTATGGGGCATCTACCTCCTCTCTGAGCAACCTGGGACAGGGTGTCACCATCCTCAGCAGCAAAAAGCTCCTCTGGCACCATCTGTGGGTCACATCCCCTATCACACAATTTTCCAGCCTTTTCCCACCTCCCAGTTGGTTTTTCTCTGCTTTGCAGAAAATCAGTCTCCCTGCTTCTCCCTGCTGAACCAAAAGGGAAAGTGGTGGCTCTGCAGGAAGGAATCCAAAAGCACAAGCATCTGCTAGGGTGAAAACTCTGCTGTACAGAACCAAAGCTGCTCCTCAGAGCACCTCACGTCAACACCCACCACCAAGAACAACCTATTTAATAAGATGTGAAAGTCAGAACCTCCCTACTTCTTGGTTTCACTTAACATGTCATGTTTTCCATCACTGATGCACCAATATTTTCCACCCAGCCAGTAGCCAAGTGGGTGAACACCACTGGGGCAGGCAAGATTTTGGGAATCATTGAGGCTTGTTCCTACCAGGATTTTTTTTAAGTTCATAAATCATGCCAAGGTGGGTATTGGAATGGATTAAATTTTTCCATCTCTTATTCCTGCTGAGATTGCTCCTTCCCCCCTTCACATCCCAGCAGCTGAGGCCAGCCCTGCTCACTGCATTTGGAGCATCTCCAGAGAAGGGCAATGCAGGTGGTGAAAAGTCTAGAGCACAAGTCTTGTGAGGAGCAACTGAGGGAACTGGGGTTGTTCAGCCTGGAGAAAAGGAGGCTGAGGAGAAACTTTCTCATTATCTACAACTCCTTAAAAAGGGGTGGGAGTGAGGTAGAGGTTGGTCTCATCTCCCAAGGAACAAGAAATATGACAAGAGGAAATGGCATCAAGTTGTGCCAGGGCAGGTTCAGGTTGGACGTGAGGAAAAAGTTCTTCACCAAAAGGGCTGTCAACAGGAACAGGCTGCCCAGGACAGTGATGGAGTCCCCATCCCTGGAGGGATTTGAAAGCTGTGTAGATGTGGTGCTGAGGGACATGGTTTAGTGGTGGACTTGGTAGTTTTGGGTTAATGCTTGCACTTGATGATCTTAAAGGTCTGTTCCAACCAAATGGATTCTACGACTCTGTGATTCTGTCTCAAAGTAAGGGCTAACGAGGCCCCCACCAAGGCAATGGGATCTCCTGAAAGCTGCCTTTTCCTCCCCAAGCCCCAGGTGTATCCAGGATGGATGATGGAGCCTAGAGCCATGCCATCACAGTCCCTGACTGGCTGGAGCGTGGGAATCCCTCACCCAGGGCTGGCTGGGCTTTTTATAGCATCCTGTTGCTTTTCCTAAAAGCCATGACTAAAAATAGGTAGCTCAGCTGAAAAAGAATTACTAAACATATAGAGGAAAATACAAAAATATCCCAGAGGACAAGAAAATAGCAAAAAAAAAAAGCCACATTGCCAGGGGGTGGGAGCTGGTGTAGTCACATTGATCTCACCACCAGCTGCAGACCTGGCTTGGAAAAGAGCCTTAAAACCCCCAAATCACATGTGTCATTATTTCCTTAAGCAAAAAATAAAATGATGTTCTGAGCTAGATTTCTGCTCCTGGCCCTCCCATCTCACCTCTTCTCTGGGGCACAGGACCTTCAACCTCAGCAGTGGTTGCAGCTGCAAATCCCAGCTCCTCATCCACTGGGATTTTATTCCCTTTTCCAAGGTCTATTCTTTTAGGCCCTGTGTCCAACACGGTGTTTAAACCAGCAAAATGCGTCTCAGAGAGGTGTCAGCAAATAAAGAAATAAATAACTAAATAGCTCAAAAGGAGCTCAAGTGGAGCACAGCCTGTTTCCATGGAAACAGCTTCCTTCTCACACCAGCAGCCCATCCCTCCTGCCAAACTGGGGCAAGGGGGGATGTGTGCCCAACTTGGCCTCCATGCTGCTGTTTTCCCTGGGTTTTGGTGCCTGACCCCCATTGCTTCTGCAGCACTTGTGGTGGGTGCCAAATCTGTTGCCCATCATGCAGACCTGAACAGCTGTGTTTTGCCCCAAAAGCAACATCAAGGTCAGCCCCAGCCCACCACTGGCTCAGCCAGCTCTGAGTCTGCTGGCAAAGCTCATGGAATCATGGAATAGTGTTGGTTGCACGAGCCCTTTCAGATCATCAAGTCCAACCATTAACCCAACACTGCCAGGTCACCACCAAACCAAGCCTCTCAGCACCACATCTATGAGGCCATTAAGGCCCTCCAGGGATGGGGACTTCCCCACTGTCCTGGGTAGCCTGTTCCAGGGCTTGACAACCCTTCTTGGGGAGAAATTGTTCCTGTACCTCCCCTAGTGCAACTTGAGGCCATTTCCTCTCATTCTATCACTGGTTTCTTGGAAGAAGAGACCAACCCCTCCTCACTACAAGCTCCTTTCAGGGAGTTGTAGAGAGCCAGAACATCTCCCCTCAGCCTCCTTTTCTGCAGGCTCAACAACCCCAGTTCCCTCAGCTGCTCCTCACCAGATCTGTTCTCCACACCCTTCACCAGCTTCATTGCCCTTTCTCTGGACATGCTGCAGCACCTCAATGTCCTTGGACTGAGCACTCCAAAACTGCACCCAGTATTTAAGGTGCTTGCCCATGCTGAGTACAGAGGGACAATCCCTGCCCTGGTCCTGCTGGCCACACTATTGCTGATCCAGGCCAGGGTGCTGGTGGCCTTCTTGGCCACCTGGGCACACACTGGCTCATCTTCAGTTGGCCATCAACCAGCACCCCCAGGTCCTTCTCTGCTGGGCAGGTTCCAGCCACTCTGCTCCAAGCCTGGAGTGTTCATGGGGTTGTTGTGACTCAAGTGCAGGACACAGCACCTGGCCTTGTTGAACCTCAGCCCGCTGGCCTTGGCCCATTGATCCAGCCTGTCCAGGTCCCTCTGTAGAGCCTCCCTACCCTCAAGCAGATCAACACTGCCAGCTTGGTGTCATCTGCAAGCTTTCTGAGGGTACCTCCATTCCCTCATCCACATCATTGAGGAAGGTATTAAAGGGAACATTTAAATCTCATTATCAATGCACAGCACATGGAGCCAGAGGAAGCTCCAGCAAAGATCTTTCTCTTCCCTAATTTTCCTGAGGCACTAAATAATGAGCTCAGTACTGGAGCTGGCTTTGCAGAGAGCCTAGCACAGGATGTCCCCTCCATCCACACTCTGATGCAAGGAGAAACCTCCTCCCCAAGAGGCACATCCAGACTTGGAGATGAGGAAGAGGAAGGAAGGTATGCTTCAGCCCCAGAAGGTCATTTTCTGGGGGACAGCAGGGCTGTCCCTTTTGCCTGCAGAAGACACCATGATGTGGGTGGCACACAAAAGTCTCAGCTTTTTGTTTTCTCACAGGCATCCTAACTGCTCAAAACAAAGGCAAAGAGCAACCAACCTCAACTTCCTCCTTCTCTCAGTTTGGTTTCTTGTTTTTTGTTTGTTTTTTTTTTTTTAAGAGATTATTCAGATGAAGAACCAGCCACCAGACAGCACAGCCTGGGACATCTGCTCCCATCCCTCCTGCTACCATTCACAGGAAATGGTGGCTCTCTCCAGAGGGGTACCCTGCCAGGAGAATCAACCCACCCTTCTCCCACTCCAGGGATGGCACAAGGCTCCAGAACCAT